>NC_064635.1:185876318-186501318 GCF_023864275.1 Schistocerca cancellata
GGTTCTTCCCTGGGGGCTCAGTGTTACACTCCGATGCAGCAAAGCAGATTTACTGTATCCCTTCGACCATCATATTGACGATGAAACACAGAAATTGCATCCGGATTCCATACAAAATTCACAATGCCTATTTATATTGACGAGAGTAACGTTTCGGAGTATCTGTTCTTTAACTCTTCCCTGGGGGCTCAGTGTTAGACTCCGATGCAGCAAAGCAGGTTTACTGTATCCCTTCGACCATCATATTGACGATGAAACACAGAAATTGCATCGGAAATCAATGGAAAATTCACAATGCCGATTTATATTGACGAGAGTACCGTTTTGGGTAGGCTGCTTTTTGGCTCTTCCCTGAGGGATCAGTATTAGACTCCGATGCACCACAGCAGGTTTACTGTATTCCTTCGACCATCATATTGACGATGAAACACAGAAATTGCATCGGGAATCAATAGAAAATTCACAATGCCTATTTATATTGACGAGAGTAACGTTTCGGGCAGTCTGGTTTTTTGGTTCTACCCTGGGGGCTCAGGGTTAGACTCCGATGCACCACAGCAGGTTTACTGTATTCCTTCGACCATCATATTGACGATGAAACACAGAAATTGCATCGGGAATCAAAAGAAAATTCACAATACCGATTTATATTGACGAGAGAAACGTTTCGGGCAGTCTGGTTTTTTGGTTCTTCCCTGGGGGCTCAGTGTTAGACTCCGATGCAGCAAAGCAGGATTACTATATCCATTCGACAATCATATTGACGATGAAACACAGAAATTGCATCGGGAATCAATAGAAAATTCACAATGCCGATTTACATTGACGAGAGTTACGTTTCAGGTAGGCTGCATTTGCCTCTTCCCTGAGGGATAGGTGTTAGACTCCGATGCACCACAGCAGGTTTACTGTATTCATTCGACTATCATATTGACGATGAAACACAGAAATTGCATCGGGAATCAATAGAAAATTCACAATGCCGATTTATATTGACGAGAGTAACGTTTCGGATACGCTGCTTTTTGGTTCTTCCCTGAGGGATCAGTGTTAGACTCCGATGCACCACAGCAGGTTTACTGAATTCCTTCGACCATCATATTGACCATGAAACACAGAAATTACATCGGGAAATAATACAAAATTTACAATGCCGATTTATATTGACGAGAGTAACGTTTCGGACTGTCTGTTTTTTAACTCTTCCCTGGGGGCTCAGTGTTAGACTGCGATGCACCACAGCAGGTTTACTGTATCCCTTCGACCATCATATTGACGATGAAACACAGAAATTGCATCGGGAATCAATAGAAAATTCACAATGCCGATTTATATTGACGTGAGTAACGTTTCAGGTAGGCTGCTTTTTAGCTCTTCCCTAAGGGATCAGTGTTAGACTCCGATGCACCACAGCAGGTTTACTGAATTCCTTCGACCATCATATTGACGATGAAACACAGAAATTACATCGGGAATCAATACAAAATTTACAATGCCGATTTATATTGACGAGAGTAACGTTTCGGGCAGTCTGGTTTTTTGGTTCTTCCCTGGGGGCTCAATGGCAGACTCCGATGCAGCAAAGCAGGTTTACTGTATCCCTTCGACGATCATATTGACGATGAAACACAGAAATTGCATCGGGAATCAATAGAAAATTCACAATGCCTATTTTTATTGACGAGAGTAACGTTTCGGGCAGTCTGGTTTTTTGGTTCTTCCCTGGGAACTCAGTGTTAGACTCCGATGCAGCAAAGCAGGTTTACTGTATCCCTTCGACCATCATATTGACGATGAAACACAGAAATTGCATCCGCATTCAATACAAAATTCACATGCCTATTTATATTGACGAGAGTAACGTTTCGGAGTGTCTGTTTTTTAACTCTTCCCTGGGGGCTCAGTGTTCGACTCCGATGCACCACAGCAGGTTTACTGTATCCCTTCGACCATCATATTGACGATGAAACACAGAAATTGCATCGGGAATCAATAGAAAATTCACAATGCCGATTTACATTGACGAGAGTAACGTTTCAGGTAGGCTGCTTTTGCCTCTTCCCTGAGGGATCAGTGTTAGACTCCGATGCACCACAGCAGGTTTACTGTATTCCTTCGACTATCATATTGACGATGAAACACAGAAATTGCATTGGGAATCAATAGAAAATTCACAATGCCGATTTATATTGACGAGAGTAACGGTTCGGTCAGTCTGGTTTTTTGGTTCTTCCCTGGGGGCTCAGTGTTACACTCCGATGCAGCAAAGCAGGTTTACTGTATCCCTTCGACCATCATATTGACGATGAAATACAGAAATTGCATCCGGATTCAATACAAAATTCACAATGCCTATTTATATTGACGAGAGTAACGTTTCGGAGTGTCTTTTTGTTAACTCTTCCCTGGGGGCTCAGTGTTAGACTCCGATGCACCACAGAAGGTTTACTGTATCCCTTCGACCATCATATTGACGATGAAACACAGAAATTGCATCGGGAATCAATACAAAATTCACAATGCCGATTTACATTGAGGAGAGTAACGTTTCAGGTAGGCTGCATTTGCCTCTTCCCTGAGGGATCAGTGTTAGACTCCGATGCACCACAGCAGGTTTACTGTATTCCTTCGACTATCATATTGACGATGAAAGACAGAAATTGCATCGGGAATCAATAGAAAATTCACAATGCCGATTTATATTGACGAGAGTAACGTTTCGGATACGCTGCTTTTTGGCTCTTCCCTGAGGGATCAGTGTTAGACTCCGATGCACCACAGCAGGTTTACTGAATTCCTTCGACCATCATATTGACGATGAAACACAGAAATTACATCGGGAAATAATACAAAATTTACAATGCCGATTTATATTGACGAGAGTAACGTTTCGGGCAGTCTGGTTTTTTGGCTCTTCCCTGGGGGCTCAGTGGTAGACTCCGATGCAGCAAAGGAGGTTTACTGTATTCCTTCGACCATCATATTGACGATGAAACACAGAAATTGCATCGGGAATCAATAGAAAATTCACAATGCCGATTTATATTGACGAGAGTAACGTTTCGGGCAGTCTGGTTTTTTGGTTCTACCCTGGGGGCTCAGTGTTAGACTCCGATGCACCACAGCAGGTTTACTGTATTCCTTCGACCATCATATTGACGATGAAACACAGAAAATGCATCCGGATTCAATACAAAATTCACAATGCCTATTTATATTGACGAGAGTAACGTTTCGGAGTGTCTGTTTTTTAACTCTTCCCTGGGGGCTCAGTGTTAGACTCCGATGCACCACAGCAGGTTTACTGTATCCCTTCGACCATCATATTGACGATGAAACACAGAAATTGCATCGGGATTCAATAGAAAATTCACAATGCCGATTTATACTGACGAGAGTAACGTTTCAGGTAGGCTGCTTTTTGGTTCTTCCCTGAGGGATCAGTGTTAGACTCCGATGCACCACAGCAGGTTTACTGTATCCCTTCGACCATCATATTGACGATGAAACACAGAAATTGCATCGGGATTCAATAGAAAATTCACAATGCCGATTTATATTGACGAGAGTAACGTTTCGGGCAGTCTGGTTTTTTGGTTCTTCCCTGGGGGCTCAATGGTAGACTCCGATGCAGAAAAGCAGGTTTACTGTATCCCTTCGACGATCATATTGACGATGAAACACAGATATTGCATCGGGAATCGATAGAAAATTCACAATGCCTATTTATATTGACGAGAGTAACGTTTCGGGCAGTCTGGTTTTTTGGTTCTTCCCTGGGGGCTCAGTGTTAGACTCCGATGCAGCAAAGCAGGTTTACTGTATCCCTTCGACCATCATATTGACGATGAAACACAGAAATTGCATCCGGATTCAATACAAAATTCACATGCCTATTTATATTGACGAGAGTAACGTTTCGGAGTGTCTGATTTTTAACTCTTCCCTGGGGGCTCAGTGTTCGACTCCGATGCAACACAGCAGGTTTACTGTATCCCTTCGACCATCATATTGACGATGAAACACAGAAATTGCATCGGGAATCAATAGAAAATTCACAATGCCGATTTACATTGACGAGAGTAACGTTTCAGGTAGGCTGCTTTTGCCTCTTCCCTGAGGGATCAGTGTTAGACTCCGATGCACCACAGCAGGTTTACTGTATTCCTTCGACTATCATATTGACGATGAAACACAGAAATTGCATCGGGAATCAATAGAAAATTCACAATGCCGATTTATATTGACGAGAGTAACGTTTCGGGCAGTCTGGTTTTTTGGTTCTTCCCTGGGGGCTCAGTGTTACACTCCGATGCAGCAAAGCAGGTTTACTGTATCCCTTCGACCATCATATTGACGATGAAACACAGAAATTGCATCCGGATTCAATACAAAATTCACAATGCCTATTTATATTGACGAGAGTAACGTTTCGGAGTGTCTGTTTTTTAACTCTTCCCTGGGGGCTCAGTGTTAGACTCCGATGCACCACAGAAGGTTTACTGTATCCCTTCGACCATCATATTGACGATGAAACACAGAAATTGCATCGGGAATCAATAGAAAATTCACAATGCCGATTTACATTGACGAGAGTAACGTTTCAGGTAGGCTGCTTTTGCCTCTTCCCTGAGGGATCAGTGTTAGACTCCGATGCACCACAGCAGGTTTACTGTATTCCTTCGACTATCATATTGACGATGAAACACAGAAATTGCATCGGGAATCAATAGAAAATTCACAATGCCGATTTATATTGACGAGTGTAACGTTTCGGATACGCTGCTTTTTGGCTCTTCCCTGAGGGATCAGTGTTAGACTCCGATGCACCACAGCTGGTTTACTGAATTCCTTCGACCATCATATTGACGATGAAACACAGAAATTACATCGGGAAATAATACAAAATTTACAATGCCGATTTATATTGACGAGAGTAACGTTTCGGGCAGTCTGGTTTTTTGGCTCTTCCCTGGGGGCTCAGTGGTAGACTCCGATGCAGCAAAGGGGGTTTACTGTATTCCTTCGACCATCATATTGACGATGAAACACAGAAATTGCATCGGGAATCAATAGAAAATTCACAATGCCGATTTATATTGACGAGAGTAACGTTTCGGGCAGTCTGGTTTTTTGGTTCTACCCTGGGGGCTCAGTGTTAGACTCCGATGCACCACAGCAGGTTTACTGTATTCCTTCGACCATCATATTGACGATGAAACACAGAAAATGCATCCGGATTCAATACAAAATTCACAATGCCTATTTATATTGACGAGAGTAACGTTTCGGAGTGTCTGTTTTTTAACTCTTCCCTGGGGGCTCAGTGTTAGACTCCGATGCACCACAGCAGGTTTACTGTATCCCTTCGACCATCATATTGACGATGAAACACAGAAATTGCATCGGGATTCAATAGAAAATTCACAATGCCGATTTATATTGACGAGAGTAACGTTTCAGGTAGGCTGCTTTTTGGCTCTTCCCTGAGGGATCAGTGTTAGACTCCGATGCACCACAGCAGGTTTACTGTATCCCTTCGACCATCATATTGACGATGAAACACAGAAATTGCATCGGGATTCAATAGAAAATTCACAATGCCGATTTATATTGACGAGAGTAACGTTTCGGGCAGTCTGGTTTTTTGGTTCTTCCCTGGGGGCTCAATGGTAGACTCCGATGCAGAAAAGCAGGTTTACTGTATCCCTTCGACGATCATATTGACGATGAAACACAGAAATTGCATCGGGAATCAATAGAAAATTCACAATGCCTATTTATATTGACGAGAGTAACGTTTCGGAGTGTCTGTTTTTTAACTCTACCCTGGGGGTTCAGTGTTAGACTCCGATGCAGCAAACCAGGTTTACTGTATTCCTTCGACCATCATATTGACGATGAAACACAGAAATTGCATCGGGCGTCAATAGAAAATTCACAATGCCGATTTATATTGACGAGAGTAACGTTTCGGGCAGTCTGGTTTTTTGGTTCTTCCCTGGGGGCTCAGTGTTAGACTCCGATGCAGCAAAGCAGGTTTACTGTATCCCTTCGACCATCATATTGACGATGAAACACAGAAATTGCATCCGGATTCAATACAAAATTCACAATGCCTATTTATATTGACGAGAGTAACGTTTCGGAGTGTCTGTTCTTTAACTCTTCCCTGGGGGCTCTGTATTAGTTTCCGATGCACCACAGCAGGTTTACTGTATCCCTTCGACCATCATATTGACGATGAAACACAGAAATTGCATCCGGATTCAATACAAAATTCACAATGTCTATTTATATTGACGAGAGTAACGTTTCGGAGTGTCTGTTTTTTAACTCTTCCCTGGGGGCTCAGTGTTAGACTCCGATGCACCACAGCAGGTTTACTGTATCCCTTAGACCATCATATTGACGATGAAACACAGAAATTGCATCGGGAATCAATAGAAAATTCACAATGCCGATTTATATTGACGAGAGTAACGTTTCAGGTAGGCTGCTTTTGCCTCTTCCCTGAGGGATCAGTGTTAGACTCCGATGCACCACAGCAGGTTTACTGTATTCCTTCGACGATCATATTGACGATGAAACACTGAAATTACATCGGGAAATAATACAAAATTTACAATGCCGATTTATATTGACGAGAGTAACGTTTCGGGCAGTCTGGTTTTTTCGTTCTTCCCTGGGGGCTCAGTGGTAGACTCCGATGCAGCAAAGCAGGTTTACTGTATCCCTTCGACCATCATATTGACGATTAAACACAGAAATTGCATCCGGATTCAATACAAAATTCACAATGCCTATTTATATTGACGAGAGTAACGTTTCGGAGTATCTGTTCTTTAACTCTTCACTGGGGGCTCAGTGTTAAACTCCGATGCACTACAGCAGGTTTACTGTATCCCTTCGACCATCATATTGACGATGAAACACAGAAATTGCATCGGAAATCAATAGAAAATTCACAATGCCGATTTATATTGACGAGAGTAACGTTTCAGGTAGGCTGGTTTTTGGCTCTTCCCTGAGGGATCAGTGTTAGACTCCGATGCACCACAGCAGGTTTACTGTATTCCTTCGACCATCATATTGACGATGAAACACAGAAATTGCATCGGGAATCAATAGAAATTCACAATACCGATTTATATTGACGAGAGTAACGTTTCGGGCAGTCTGGTTTTTTGGTTCTTCCCTGGGGGCTCAGTGTTAGACTCCGATGCAGCAAAGCAGGTTTACTGTATCCCTCCGACCATCATATTGACGATGAAACACAGAAATTGCATCCGGATTCAATACAAAATTCACAATGCCTATTTATATTGACGAGAGTAACGTTTCGGAGTGTCTGTTTTTTAACTCTTCCCTGGGTGCTCAGTGTTAGACTCCGATGCACCACAGCAGGTTTACTGTATCCCTTCGACCATCATATTGACGATGAAACACAGAAATTGCATCGGGAATCAATAGAAAATTCACAATGCCGATTTATATTGACGAGAGTAACGTTTCAGGTAGGCAGCAATTTGGCTCTTCCCTGAGGGATCAGTGTTAGACTCCGATGCACCACAGCAGGTTTACTGAATTCCCTCGACCATCATATTGACGATGAAACACAGAAATTACATCGGGAATAAATACAAAATTCACAATGCCGATTTATATTGACGAGAGTAACGTTTCGGGCAGTCTGGTTTTTTGGTTCTTCCCTGGGGGCTCAGTGGTAGACTCCGATGCAGCAAAGCAGGTTTACTGTATCCCTTCGACCATCATATTGACGATGAAACACAGAAATTGCATCCGGATTCAATACAAAATTCACAATGCCTATTTATATTGACGAGAGTAACGTTTCGGAGTGTCTGTTTTTTAACTCTTCCCTGGGGGCTCAGTGTTAGACTCCGATGCACCACAGCAGGTTTACTGTATCCCTTCGACCATCATATTGACGATGAAACACAGAAATTGCATCCGGATTCAATACAAAATTCACAATGCCTATTTATATTGACGAGAGTAACGTTTCGGAGTGTCTGTTCTTTAACTCTTCACTGGGGGCTCTGTATTAGACTCCGATGCACCACAGCAGGTTTACTGTATCCCTTCGACCGTCATATTGACGATGAAACACAGAAATTGCATCCGGATTCAATACAAAATTCACAATGCCTATTTATATTGACGAGAGTAACGTTTCGGAGTGTCTGTTTTTTAACTCTTCCCTGGGGGCTCAGTGTTAGACTCCGATGCACCACAGCAGGTTTACTGTATCCCTTCGACCATCATATTGACGATGAAACACAGACATTGCATCGGGAATCAATAGAAAATTCACAATGCCGATTTATATTGACGAGAGTAACGTTTCAGGTAGGCTGCTTTTGACTCTTCCCTGAGGGATCAGTGTTAGACTCCGATGCACCACAGCAGGTTTACTGTATTCCTTCGACGATCATATTGACGATGAAACACAGAAATTACATCGGGAAATAATACAAAATTTACAATGCCGATGTATATTGACGAGAGTAACGTTTCGGGCAGTCTGGTTTTTTCGTTCTTCCCTGGGGGCTCAGTGGTAGACTCCGATGCAGCAAAGCAGGTTTACTGTATCCCTTCGACCATCATATTGACGATGAAACACAGAAATTGCATCCGGAATCAATACAAAATTCACAATGCCTATTTATATTGACGAGAGTAACGTTTCGGAGTGTCTGTTTTTTAACTCTTCCCTGGGGGCTCAGTGTTAGACTCCGATGCACCACAGCAGGTTTACTGTATCCCTTCGACCATCATATTGACGATGAAACACAGAAATTGCATCGGGAATCAATAGAAAATTCACAATGCCGATTTATATTGACGAGAGTAACGTTTCAGGTAGGCTGCTATTTGGCTCTTCCCTGAGGGATCAGTGTTAGACTCCGATGCACCACAGCAGGTTTACTGAATTCCTTCGACCATCATATTGACGGTGAAACACAGAAATTGCATCGGGAATCAATAGAAAATTCACAATGCCTATTTATATTGACGAGAGTAACGTTTCGGGCAGTCTGGTTTTTTGGTTCTTCCCTGGAAGCTCAGTGGTAGACTCCGATGCAGCAAAGCAGGTCTACTGTATCCCTTCGACCATCATATTGACGATGAAACACAGAAATTGCATCCGGATTCAATACAAAATTCACAATGCCTATTTATATTGACGAGAGTAACGTTTCGGAGTGTCTGTTTTTTAACTCTTCCCTGGGGGCTCAGTGTTAGACTCCGATGCAGCAAACCAGGTTTACTGTATTCCTTCGACCATCATATTGACGATGAAACACAGAAATTGCATCGGGCGTCAATAGAAAATTCACAATGCCGATTTATATTGACGACAGTAACGTTTCGGGCAGTCTCGTTTTTTGGTTCTTCCCTGGGGGCTCAGTGTTAGACTCCGATGCAGCAAAGCAGGTTTACTGTATCCCTTCGACCATCATATTGACGATGAAACACAGAAATTGCATCGGGAATCAATAGAAAATTCACAATGCCGATTTATATTGACGAGAGTAACGTTTCAGGTAGGCTGCTTTTTGGCTCTTCCCTGAGGGATCAGTGTTAGACTCCGATGCACCACAGCAGGTTTACTGAATTCCTTCGACCATCATATTGACGGTGAAACACAGAAATTGCATCGGGAATCAATAGAAAATTCACAATGCCTATTTATATTGACGAGAGTAACGTTTCGGAGTGTCTGTTTTTTAACTCTACCCTGGGGGCTCAGTGTTAGACTCCGATGCAGCAAACCAGGTTTACTGTATTCCTTCGACCATCATATTGACGATGAAACACAGAAATTGCATCGGGCGTCAATAGAAAATTCACAATGCCGATTTATATTGACGACAGTAACGTTTCGGGCAGTCTCGTTTTTTGGTTCTTCCCTGGGGGCTCAGTGTTAGACTCCGATGCAGCAAAGCAGGTTTACTGTATCCCTTCGACCATCATATTGACGATGAAACACAGAAATTGCATCCGGATTCAATACAAAATTCACAATGCCTATTTATATTGACGAGAGTAACGTTTCGGAGTGTCTGTTCTTTAACTCTTCCCTGGGGGCTCTGTATTAGACACCGATGCACCACAGCAGGTTTACTGTATCCCTTCGACCATCATATTGACGATGAAACACAGAAATTGCATCCGGATTCAATACAAAATTCACAATGCCTATTTATATTGACGAGAGTAACGTTTCGGAGTGTCTGTTTTTTAACTCTTCCCTGGGGGCTCAGTGTTAGACTCCGATGCACCACAGCAGGTTTACTGTATCCCTTCGACCATCATATTGACGATGAAACACAGAAATTGCATCGGGAATCAATAGAAAATTCACAATGCCGATTTATATTGACGAGAGTAACGTTTCAGGTAGGCTGCTTTTTGGCTCTTCCCTGAGGGATCAGTATTAGACTCCGATGCACCACAGCAGGTCTACTGTATTCCTTCGACCATCATATTGACGATGAAACACAGAAATTGCATCGGGAATCAATAGAAAATTCACAATGCCGATTTATATTGACGAGAGTAACGTTTCGGGCAGTCTGGTTTTTTGGTTCTACCCTGGGGGCTCAGTGTTAGACTCCGATGCACCACAGCAGGTTTACTGTATTCCTTCGACCATCATATTGACGATGAAACACAGAAAATGCATCCGGATTCAATACAAAATTCACAATGCCTATTTATATTGACGAGAGTAACGTTTCGGAGTGTCTGTTTTTTAACTCTTCCCTGGGGGCTCAGTGTTAGACTCCGATGCACCACAGCAGGTTTACTGTATCCCTTCGACCATCATATTGACGATGAAACACAGAAATTGCATCGGGATTCAATAGTAAATTCACAATGCCGATTTATATTGACGAGAGTAACGTTTCAGGTAGGCTGCTTTTTGGCTCTTCCCTGAGGGATCAGTGTTAGACTCCGATGCAGAAAAGCAGGTTTACTGAATTCCTTCGACCATCATATTGACGATGAAACACAGAAATTACATCGGGAATCAATACAAAATTTACAATGCCGATTTATATTGACGAGAGTAACGTTTCGGGCAGTCTGGTTTTTGGTTCTTCCCTGGGGGCTCAATGGTAGACTCCGATGCAGAAAAGCAGGTTTACTGTATCCCTTCGACGATCATATTGACGATGAAACACAGAAATTGCATCGGGAATCAATAGAAAATTCACAATGCCTATTTATATTGACGAGAGTAACGTTTCGGAGTGTCTGTTTTTTAACTCTACCCTGGGGGTTCAGTGTTAGACTCCGATGCAGCAAACCAGGTTTACTGTATTCCTTCGACCATCATATTGACAATGAAACACAGAAATTGCATCGGGCGTCAATAGAAAATTCACAATGCCGATTTATATTGACGAGAGTAACGTTTCGGGCAGTCTGGTTTTTTGGTTCTTCACTGGGGGCTCAGTGTTAGACTCCGATGCAGCAAAGCAGGTTTACTGTATCCCTTCGACCATCATATTGACGATGAAACACAGAAATTGCATCCGGATTCAATACAAAATTCACAATGCCTATTTATATTGACGAGAGTAACGTTTCGGAGTGTCTGTTCTTTAACTCTTCCCTGGGCGCTCTGTATTAGACTCCGATGCACCACAGCAGGTTTACTGTATCCCTTCGACCATCATATTGACGATGAAACACAGAAATTGCATCGGGATTCAATAGTAAATTCACAATGCCGATTTATATTGACGAGAGTAACGTTTCAGGTAGGCTGCTTTTTGGCTCTTCCCTGAGGGATCAGTGTTAGACTCCGATGCACAACAGCAGGTTTACTGAATTCCTTCGACCATCATATTGACGATGAAACACAGAAATTACATCGGGAATCAATACAAAATTTACAATGCCGATTTATATTGACGAGAGTAACGTTTCGGGCAGTCTGGTTTTTGGTTCTTCCCTGGGGGCTCAATGGTAGACTCCGATGCAGATAAGCAGGATTACTGTATCCCTTCGACGATCATATTGACGATGAAACACAGAAATTGCATCCGGATTCAATACAAAATTCACAATGCCTATTTATATTGACGAGAGTAACGTTTCGGAGTGTCTGTTTTTTAACTCTTCCCTGGGGGCTCAGTGGTAGACTCCGATGCAGCAAAGCAGGTTTACTGTATCCCTTCGACCATCATATTGACGATGAAACACAGAAATTGCATCGGGAATCAATAGAAAATTCACAATGCCGATTTATATTGACGAGAGTAACGTTTCAGGTAGGCTGCTTTTGCCTCTTCCCTGAGGGATCAGTGTTAGACTCCGATGCACCACAGCAGGTTTACTGTATTCCTTCGACGATCATATTGACGATGAAACACAGAAATTACATCGGGAAATAATACAAAATTTACAATGCCGATTTATATTGACGAGAGTAACGTTTCGGGAAGTCTGGTTTTTTCGTTCTTCCCTGGGGGCTCAGTGGTAGACTCCGATGCAGCAAAGCAGGTTTACTGTATCCCTTCGACCATCATATTGACGATGAAACACAGAAATTGCATCCGGATTCAATACAAAATTCACAATGCCTATTTATATTGACGAGAGTAACGTTTCGGAGTGTATGTTTTTTAACTCTTCCCTGGGGGCTCAGTGTTAGACTCCGATGCACCACAGCAGGTTTACTGTATCCCTTCGACCATCATATTGACGATGAAACACAGAAATTGCATCGGGAATCAATAGAAAATTCACAATGCCGATTTATATTGACGAGAGTAACGTTTCAGGTAGGCTGCTATTTGGCTCTTCCCTGAGGGATCAGTGTTAGACTCCGATGCACCACAGCAGGTTTACTGAATTCCCTCGACCATTATATTGACGATGAAACACAGAAATTACATCGGGAATAAATACAAAATTCACAATGCCGATTTATATTGACGAGAGTAACGTTTCGGGCAGTCTGGTTTTTTGGTTCTTCCCTGGGGGCTCAGTGGTAGACTCCGATGCAGCAAAGCAGGTTTACTGTATCCCTTCGACCATCATATTGACGATGAAACACAGAAATTGCATCCGGATTCAATACAAAATTCACAATGCCTATTTATATTGACGAGAGTAACGTTTCGGAGTGTCTGTTTTTTAACTCTTCCCTGGGGGCTCAGTGTTAGACTCCCATGCACCACAGCAGGTTTACTGTATCCCTTCGACCATCATATTGACGATGAAACACAGAAATTGCATCGGGAATCAATAGAAAATTCACAATGCCGATTTATATTGACGTGAGTAACGTTTCAGGTAGGCTGCTTTTTGGCTCTTCCCTGAGGGATCAGTGTTAGACTCCGATGCACCACAGCGGGTTTACTAAATTCCCTCGACCATCATATTGACGATGAAACACAGAAATTACATCGGGAATCAATACAAAATTTACAATGCCGATTTATATTGACGAGAGTAACGTTTCGGGCAGTCTGGTTCTTTGGTTCTTCCCTGGGGGCTCAGTGGTAGACTCCGATGCAGCAAAGCAGGTTTACTGTATCCCTTCGACGATCATATTGACGATGAAACACAGAAATTGCATCGGGAATCAATAGAAAATTCACAATGCCTATTTATATTGACGAGAGTAACGTTTCGGAGTGTCTGTTTTTTAACACTACCCTGGGGGCTCAGTGTTAGACTCCGATGCAGCAAACCAGGTTTACTGTATTCCTTCGACCATCATATTGACGATGAAACACAGAAATTCCATCGGGCGTCAATAGAAAATTCACAATGCCGATTTATATTGACGACAGTAACGTTTCGGGCAGTCTCGTTTTTTGGTTCTTCCCTGGGGGCTCAGTGTTAGACTCCGATGCAGCAAAGCAGGTTTACTGTATCCCTTCGACCATCATATTGACGATGAAACACAGAAATTGCATCCGGATTCAATACAAAATTCACAATGCCTATTTATATTGACGAGAGTAACGTTTCGGAGTGTCTGTTTTTTAATTCTTCCCTGGGGGCTCAGTGTTAGACTCCGTTGCACCACAGCAGGTTTACTGTATCCCTTCGACCATCATATTGACGATGAAACACAGAAATTGCATCGGGAATCAATAGAAAATTCACAATGCCGATTTATATTGACGAGTGTAACGTTTCAGGTGGGCTACTTTTTGGCTCTTCCCTGAGGGATCAGTATTAGACTCCGATGCACCACAGCAGGTCAACTGTATTCCTTCGACCATCATATTGACGATGAAACACAGAAATTGCATCGGGAATCAATAGAAAATTCACAATGCCGATTTATATTGACGAGAGTAACGTTTCGGGCAGTCTGGTTTTTTGGTTCTACCCTGGGGGCTCAGTGTTAGACTCCGATGCACCACAGCAGGTTTACTGTATTCCTTCGACCATCATATTGACGATGAAACACAGAAAATGCATCCGGATTCAATACAAAATTCACAATGCCTATTTATATTGACGAGAGTAACGTTTCGGAGTGTCTGTTTTATAACTCTTCCCTGGGGGCTCAGTGTTAGACTCCGATGCACCACAGCAGGTTTACTGTATCCCTTCGACCATCATATTGACGATGAAACACAGAAATTGCATCGGGATTCAATAGAAAATTCACAATGCCGATTTATATTGACGAGAGTAACGTTTCAGGTAGGCTGCTTTTTGGCTCTTCCCTGAGGGATCAGTGTTAGACTCCGATGCACAACAGCAGGTTTACTGAATTCCTTCGACCATCATATTGACGATGAAACACAGAAATTACATCGGCAATCAATACAAAATTTACAATGCCGATTTATATTGACGAGAGTAACGTTTCGGGCAGTCTGGTTTTTTGGTTCTTCCCTGGGGGCTCAATGGTAGACTCCGATGCAGAAAAGCAGGTTTACTGTATCCCTTCGACGATCATATTGACGATGAAACACAGAAATTGCATCGGGAATCAATAGAAAATTCACAATGCCTATTTATATTGACGAGAGTAACGTTTCGGAGTGTCTGTTTTTTAACTCTACCCTGGGGGTTCAGTGTTAGACTCCGATGCAGCAAACCGGGTTTACTGTATTCCTTCGACCATCATATTGACGATGAAACACAGAAATTGCATCGGGCGTCAATAGAAAATTCACAATGCCGATTTATATTGACGAGAGTAACGTTTCGGGCAGTCTGGTTTTTTGGTTCTTCCCTGGGGGCTCAGTGTTAGACTCCGATGCAGCAAAGCAGGTTTACTGTATCCCTTCGACCATCATATTGACGATGAAACACAGAAATTGCATCCGGATTCAATACAAAATTCACAATGCCTATTTATATTGACGAGAGTAACGTTTCGGAGTGTCTGTTCTTTGACTCTTCCCTGGGGGCTCTGTATTAGACTCCGATGCACCAGAGCAGGTTTACTGTATCCCTTCGACCATCATATTGACGATGAAACACAGAAATTGCATCCGGATTCAATACAAAATTCACAATGCCTATTTATATTGACGAGAGTAACGTTTCGGAGTGTCTGTTTTTTAACTCTTCCCTGGGGGCTCAGTGTTAGACTCCGATGCACCACAGCAGGTTTACTGTATCCCTTCGACCATCATATTGACGATGAAACACAGAAATTGCATCGGGAATCAATAGAAAATTCACAATGCCGATTTATATTGACGAGAGTAACGTTTCAGGTAGGCTGCTTTTGCCTCTTCCCTGAGGGATCAGTGTTAGACTCCGATGCACCACATCAGGTTTACTGTATTCCTTCGACGATCATATTGACGATGAAACACAGAAATTACATCGGGAAATAATACAAAATTTACAATGCCGATTTATATTGACGAGAGTAACGTTTCGGGCAGTCTGGTTTTTTCGTTTTTCCCTGGGGGCTCAGTGGTAGACTCCGATGCAGCAAAGCAGGTTTACTGTATCCCTTCGACCATCATATTGACGATGAAACACACAAATTGCATCCGGATTCAATACAAACTTCACAATGCCTATTTATATTGACGAGAGTAACGTTTCGGAGTATCTGTTCTTTAACTCTTCCCTGGGGGCTCAGTGTTAAACTCCGATGCACTACAGCAGGTTTACTGTATCCCTTCGACCATCATATTGACGATGAAACACAGATATTGCATCGGAAATCAATAGAAAATTCACAATGCCGATTTATATTGACGAGAGTAACGTTTCAGGTAGGCTGCTTTTTGGCTCTTCCCTGAGGGATCAGTATTAGACTCCGATGCACCACAGCAGGTTTACTGTATTCCTTCGACCATCATATTGACGATGAAACACAGAAATTGCATCGGGAATCAATAGAGAATTCACAATGCCGATTTATATTGACGAGAGTAACGTTTCGGGCAGTCTGGTTTTTTGGTTCTACCCTGGGGGCTCAGTGTTAGACTCCGATGCACCACAGCAGGTTTACTGTATTCCTTCGACCATCATATTGACGATGAAACACAGAAATTGCATCGGGAATCAATAGAAAATTCACAATACCGATTTATATTGACGAGAGTAACGTTTCGGGCAGTCTGGTTTTTTGGTTTTCCCTGGGGGCTCAGTGTTAGACTCCGATGCAGCAAAGCAGGTTTACTGTATCCCTTCGACCATCATATTGACGATGAAACACAGAAATTGCATCCGGATTCAATACAAAATTCACAATGCCTATTTATATTGACGAGAGTAACGTTTCGGAGTGTCTGTTTTTTTACTCTTCCCTGGGGGCTTAGTGTTAGACTCCGATGCACCACAGCAGGTTTACTGTATCCCTTCGACCATCATATTGACGATGAAACATAGAAATTGCATCGGGAATCAATAGAAAATTCACAATGCCGATTTATATTGACGAGAGTAACGTTTCAGGTAGGCTGCTTTTTGGCTCTTCCCTGAGGGATCAGTGTTAGACTCCGATGCACCACAGCAGGTTTACTGAATTCCTTCGACCATCATATTGACGATGAAACACAGAAAATACATCGGGAATCAATACAAAATTTACAATGCCGATTTATATTGACGAGAGTAACGTTTCGGGCAGTCTGGTTTTATGGTTCTTCCCTGGGGGCTCAATGGTAGACTCCGATGCAGCAAAGCAGGTTCACTGTATCCCTTCGACGATCATATTGACGATGAAACACAGAAATTGCATCCGGATTCAATACAAAATTCACAATGCCTATTTATATTGACGAGAGTAACGTTTCGGAGTGTCTGTTTTTTAACTCTTCCCTGGGGGCTCAGTGTTAGACTCCGATGCACCACAGCAGGTTTACTGTATCCCTTCGACCATCATATTGACGATGAAACACAGAAATTGCATCGGGAATCAATAGAAAATTCACAGTGCCGATTTATATTGACGAGAGTAACGTTTCAGGTATTCTGCATTTGCCTCTTCCCTGAGGGATCAGTGTTAGATTCCGATGCACCACAGCAGGTTTGCTGTATTCCTTCGACGATCATATTGACGATGAAACACAGAAATTACATCGGGAAATAATACAAAATTTACAATGCCGATTTATATTGACGAGAGTAACGTTTCGGGCAGTCTGGTTTTTTCGATCTTCCCTGGGAGCTCAGTGGTAGACTCCGATGCAGCAAAGCAGGTTTACTGTTTCCCTTCGACCATCATATTGACGATGAAACACAGATATTGGATCGGGAATCAATGGAAAATTCACAATGCCGATTTATATTGACGAGAGTAACGTTTCAGGTAGGCTGCTTTTTGGCTCTTCCCTGAGGGATCAGTATTAGACTCCGATGCACCACAGCAGGTTTACTGTATTCCTTCGACCATCATATTGACGTTGAAACACAGTAATTGCATCGGGAATCAATACAAAATTCACAATGCCGATTTATATTGACGAGAGTAACTTTTCGGGCAGTCTGGTTTTTGGTTCTTCCCTGGGGGCTCAGTGGTAGACTCCGATGCAGCAAAGCAGGTTTACTGTATCCCTTCGACGATCATAATGACGATGAAACACAGAAATTGCATCGGGAATCAATAGAAAATTCACAATGCCTATTTATATTGACGAGAGTAACGTTTCGGAGTGTCTGTTTTTTAACTTTACCATGGGGGCTCAGTGTTAGACTCCGATGCAGCAAACCAGGTTTACTGTATTCCTTCGACCATCATATTGTCGATGAAACACAGAAATTGCATCGGGCGTCAATAGAAAATTCACAATGCCGATTTATATTGACGAGAGTAACGTTTCGGGCTGTCTGGTTTTTTGGTTCTTCCCTGGGGGCTCAGTGTTACACTCCGATGCAGCAAAGCAGGTTTACTGTATCCCTTCGACCATCATATAGACGATGAAACACAGAAATTGCATCCGGATTCAATACAAAATTCACAATGCCTATTTATATTGACGAGAGTAACGTTTCGGAGTGTCTGTTTTTTAACTCTTCCCTGGGGGCTCAGTGTTAGACTCCGATGCACCACAGCAGGTTTACTGTATCCCTTCGACCATCATATTGACGATATTGACGATGAAACACAGAAATTGCATCGGGAATCAATAGAAAATTCACAATGCCGATTTATATTGACGAGAGTAACGTTTCAGGTAGGCTTCTTTTGCCTCTTCCCTGAGGGATCAGTGTTAGACTCCGATGCACCACAGCAGGTTTACTGTATTCCTTCGACGATCATATTGACGATGAAACACAGAAATTGCATCGGGAATCAATAGAAAATTCACAATGCCGATCTATATTGACGAGAGTAACGTTTCGGATACGCTGCTTTTTGGCTCTTCCCTGAGGGATCAGTGTTAGACTCCGATGCACCACAGCAGGTTTACTGAATTCCTTCGACCATCATATTGACGATGAAACACAGGAATTACATCGGGAAATAATACAAACTTTACAATGCCGATTTATATTGACGAGAGTAACGTTTTGGGCAGTCTGGTTTTTTGGTTCTTCCCTGGGGGCTCAGTGGTAGACTCCGATGCAGCGAAGCAGGTTTACTGTATCCTTTCGACGATCATATTGACGATGAAACACAGAAATTGCATCCGGATTCAATACAAAATTCACAATGCCTATTTATATTGACGAGAGTAACGTTTCGGAGTGTCTGTTTTTTAACTCTACCCTGGGGGCTCAGTGATAGACTCCGATGCAGCAAACCGGCTTTACTGTATTCCTTCGACCATCATATTGACGATGAAACACAGAAATTGCATCGGGAATCAATAGAAAATTCAAAATGCCGATTTATATTGACGAGAGTAACGTTTCGGGCAGTCTGGTTTTTTGG
Source organism: Schistocerca cancellata (assembly GCF_023864275.1). NCBI lineage: Eukaryota > Metazoa > Arthropoda > Insecta > Orthoptera > Acrididae > Schistocerca > Schistocerca cancellata. The sequence goes on from NC_064635.1 coordinate 185,895,676, forward strand.
TTCTTCCCTGGGGGCTCAGTGTTAGACTCCGATGCAGCAAAGCAGGTTTACTGTATCCCGTCGACCTTCATATTGACGATGAAACACAGAAATTGCATCCGGATTCAATACAAAATTCACAATGCCTATTTATATTGACGAGAGTAACGTTTCGGAGTGTCTGTTTTTTAACTCTTCCCTGGGGGCTCAGTGTTAGACTCCGATGCACCACAGCAGGTTTACAGTATCCCTTCGACCATCATATTGACGATGAAACACAGAAATTGCATCGGGAATCAATAGAAAATTCACAATGCCGATTTATATTGACGAGAGTAACGTTTCAGGTAGGCCTATTTGCCTCTTCCCTGAGGGATCATTGTTAGACTCCGATGCACCACAGCAGGTTTACTGTATTCCTTCGACGATTATATTGACGATGAAACACAGAAATTGCATCGGGAATCAATAGAAAATTCACAATGCCGATTTATATTGACGAGAGTAACGTTTCAGGTAGGCTGCTTTTGCCTCTTCCCTGAGGGATCAGTGTTAGACTCCGATGCACCACATCAGGTTTACTGTATTCCTTCGACGATCATATTGACGATGAAACACAGAAATTACATCGGGAAATAATACAAAATTTACAATGCCGATTTATATTGACGAGAGTAACGTTTCGGGCAGTCTGGTCTTTTCGTTCTTCCCTGGGGGCTCAGTGGTAGACTCCGATGCAGCAAAGCAGGTTTACTGTATCCCTTCGACCATCATATTGACGATGAAACACACAAATTGCATCCGGATTCAATACAAACTTCACAATGCCTATTTATATTGACGAGAGTAAAGTTTCGGAGTATCTGTTCTTTAACTCTTCCCTGGGGGCTCAGTGTTAAACTCCGATGCACTACAGCAGGTTTACTGTATCCCTTCGACCATCATATTGACGATGAAACACAGATATTGCATCGGAAATCAATAGAAAATTCACAATGCCGATTTATATTGACGAGAGTAACGTTTCAGGTAGGCTGCTTTTTGGCTCTTCCCTGAGGGATCAGTATTAGACTCCGATGCACCACAGCAGGTTTACTGTATTCCTTCGACCATCATATTGACGATGAAACACAGAAATTGCATCGGGAATCAATAGAGAATTCACAATGCCGATTTATATTGACGAGAGTAACGTTTCGGGCAGTCTGGTTTTTTGGTTCTACCCTGGGGGCTCAGTGTTAGACTCCGATGCACCACAGCAGGTTTACTGTATTCCTTCGACCATCATATTGACGATGAAACACAGAAATTGCATCGGGAATCAATAGAAAATTCACAATACCGATTTATATTGACGAGAGTAACGTTTCGGGCAGTCTGGTTTTTTGGTTTTCCCTGGGGGCTCAGTGTTAGACTCCGATGCAGCAAAGCAGGTTTACTGTATCCCTTCGACCATCATATTGACGATGAAACACAGAAATTGCATCCGGATTCAATACAAAATTCACAATGCCTATTTATATTGACGAGAGTAACGTTTCGGAGTGTCTGTTTTTTTACTCTTCCCTGGGGGCTTAGTGTTAGACTCCGATGCACCACAGCAGGTTTACTGTATCCCTTCGACCATCATATTGACGATGAAACATAGAAATTGCATCGGGAATCAATAGAAAATTCACAATGCCGATTTATATTGACGAGAGTAACGTTTCAGGTAGGCTGCTTTTTGGCTCTTCCCTGAGGGATCAGTGTTAGACTCCGATGCACCACAGCAGGTTTACTGAAATCCCTCGACCATCATATTGACGATGAAACACAGAAATTACATCGGGAATAAATACAAAATTCACAATGCCGATTTATATTGACGAGAGTAACGTTTCGGGCAGTCTGGTTTTTTGGTTCTTCCCTGGGGGCTCAGTGGTAGACTCCGATGCAGCAAAGCAGGTTTTCTGTATCCCTTCGACCATCATATTGACGATGAAACCCAGAAATTGCATCCGGATTCAATACAAAATTCACAATGCCTATTTATATTGACGAGAGTAACGTTTCGGAGTGTCTGTTTTTTAACTCTTCCCTGGGGGCTCAGTGTTAGACTCCGATGCACCACAGCAGGTTTACTGTATTCCTTCGACCATCATATTGACGATGAAACACAGAAATTGCATCGGGAATCAATAGAAAATTCACAATGCCGATTTATATTGACGAGAGTAACGTTTCAGGTAGGCTGCTTTTTGGCTCTTCCCTGAGGGATCAGTGTTAGACTCCGATGCACCACAGCAGGTTTACTGAATTCCTTCGACCATCATATTGACGATGAAACACAGAAAATACATCGGGAATCAATACAAAATTTACAATGCCGATTTATATTGACGAGAGTAACGTTTCGGGCAGTCTGGTTTTATGGTTCTTCCCTGGGGGCTCAATGGTAGACTCCGATGCAGCAAAGCAGGTTCACTGTATCCCTTCGACGATCATATTGACGATGAAACACAGAAATTGCATCCGGATTCAATACAAAATTCACAATGCCTATTTATATTGACGAGAGTAACGTTTCGGAGTGTCTGTTTTTTAACTCTTCCCTGGGGGCTCAGTGTTAGACTCCGATGCACCACAGCAGGTTTACTGTATCCCTTCGACCATCATATTGACGATGAAACACAGAAATTGCATCGGGAATCAATAGAAAATTCACAGTGCCGATTTATATTGACGAGAGTAACGTTTCAGGTATTCTGCTTTTGCCTCTTCCCTGAGGGATCAGTGTTAGATTCCGATGCACCACAGCAGGTTTGCTGTATTCCTTCGACGATCATATTGACGATGAAACACAGAAATTACATCGGGAAATAATACAAAATTTACAATGCCGATTTATATTGACGAGAGTAACGTTTCGGGCAGTCTGGTTTTTTCGATCTTCCCTGGGAGCTCAGTGGTAGACTCCGATGCAGCAAAGCAGGTTTACTGTTTCCCTTCGACCATCATATTGACGATGAAACACAGAAATTGCATCCGGATTCAATACAAAATTCACAATGCCTATTTATATTGACGAGAGTAACGTTTCGGAGTATCTGTTCTTTAACTCTTCCCTAGGGGCTCAGTGTTAGACTCCGATGCACTACAGCAGGTTTACTGTATCCCTTCGACCATCATATTGACGATGAAACACAGATATTGGATCGGGAATCAATGGAAAATTCACAATGCCGATTTATATTGACGAGAGTAACGTTTCAGGTAGGCTGCTTTTTGGCTCTTCCCTGAGGGATCAGTATTAGACTCCGATGCACCACAGCAGGTTTACTGTATTCCTTCGACCATCATATTGACGTTGAAACACAGTAATTGCATCGGGAATCAATACAAAATTCACAATGCCGATTTATATTGACGAGAGTAACTTTTCGGGCAGTCTGGTTTTTGGTTCTTCCCTGGGGGCTCAGTGGTAGACTCCGATGCAGCAAAGCAGGTTTACTGTATCCCTTCGACCATCATATAGACGATGAAACACAGAAATTGCATCCGGATTCAATACAAAATTCACAATGCCTATTTATATTGACGAGAGTAACGTTTCGGAGTGTCTGTTTTTTAACTCTTCCCTGGGGGCTCAGTGTTAGACTCCGATGCACCACAGCAGGTTTACTGTATCCCTTCGACCATCATATTGACGATATTGACGATGAAACACAGAAATTGCATCGGGAATCAATAGAAAATTCACAATGCCGATTTATATTGACGAGAGTAACGTTTCAGGTAGGCTTCCTTTGCCTCTTCCCTGAGGGATCAGTGTTAGACTCCGATGCACCACAGCAGGTTTACTGTATTCCTTCGACGATCATATTGACGATGAAACACAGACATTGCATCGGGAATCAATAGAAAATTCACAATGCCGATCTATATTGACGAGAGTAACGTTTCGGATACGCTGCTTTTTGGCTCTTCCCTGAGGGATCAGTGTTAGACTCCGATGCACCACAGCAGGTTTACTGAATTCCTTCGACCATCATATTGACGATGAAACACAGGAATTACATCGGGAAATAATACAAACTTTACAATGCCGATTTATATTGACGAGAGTAACGTTTTGGGCAGTCTGGTTTTTTGGTTCTTCCCTGGGGGCTCAGTGGTAGACTCCGATGCAGCGAAGCAGGTTTACTGTATCCTTTCGACGATCATATTGACGATGAAACACAGAAATTGCATCCGGATTCAATACAAAATTCACAATGCCTATTTATATTGACGAGAGTAACGTTTCGGAGTGTCTGTTTTTTAACTCTACCCTGGGGGCTCAGTGATAGACTCCGATGCAGCAAACCGGCTTTACTGTATTCCTTCGACCATCATATTGACGATGAAACACAGAAATTGCATCGGGAATCAATAGAAAATTCAAAATGCCGATTTATATTGACGAGAGTAACGTTTCGGGCAGTCTGGTTTTTTGGTTCTTCCCTGGGGGCTCAGTGTTAGACTCCGATGCAGCAAAGCAGGTTTACTGTATCCCGTCGACCTTCATATTGACGATGAAACACAGAAATTGCATCCGGATTCAATACAAAATTCACAATGCCTATTTATATTGACGAGAGTAACGTTTCGGAGTGTCTGTTTTTTAACTCTTCCCTGGGGGCTCAGTGTTAGACTCCGATGCACCACAGCAGGTTTACAGTATCCCTTCGACCATCATATTGACGATGAAACACAGAAATTGCATCGGGAATCAATAGAAAATTCACAATGCCGATTTATATTGACGAGAGTAACGTTTCAGGTAGGCCTATTTGCCTCTTCCCTGAGGGATCATTGTTAGACTCCGATGCACCACAGCAGGTTTACTGTATTCCTTCGACGATTATATTGACGATGAAACACAGAAATTGCATCGGGAATCAATAGAAAATTCACAATGCCGATTTATATTGACGAGAGTATCGTTTCAGGTAGGCTGCTATTTGGCTCCTCCCTGAGGGATCAGTGTTAGACTCCGATGCACCACAGCAGGTTTACTGAATTCCCTCGACCATCATATTGACGATGAAACACAGAAATTGCATCGGGAATCAATACAAAATTCACAATGCCGATTTATATTGACGAGAGTAACGTTTCGGGCAGTCTGGTTCTTTGGTTCTTCCCTGGGGACTCAGTGGTAGACTCCGATGCAGCAAAGCAGAATTACTGTATCCCTTCGACGATCATAATGACGATGAAACACAGAAATTGCATCGGGAATCAATAGAAAATTCACAATGCCTATTTATATTGACGAGAGTAACGTTTCGGAGTGTCTGTTTTTTAACTTTACCCTGGGGGCTCAGTGTTAGACTCCGATGCAGCAAACCAGATTTACTGTATTCCTTCGACCATCATATTGACGATGAAACACAGAAATTGCATCGGGCGTCAATAGAAAATTCACAATGCCAATTTATATTGACGAGAGTAACGTTTCGCGCAGTCTGGCTTTTTGGTTCTTCCCTGGGGGCTCAGTGTTAGACTCCGATGCAGCAAAGCAGGTTTACTGTATCCCTTCGACCATCATATTGACAATGAAACACAGAAATTGCATCCGGATTCAATACAAAATTCACAATGCCTATATATATTGACGAGAGTAACATTTCGGAGTGTCTGTTTTTTAACTCTTCCCTGGGGGTTCAGTGTTAGACTCCGATGCACCACAGCAGGTTTACTGTATCCCTTCGACCATCATATTGACGATGAAACACAGATATTGCATCGGGAATCAATAGAAAATTCACAATGCCGATTTATATTGACGAGAGTAACGTTTCAGGTAGGCCTCTTTGCCTCTTCCCTGAGGGATCATTGTTAGACTCCGATGCACCACAGCAGGTTTACTGTATTCCTTCGACGATTATATTGACGAAGAAACACAGAAATTGCATCGGGAATCAATAGAAAATTCACAATGCCGATTTATATTGACGAGAGTATCGTTTCAGGTAGGCTGCTTTTTGGCTCCTCCCTGAGGGATCAGTGTTAGACTCCGATGCACCACAGCAGGTTTACTGAATTCCCTCGACCATCATATTGACGATGAAACACAGAAATTGCATCGGGAATCAATACAAAATTCACAATGCCGATTTATATTGACGAGAGTAACGTTTCGGGCAGTCTGGTTTTTTGGTTCTTCCCTGGGGACTCAGTGGTAGACTCCGATGCAGCAAAGCAGGTTTACTGTATCCCTTCGACGATCATAATGACGATGAAACACAGAAATTGCATCGGGAATCAATAGAAAATTCACAATGCCTATTTATATTGACGAGAGTAACGTTTCGGAGTGTCTGTTTTTTAACTTTACCCTGGGGGCTCAGTGTTAGACTCCGATGCAGCAAACCAGATTTACTGTATTCCTTCGACCATTATATTGACGATGAAACACAGAAATTGCATTGGGCGTCAATAGAAAATTCACAATGCAAATTTATATTGACGAGAGTAACGTTTCGCGCAGTCTGGTTTTTTGGTTCTTCCCTGGGGGCTCAGTGTTAGACTCCGATGCAGCAAAGCAGGTTTACTGTATCCCTTCGACCATCATATTGACAATGAAACACAGAAATTGCATCCGGATTCAATACAAAATTCACAATGCCTATATATATTGACGAGAGTAACATTTCGGAGTGTCTGTTTTTTAACTCTTCCCTGGGGGTTCAGTGTTAGACTCCGATGCACCACAGCAGGTTTACTGTATCCCTTCGACCATCATATTGACGATGAAACACAGAAATTGCATCGGGAATCAATAGAAAATTCACAATGCCGATTTATATTGACGAGAGTAACGTTTCAGGTAGGCTGCTTTTTGGCTCTTCCCTGAGGGATCAGTGTTAGACTCCGATGCACCACAGCAGGTTTACTGAATTCCTTCGACCATCATATTGACGATGAAACACAGAAATTACATCGGGAATCAATACAAAATTCACAATGCCGATTTATATTGACGAGAGTAACGTTTCGGGCAGTCTGGTTTTTTGGTTCTTCCCTGGGGTCTCAGTGGTAGACTCCGATGCAGCAAAGCAGGTTTACTGTATCCCTTCGACGATCAAATTGACGATGAAACACAGAAATTGCATCGGGAATCAATAGAAAATTCACAATGCCTATTTATATTGACGAGAGTAACGTTTCGGAGTGTCTGTTTTTTAACTCTACCCTGGGGGCTCAGTGTTAGACTCCGATGCAGCAAACCAGGTTTACTGTATTCCTTCGACCATCATAATGACGATAAAACACAGAAATTGCTTCGGGCGTCAATAGAAAATTCACAATGCCGATTTATATTGACGAGAGTATTGTTTCGGGCAGTCTGGTTTTTTGGTTCTTCCCTGGGGGCTCAGTGTTACACTCCGATGGAGCAAAGCTGGTTTACTGTATCCCTTTGACCATCATATTGACGATGAAACACAGAAATTGCATCCGGGTTCAATACAAAATTCACAATGCCGATTTATATTGACGAGTAAAACGTTTCGGAGTGTCTGTTTTTTAACTCTTCCCTGGGGGCTCAGTGTTAGACTCCGATGCACCACAGCAGGTTTACTGTATCCCTTCGACCATCATATTGACGATGAAACACAGAAATTGCATCGGGAATCAATAGAAAATTCACAATGCCGATTTATATTGACGAGAGTAACGTTTCAGGTAGGCTTCTTTTGCCTCTTCCCTGAGGGATCAGTGTTAGACTCCGATGCACCACAGCAGGTTTACTGTGTTCCTTCGACGATCATATTGACGATGAAACACAGAAATTGCATCGGGAATCATTAGAAAATTCACAATGCCGATCTATATTGACGAGAGTAACGTTTCGGATACGCTGCTATTTGGCTCTTCCCTGAGGGATCAGTGTTAGACTCCGATGCACCACAGCAGGTTTACTGAATTCCTTCGACCATCATATTGACGATGAAACACAGAAATTACATCGGGAAATAATACAAAATTTACAATGCCCATTTATATTGACGAGAGTAACGTTTTGGGCAGTCTGGTTTTTTGGTTTTTCCCTGGGGGCTCAGTGGTAGACTCCGATGCAGCAAAGCTGGTTTACTGTATCCCTTCGACCATCATATTGACGATGAAACACAGAAATTGCATCCGGATTCAATACAAAATTCACAATGCCTATTTATGTTGACGAGAGTAACGTTTCGGAGTATCTGTTCTTTAACTCTTCCCTGGGGGCTCAGTGTTAGACTCCGATGCACTACAGAAGGTTTACTGTATCCCTTCGACCATCATATTGACGATGAAACACAGAAATTGCATCGGGAATCAATAGAAAATTCACAATGCCGATTTATATTGACGAGAGTAACGTTTCAGGTAGGCTGCTTTTTGGCTCTTCCCTGAGGGATCAGTATTAGACTCCGATGCACCACAGCAGGTTTACTGTATTCCTTCGACCATCATATTGACGATAAAACACAGAAATTGCATCGGGAACCAATAGAAAATTCACAATGCCGATTTATGTTGACGAGAGTAACGTTTCGGGCAGTCTGGTTTTTTGGTTCGACCCTGGGGGCTCAGTGTTAGACTCCGAAGCACCACAGTAGGTTTACTGTATTCCTTCGACCATCATATTGACGATGAAACACAGAAATTGCATCGGGAATCAATAGAAAATTCACAATACCGATTTATATTGACGAGGGTAACGTTTCGGGCAGTCTGGTTTTTTGGTTCTTCCCTGGGGGCTCAGTGTTAGACTCCGATGCAGCAAAGCAGGTTTACTGTATCCCTTCGACCATCATATTGACGATGAAACACAGAAATTGAATCCGGATTCAATACAAAATTCACAATGCCTATTTATATTGACGAGAGTAACGTTTCGGAGTGTCTGTTTTTTAACTCTTCCCTGGGGGCTCAGTGTTAGACTCCGATGCACCACAGCAGGTTTACTGTATCCCTTCGACCATCATAATGACGATGAAACACTGAAATTGCATCGGGAATCAATAGAAAATTCACAATGCCGATTTATATTGACGAGTGTAACGTTTCAGGTAGGCTGCTTTTTGGCTCTTCCCTGAGGGATCAGTGTTAGCCTCCGATGCACCACAGCAGGTTTACTGAATTCCCTCGACCATCATATTGACGATGAAACACAGAAATTACATCGGGAATCAATACAAAATTCACAATGCCGATTTATATTGACGAGAGTAACGTTTCGGGCAGTCTGTTTTTTTGGTTCTTCCCTGGGGGCTCAGTGGTAGACTCCGATGCAGCAAAGCATGTTTACTGTATCCCTTCGACGATCATAGTGACGATGAAACACAGAAATTGCATCGTGAATCAATAGAAAATTCACAATGCCTATTTATATTGACGAGAGTAACGTTTCGGAGTGTCTGTTTTTTAACTTTACCCTGGGGGCTCAGTGTTAGACTCCGATGCAGCAAACCAGGTTTACTGTATTCCTTCGACCATCATACTGACGATGAAACACAGAAATTGCATCGGGCGTCAATAGAAAATTCACAATGCCGATTTATATTGACGAGAGTAACGTTTCGGGCAGTCTGGTTTTTTGGTTCTTCCCTGGGGGCTCAGTGTTAGACTCCGATGCAGCAAAGCATGTTTACTGTATCCCTTCGACCATCATATTGACGATGAAACACAGAAATTGCATCCGGATTCAATACAAAATTCGCAATGCCTATTTATATTGACGAGAGTATCGTTTCGGAGTGTCTGTTTTTTAACTCTTCCCTGGGGGCTCTGTGTTAGACTCCGATGCACCACAGCAGGTTTACTGTATCCCTTCGGCCATCATATTGACGACGAAAACAGAAATTGCATCGGGAATCAATAGAAAATTCACAATGCCGATTTATATTGACGAGAGTAACGTTTCGGATACGCTGCTCTTTGGCTCTTCCCTGAGGGATCAGTGTTAGACTCCGATGCACCACAGCAGGTTTAGTGAATTCCTTCGACCATCATATTGACGATGAAACACAGAAATTACATCGGGAAATAATACAAAATTTACAATGCCGATTTATATTGACGAGAGTAACGTTTCGGGCAGTCTCGTTTTTTGGTTCTTCCCTGGGGGCTCAGTGGTAGACTCCGATGCACCACAGCAGGTTTACTGTATTCCTTCGACCATCATATTGACGATGAAACACAGAAATTGCATCGGGAATCAATAGAAAATTCACAATGCCGATTTATACTGACGAGAGTAACGTTTCGGAGTGTCTGTTTTTTAATTCTTCCCTGGGGGCTCAGTGTTAGACTCCGATGCACCACAGCAAGTTTACTGTATTCCTTCGACCATCATATTGACGATGAAACACAGAAATTGCATCGGGAATCAATAGAAAATTCACAATGCCGATTTATACTGACGAGAGTAACGTTTCGGGTAGGCTGCTTTTTGGCTCTTCCCTGAGGGATCAGTGTTAGACTCCGATGCACCACAGCAGGTTTACTGTATTCCTTCGACCATCATATTGACGATGAAACACAGAAATTGCATCGGGAATCTATGGAAAATTCACAATGCCGATTTATATTGACGAGAGTAACGTTTCGGGCAGTCTTGTTTTTTGGTTCTTCCCTGGGGGCTCAGTGTTAGACTCCGACGCAGCAAAGCAGGTTTACTGTATCCCTTCGACCATCATATTGACGATGAAACACAGAAATTGCATCCGGAGTCAATACAATATTCACAATATTGACGATGAAACACAGAAATTTCATCCGGAGTCAATACAAAATTCACAATGCCTATTTATATTGACGAGAGTAACGTTTCGGGCAGTCTGGTTTTTTGGTTCTTCCCTGGGGGCTCAGTGTTAGACTCCGATGCACCACAGCAGGTTTACTGTATTCCTTCGACCATCACATTGACGATGAAACAGAGAAATTGCATCGGGAATCAATACAAAATTCACAATACCGATTTATATTGACGAGAGTAACGTTTCGGGCAGTCTGGTTTTTTGGTTCTTCCCTAGGGGCTCAGTGTTAGACTACGATGCACCACAGCAGGTTTACTGTATTCCTTCGACCATCACATTGACGATGAAACAGAGAAATTGCATCGGGAATCAATACAAAATTCACAATACCGATTTATATTGACGAGAGTAACGTTTCGGGCAGTCTGTTTTTTTTGTTCTTCCCTGGGGGCTCAGTGTTAGACTCCGATGCACCACAGCAGGTTAACTGTATTCCTTCGACCATCACATTGACGATGAAACAGAGAAATTGCATCGGGAATCAATACCAAATTCACAATACCGATTTATATTGACGAGAGTAACGTTTCGGGTAGGCTGCTTTTTGGCTCTTCCCTGAGGGATCAGTGTTAGACTCCGATGCACCACAGCAGGTTTACTGTATTCCTTCAACGATCATATTGAAGACGTAACACAGAAATTGCATCGGGAATCAATCGAAAATTCACAATGCCTATTTATATTGACGAGAGTATCGTTTCGGATAGGCTGCTTTTTGGTTCTTCCCTGAGGGATCAGTGTTAGACTCCGATGCACCACAGCAGGTTTACTGTATCCCTTCGACCATCATATTGACGATGAAACACAGAAATTGCATCCGGATTCAATACAAAATTCACAATGCCTATTTATATTGACGAGAGTAACGTTTCGGAGTGTCTGTTTTTTAACTCTTCCCTGGGGGCTCAGTGTTAGACTCCGATGCACCACAGCAGGTTTACTGTATCCCTTCGACCATCATATTGACAATGAAACACAGAAACTGCATCGGGAATCAATACCAAATTCACAATAACGATTTATATTGACGAGAGTAATATTTCGGGCAGTCTGGTTTTTTGGTTCTTCCCTGGGGGCTCAGTGTTAGACTCTGATGCACCACAGCAGGTTTACTGTATCCCTTCGACCATCATATTGACGATGAAACACAGAAATTACATCCGGATTCAATACAAAATTCACAATGCCTATTTATATTGACGAGAGTAACGTTTCGGGTAGGCTGCTTTTTGGCTCTTCCCTGAGGGATCAGTGTTAGACTCCGATGCACCACAGCAGGTTTACGGTATTCCTTCGACGATCATATTGAAGATGAAACACAGAAATTGTATCGGGAATCAATACCAAATTCACAATGCCGATTTATATTGACGAGAGTAACGTTTCGGGGAGTCTGTTTTTTGGCTCTTCCTTGGGGGCTCAGTGTTAGACTCCGATGCACCACAGCAGGTTTACTGTATCCCTTCGACCATCACATCGGCGAAGAAACAGAGAAATTGCATCGGGAATCAATACCAAGTTCACAATACCGATTTATATTGACGAGAGTAACGTTTCGGGGAGTCTGTTTTTTGGCTCTTCCCTGGGGGCTCAGTGCTAGACTCCGATGCAGCAAAGCAGGTTTACTGTATCCCTTCGACGATAATATTGAAGATGAAACACAAAAATTGCTTCGGGGATCAATACAAAATTCACAATACCGATTTATATTGACGAGAGTAACGTTTCGGGCTGTCTGGTTTTTTGGTTCTTCCCTGGGGGCTCAGTGTTAGACTCCGATGCACCACAGCAGGTTTACTGTATCCCTTCGACGATCATATTGAAGATGAAACACAGAAATTGCATCGGGAATCAATACAAAATTCACAATATCGATTTATATTGACGATAGTAATGTTTCGGGCAATCTGGTTGTTTGGTTCTTCCCTGGGAGCTCAGTGTTAGACTCCCTTGCAGCAAAGCAGGTTCACTGAATCCCTTCGACCATCACATTGACGATGAAACACAGAAATTACATCGGGAATCAATACAAAATTCACAATGCCGATTTATATTGACGAGAGTAACGTTTCGGGTAGGCTGCTTTTTGGCTCTACCCTGAGGGATCAGTGTTAGTCTCCGATGCACCACAGCAGGTTTACTGTATCCCTTCGACGATCATATTGAAGATGAAACACAGAAATTGCTCCGCGAATCAATACAAAATTCACAATACCGATTTATATTGACGAGAGTAACGTTTTGGGCAGTCTGGTTTTTTGGTTCTTCCCTGGGGGCTCAGTGTTAGACTCCGATGCACCACAGCAGGTTTACTGTATTCCTTCGACCATCACATTGACGATGAAACAGAGAAATTGCATCGGGAATCAATACAAAATTCACAATACCGATTTATATTGACGAGAGTAACGTTTCGGGCAGTCTGGTTTTTTGGTTCTTCCCTGGGGGCTCAGTGTTAGACTCCGATGCACCACAGCAGGTTTACTGTATTCCTTCGACCATCACATTGACGATGAAACAGAGAAATTGCATCGGGAATCAATAAAAAATTCACAATACCGATTTATATTGACGAGAGTAACGTTTCGGGCAGTCTGGTTTTTTTGTTCTTCCCTGGGGGCTCAGTGTTAGACTCCGATGCACCACAGCAGGTTTACTGTATTCCTTCGACCATCACATTGACGATGAAACAGAGAATTTGCATCGGGAACCAATACAAAATTCACAATACCGATTTATATTGACGAGAGTAACGTTTCGGGCAGTCTGGTTATTTGGTTCTTCCCTGGGGGCTCAGTGTTAGACTCCGATGCACCACAGCAGGTTTACTGTATCCCTTCGACGATCATTTTGAAGATGAAACAGAGAAATTGCATCGAAAATCAATACCAAATTCACAATACCGATTTATATTGACGAGAGTAACGTTTCGGGCTGTCTGGTTTTTTGGTTCTTCCCTGGGGGCTCAGTGTTAGACTCCGATGCAGCAAAGCAGGTTCACTGAATCCCTTCGACCATCACATTGACGATGAAACACAGAAATTACATCGGGAATCAATACCAAATTCACAATACCGATTTATATTGACGAGAGTAAAGTTTCGGAGTGTCTGTTTTTTAACTCTTCCCTGGGGGCTCAGTGTTAGACTCCGATGCACCACAGCAGGTTTACTGTATCCCTTCGACCATCATATTGACGATGAAACACAGAAATTGCATCGGGAATCAATACCAAATTCACAATACCGATTTATATTGACGAGAGTAACGTTTCGGGTAGGCTGCTTTTTGGCTCTTCCCTGAGGGATCAGTGTTAGACTCCGATGCACCACAGCAGGTTTACTGTATTCCTTCGACGATCATATTGAAGATGAAACACAGAAATTGCATCGGGAATCAATAGAAAATTCACAATGCCGATTTATATTGACGAGAGTAACGTTTCGGATAGGCTGCTTTTTCGTTCTTCCCTGAGGGATCAGTGTTAGACTCCGATGCACCACAGCAGGTTTACTGTATCCCTTCGACCATCATATTGACGATGAAACACAGAAATTGCATCCGGATTCAATACAAAATTCACAATGCCTATTTATATTGACGAGAGTAACGTTTCGGAGTGTCTGGTTTTTAACTCTTCCCTGGGGGCTCAGTGTTAGACTCCGATGCACCACAGCAGGTTTACTGTATGCCATCGACCATCATATTGACGATGAAACACAGAAATTGCATCCGGATTCAATACAAAATTCACAATGCCTATTTATATTGACGAGAGTAACGTTTCGGGTAGGCTGCTTTTTGGCTCTTCCCTGAGGGATCAGTGTAAGACTCCGATGCACCACAGCAAGTTTACGGTATTCCTTCGACGATCATATTGAAGATGAAACACGGAAATTGCATCGGGAATCAATACAAAATTCACAATACCGATTTATATTGACGAGAGTAACGTTTCGGGCAGTCTGGTTTTTTGGTACTTCCCTGGGGGTTCAGTGTTAGACTCCGATGCACCACAGCAGGTTTACTGTATCCCTTCGACCATCACATTGACGAAGAAACAGAGAAATTGCATCGGGAATCAATACCAAATTCACAATACCGATTTATATTGACGAGAGTAACGTTTCGGGGAGTCTGTTTTTTGGCTCTTCCCTGGGGGCTCAGTGTTAGACTCCGATGCACCACAGCAGGTTTACTGTATTCCTTCGACCATCACATTGACGATGAAACAGAGAAATTGCATCGGGAATAAATACAAAATTCACAATATCGATTTATATTGCGAGAGTAACGTCTCGGGCAATCTGGTTTTTTGGTTCTTCCCTGGGGGCTCAGTGTTAGACTCCGCTGCAGCAAAGCAGATTCACTGAATCCCTTCGACCATCACATTGACGATGAAACACAGAAATAACATAGGGAATCAATACAAAATTCACAATGCCGATTTATATTGACGAGAGTAACGTTTCGTGTAGGCTGCTTTTTGGCTCTTCCCTGAGGGATCAGTGTTAGACTCCGATGCACCACAGCAGGTTTACTGTATTCCTTCGACCATCACATTGACGATGAAACAGAGAAATTGCATCGGGAATCAATACAAAATTCACAATACCGATTTATATTGACGAGAGTAACGTTTCGGGCAATCTGGTTCTTTTGTTCTTCCCTGGGGGCTTAGTGTTAGACTCCGATGCACCACAGCAGGTTTACTGTATTCCTTCGACCATCACATTGACGATGAAACAGAGAAATTGCATCGGGAATCAATATAAAATTCACAACACCGATTTATATTGAAGAGAGTAACGTTTCGGGCAGTCTGGTTTTTCGGTTCTTCCCTGGGGGCTCAGTGTTTGACTCCGATGCACCACAGCAGGTTTACTGTATTCCTTCGACCATCACATTGACGATGAAACAGAGAAATTGCATCGGGAATCAATACAAAATTCACAATACCGATTTATATTGACGAGAGTAACGTTTCGGGCAGTCTGGTATTTTGGTTCTTCCCTGGGGGCTCAGTGTTAGACTCCCATGCAGCAAAGCAGGTTTACTGTACCCCTTCAACCATCATATTGACGATGAAACACAGAAATTGCATCCGGATTCAATACAAAATTCACAATGCCTATTTATATTGTCGAGAGTAACGTTTTGGGCAGTCTGGTTATTTGGTTCTTTCCTGGGGGCTCAGTGTTAGACTCCGATGCACCACAGCAGGTTTACTGTATTCCCTCGACCATCACATTGAGGATGAAACAGAGAAATTGAATCGGGAATCAATACAAAATTCACAATACTGATTTATATTGACGAGAGTAACGTTTCGGGCAGTCTGGTTCTTTTGTTCTTCCCTGGGGGCTCATTGTTAGACTACGATGCACCACAGCAGGTTTACTGTATTCCTTCGACCATCACATTGACGATGAAACAGAGAAATGGCACCGGGAATCAATACAAAATTCACAATACCGATTTATATTGACGAGAGTAAAATTTCGGGCATTCTGGTTATTTGGTTCATCCCTGGGGGCTCAGTGTTAGACTCCGATGCACCACAGCAGGTTTACTGTATTCCTTCGACCATCACATTGACGATGAAACAGAGAAATTGCATCGGGAATCAATACAAAATTCACAATACCGATTTATATTGACGAGAGTAACGTTTCGGGCAGTCTGGTTTTTTGGTTCTTCCATGGGGGCTCAGTGTTAGACTCCGATGCACCACAGCAGGTTTACTGTATTCCTTCGACCATCACATTGACGATGAAACAGAGAAATTGCATCGGGAATCAATACAAAATTAACAATACCGATTTATATTGACGAGAGTAACGTTTCGGGCAGTCTGGTCTTTTGTTCTTCCCTGGGGGCTCAGTGTTAGACTCCGAGGCACCACAGCAGGTTTACTGTATTCCTTCTACCATCACATTGACGATGAAACAGAGAAATTGCATCGGGAATCAATACAAAATTCACAATACCGATTTATATTGACGAGAGTAACTTTTCGGGCAGTCTGGTTTTTCGGTTCTTCTCTGGGGGCTCAGTGTTAGACTCCGACGCACCACAGCAGGTTTACTGTATTCCTTCGACCATCACATTGACGATGAAACACAGAAATTGCATCCGGATTCAATACAAAACTCACAATGCCTATTTAAATTGACGAGAGTAACGTTACGGGTAGTCTGGTTCTTTGGTTCTTCCCTGGGGGCTCAGTGTTAGACTCCGATGCAGCAAAGCAGGTTTACTTTATCCCTTCGACCATCATATTGACGATGAAACACAGAAATTGCATCCGGATTCAATACAAAATTCACAATGCCTATTTATATTGACGAGAGTAACCTTTCGGAGTATCTGTTTCTTAACTCTTCCCTGGGGGCTCAGTGTTAGACTCCGATGCACCACAGCAGGTTTACTGTATTCCTTCGACCATCACATTGACGATGAAACAGAGAAATTGCATCGGGAATCAATACAAAGTTCACAATACCGATTTATATTGACGAGAGTAACGTTTCGGGCAGTCTGGTTTTTTGGTTCTTCCCTGGGGGCTCAGTGTTAGACTCCGATGCAGCAAAGCAGGTTTACTGTATCCCTTCGACCATCATATTGACGATGAAACACAGAAATTGCATCCGGATTCAATACAAAATTCACAATGCCACTTTAAATTGACGAGAGTAACGTTACGGGTAGTCTGGTTCTTTGGTTCTTCCCTGGGGGCTCAGTGTTAGACTCCGATGCAGCAAAGCAGGTTTACTGTATCCCTTCGACCATCATATTGACGATGAAACACAGAAATTGCATCCGGATTCAATACGAAATTCACAATGCCTATTTATATTGACGACAGTAACGTTTTGGGCAGTCTGGTTATTTGGTTCTTCCCTGGGGGCTCAGTGTTAGACTCCGATGCACCACAGAAGGTTTACTGTATTCCTTCGACCATCACATTGAGGATGAAACAGAGAAATTGCATCGGGAATCAATACAAAATTCACAATACCGATTTATATTGACGAGAGTAACGTTTCGGGCAGTCTGGTTCTTTTGTTCTTCCCTGGGGGCTCAGTGTTAGACTCCGATGCACCACAGCAGGTTTACTGTATTCCTTCGACCATCACATTGACGATGAAACAGAGAAATTGCATCGGGAATCAATACAAAATTCACAATACCGATTTATATTGACGAGAGTAACGTTTCGGGCAGTCTGGTTATTTGGTTCTTCCCTGGGGGCTCAGTGTTAGACTCCGATGCACCACAGCAGGTTTACTGTATTCCTTCGACCATCACATTGACGATGAAACAGAGAAATTGCATCGGGAATCAATACAAAATTCACAATACCGATTTATATTGACGAGAGTAACGTTTCGGGCAGTCTGGTTTTTTGGTTCTTCCCTGGGGGCTCAGTGTTAGACTCCGATGCACCACAGCAGGTTTACTGTATTCCTTCGACCATCACATTGACGATGAAACAGAGAAATTGCATCGGGAATCAATACAAAATTCACAATACCGATTTATATTGACGAGAGTAACGTTTCGGGCAGTCTGGTTTTTTGGTTCTTCCCTGGGGGCTCAGTGTTAGACTCCGATGCAGCAAAGCAGGTTTACTGTATCCCTTCGACCATCATATTGACGATGAAACACAGAAATTGCATCCGGATTCAATACAAAGTTCACAATGCCTATTTAAATTGACGAGAGTAACGTTACGGGTAGTCTGGTTCTTTGGTTCTTCCCTGGGGGCTCAGTGTTAGACTCCGATGCAGCAAAGCAGGTTTACTGTATCCCTTCGACCATCATATTGACGATGAAACACAGAAATTGCATCCGGATTCAATACAAAATTCACAATGCCTACTTATATTGACGAGAGTAACGTTTCGGAGTGTCTGTTTTTTAACTCTTCCCTGGGGGCTCAGTGTTAGACTCCGATGCACCACAGCAGGTTTACTGTATCACTTCGACCATCATATTGACGATGAAACACAGAAATTGCATCGGGAATCAATAGAAAATTCACAATGCCGATTTATATTGACGAGAGTAACGTTTCGGGCAGTCTGGTTTTTTGGTTCATCCCTGGGGGATCAGTGTTAGACTCCGATGTAGCAAAGCAGGTTTACTGTATTCCTTCGACCATCATATTGACGATGAAACACAGAAATTGCATCCGGATTCAATACAAAATTCACAAAGCCTATTTATAGTGACGAGAGTAACGTTTCGGAGTATCTGTTTCTTAACTCTTCCCTGGGGGCTCAGTGTTAGACTCCGATGCACCACAGCAGGTTTACTGTATCCCTTCGACCATCATATTGACGATGAAACACAGAAATTGCATCGGGAATCAATAGAAAATTCACAATGCCGATTTATATTGACGAGAGTAACGTTTCGGGTAGGCTGCTTTTTGGCTCTTCCCTGAGGGATCAGTGTTAGACTCCGATGCACCACAGCAGGTTTACTGTATTCCTTCGACGATCATATTGACGATGAAACACAGAAATTGCATCGGGAATCATTAGAAAATTCACAATGCAGATTTATATTGACGAGAGTAACGTTTCGGGCAGTCTGGTTTTTTGGTTCTTCCCTGGGGGCTCAGTGTTAGACTCCGATGCAGCAAAGCAGGTTTACTGTATCCCTTCGACCATCATATTAACGATGAAACACAGAAATTGCATCCGGATACAATACAAAATTCACAATGCCTATTTATAGTGACGAGAGTAACGTTTCGGAGTATCTGTTTCTTAACTCTACCCTGGGGGCTCAGTGTTAGACTCCGATGCACCACAGCAGGTTTACTGAATTCCTTCGACGATCATATTGAAGATGAAACACAGAAATTGCATCGGGAATAAATACCAAATTCACAATGCCGATTTATATTGACGAGAGTAACGTTTCGGGGAGTCTGTTTTTTGGCTCTTCCCTGGGGGCTCGGTGTTAGACTCCGATGCACCACAGCACGTTTACTGTATCCCTTCGACGATCACATTGACGATGAAACAGAGAAATTGCATCGGGAATCTATACCAAATTCACAATACCGATTTATATTGACGAGAGTAACGTTTCGGGGAGTCTGTTTTTTGGCTCTTCCCTGGGTGCTCAGTGTTAGACTCCGAAGCACCACAGCAGGTTTACTGTATCCCTTCGACGATCATATTGAAGGCGAAACACAGAAATTGCATCGGGAATCAATACAAAATTCACAATATCGATTTATATTGACGAGAGTAACGTTTCGGGCAATCTGGTTTTTTGGTTCTTCGCTGGGAGCTCAGTGTTGGACTCCGTTGCAGCAAAGCAGGTTCACTGAATCCCTTCGACCATCACATTGACGATGAAACACAGAAATTACATCGGGAATCAATACAAAATTCACAATACCGATTTATATTGACGAGAGTAACGTTTCGGGTAGGCTGCTTTTTGGCTCCTCCCTGAGGGATCAGTGTTAGACTCCGATGCACCGCAGCAGGTTTACTGTATTCCTTCGACGATCATATTGAAGATGAAACACAGAAATTGCATCGGGAATCAATGGAAAATTCACAATGCCGATTTATATTGACGAGAGTAACGTTTCGAATAGGCTGCTTTTTGGTTCTTCCCTGAGGGCACAGTGTTAGACTCCGATGCACCACAGCTGGTTTACTGTATCCCTTCGACCATCATATTGACGATGAAACACAGAAATTGCATCCGGATTCAATACAATATTCACAATGCCTATTTATATTGACGAGAGTAACGTTTCGGAGTGTCTGTTTTTTAACTCTTCCCTGGGGGCTCAGTGTTAGATTCCGATGCACCACAGCAGGTTTACTGTATCCCTTCGACCATCATATTGACGATGAAACACAGATTTTGCATCGGGAGTCAATACCAAATTCACAATACCGATTTATATTGACGAGAGTAACGTTTCGGGCAGTCTGGTTTTTTGGTTCTTCCCTGGGGGCTCAGTGTTAGACTCCGATGCACCACAGCAGGTTTACTGTATCCCTTCGACCATCATATTGACGATGAAACACAGAAATTGCATCCGGATTCAATACAAAATTCACAATGCCTATTTATATTGACGAGAGTAACGTTTCGGGTAGGCTGCTTTTTGGCTCTTCCCAGAGGGATCAGTGTTAGACTCCGATGCACCACAGCAGGGTTACGGTATTCCTTCGACGATCATATTGAGGATGAAACACAGAAATTGCATCGGGAATCAATACCAAATTCACAATGCCGATTTATATTGACGAAAGTAACGTTTCGGGGAGTCTGTTTTTTGGCTCTTCCCTGTGGGCTCAGTGTCAGACTCCGATGCACCACAGCAGGTTTACTGTATCCCTTCGACCATCACATTGACGAAGAAACAGAGAAATTGCATCGGGAATCAATACCAAATTCACAATACCGATTTATATTGACGAGAGTAACGTTTCGGGGAGTCTGTTTTTTGGCTCTTCCCTGGGGGCTCAGTGTTAGACTCCGATGCACCACAGCAGGTTTACTGTATCCCTTCGACGATAATATTGACGATGAAACACAGAAATTGCATCGGGAATCAATACAAAATTCACAATACCGATTTATATTGACGAGAGTAACGTTTCGGGCAGTCTGGTTTTTTGGTTCTTCCCTGGGGGCTCAGTGTTAGACTCCGATGCACCACAGCAGGTTTACTGTATCCCTTCGACGATCATATTGAAGATGAAACACAGAAATTGCATCGGGAATCAATACAAAATTCACAATATCGATTTATATTGACGAGAGTAACGTTTCGGGCAATCTGGTTTTTTGGTTCTTCCCTGGGGGCTCAGTGTTAGACTCCGCTGCAGCAAAGCAGGTTCACTGAATCCCTTCGACCATCACATTGACGATGAAACACAGAAATTACATCGGGAATCAATACAAAATTCACAATGACGATTTATATTGACGAGAGTAACGTTTCGGGTAGGCTGCTTTTTGGCTCTTCCCTAAGGGATCAGTGTTAGACTCCGATGCACCACAGCAGGTTTACTGTATCCCTTCGACGATCATATTGAAGATGAAACACAGAAATTGCATCGGGAATCAATACAAAATTTACAATACCGATTTATATTGACGAGAGTAACGTTTTGGGCAGTCTGGTTATTTGGTTCTTCCCTGGGGGCTCAGTGTTAGACTCCGCTGCAGCAAAGCAGGTTCACTGAATCCCTTCGACCATCACATTGACGATGAGACAGAGAAATTGCATCGGGAATCAATACAAAATTCACAATACCGATTTATATTGACGAGAGTAACGTTTCGGGCAGTCTGGTTCTTTTGTTCTTCCCTGGGGGCTCAGTGTTAGACTCCGATGCACCACAGCAGGTTTACTGTATTCCTTCGACCATCACATTGACGATGAAACAGAGAAATTGCATCGGGAATCAATACAAAATTCACAATACCGATTTATATTGACGAGAGTAACGTTTCGGGCAGTCTGTTTTTTCAGTTCTTCCCTGGGGGCTCAGTGTTAGACTCCGATGCACCACAGCAGGTTTACTGTATTCCTTCGACTATCACATTGACGATGAAACAGAGAAATTGCATCGGGAATCAATACAAAATTCACAATACCGATTTATATTGACGAGAGTAACGTTTCGGGCAGTCTGGCTTTTTGGTTCTTCCCTGGGGGCTCAGTGTTAGACTCCGATGCAGCAAAGCAGGTTCACTGAATCCCTTCGACCATCACATTGACGATGAAACACAGAAATTACATCGGGAATCAATACCAAATTCACAATACCGATTTATATTGACGAGAGTAACGTTTCGGAGCGTCTGTTTTTCAACTCTTCCCTGGGGGCTCAGTGTTAGACTCCGATGCACCACAGCAGGTTTACTGTATCCCTTCGAGCATCATATTGACGATGAAACACAGAAATTGTATCGGGAATCAATACCAAATTCACAATACCGATTTATATTGACGAGAGTAACGTTTCGGGTAGGCTGCTTTTTGGCTCTTCCCTGAGGGATCAGTGTTAGACTCCGATGCACCACAGCAGGTTTACTGTATCCCTTCGACGATCATATTGAAGATGAAACACAGAAATTGCATCGGGAATCAATACAAAATTCACAATATCGATTTATATTGACGAGAGTAACGTTTCGGGCAATCTGGTATTTTAGTTCTTCCCTGGGGGCTCAGTGTTAGACTCCGCTGCAGCAAAGCAGGTTCACTGAATCCCTTCGACCATCACATTGACGATGAAACACAGAAATTACATCGGGAATCAATACAAAATTCACAATGCCGATTTATATTGACGAGAGTAACGTTTCGGGTAGGCTGCTTTTTGGCTCTTCCCTGAGGGATCAGTGTTAGATTCCGCTGCAGCAAAGCAGGTTCACTGAATCCCTTCGACCATCACATTGACGATGAAACAGAGAAATTGCATCGGGAATCAATACAAAATTCACAATACCGATTTATATTGACGAGAGTAACGTTTCGGGCAGTCTGGTTCTTTTGTTCTTCCCTGGGGGCCCAGTGTTAGACTCCGATGCACCACAGCAGGTTTACTGTATTCCTTCGACCATCACATTGACGATGAAACAGAGAAATTGCATCGGGAATCAATACAAAATTCACAATACCGATTTATATTGACGAGAGTAACGTTTCGGGCAGTCTGGATTTTCAGTTCTTCCCTGGGGGCTCAGTGTTAGACTCCGAAGCACCACAGCAGGTTTACTGTATTCCTTCGACTATCACATTGACGATGAAACAGAGAAATTGCATCGGGAATCAATACAAAATTCATAATACCGATTTATATTGACGAGAGTAACGTTTCGGGCAGTCTGGTTTTTTGGTTCTTCCCTGGGGGCTCAGTGTTAGACTCCGATGCAGCAAAGCAGGTTCACTGAATCCCTTCGACCATCACATTGACGATGAAACACAGAAATTACATCGGGAATCAATACCAAATTCACAATACCGATTTATATTGACGAGAGTAACGTTTTGGAGCGTCTGTTTTTCAACTCTTCCCTGGGGGCTCAGTGTTAGACTCCGATGCACCACAGCAGGTTTACTGTATCCCTTCGAGCATCATATTGACGATGAAACACAGAAATTGCATCGGGAATCAATACCAAATTCACAATACCGATTTATATTGACGAGAGTAACGTTTCGGGTAGGCTGCTTTTTGGCTCTTCCCTGAGGGATCAGTGTTAGACTCCGATGCACCACAGCAGGTTTACTGTATCCCTTCGACGATCATATTGAAGATGAAACACAGAAATTGCATCGGGAATCAATACAAAATTCACAATATCGATTTATATTGACGAGAGTAACGTTTCGGGCAATCTGGTATTTTGGTTCTTCCCTGGGGGCTCAGTGTTAGACTCCGCTGCAGCAAAGCAGGTTCACTGAATCCCTTCGACCATCATATTGACGATGAAACACAGAAATTACATCGGGAATCAATACAAAATTCACAATGCCGATTTATATTGACGAGAGTAACGTTTCGGGTAGGCTGCATTTTGGCTCTTCCCTGAGGGATCAGTGTTAGACTCCGATGCACCACAGCAGGTTTACTGTATCCCTTCGACGATCATATTGAAGATGAAACACAGAAATTGCATCGGGAATCAATACAAAATTTACAATACCGATTTATATTGACGAGAGTAACGTTTTGGGCAGTCTGGTTATTTGGTTCTTCCCTGGGGGCTCAGTGTTAGACTCCGATGCACCACAGCAGGTTTCCTGTATTCCTACGACCATCACATTGACGATGAAACAGAGAAATTGCATCGGGAATCAATACAAAATTCACAATACAGATTTATATTGACGACAGTAACGTTTCGGGCAGTCTGGTTTTTTGGTTCTTCCCTGGGGGCTCAGTGTTAGACTCCGATGCACCACAGCAGGTTTACTGTATTCCTTCGACCATCACATTGACGATGAAACAGAGAAATTGCATCGGGAATCAATACAAAATTCACAATACCGATTTATATTGACGAGAGTAACGTTTCGGGCAGTCTGGTACTTTTGTTCTTCCCTGGGGGTTCAGTGTTAGACTCCGATGCACCACAGCAGGTTTATTGTATTCCTTCGACCATCACATTGACGATGAAACAGAGAAATTGCATTGGGAATCAATACAAAATTTACAATACCGATTTATATTGACGAGAGTAACGTTTCGGGCAGTCTGGTTTTTCGGTTCTTCCCTGGGGGCTCAGTTTTAGACTCCGATGCACCACAGCAGGTTTACTGTATTCCTTCGACTATCACATTGACGATGAAACAGAGAAATTGCATCGGGAATCAATACAAAATTCACAATACCGATTTATATTGACGAGAGTAACGTTTCGGGCAATCTGGTTCTTTGGTTCTTCCCTGGGGGCTCAGTGTTAGACTCCGTTGCAGCAAAGCAGGTTCACTGAATCCCTTCGACCATCACATTGACGATGAAACACATAAATTACATCGGGAATCAATACAAAATTCACAATGCCGATTTATATTGACGAGAGTAACGTTTCGGGGAGTCTGTTTTTTGGCTCTTCCCTGGGGGCTCAGTGTTAGACTCCGATGCACCACAGCAGGTTTACTGTATCCCTTCAACGATAATATTGAAGATGAAACACAGAAATTGCATCGGGAACCAATACAAAATTCACAATACCGATTTATATTGACGAGAGTAACGTTTCGGGCAGTCTGGTTTTTTGGTTCTTCCCTGGGGGCTCAGTGTTAGACTCCGATGCACCACAGCAGGTTTACTGTATCCCTTCGACGATCATATTGAAGATGAAACACAGAAATTGCATCGGGAATCAATACAAAATTCACAATATCGATTTATATTGACGAGAGTAACGTTTCGGGCAATCTGGTATTTTGGTTCTTCCCTGGGGGCTCAGTGTTAGACTCCGCTGCAGCAAAGCAGGTTCACTGAATCCCTTCGACCATCACATTGACGATGAAACACAGAAATTACATCGGGAATCAATACAAAATTCACAATGCCGATTTATATTGACGAGAGTAACGTTTCGGGTAGGCTGCTTTTTGGCTCTTCCCTGAGGGATCAGTGTTAGACTCCGATGCACCACAGCAGGTTTACTGTATCCCTTCGACGATCATATTGAAGATGAAACACAGGAATTGCATCGGGAATCAATACAAAATTCACAATGCCGATTTATATTGACGAGAGTAACGTTTCGGGGAGTCTGTTTTTTGGCTCTTCCCTGGGGGCTCAGTGTTAGACTCCGATGCACCACAGCAGGTTTACTGTATCCCTTCAACGATAATATTGAAGATGAAACACAGAAATTGCATCGGGAATCAATACAAAATTCACAATACCGATTTATATTGGCGAGAGTAACGTTTCGGGCAGTCTGGTTTTTTGGTTCTTCCCTGGGGGCTCAGTGTTAGACTCCGATGCACCACAGCAGGTTTACTGTATCCCTTCAACGATCATATTGAAGATGAAACACAGAAATTGCATCGGGAATCAATACAAAATTTACAATACCGATTTATATTGACGAGAGTAACGTTTTGGGCAGTCTGGTTATTTGGTTCTTCCCTGGGGGCTCAGTGTTAGACTCCGATGCACCACAGCAGGTTTCCTGTATTCCTTCGACCATCACATTGACGATGAAACAGAGAAATTGCATCGGGAATCAATACAAAATTCACAATACAGATTTATATTGACGAGAGTAACGTTTCGGGCAGTCTGGTTTTTTGGTTCTTCCCTGGGGGCTCAGTGTTAGACTCCGATGCACCACAGCAGGTTTACTGTATTCCTTCGACCATCACATTGACGATGAAACAGAGAAATTGCATCGGGAATCAATACAAAATTCACAATACCGATTTATATTGACGAGAGTAACGTTTCGGGCAGTCTGGTACTTTTGTTCTTCCCTGGGGGTTCAGTGTTAGACTCCGATGCACCACAGCAGGTTTATTGTATTCCTTCGACCATCACATTGACGATGAAACAGAGAAATTGCATTGGGAATCAATACAAAATTTACAATACCGATTTATATTGACGAGAGTAACGTTTCGGGCAGTCTGGTTTTTCGGTTCTTCCCTGGGGGCTCAGTTTTAGACTCCGATGCACCACAGCAGGTTTACTGTATTCCTTCGACTATCACATTGACGATGAAACAGAGAAATTGCATCGGGAATCAATACAAAATTCACAATACCGATTTATATTGACGAGAGTAACGTTTCGGGCAATCTGGTTCTTTGGTTCTTCCCTGGGGGCTCAGTGTTAGACTCCGTTGCAGCAAAGCAGGTTCACTGAATCCCTTCGACCATCACATTGACGATGAAACACATAAATTACATCGGGAATCAATACAAAATTCACAATGCCGATTTATATTGACGAGAGTAACGTTTCGGGGAGTCTGTTTTTTGGCTCTTCCCTAGGGGCTCAGTGTTAGACTCCGATGCACCACAGCAGGTTTACTGTATCCCTTCAACGATAATATTGAAGATGAAACACAGAAATTGCATCGGGAATCAATACAAAATTCACAATACCGATTTATATTGACGAGAGTAAAGTTTCGGGCAGTCTGGTTTTTTGGTTCTTCCCTGGGGGCTCAGTGTTAGACTCCGATGCACCACAGCAGGTTTACTGTATCCCTTCGACGATCATATTGAAGATGAAACACAGAAATTGCATCGGGAATCAATACAAAATTCACAATATCGATTTATATTGACGAGAGTATCGTTTCGGGCAATCTGGTATTTTGGTTCTTCCCTGGGGGCTCAGTGTTAGACTCCGCTGCACCAAAGCAGGTTCACTGAATCCCTTCGACCATCACATTGACGATGAAACACAGAAATTACATCGGGAATCAATACAAAATTCACAATGCCGATTTATATTGACGAGAGTAACGTTTCGGGTAGGCTGCTTTTTGGCTCTTCCCTGAGGGATCAGTGTTAGACTCCGATGCACCACAGCAGGTTTACTGTATCCCTTCGACGATCATATTGAAGATGAAACACAGAAATTGCATCGGGAATCAATACAAAATTCACAATGCCGATTTATATTGACGAGAGTAACGTTTCGGGGAGTCTGTTTTTTGGCTCTTCCCTGGGGGCTCAGTGTTAGACTCCGATGCACCACAGCAGGTTTACTGTATCCCTTCAACGATAATATTGAAGATGAAACACAGAAATTGCATCGGGAATCAATACAAAATTCACAATACCGATTTATATTGGCGAGAGTAACGTTTCGGGCAGTCTGGTTTTTTGGTTCTTCCCTGGGGGCTCAGTGTTAGACTCCGATGCACCACAGAAGGTTTACTGTATCCCTTCGACGATCATATTGAAGATGAAACACAGAAATTGCATCGGGAATCAATACAAAATTCACAATATCGATTTATATTGACGAGAGTAACGTTTCGGGCAATCTGGTTTTTGGTTCTTCCCTGGGGGCACAGTGTTAGACTTCGTTGCAGCAAAGTAGGTTCACTGAATCCCTTCGACCATCACATTGACGATGAAACACAGAAATTACATCGGGAATCAATACAAAATTCACAATGCCGATTTATATTGACGAGAGTAACGTTTCGGGTAGGCTACTTTTTGGCTCTTCCCTGAGGGATCAGTGTTAGACTCCGATGCACCACAGCAGGTTTACTGTATCCCTTCGACGATCATATTGAAGATGAAACACAGAAATTGCATCGGGAATCAATACAAAATTCACAATACCGATTTATATTGGCGAGAGTAACGTTTTGGGCAGTCTGGTTATTTGGTTCTTCCCTGGGGGCTCAGTGTTAGACTCCGATGCTCCACAGCAGGTTTACTGTATTCCTTCGACCATCACATTGACGATGAAACAGAGAAATTGCATCGGGAATCAATACAAAATTCACAATACCGATTTAAATTGACGAGAGTAACGTTTCGGGCAGTTGGTTATTTGGTTCTTCCCTGGGGGCTCAGTGTTAGACTCCGATGCACCACAGCAGGTTTACTGTATCCCTTCGACGATCATATTGAAGATGAAACAGAGAAATTGCATCGGGAATCAATACAAAATTCACAATAGCGATTTATATTGACGAGAGTAACGTTTCGGGCAGTCTGGTTTTTTGGTTCTTCCCTGGGGGCTCAGTGTTACACTCCGATGCACCACAGCAGGTTTACTGTATTCCTTCGACTATCATATTGATGATGAAACAGAGAAAGAGCATCGGGAATCAATACAAAATTCACAATACCGATTTATATTGACGAGAGTAACGTTTCGGGCAGTCTGGTTCTTTTGTTATTCCCTGGGGGCTCAGTGTTAGACTCCGATGCACCACAGCAGGTTTACTGTATTCCTTCGACCATCACATTGACGATGAAACAGAGAAATTGCATCGGGAATCAATACAAAATTCACAATACCGATTTATATTGACGAGAGTAACGTTTCGGGCAATCTGGTTTTTTGGTTCTTCCCTGGGTGCTTAGTGTTAGACTCCGTTTCAGCAAAGTAGGTTCACTGAATCCCTTCCACCATCACATTGACGATGAAACACAGAAATTACATCGGGAATCAATACAAAATTCACAATATCGATTTATATTGACGAGAGTAACGTTTCGGGCAATCTGGTATTTTGGTTCTTCCCTGGGGGCTCAGTGTTAGACTCCGTTGCAGCAAAGTAGGTTCACTGAATCCCTTCGACCATCACATTGACGATGAAACACAGAAATTACATCGGGAATCAATACAAAATTCACAATGCCGATTTATATTGACGAGAGTAACGTTTCAGGTAGGCTACTTTTTGGCTCTTCCCTGAGGGATCAGTGTTAGACTCCGATGCACCACAGCAGGTTTACTGTATCCCTTCGACGATCACATTGACGATGAAACACAGAAATTGCATCGGGAATCAATACAAAATTCACAATACCGATTTATATTGGCGAGAGTAACGTTTTGGGCAGTCTGGTTATTTGGTTCTTCCCTGGGGGCTCAGTGTTAGACTCCGATGCACCACAGCAGGTTTACTGTATTCCTTCGACCATCACATTGACGATGAAACAGAGAAATTGCATCAGAAATCAATACAAAATTCACAATACCGATTTAAATTGACGAGAGTAACGTTTCGGGCAGTCTGGTTATTTGGTTCTTCCCTGGGGGCTCAGTGTTAGACTCCGATGCACCACAGCAGGTTTACTGTATCCCTTCGACGATCATATTGAAGATGAAACAGAGAAATTGCATCGGGAATCAATACAAAATTCACAATACCGATTTATATTGACGAGAGTAACGTTTCGGGCAGTCTGGTTTTTTGGTTCTTCCCTGGGGGCTCAGTGTTAGACTCCGATGCACCACAGCAGGTTTACTGTATCCCTTCGACGATCATATTGAAGATGAAACACAGAAATTGCATCGGGAATCAATACAAAATTCACAATATCGAATTATATTGACGAGAGTAACGTTTCGGCCAATCTGGTTTTTTGGTTCTTCCCTGGGGGCTCAGTGTTAGACTCCGTTGCAGCAAAGTAGGTTCACTGAATCCCTTCCACCATCACATTGACGATGAAACACAGAAATTACATCGGGAATCAATACAAAATTCACAATGCCGATTTATATTGACGAGAGTAACGTTTCGGGTAGGCTACTTTTTGGCTCTTCCCTGAGGGATCAGTGTTAGACTCCGATGCACCACAGCAGGTTTACTGTATCCCTTCGAAGATCATATTGAAGATGAAACACAGAAATTGCATCGGGAATCAATACAAAATTCACAATACCGATTTATATTGGCGAGAGTAACGTTTTGGGAAGTCTGGTTATTTGGTTCTTCCCTGGGGGCTCAGTGTTAGACTCCGATGCACCACAGCAGGTTTACTGTTTTCCTTCGACCATCACATTGACGATGAAACAGAGAAATTGCATCGGGAATCAAAACAAAATTCACAATGCCGATTTAAATTGACGAGAGTAACGTTTCGGACAGTCTGGTTTTTCGGTTCTTCCCTGGGGGCTCAGTGTTAGACTCCGATGCACCACAGCAGGTTTACTGTATTCCTTCGACCATCACATTGACGATGAAACAGAGAAATTGCATCGGGAATCAATACAAAATTCACAATACCGATTTATATTGACGAGAGTAACGTTTCGGGCAGTCTGGTTCTTTTGTTCTTCCCTGGGGGCTCAGTGTTAGACTCCGATGCACCACAGCAGGATTACTGTATTCCTTCAACCATCACATTGACGATGAAACAGAGAAATTGCATCGGGAATCAATACAAAATTCACAATACCGATTAATATTGACGAGAGTAACGTTTCGGGCAGTCTGGTTTTTTGGTTCTTCCCTGGGGGCTCAGTGTTAGACTCCGATGCACCACAGCAGGTTTACTGTATCCCTTCGACGATCATATTGAAGATGAAACAGAGAAATTGCATAGGGAATCAATACAAAATTCACAATACCGATTTATATTGACGAGAGTAACGTTTCGGGCAGTCTGGTTTTTCGGTTCTTCCCTGGGGGCTCAGTGTTAGACTCCGATGCACCACAGCAGGTTTACTGTATTCCTTCGACCTTCACATTGACGATGAAACAGAGAAATTGCATCGGGAATCAATACAAAATTCACAATACCGATTTATATTGACGAGAGTAACGTTTCGGGCAGTCTGGTTTTTCGGTTCTTCCCTGGGGGCTCAGTGTTAGACTCCGATGCACCACAGCAGGTTTACTGTATTCCTTCGACAATCACATTGACGATGAAACAGAGAAATTGCATCGGGAATCAATACAAAATTCACAATACCGATTTATATTGACAAGAGTAACGTTTCGGGCAGTCTGGTTTTTTGGTTCTTCCCTGGGGGCTCAGTGTTAGACTCCGATGCAGCAAAGCAGGTTCACTGAATCCCTTCGACCATCACATTGACGATGAAACACAGAAATTACATCGGGAATCAATACCAAATTCACAATACCGATTTATATTGACGAGAGTAACGTTTCGGGGAGTCTGTTTTTTGGCTCTTCCCTGGGGGCTCAGTGTTAGACTCCGATGCACCACAGCAGGTTTACTGTATCCCTTCGACGATAATATTGAAGATGAAATACAGAAATTACATCGGGAATCAATACAAAATTCAGAATACCGATTTATATTGACGAGAGTAACGTTTCGGGCAGTCTGGTTTTTTGGTTCTTCCCTGGGGGCTCAGTGCTAGACTCCGATGCACCACAGCAGGTTTACTGTATCCTTTCGACGATCATATTGAAGATGAAACAGAGAAATTGCATCGGGAATCAATACAAAATTCACAATATCGAATTATATTGACGAGAGTAACGTTTCGGGCAATCTGGTTTTTTGGTTCTTCCCTGGGGGCTCAGTGTTAGACTTCGTTGCAGCAAAGCAGGTTCACTGAATCCCTTCGACCATCTCATTGACGATGAAACACAGAAATTACATCGGGAATCAATACATAATTCACAATGCCGATTTATATTGACGAGAGTAACGTTTCGGGTAGGCTGCTTTTTGGCTCTTCCCTGATGGATCAGTGTTATACTCCGATGCACCACAGCAGGTTTACTGTATCCCTTCGACGATCATATTGAAGATGAAATACAGAAATTGCATCGGGAATCAATACCAAATTCACAATACCGCTTTATATTGACGAGAGTAACGTTTCGGGTAGGCTGCTTTTTGGCTCTTCCCTGAGGGATCAGTGTTAGACTCCGATGCACCACAGCAGGTTTACTGTATTCCTTCGACGATCATATTGAAGATGAAACAAAAAACTTGCATCGGGAATCAATACTAAATTCACAATATCGATTTATATTGACGAGAGTAACTTTTCGGGCAATCTGGTTTTTTGGTTCTTCCCTGGGGGCTCAGTGTTAGACTCCGTTGCAGCAAAGCAGGTTCACTGAATCCCTTCGACCATCACATTGACGATGAAACACAGAAATTACATCGGGAATCAATACAAAATTCACAATGCCGATTTATATTGACGAGAGTAACGTTTCGGGGAGTCTGTTTTTTGGCTCTTCCCTGGGGGCTCAGTGTTAGACTCCGATGCACCACAGCAGGTTTACTGTATGCCTTCGACGATAATATTGAAGATGAAACACAGAAATTGCATCGGGAATCAATACAAAATTCACAATACCGATTTATATTGACGAGAGTAACGTTTCCGGCAGTGTGGTTTTTTGGTTCTTCCCTGGGGGCTCAGTGTTAGACTCCGATGCACCACAGCAGGTTTACTGTATCCCTTCGACGATCATATTGAAGATGAAACACAGAAATTGCATCGGGAATCAATACAAAATTCACAATATCGATTTATATTGACGAGAGTAACGTTTCGGGCAATCTGGTATTTTGGTTCTTCCCTGGGGGCTCAGTGTTAGACTCCGTTGCAGCAAAGTAGGTTCACTGAATCCCTTCGACCATCACATTGACGATGAAACACAGAAATTACATCGGGAATCAATACAAAATTCACAATGCCGATTTATATTGACGAGAGTAACGTTTCGGGTAGGCTACTTTTTGGCTCTTCCCTGAGGGATCAGTGTTAGACTCCGATGCACCACAGCAGGTTTACTGTATCCCTTCGACGATCACATTGACGATGAAACACAGAAATTGCATCGGGAAACAATACAAAATTCACAATACCGATTTATATTGGCGAGAGTAACGTTTTGGGCAGTCTGGTTATTTGGTTCTTCCCTGGGGGCTCAGTGTTAGACTCCGATGCACCACAGCAGGTTTACTGTATTCCTTCGACCATCACATTGACGATGAAACAGAGAAATTGCATCAGGAATCAATACAAAATTCACAATACCGATTTAAATTGACGAGAGTAACGTTTCGGGCAGTCTGGTTATTTGGTTCTTCCCTGGGGGCTCAGTGTTAGACTCCGATGCACCACAGCAGGTTTACTGTATCCCTTCGACGATCATATTGAAGATGAAACAGAGAAATTGCATCGGGAATCAATACAAAATTCACAATACCGATTTATATTGACGAGAGTAACGTTTCGGGCAGTCTGGTTTTTTGGTTCTTCCCTGGGGGCTCAGTGTTAGACTCCGATGCACCACAGCAGGTTTACTGTATCCCTTCGACGATCATATTGAAGATGAAACACAGAAATTGCATCGGGAATCAATACAAAATTCACAATATCGATTTATATTGACGAGAGTAACGTTTCGGCCAATCTGGTTTTTTGGTTCTTCCCTGGGGGCTCAGTGTTAGACTCCGTTGCAGCAAAGAAGGTTCACAAAATCCCTTCCACCATCACATTGTCGATGAAACACAGAAATTACATCGGGAATCAATACAAAATTCACAATGCCGATTTATATTGACGAGAGTAACGTTTCGGGTAGGCTACTTTTTGGCTCTTCCCTGAGGGAACAGTGTTAGACTCCGATGCACCACAGCAGGTTTACTGTATCCCTTCGAAGATCATATTGAAGATGAAACACAGAAATTGCATCGGG
Organism: Schistocerca cancellata; assembly: GCF_023864275.1. Classification (NCBI taxonomy): domain Eukaryota; kingdom Metazoa; phylum Arthropoda; class Insecta; order Orthoptera; family Acrididae; genus Schistocerca; species Schistocerca cancellata. Next base: position 185,930,133 of record NC_064635.1, read on the forward strand.
AATCAATACAAAATTCACAATACCGATTTATATTGGCGAGAGTAACGTTTTGGGAAGTCTGGTTATTTGGTTCTTCCCTGGGGGCTCAGTGTTACACTCCGATGCACCACAGCAGGTTTACTGTATTCCTTCGACCATCACATTGACGATGAAAGAGAAAATGGATCGGGAATCAAAACAAAATTCACAATGCCGATTTAAATTGACGAGAGTAACGTTTCGGGCAGTCTGGTTTTTCGGTTCTTCCCTGGGGGCTCAGTGTTAGACTCCGATGCACCACAGCAGGTTTACTGTATTCCTTCGACCATCACATTGACGATGAAACAGAGAAATTGCATCGGGAATCAATACAAAATTCACAATACCGATTTATATTGACGAGAGTAACGTTTCGGGCAGTCTGGTTCTTTTGTTCTTCCCTGGGGGCTCAGTGTTAGACTCCGATGCACCACAGCAGGATTACTGTATTCCTTCGACCATCACATTGACGATGAAACAGAGAAATTGCATCGGGAATCAATACAAAATTCACAATACCGATTAATATTGACGAGAGTAACGTTTCGGGCAGTCTGGTTATTTGGTTCTTCCCTTGGGGCTCAGTGTTAGACTCCGATGCACCACAGCAGGTTTACTGTATCCCTTCGACGATCATATTGAAGATGAAACAGAGAAATTGCATAGGGAATCAATACAAAATTCACAATACCGATTTATATTGACGAGAGTAACGTTTCGGGCAGTCTGGTTTTTCGGTTCTTCCCTGGGGGCTCAGTGTTAGACTCCGATGCACCACAGCAGGTTTACTGTATTCCTTCGACCTTCACATTGACGATGAAACAGAGAAATTGCATCGGGAATCAATACAAAATTCACAATACCGATTTATATTGACGAGAGTAACGTTTCGGGCAGTCTGGTTTTTCGGTTCTTCCCTGGGGGCTCAGTGTTAGACTCCGATGCACCACAGCAGGTTTACTGTATTCCTTCGACAATCACATTGACGATGAAACAGAGAAATTGCATCGGGAATCAATACAAAATTCACAATACCGATTTATATTGACAAGAGTAACGTTTCGGGCAGTCTGGTTTTTTGGTTCTTCCCTGGGGGCTCAGTGTTAGACTCCGATGCAGCAAAGCAGGTTCACTGAATCCCTTCGACCATCACATTGACGATGAAACACAGAAATTACATCGGGAATCAATACCAAATTCACAATACCGATTTATATTGACGAGAGTAACGTTTCGGAGTGTCTGTTTTTTAACTCTTCCCTGGGGGCTCAGTGTTAGACACCGATGCACCACAGCAGGTTTACTGTATCCCTTCGACGATCATATTGAAGATGAAACACAGAAATTGCATCAGGAATCATTACAAAATTCACAATGCCGATTTATATTGACGAGAGTAACGTTTCGGGGAGTCTGTTTTTTGGCTCTTCCCTGGGGGCTCAGTGTTAGACTCCGATGCACCACAGCAGGTTTACTGTATCCCTTCGACGATAATATTGAAGATGAAATACAGAAATTACATCGGGAATCAATACAAAATTCAGAATACCGATTTATATTGACGAGAGTAACGTTTCGGGCAGTCTGGTTTTTTGGTTCTTCCCTGGGGGCTCAGTGCTAGACTCCGATGCACCACAGCAGGTTTACTGTATCCCTTCGACGATCATATTGAAGATGAAACAGAGAAATTGCATCGGGAATCAATACAAAATTCACAATATCGATTTATATTGACGAGAGTAACGTTTCGGGCAATCTGGTTTTTTGGTTCTTCCCTGGGGGCTCAGTGTTAGAGTTCGTTGCAGCAAAGCAGGTTCACTGAATCCCTTCGACCATCTCATTGACGATGAAACACAGAAATTACATCGGGAATCAATACATAATTCACAATGCCGATTTATATTGACGAGAGTAACGTTTCGGGTAGGCTGCTTTTTGGCTCTTCCCTGAGGGATCAGTGTTATACTCCGATGCACCACAGCAGGTTTACTGTATCCCTTCGACGATCATATTGAAGATGAAACACAGAAATTGCATCGGGAATCAATACAAAATTCACAATACCGATTTATATTGACGAGAGTAACGTTTTGGGCTGTCTGGTTATTTGGTTCTTCCCTGGGGGCTCAGTGTTAGACTCCGATGCACCACAGCAGGTTTACTGTATTCCTTCGAACATCACATTGACGATCAAACAGAGAAATTGCATCGGGAATCAATACAAAATTCACAATACCGATTTACATTGACGAGAGTAACGTTTCGGGCAGTCTGGTTCTTTTGTTCTTCCCTGGGGCTCAGTGTTAGACTCCGATGCACCACAGCAGGTTTACTGTATCCCTTCGACCATCATATTGACGATGAAACACAGAAATTGCATCGGAAATCAATAGAAAATTCACAATGCCGATTTATATTGACGAGAGTAACGTTTCGGGTAGGCTGCTTTTTGGCTCTTCCCTGAGGGATCAGTGTTAGACTCCGATGCACCAGAGCAGGTTTACTGTATTCCTTCAACGATCATATTGACGATGAAACACAGATATTGCATCGGGAATCATTAGAAAATTCACAATGCCGATTTCTATTGACGAGAGTAACGTTTCGGGCAGTCTGGTTTTTTGGTTCTTCCCTGGGGGCTCAGTGTTAGGCTCCGATGCAGCAAAGCAGGTTTACTGTATCCCTTCGACCATCATATTAACGATGAAACACAGAAATTGCATCCGGATTCAATACAAAATTCACAATGCCTATTTATATTGACGAGGGTAACGTTTCGGAGTGTCTGTTTTTTAACTCTTCCCTGGGGGCTTAGTGTTAGACTCCGATGCACCACAGCAGGTTTACTGTATCCCTTCGACCATCATATTGACGATGAAACACAGAAATTGCATCGGGAATCAATACCAAATTCACAATACCTATTTATATTGACGAGAGTAACGTTTCGGGTAGGCTGCTTTTTGGCTCTGCCCTGAGGGATCAGTGTTAGACTCCGATGCACCACAGCAGGTTTACTGTATTCCTTTGACGATCATATTGAAGATGAAACACAGAAATTGCATCGGGAATCAATACAAAATTCACAATGCCGATTTATATTGACGAGAGTAACGTTTCGGGGAGTCTGTCTTTTGGCTCATCCCTGGGGGCTCGGTGTTAGACTCCGATGCACCACAGCACGTTTACTGTATCCCTTCGACCATCACATTGACGATGAATCAGAGAAATTGCATCGGGAATCAATACAAAATTCACAATACCGATTTATATTGACGAGAGTAACGTTTCGGGCAGTCTGGTTTTTTGGTTCCTAACTGGGGGCTCAGTGTTAGACTCCGATGCACCACAGCAGGTTTACTGTATTCCTTCGACCATCACATTGACGATGAAAGAGAGAAATTGCATCGGGAATCAATACAAAATTCACAATACCGATTTATATTGACGAGAGTAACGTTTCGGGCAGTCTGGTTTTTTTGTTCTTCCCTGGGGGCTCAGTGTTAGACTCCGATGCACCACAGCAGGTTTACTGTATTCCTTCGACCATCACATTGACGATGAAACAGAGAAATTGCATCGGGAACCAATACAAAATTCACAATACCGATTTATATTGACCAGAGTAACGTTTCGGGCAGTTTGGTTATTTGGTTCTTCCCTGGGGGCTCAGTGTTAGACTCCGATGCACCACAGCAGGTTTACTGTATCCCTTCGACGATCATATTGAAGATGAAACAGAGAAATTGCATCGGGAATCAATACAAAATTCACAATACCGATTTATATTGACGAGAGTAAAGTTTCGGGCAGTCTGGTTTTTTGGTTCTTCCCTGGGGGCTCAGTGTTAGACTCCAATGCAGCAAAGCAGGTTCACTGAATCCCTTCGACCATCACATTGACGATGAAACACAGAAATTACATTGGGAATCAATACCAAATTCACAATACCGATTTATATTGACGAGAGTAATGTTTCGGAGTGTCTGTTCTTTAACTCTTCCCTGGGGGCTCAGTGTTAGACTCCGATGCACCACAGCAGGTTTACTGTATCCCTTCGACCATCATATTGACGAAGAAACACAGAAATTGCATCGGGAATCAATACCAAATTCACAATACCGATTTATATTGACGAGAGTAACGTTTCGGGTAGGCTGCTTTTTGGCTCTTCCCTGAGGGATCAGTGTTAGACTCCGATGCACCACAGCAGGTTTACTGTATTCCTTCGACGAACATATTGAAGATAAAACACAGAAATTGCATCGGGAATCAATAGAAAATTCACAATGCCGATTTATATTGACGAGAGTAACGTTTCGGATAGGCTGCTTTTTGGTTCTTCCCTGAGGGCTCAGTGTTAGACTCCGATGCACCACAGCTGGTTTACTGTATCCCTTCGACCATCATATTGACGATGAAACACAAAAATTGATTCGGATTCAATACAAAATTCACAATGCCTATTTATATTGACGACAGTAACGTTTCGGAGTGCCTGTTTTTTAACTCCTCCCTGGGGGCTCAGTGTTGAACTCCGATGCACCACAGCAGGTTTACTGTATCCCTTCGACCATCATATTGACGATGAAACACAGAAATTGCATCGGGAATCAATACCAAATTCACAATAGCGATTTATATTGACGAGAGTAAAGTTTCGGGCAGTCTGGTGTTTTGGTTCTTCCCTGGGGGCTCAGTGTTAGACTCCGATGCACCACAGCAGGTTTACTGTATCCCTTCGACCATCATATTGACGATGAAACACAGAAATTGCATCCGGATTCAATACAAAATTCACAATGCCTATTTATATTGACGAGAGTAACGTTTCGGGTAGGCTTCTTTTTGGCTCTTCCCTGAGGGATAAGTGTTAGACTCCGATGCACCACAGCAGGTTTACGGTATTCCTTCGACGATCATATTGAAGATGAAACACAGAAATTGCATCGGGAATCAATACCAAATTCACAATGCCGATTTATATTGACGAAAGTAACGTTTCGGGGAGTCTGTTTTTTGGCTCTTCCCTGGGGGGCTCAGTGTTAGACAACTATGCACCACAGCAGGTTTACTGTATCCCTTCGACCATCACATTGACGAAGAAACAGAGAAATTGCATCGGGAATCAATACCAAATTCACAATACCGATTTATATTGACGAGAGTAACGTTTCGGGGAGTCTGTTGTTTGGCTCTTCCCTGGGGGCTCAGTGTTAGACTCCGATGCACCACAGCAGGTTTACTGTATCCCTTCGACGATAATATTGACGATGATACACAGAAAGTGCATCGGGAATCAATACAAAATTCACAATACCGATTTATATTGACGAGAGTAACGTTTCGGGCAGTCTAATTATTTGGTTCTTCCCTGGGGGCTCAGTGTTAGACTCCGATGCACCACAGCAGGTTTACTGTATCCCTTCGACGATCATATTGAAGATGAAACACAGAAATTGCATCGGGAATCAATACAAAATTCACAATATCGATTTATATTGACGAGAGTAACGTTTCGGGCAATCTGGTTTTTTGGTTCTTCCCTGGGTGCTCAGTGTTAGACTCCGCTGCAGCAAAGCAGGTTCACTGAATCCCTTCGACCATCACATTGACGATGAAACACAGAAATTACATCGGGAATCAATACAAAATTCACAATGCCTATTTATATTGACGAGGGTAACGTTTCGGAGTGTCTGTTTTTTAACTCTTCCCTGGGGGCTCAGTGTTAGACTCCGATGCACCACAGCAGGTTTACTGTATCCCTTCGACAATCATATTGACGATGAAACACAGAAATTGCATCGGGAATCAATACCAAATTCACAATACCTATTTATATTGACGATAGTAACGTTTCGGGTAGGCTGCTTTTTGGCTCTTCCCTGAGGGATCAGTGTTAGACTCCGATGCACCACAGCAGGTTTACTGTATTCCTTTGACGATCATATTGAAGATGAAACACAGAAATTGCATCGGGAATCAATACCAAATTCACAATGCCGATTTATATTGACGAGAGTAACGTTTCGGGGAGTCTGTTTTTTGGCTCTTCCCTGGGGACTCGGTGTTAGACTCCGATGCACCACAGCAGGTTTACTGTATCCCTTCGACCATCACATTGACGATGAAACAGAGAAATTGCATCGGGAATCAATACCAAATTCACAATACCGATTTATATTGACGAGAGTAACGTTTCGGGGTGTCTGTTTTTTGGCTCTTCCCTGGGGGCTCAGTGTTAGACTCCGATGCACCACAGCAGGTTTACTGTATCCCTTCGACGATCATATTGAAGATGAAACACAGAAATTGTATCGGGAATCAATACAAAATTCTCAATATCGATTTATATTGACGAGAGTAACGTTTCGGGCAATCTGGTTTTTTGGTTCTTCCCTGGGAGCTCAGTGTTGGACTCCGTTGCAGCAAAGCAGGTTCACTGAATCCCTTCGACCATCACATTGACGATGAAACTCAGAAATTACATCGGGAATCAATAAAAAATTCACTATGCCGATTTATATTGACGAGAGTATCGTTTCGGGTAGGCTGCTTTTTGGCTCTTCCCTGAGGGATCAGTGTTAGACTCCGATGCACCACAGCAGGTTTACTGTATCCCTTCGACGATCATATTGAAGATGAAACACAGAAATTGCATCGGGAATCAATACAAAATCCACAATACCGATTTATATTGACGAGAGTAACGTTTTGGGCAGTCTGGTTATTTGGTTCTTCCCTGGGGGCTCAGTGTTAGACTCCGATGCACCACAGCACGTTTACTGTATTCCTTCGACCATCACATTGACGATGAAACAGAGAAATTGCATCGGGAATCAATACAAAATTCACAATACCGATTTATATTGACGAGAGTAACGTTTCGGGTAGGCTGCTTTTTGGCTCTTCCCTGAGGGATCAGTGTTAGACTCCGATGCACCACAGCAGGTTTACTGTATTCCTTCGAGGAACATATTGAAGATGAAACACAGAAATTGCATCGGGAATCAATAGAAAATTCACAATGCCGATTTATATTGACGAGAGTAACGTTTCGGATAGGCTGCTTTTTGGTTCTTCCCTGAGGGCTCAGTGTTAGACTCCGATGCACCACAGCTGGTTTACTGTATCCCTTCGACCATCATATTGACGATGAAACACAAAAATTGCATCCGGATTCAATACAAAATTCACAATGCCGATTTATATTGACGAAAGTAACGTTTCGGGGAGTCTGTTTTTTGGCTCTTCCCTGGGGGGGGCTCAGTGTTAGACTCCGATGCACCACAGCAGGTTTACTGTATCCCTTCGACCATCACATTGACGAAGAAACAGAGAAATTGCATCGGGAATCAATACCAAATTCACAATACCGATTTATATTGACGAGAGTAACGTTTCGGCGAGTCTGTTTTTTGGCTCTTCCCTGGGGGCTCAGTGTTAGACTCCGATGCACCACAGCAGGTTTACTGTATCCCTTCGACGATAATATTGACGATGAAACACAGAAATTGCATCGGGAATCAATACAAAATTCACAATACCGATTTATATTGACGAGAGTAACGTTTCGGGCAGTCTGGTTATTTGGTTCTTCCCTGGGGGCTCAGTGTTAGACTCCGATGCACCACAGCAGGTTTACTGTATCCCTTCGACGATCATATTGAAGATGTAACACAGAAATTGCATCGGGAATCAATACAAAATTCACAATACCGATTTATATTGACGAGAGTAACGTTTCGGGCAGTCTGGTTCTTTTGTTCTTCCCTGGGGGCTCAGTGTTAGACTCCGCTGCAGCAAAGCAGGTTCACTGAATCCCTTCGACCATCACATTGACGATGAAACACAGAAATTACATCGGGAATCAATACAAAATTCACAATGCCGATTTATATTGACGAGAGTAACGTTTCGGGTAGGCTGCTTTTTGGCTCTTCCCTGAGGGATCAGTGTTAGACTCCGATGCACCACAGCAGGTTTACTGTATTCCTTCGACCATTACATTGAAGATGAAACAGAGAAATTGCATCGGGAATCAATACAAAATTCACAATACCGATTTATATTGACGAGAGTAACATTTCGGGCAGTCTGGTTCTTTTGTTCTTCCCTGGGGGCTCAGTGTTGGACTCCGATGCACCACAGCAGGTTTACTGTATCCCTTCGACGATAATATTGACGATGAAACACAGAAATTGCATCGGGAATCAATACAAAATTCACAATACCGATTTATATTGACGAGAGTAACGTTTCGGGCAGTCTGGTTATTTGGTTCTTCCCTGGGGGCTCAGTGTTAGACTCCGATGCACCACAGCAGGTTTACTGTATTCCTTTGACGATCATATTGAAGATGAAACACAGAAATTGCATCGGGAATCAATACCAAATTCACAATGCCGATTTATATTGACGAGAGTAACGTTTCGGGGAGTCTGTTTTTTGGCTCTTCCCTGGGGGCTCGGTGTTACACTCCGATGCACCACAGCAGGTTTACTGTATCCCTTCGACCATCACATTGACGATGAAACAGAGAAATTGCATCGGGAATCAATACCAAATTCACAATACCGATTTATATTGACGAGAGTAACGTTTCGGGGTGTCTGTTTTTTGGCTCTTCCCTGGGGGCTCAGTGTTAGACTCCGATGCACCACAGCAGGTTTACTGTATCCCTTCGACGATCATATTGAAGATGAAACACAGAAATTGTATCGGGAATCAATACAAAATTCTCAATATCGATTTATATTGACGAGAGTAACGTTTCGGGCAATCTGGTTTTTTGGTTCTTCCCTGGGAGCTCAGTGTTGGACTCCGTTGCAGCAAAGCAGGTTCACTGAATCCCTTCGACCATCACATTGACGATGAAACTCAGAAATTACATCGGGAATCAATAAAAAATTCACTATGCCGATTTATATTGACGAGAGTATCGTTTCGGGTAGGCTGCTTTTTGGCTCTTCCCTGAGGGATCAGTGTTAGACTCCGATGCACCACAGCAGGTTTACTGTATCCCTTCGACGATCATATTGAAGATGAAACACAGAAATTGCATCGGGAATCAATACAAAATCCACAATACCGATTTATATTGACGAGAGTAACGTTTTGGGCAGTCTGGTTATTTGGTTCTTCCCTGGGGGCTCAGTGTTAGACTCCGATGCACCACAGCACGTTTACTGTATTCCTTCGACCATCACATTGACGATGAAACAGAGAAATTGCATCGGGAATCAATACAAAATTCACAATACCGATTTATATTGACGAGAGTAACGTTTCGGGTAGGCTGCTTTTTGGCTCTTCCCTGAGGGATCAGTGTTAGACTCCGATGCACCACAGCAGGTTTACTGTATTCCTTCGAGGAACATATTGAAGATGAAACACAGAAATTGCATCGGGAATCAATAGAAAATTCACAATGCCGATTTATATTGACGAGAGTAACGTTTCGGATAGGCTGCTTTTTGGTTCTTCCCTGAGGGCTCAGTGTTAGACTCCGATGCACCACAGCTGGTTTACTGTATCCCTTCGACCATCATATTGACGATGAAACACAAAAATTGCATCCGGATTCAATACAAAATTCACAATACCGATTTATATTGACGAAAGTAACGTTTCGGGGAGTCTGTTTTTTGGCTCTTCCCTGGGGGGGGCTCAGTGTTAGACTCCGATGCACCACAGCAGGTTTACTGTATCCCTTCGACCATCACATTGACGAAGAAACAGAGAAATTGCATCGGGAATCAATACCAAATTCACAATACCGATTTATATTGACGAGAGTAACGTTTCGGCGAGTCTGTTTTTTGGCTCTTCCCTGGGGGCTCAGTGTTAGACTCCGATGCACCACAGCAGGTTTACTGTATCCCTTCGACGATAATATTGACGATGAAACACAGAAATTGCATCGGGAATCAATACAAAATTCACAATACCGATTTATATTGACGAGAGTAACGTTTCGGGCAGTCTGGTTATTTGGTTCTTCCCTGGGGGCTCAGTGTTAGACTCCGATGCACCACAGCAGGTTTACTGTATCCCTTCGACGATCATATTGAAGATGAAACACAGAAATTGCATCGGGAATCAATACAAAATTCACAATACCGATTTATATTGACGAGAGTAACGTTTCGGGCAGTCTGGTTATTTGGTTCTTCCCTGGGGGCTCAGTGTTAGACTCCGCTGCAGCAAAGCAGGTTCACTGAATCCCTTCGACCATCACATTGACGATGAAACACAGAAATTACATCGGGAATCAATACAAAATTCACAATGCCGATTTATATTGACGAGAGTAACGTTTCGGGTAGGCTGCTTTTTGGCTCTTCCCTGAGGGATCAGTGTTAGACTCCGATGCACCACAGCAGGTTTACTGTATTCCTTCGACCATTACATTGAAGATGAAACAGAGAAATTGCATCGGGAATCAATACAAAATTCACAATACCGATTTATATTGACGAGAGTAACATTTCGGGCAGTCTGGTTCTTTTGTTCTTCCCTGGGGGCTCAGTGTTAGACTCCGATGCACCACAGCAGGTTTACTGTATTCCTTCGACCATCACATTGACGATGAAACAGAGAAATTGCATCGGGAATCAATACAAAATTCACAATACCGATTTATATTGACGAGAGTAACGTTTCGGACAGTCTGGTTTTTCGGTTCTTCCCTGGGGGCTCAGTGTTAAACTCCGATGCACCACAGCAGGTTTACTGTATTCCTTCGACTATCACATTGACGATGAAACAGAGAAATTGCATCGGGAATCAATACAAAATTCACATTACCGATTTATATTGACGAGAGTAACGTTTCGGGCAGTCTGGTCTTTTGGTTCTTCCCTGGGGGCTCAATGTTAGACTCCGATGCAGCAAAGCAGGTTCACTAAATCCCTTCGACCATCACATTGACGATGAAACACAGAAATTACATCGGGAATCAATACCAAATTCACAATACCGATTTATATTGACGAGAGTAACGTTTCGGAGTGTCTGTTTTTTAACTCTTCCCTGGGGTCTCAGTGTTAGACTCCGATGCACCACAGCAGGTTTACTGTATCCCTTCGACCATCATATTGACGATGAAACACAGAAATTGCATCGGGAATCAATACCAAATTCACAATACCGATTTATATTGACGAGAGTAACGTTTCGGGTAGGCTGCTGTTTGGCTCTTCCCTGAGGGATCAGTGTTAGACTCCGATGCACCACAGCAGGTTTACTGTATCCCTTCGACGATCATATTGAAGATGAAACACAGAAATTGCATCGGGAATCAATACAAAATTCACAATACCGATTTATATTGACGAGAGTAACGTTTCGGGCAATCTGGTTTTTTGGTTCTTCCCTGGGGGCTCAGTGTTAGACTCCGCTGCAGCAAAGCAGGTTCACTGAATCCCTTCGACCATCACATTGACGATGAAACACAGAAATTACATCGGGAATCAATACAAAATTCACAATGCCGATTTATATTGACGAGAGTAACGTTTCGGGTAGGCTGCTTTTTGGCTCTTCCCTGAGGGATCAGTGTTAGACTCCGATGAACCACAGCAGGTTTACTGTATTCCTTCGACCATTACATTGAAGATGAAACAGAGAAATTGCATCGGGAATCAATACAAAATTCACAATACCGATTTATATTGACGAGAGTAACATTTCGGGCAGTCTGGTTCTTTTGTTCTTCCCTGGGGGCTCAGTGTTAGACTCCGATGCACCACAGCAGGTTTACTGTATTCCTTCGACCATCACATTGACGATGAAACAGAGAAATTGCATCGGGAATCAATACAAAATTCACAATACCGATTTATATTGACGAGAGTAACGTTTCGGGCAGTCTGGTTTTTCGGTTCTTCCCTGGGGGCTCAGTGTTAAACTCCGATGCACCACAGCAGGTTTACTGTATTCCTTCGACTATCACATTGACGATGAAACAGAGAAATTGCATCGGGAATCAATACAAAATTCACATTACCGATTTATATTGACGAGAGTAACGTTTCGGGCAGTCTGGTCTTTTGGTTCTTCCCTGGGGGCTCAATGTTAGACTCCGATGCAGCAAAGCAGGTTCACTGAATCCCTTCGACCATCACATTGACGATGAAACACAGAAATTACATCGGGAATCAATACCAAATTCACAATACCGATTTATATTGACGAGAGTAACGTTTCGGAGTGTCTGTTTTTTAACTCTTCCCTGGGGTCTCAGTGTTAGACTCCGATGCACCACAGCAGGTTTACTGTATCCCTTCGACCATCATATTGACGATGAAACACAGAAATTGCATCGGGAATCAATACCAAATTCACAATACCGATTTATATTGACGAGAGTAACGTTTCGGGTAGGCTGCTTTTTGGCTCTTCCCTGAGGGATCAGTGTTAGACTCCGATGCACCACAGCAGGTTTACTGTATTCCTTCGACGATCATATTGAAGATGAAACACAGAAATTGCATCGGGAATCAATACAAAATTCACAATATCGATTTATATTGACGAGAGTAACGTTTCGGGCAATATGGTTTTTTGGTTCTGCCCTGGGGGCTCAGTGTTAGACTCCGTTGCAGCAAAGCAGGTTCACTGAATCCCTTCGACCATCACATTGACGATGAAACACAGAAATTACATCGGGAATCAATACAAAATTCACAATGCCGATTTATATTGACGAGAGTAACGTTTCGGGGAGTCTTTTTTTTGGCTCTTCCCTGGGGGCTCAGTGTTAGACTCCGATGCACCACAGCAGGTTTACTGTATCCCTTCGACGATAATATTGAAGATGAAACACAGAAATTGCATCGCGAATCAATACAAAATTCACAATACCGATTTATATTGACGAGAGTAACGTTTCGGGCAGTCTGGTTTTTGGGTTCTTCCCTGGGGGCTCAGTGTTAGACTCCGATGCACCACAGCAGGTTTACTGTATCCCTTCGACGATCATAGTGAAGATGAAACACAGAAATTGCATCGGGAATCAATACAAAATTCACAATATCGATTTATATTGACGAGACTAACGTTTCGGGCAATCTGGTTTTTTGGTTCTTCCCTGGGGGCTCAGTGTTAGACTCCGTTGCAGCAAAGTAGGTTCACTGAATCCCTTCGACCATCACATTGACGATGAAGCACAGAAATTACATCGGGAATCAATACAAAATTAACAATGCCGATTTATATTGACGAGAGTAACGTTTCGGGTAGGCTACTTTTGGCTCTTCCCTGAGGGATCAGTGTTAGACTCCGATGCACCACAGCAGGTTTACTGTATCCCTTCGACGATCATATTGAAGATGAAACACAGAAATTTCATCGGGAATCAATAAAAAATTCACAATACCGATTTATATTGACGAGAGTAACGTTTTGGGCAGTCTGGTTATTTGGTTCTTCCCTGGGGTCTCAGAGTTAGACTCCGATGCACCACAGCAGGTTTACTGTATTCCTTCGACCATCACATTGACGTTGAAACAGAGAAATTGCATCGGGAATCAATACAAAATTCACAATACCGATTTATATTGACGAGAGTAACGTTTCGGGCAGTCTGGTTTTTCGGTTCTTCCCTGGGGGCTCAGTGTTAGACTCCGATGCACCACAGCAGGTTTACTGTATTCCTTCGACCATCACATTGACGATGAAACAGAGAAATTGCATCGGGAATCAATACAAAATTCACAATACCGATTTACATTGACGAGAGTAACGTTTCGGGCAGTCTGGTTCTTTTGTTCTTCCCTGGGGGCTCAGTGTTAGATTCCGATGCACCACAGCAGGTTTACTGTTTTCCTTCGACCATCACATTGACGATGAAACAGAGAAATTGCATCGGGAATCAATACAAAATGCACAATACCGATTTATATTGACGAGAGTAACGTTTCGGGCAGTCTGGTTATTTGGTTCTTCCCTGGGGGCTCAGTGTTAGACTCCGATGCACCACAGCAGGTTTACTGTATTCCTTCGACGATCATATTGAAGATGAAACAGAGAAATTGCATCGGGAATCAATACAAAATTCACAATACCGATTTATATTGACGAGAGTAACGTTTCGGGCAGTCTGGTTTTTCGGTTCTTCCCTGGGGGCTCAGTGTTAGACTCCGATGCACCACAGCAGGTTTACTGTATTCCTTCGACCATCACATTGACGATGAAACAGAGAAATTGCATCGGGAATCAATACAAAATTAACAATACCGATTTATATTGACGAGAGTAACGTTTCGGGCAGTCTGGTTTTTGGTTCTTCCCTGGGGGCTCAGTGTTAGACTCCGATGAACCACAGCAGGTTTACTGTATCCCTTCGACGATCATATTGAAGATGAAACAGAGAAATTGCATCGGGAATCAATACAAAATTCACAATACCGATTTATATTGACGAGAGTAACGTTTCGGGCAGTCTGGTTTTTTGGTTCCTCCCTGGGGGCTCAGTGTTAGACTCCGATGCAGCAAAGCAGGTTCACTGAATCCCTTCGACCATCACATTGACGATGAAACACAGAAATTACATCGGGAATCAATACCAAATTCACAATACCGATTTATATTGACGAGAGTAACGTTTCGGAGTGTCTGTTTTTTAACTCTTCCCTGGGGGCTCAGTGTTAGACTCCGAGCACCACAGCAGGTTTACTGTATCCCTTCGACCATCACATTGACGAAGAAACAGAGAAATTGCATCGGGAATCAATACCAAATTCACAATACCGATTTATATTGACGAGAGTAACGTTTCGGGGAGTCTGTTTTTTGGCTCTTCCCCGGGGGCTCAGTGTTAGACTCCGATGCACCACAGCCGGTTTACTGTATCCCTTCGACGATCATATTGAAGATGAAACAGAGAAATTGCATCGGGAATCAATACAAAATTCACAATACCGATTTATATTGACGAGAGTAACGTTTCGGGCAGTCTGGTTTTTCGGTTCTTCCCTGGGGGCTCAGTGTTAGACTCCGATGCACCACAGCAGGTTTACTGTATTCCTTCGACCATCACATTGACGATGAAACAGAGAAATTGCATCGGGAATCAATACAAAATTCACAATACCGATTTATATTGACGAGAGTAACGTTTCGGGCAGTCTGGTTCTTTGGTTCTTCCCTGGCGGCTCAGTGTTAGACTCCGATGCAGCAAAGCAGGTTCACTGAATCCCTTCGACCTTCACATTGACGATGAAACACAGAAATTACATCGGGAATCAATACCAAATTCACAATACCGATTTATATTGACGAGAGTAAAGTTTCGGAGTGTCTGTTTTTTAACTCTTCCCTGGGGGCTCAGTGTTAGACACCGATGCACCACAGCAGGTTTACTGTATCCCTTCGACCATCATATTGATGATGAAACACAGAAATTGCATCGGGAATCAATACCAAATTCACAATACCGATTTATATTGACGAGAGTATCGTTTCGGGTAGGCTGCTTTTTGGCTCTTCCCTGAGGGATCAGTGTTAGACTCCGATGCACCACAGCAGGTTTACTGTATTCCTTCGACGATCATATTGAAGATGAAACACAGAAATTGCATCGGGAATCAATACAAAATTCACAATATCGATTTATATTGACGAGAGTAACGTTTCGGGCAATCTGGTTTTTTGGTTCTTCCCTGGGGGCTCAGTGTTAGACTCCGTTGCAGCAAAGCAGGTTCACTGAATCCCTTCGACCATCACATTGACGATGAAACACAGAAATTACATCGGGAATCAATACAAAATTGACAATGCCGATTTATATTGACGAGAGTAACGTTTCGGGTAGGCTGCTTTTTGGCTCTTCCCTGAGGGATCAGTGTTAGACTCCGATGCACCACAGCAGGTTTAATGTATCCCTTCGACAATCGTATTGAAGATGAAACACAGAAATTGCATCGGGAATCAATACAAAATTCACAATACCGATTTATATTGACGAGAGTAACGTTTTGGGCAGTCTGGTTATTTGGTTCTTCCCTGGGGGCTCAGTGTTAGACTCCAATGCACCACAGCAGGTTTACTGTATCCCTTCGACGATCATATGGAAGATGAAACAGAGATATTGCATCGGGAATCAATACAAAATTCACAATACCGATTTATATTGACGAGAGTAACGTTTCGGGCAGTCTGGTTTTTCGGTTCTTCCCTGGGGGCTCAGTGTTAGACTCCGATGCACCACAGCAGGTTTACTGTATTCCTTCGACCATCACATTGACGATGAAACAAAGATTTTGCATCGGGAATCAATACAAAATTCACAATACCGATTTATATTGACGAGAGTAACGTTTCGGGCAGTCTGGTTTTTTTGGTTCTTCCCTGGGGGCTCAGTGTTAGACTCCGATGCAGCAAAGCAGGTTCACTGAATCCCTTCGACCTTCACATTGACGATGAAACACAGAAATTACATCGGGAATCAATACCAAATTCAAAATACCGATTTATATTGACGAGAGTAAAGTTTCGGAGTGTCTGTTTTTTAACACTTCCCTGGGGGCTCAGTGTTAGACACCGATGCACCACAGCAGGTTTACTGTATCCCTTCGACCATCATATTGACGATGAAACACAGAAATTGCATCGGGAATCAATACCAAATTCACAATACCGATTTATATTGACGAGAGTAACGTTTCGGGTAGGCTGCTTTTTGGCTCTTCCCTGAGGGATCAGTGTTAGACTCCGATGCACCACAGCAGGTTTACTGTATTCCTTCGACGATCATATTGAAGATGAAACACAGAAATTGCATCGGGAATCAATACAAAATTCACAATATCGATTTATATTGACGAGAGTAACGTTTCGGGCAATCTGGTTTTTTGGTTCTTCCCTGGGGGCTCAGTGTTAGACTCCGTTGCAGCAAAGCAGGTTCACTGAATCCCTTCGACCATCACATTGACGATGAAACACAGAAATTACATCGGGAATCAATACAAAATTGACAATGCCGATTTATATTGACGAGAGTAACGTTTCGGGTAGGCTGCTTTTTGGCTCTTCCCTGGGGGCTCAGTGTTAGACTCCGAGGCAGCAAAGCAGGTTCACTGAATCCCTTCGACCATCACATTGACGACGAAACACAGAAATTACATCGGGAATCAATACCAAATTCACAATACCGATTTATATTGACGAGAGTAACGTTTCGGAGTGTCTGTTTTTTAACTCTTCCCTGGGGGCTCAGTGTTAGACTCCGATGCACCACAGCAGGTTTACTGTATCCCTTCAACCATCACATTGACGAAGTAACAGAGAAATTGCATCGGGAATCAATACCAAATTCACATTACCGATTTATATTGACGAGAGTAACGTTTCGGGGAGTCTGTTTTTTGGCTCTTCCCTCGGGGCTCAGTGTTAGACTCCGATGCACCACAGCCGGTTTACTGTATCCCTTCGACGATAATATTGAAGATGAAACACAGAAATTGCATCGGGAATCAATAGAAAATTCACAATACCGATTTTTATTGACGAGAGTAACGTTTCGGGCAGTCTGGTTTTTTGGTTCTTCCCTGGGGGCTCAGTGTTAGACTCCGATGCACCACAGCAGGTTTACTGTATCCCTTCGACGATCATATTGAAGATGAAACACAGAAATTGCATCGGGAATCAATACAAAATTCACAATATCGATTTATATTGACGAGGGTAACGTTTCGGGCAATCTGGTTTTTTGGTTCTTCCCTGGGGGCTCAGTGTTAGACTCCGTTGCAGCAAAGCAGGTTCACTGAATCCCTTCGACCATCACATTGACGATGAAACACAGAAATTACATCGGGAATCAATACAAAATTCACAATGCCGATTTATGTTGACGAGAGTAACGTTTCGGGTAGGCTGCTTTTTGGCTCTTCCCTGAGGGATCAGTGTTAGACTCCGATGCACCACAGCAGGTTTACTGCATCCCTTCGACGATCATATTGAAGATGAAACACAGAAATTGCATCGGGAATCGATAGAAAATTCACAATACCGATTTATATTGACGAGAGTAACGTTTTGGGCAGTCTGGTTATTTGGTTCTTCCCTGGGGGCTCAGTGTTAGACTCCGATGCACCACAGCAGGTTTACTGTATTCCTTCGAACATCACATTGACGATGAAACAGAGAAATTGCATCGGGAATCAATACAAAATTCACAATACCGATTTATATTGACGAGAGTAACGTTTCGGAGTGTCTGTTTTATAACTCTTCCCTGGGGGCTCAGTGTTAGACTCCAATGCACCACAGCAGGTTTACTGTATCCCTTCGACCATCACATTGACGAAGAAACAGAGAAATTGCATCGGGAATCAATACCAAATTCACTATACCGATTTATATTGACGAGAGTAACGTTTCGGGGAGTCCGTTTTTTGGCTCTTCCCTGGGGGGCTCAGTGTTAGACTCCGATGCACCACAGCAGGTTTACTGTATCCCTTCGACGATCATATTGAAGATGAAACACAGAAATTGCATCGGGAATCAATACAAAATTCACAATACCGATTTATATTGACGAGAGTAACGTTTCGGGCAGTCTGGTTCTTTTGTTCCTCCCTGGGGGCTCAGTGTTAGACTCCGATGCACCACAGCAGGTTTACTGTATTCCTTCGACCATCACATTGACGATGAAACAGAGAAATTGCATCGGGAATCAATACAAAATTCACAATACCGATTTTTATTGACGAGAGTAACGTTTCGGGCAGTCTGGGGTTTTGGTTCTTCCCTGGGGGCTCAGTGTTAGACTCCGATGCACCACAGCAGGTTTACTGTATCCCTTCGACGATCATATTGAAGATGAAACAGAGAAACTGAATCGGGAATCAATACAAAATTCACAATACCGATTTATATTGACGAGAGTAACGTTTCGGGCAGTCTGGTTTTTTGGTTCTTCCCTGGGGGCTCAGTGTTAGACTCCGATGCAGCAAAGCAGGTTTACTGAATCCCTTCGACCATCACATTGACGATGAAACACAGAAATTACATCGGGAATCAATACCAAATTCACAATACCGATTTATATTGACGAGAGTAACGTTTCGGAGTGTCTGTTTTTTAACTCTTCCTTGGGGGCTCAGTGTTAGACTCCGAGCACCACAGCAGGTTTACTGTATCCCTTCGACCATCACATTGACGAAGAAACAGAGAAATTGCATCGGGAATCAACACCAAATTCACAATACCGATTTATATTGACGAAAGTAACGTTTCGGGGAGTCTGTTCTTTGGCTCTTCCCCGGGGGCTCAGTGTTAGACTCAGACGCACCACAGCCGGTTTACTGTATCCCTTCGACGATCATATTGAAGATGAAACAGAGAAATTGCATCGGGAATCAATACAAAATTCACAATACCGATTTATATTGACGAGAGTAACGTTTTGGGGAGTCTGGTTATTTGGTTCTTCCCTGGGGGCTCAGTGTTAGACTCCGATGCACCACAGCAGGTTTACTGTATTCCTTCGACCATCACATTGACGATGAAACAGAGAAATTGCATCGGGAATCAATACAAAATTCACAATACCGTTTTATATTGACGAGAGTAACGTTTCGGGCAGTCTGGTTTTTTGGTTCTTCCCTGGGGGCTCAGTGTTAGACTCCGATGCACCACAGCAGGTTTACTGTATTCCTTCGATCATCACATTGACGATGAAACACAGAAATTGCATCGGGAATCAATACATAATTCACAATACCGATTTATATTGACGAGAGTAACGTTTCGGGCAGTCTGGTTCTTTTCTTCTTCCCTGGAGGCTCAGTGTTAGACTCCGATGCACCACGGCAGGTTTACTGTATTCCTTCGACCATCACATTGACGATGAAACAGAGAAATTGCATCGGGAATCAATACAAAATTCACAATACCGATTTATATTGACGAGAGTAACGTTTCGGGCAGTCTGGTTCTTTCCTTCTTCCCTGGGGGCTCAGTGTTAGACTCCGATGCACCACAGCAGGTTTACTGTATTCCTTCGACCATCACATTGACGATGAAACAGAGAAATTGCATCGGGAATCAATACAAAATTCACAATACCGATTTATATTGACGAGAGTAACGTTTCGGGCAGTCTGGTTATTTGGTTCTTCCCTGGGGTCTCAGTGTTAGACTCCGATGCACCACAGCAGGTTTACTGTATCCCTTCGACCATCATATTGACGATGAAACACAGAAATTGCATCGGGAATCAATACCAAATTCACAATACCGATTTATATTGACGAGAGTAACGTTTCGGGGAGTCTGTTTTTTGGCTCTTTCCTCGGGGCTCAGTGTTAGACTCCGATGCACCACAGCAGGTTTACTGTATCCCTTCGACGATCATATTGAAGATGAAACACAGAAATTGCATCGGGAATCAATACAAAATTCACAATATCGATTTATATTGACGAGAGTAACGTTTCGGGCAATCTGGTTTTTTGGTTCTTCCCTGGGGGCTCAGTGTTAGACTCCGTTGCAGCAAAGCAGGTTCACTGAATCCCTTCGACCATCACATTGACGATGAAACACAGAAATTACATCGGGAATCAATACAAAATTCACAATGCCGATTTATATTGACGAGACTAACGTTTCGAGTAGGCTGCTTTTTGGCTCTTCCCTGAGGGATCAGTGTTAGACTCCGATGCACCACAGCAGGTTTACTGTATCACTTCGACGATCATATTGAAGATGAAACACAGTAATTGCATCGGGAATCAATACATAATTCACAATACCGATTTATATTGACGAGAGTAACGTTTTGGGCAGTCAGGTTTTTTGGTTCTTCCCTGGGGGCTCAGTGTTAGACTCCGATGCACCACAGCAGGTTTACTGTATTCCTTCGACCATCACATTGACGATGAAACAGAGAAATTGCATCGCGAATCAATACAAAATTCACAATACCGATTTATATTGACGAGAGTAACGTTTCGGGCAGTCTGGTTTTTTGGTTCTTCCCTGGGGGCTCAGTGTTAGACTCCGTTGCAGCAAAGCAGGTTCACTGAATCCCTTCGACCATCATATTGACGATGAAACACAGAAATTGCATCCGGATTCAATACAAAATTCAGAATGCCTATTTATATTGACGAGAGTAACGTTTCGGAGTTTCTGTTCCTTAACTCTACCCTGGGGGCTCAGTGTTAGACTCCGATGCACCACAGCAGGTTTACTGTATCCCTTCGACCATCATATTGACGATGAAACACAGAAATTGCATCGGGAATCAATAGAAAATTCACAATGCCGATTTATATTGATGAGAGTAACGTTTCGGGCAGTCTGGTTTTTTGGTTCTTCCCTGGGGGCACAGTGTTAGACTCCGATGCAGCAAAGCAGGTTTACTGTATACCTTCGACCATCATATTGACGATGAAACACAGAAATTGCATCCGGATTCAATACAAAATTCACAATGCCTATTTATATTGACGAGAGTAACGTTTCGTAGTATCTGTTCCTTAACTCTACCCTGGAAGCTCAGTGTTAGACTCCGATGCACCACAGCAGGTTTACTGTATCCCTTCGACCATCATATTGACGATGAAACACAGAAATTGCATCGGGAATCAATACCAAATTCACAATACCGATTTATTTTGACGAGAGTAACGTTTCGGGGAGTCTGTTCTTTGGCTCATCCCTGGGGGCTCAGTGTTAGACTCCGTTGCAGCAAAGCAGGTTCACTGAATCCCTTCGACCATCACATTGACGATGAAACACAGAAATTACATCGGGAATCAATACAAAATTCACAATGCCGATTTATATTGACGAGAGTAACGTTTCGGGTAGGCTGCTTTTTGGCTCTTCCCTGAGGGATCAGTGTTAGACTCCGATACACCACAGCAGGTTTACTGTATCCCTTCGACGATCATATTGAAGATGAAACACAGAAATTGCATAGGGAATCAATACAAAATTCACAATACCGATTTATATTGACGAGAGTAACGTTTTGTCGAGTCTGGTTATTTGGTTCTTCCCTCGGGGCTCAGTGTTAGACTCCGATGCACCACAGCAGGTTTACTGTATTCCTTCGACCATCACATTGACGATGAAACAGAGAAATTGCATCGGGAATCAATACAAAATTCACAATACCGATTTATATTGACGAGAGTAACGTTTCGGGCAGTCTGGTTTTTTGGTTCTTCCCTGGGGGCTCAGTGTTAGACTCCGATGCACCACAGCAGGTTTACTGTATTCCTTCGACCATCACATTGACGATGAAACAGAGAAATGGCATCGGGAATCAATACAAAATTCACAATACCGATTTATATTGACGAGAGTAACGTTTCGGGCAGTCTGGTTCTTTTCTTCTTCCCTGGGGGCTCAGTGTTAGACTCCGATGCACCACAGCAGTTTTACTGTATTCCTTCGACCATCACATTGACGATGAAACAGAGAAATTGCATCGGGAATCAATACAAAATTCACAATACCGATTTATATTGACGAGAGTAACGTTTCCGGCAGTCTGGTTATTTGGTTCTTCCCTGGGGTCTCAGTGTTAGACTCCGATGCACCACAGCAAGTTTACTGTATCCCTTCGACGATCATATTGAAGATGAAACAGAGAAATTGCATCGGTAATCAATATAAAATTCACAATACCGATTTATATTGACGATAGTAACGTTTCGGGCAGTCTGGTTTTTTGGTTCTTCCCTGGGGGCTCAGTGTTAGACTCCGATGCAGCAAAGCAGGTTCACTGAATCCCTTCGACCATCACATTGACGATGAAACACAGAAATTACATCGGGAATCAATACCAAATTCACAATACCGAATTATATTGACGAGAGTAACGTTTCGGAGTGTCTGTTTTTTAACTCTTCCCTGGGGGCTCAGTGTTAGACTCCGATGCAACACAGCAGGTTTACTGTATCCCTTCGACCATCATATTGACGATGAAACACAGAAATTGCATCGGGAATCAATACCAAATTCACAATACCGATTTATATTGACGAGAGTAACGGTTCGGGGAGTCTGTTTTTAGGCTCTTCCCTGGGGGCTCAGTGTTAGACTCCGATGCACCACAGCAAGTTTACTGTATCCCTTCGACCATCACATTGACGAAGAAACAGAGAAATTGCATCGGGAATCAATACCAAATTCACAATACCGATTTATATTGACGAGAGTAACGTTTCGGGGAGACTGTTTTTTGGCTCTTCCCTCGGGGCTCAGTGTTAGACTCCGATGCACCACAGCAGGTTTACTGTATCCCTTCGACGATCATATTGAAGATGAAACACAGAAATTGCATCGGGAATCAATACAAAATTCACAATATCGATTTATATTGACGAGAGTAACGTTTCGGGCAATCTGGTTTTTTGGTTCTTCCCTGGGGGCTCAGTGTTAGAATCCGTTGCAGCAAAGCAGGTTCACTGAATCCCTTCGACCATCACATTGACGATGAAACACAGAAATTACATCGGGAATCAATACAAAATTCACAATGCCGATTTATATTGACGAGAGTAACGTTTCGAGTAGGCTGCTTTTTGGCTCTTCCCTGAGGGATCAGTGTTAGACTCCGATGCACCACAGCAGGTTTACTGTATCACTTCGACGATCATATTGAAGATGAAACACAGTAATTGCATCGGGAATCAATACATAATTCACAATACCGATTTATATTGACGAGAGTAACGTTTTGGGCAGTCTGGTTATTTGGTTCTTCCCTGGGGGCTCAGTGTTAGACTCCGATGCCCCACAGCAGGTTTACTGTATTCCTTCGAACATCACATTGACGATGAAACAGAGAAATTGCATCGGGAATCAATACAGAATTCACAATACCGATTTATATTGACGAGAGTAACGTTTCGGGCAGTCTGGTGCTTTTGTTCTTCCCTAGGGCTCAGTGTTAGACTCCGATGCACCACAGCAGGTTTACTGTATTCCTTCGACCATCACATTGACGATGAAACAGAGAAATTGCATCGGGAATCAATACAAAATTCACAATACCGATTTATATTGACGAGAGTAACGTTTCGGGCAGTCTGGTTATTTGGTTCTTCCCTGGGGGATCAGTGTTAGACTCCGATGCACCATAGCAGGTTTACTGTACCCCTTCGATGATCATATTGAAGATGAAACAGAGAAATTGCATCGGGAATCAACACAAAATTCACAATACCGATTTATATTGACGAGAGTAACGTTTCGGGCAGTCTGGTTCTTCGGTTCTTCCCTGGGGGCTCAGTGTTAGACTCCGATGCACCACAGAATGTTTACTGTATTCCTTCGACCATCACATTGACGATGAAACAGAGAAATTGCATCGGGAATCAATACAAAATTCACAATACCGATTTATATTGACGAGAGTAACGTTTCGGGCAGTCTGGTTATTTGGTTCTTCCCTGGGGTCTCAGTGTTAGACTCCGATGCACCACAGTAAGTTTACTGTATCCCTTCGACGATCATTTTGAAGATGAAAGAGAGAAATTGCATCGGTAATCAATATAAAATTCACAATACCGATTTATATTGACGATAGTAACGTTTCGGGCAGTCTGGTTTTTCGGTTCTTCCCTGGGGGCTCAGTGTTAGACTCCGATGCACAACAGCAGGTTTACTGTATTCCTTCGACCATCAAATTGACGATGAAACAGAGAAATTGCATCGGGAATCAATACAAATTTCACAATACCGATTTATATTGACGAGAGTAACGTTTCGGGCAGTCTGGTTTTTTGGTTCTTCCCTGGGGGCTCAGTGTTAGACTCCGATGCAGCAAAGCAGGTTCACTGAATCCCTTCGACCATCACATTGACGATGAAACACAGAAATTACATCGGGAATCAATACCAAATTCACAATACCGATTTATATTGACGAGAGTAACGTTTCGGAGTGTCTGTTTTTTAACTCTTCCCTGGGGGCTCAGTGTTCGACTCCGATGCACCACAGCAGGTTTACTGTATCCCTTCGACCATCATATTGACGATGAAACACAGAAATTGCATCGGGAATCAATACCAAATTCACAATACCGATTTATACTGACGAGAGTAACGGTTCGGGGAGTCTGTTTTTAGGCTCATCCCTGGGGGCCCAGTGTTAGACTCCGATGCACCACAGCAGGTTTACTGTATCCCTTCGACCATCACATTGACGAAGAAACGGAGAAATTGCATCGGGAATCAATACCAAATTCACAATACCGATTTATATTGACGAGAGTAACGTTTCGGGGAGTCTGTTTTTTGGCTCTTCCCTCGGGGCTCAGTGTTCGACTCCGATGCACCACAGGAGGTTTACTGTATCCCTTCGACGATCATATTGAAGATGAAACACAGAAATTGCATCGGGAATCAAAACAAAATTCACAATACCGATTTATATTGACGAGAGTAACGTTTCGAGTAGCCTGCTTTTTGGCTCTTCCCTGAGGGATCAGTGTTAGACTCCGATGCACCACAGCAGGTTTACTGTATCACTTCGACGATCATATTGAAGATGAAACACAGTAATTGCATCGGGAATCAATACAAAAATCACAATACCGATTTATATTGACGAGAGTAACGTTTCGGGCAGTCTGGTGCTTTTGTTCTTCCCTGGGGCTCAGTGTTAGACTCCGATGCACCACAGCAGGTTTACTGTATTCCTTCGACCATCACATTGACGATGAAACAGAGAAATTGCATCGGGAATCAATACAAAATTCACAATACCGATTTATATTGACGAGAGTTACGTTTCGTGCAGTCTGGTTATTTGGTTCTTCCCTGGGGGCTCAGTGTTAGACTCCGACGCACCACAGCAGGTTTACTGTACCCCTTCGATGATCATATTGAAGATCAAACAGAGAAATTGCATCGGGAATCAATACAAAATTCACAATACCGATTTATATTGACGAGAGTAACGTTTCGGGCAGTCTGGTTTTTCGGTTCTTCCCTGGGGGCTCAGTGTTAGACTCCGATGCACCACAGCAGGTTTACTGTATTCGTACGACCATCACATTGACGATGAAACAGAGAAATTGCATCGGGAATCAATACAAAATTCACAAAACTGATTTATATTGACGAGAGTAACGTTTCGGGCAGTCTGGTTTTTCGGTTCTTCCCTGGGGGCTCAGTGTTAGACTCCGATGCACCACAGCAGGTTTACTGTATCCCTTCGACGATCATATTGAAGATGAAACAGAGAAATTGCATCGGGAATCAATACAAAATTCACAATACCGATTTATATTGACGAGAGTAACGTTTCAGGCAGTCTGGTTTTTCGGTTCTTCCCTGGGGGCTCAGTGTTAGACTCCGATGCACCACAGCAGGTTTACTGTATTCCTTCGACCATCACATTGACGATGAAACAGAGAAATTGCATCGGGAATCAATACAAAATTCACAATACCGATTTATATTGACGAGAGTAACTTTTCGGGCAGTCTGGTTATTTGGTTCTTCCCTGGGGCTCAGTGTTAGACTCCGATGCAGCAAAGCAGGTTTACTGTATCCCTTCGACCATCATATTGACGATGAAACACAGAAATTGCATCCGGATTCAATACAAAAATCACAATGCCTATTTATATTGACGAGAGTAATGTTTCGGAGTGTCTGTTTTTTAACTCTTCCCTGGGGGCTCAGTGTTAGACTCCGATGCACTACAGCAGGTTTACTGTATCCCTTCGACCATCATATTGACGATGAAACACAGAAATTGCATCCGGATTCAATACAAAATTCACAATGCCTATTTATATTGACGAGAGTAACGTTTCGGAGTGTCTGTTTTTTAACTCTTCCCTGGGGGCTCAGTGTTAGACTCCGATGCACCGTAGCAGGTTTACTGTATTCCTTCGACCATCATATTGACGATGATACACAGAAATTGCATCGGGAATCAATAGAAAATTCACAATGCCGATTTATGTTGACGAGAGTAACGTTTCGGGCAGTCTGGTTTTTTGGTTCTTCCCTGGGGGCACAGTGTTAGACTCCGATGCAGCAAAGCACGTTTACTGTATCCCTTCGACCATCATATTGACGATGAAACACAGAAATTGCATCCGGATTCAATACAAAATTCACAATCCGTATTTATATTGACGAGAGTAACGTTTCGGAGTATCTGTTCCTTAACTCTTCCCTGGGGGCTCAGTGTTAGACTCCGATGCACCACAGCAGGTTTATTGTATCCCTTCGACCATCATATTGACGATGAAACACAGAAATTGCACCAGGAATCAATACCAAATTCACAATACCGATTTATATTGACGAGAGTAACGTTTCGGGGAGTCTGTTTTTTGGCTCTTCCCTGGGGGCTCAGTGTTAGTCTCCGATGCACCACAGCAGGTTTACTGTATCCCTTCGACGATTATATTGAAGATGAATCACAGAAATTGCTTTTGGAATCAATACAAAATTCACAATACCGATTTATATTGACGTGAGTAACGTTTCGGGCAGTCTGGTTTTTTGGTTCTTCCCTGGGGCCTCAGTGTTAGACTGCGATGCACCACAGCAGGTTTACTGTATCCCCTCGACGATCATATTGAAGATGAAACACAGAAATTGCATCGGGAATCAATACAAAATTCACAATATCGATTTATATTGACGAGAGTAACGTTTCGGGCAATCTGGTTTTTTGGTTCTTCCCTGGGGGCTCAGAGTTAGACTCCGTTGCAGCAAAGCAGGTTCACTGAATCCCTTCGACCATCACATTGACGATGAAACACAGAAATTACATCGGGAATCAATACAAAATTCACAATGCCGATTTATATTGACGAGAGTAACGTTTCGGGTAGGCTGCTTTTTGGCTCTTCCCTGAGGGATCAGTGTTAGACTCCGATGCACCACAGCAGGTTTACTGTATCCCTTCGACGATCATATTGAAGATGAAACACAGAAATTGCATCGGGAATCAATACAAAATTCACAATACCGATTTATATTGACGAGAGTAACGTTTTGGGCAGTCTGGTTATTTGGTTCTTCCCTGGGGGCTCAGTGTTAGACTCCGATGCATCACAGCAGGTTTAATGTATTCCTTCGACCATCACATTGACGATGAAACAGAGAAATTGCACCGGGAGTCAATACAAAATTCACAATACCGATTTATATTGACGAGAGTAACGTTTCGGGCAGTCTGGTTTTTTGGTTCTTCCCTGGGGTCTCAGTGTTAGACTCCGATGCACCACAGCAGGTTTACTGTATTCCTTCGACCATCACATTGACGATGAAACAGAGAAATTGCATCGGGAATCAATACAAAATTCACAATACCGATTTATATTGACGAGAGTAACGTTTCGGGCAGTCTGGTTTTTCGGTTCTTCCCTGGGGGCTCAGTGTTAGACTCCGATGCACCACAGCAGGTTTACTGTATTCCTTCGACCATCAAATTGACGATGAAACAGAGAAATTGCATCGGGAATCAATACAAAATTCACAATACCGATTTATATTGACGAGAGTAACGTTTGGGACAGTCTGGTTTTTTGGTTCTTCCCTGGGTGCTCAGTGTTAGACTCCGATGCAGCAAAGCAGGTTCACTGAATCCCTTCGACCATCACATTGACGATGAAACACAGAAATTACATCGGGAATCAATACCAAATTCACAATACCGATTTATATTGACGAGAGTAACGTTTCGGAGTTTCTGTTTTTTAACTCTTCCCTGGGGGCTCAGTGTTAGACTCCGATGCACCACAGCAGGTTTACTGTATCCCTTCGACCATCATATTGACGATGAAACACAGAAATTGCATCGGGAATCAATACCAAATTCACAATACCGATTTATATTGACAAGAGTAACGTTTCGGGTAGGCTGCTTTTTGGCTCTTCCCTGAGGGATCAGTGTTAGACTCCGATGCACCACAGCAGGTTTACTGTATTCCTTCGACGATCATATTGAAGATGAAACACAGAAATTGCATCGGGAATCAATACCAAATTCACAATACCGATTTATATTGACGAGAGTAACATTTCGGGCAGTCTGGTTTTTTGGTTCTTCCCTGGGGGCTCAGTGTTAGACTCCGATGCACAACAGCAGGTTTACTGTATCCCTTCGACCATCATATTGACGATGAAACACAGAAATTGCATCCGGATTCAATACAAAATTCACAATGCCTATTTATATTGACGAGAGTAACGTTTCGGAGTGTCTGTTTTTTAAATCTTCCCTGGGGGCTCAGTGTTAGACTCCGATTCACCGCAGCAGGTTTACTGTATTCCTTCGACCATCATATTGACGATGAAACACAGAAATTGCATAGGGAATCAATAGAAAATTCACAATGCCGATTTATATTGACGAGAGTAACGTTTCGGGAAGTCTGGTTTTTTGGTTCTTCCCTGGGGGCACAGTGTTATACTCCGATGCCGCAAAGCAGGTTTACTGTATCCCTTCAACCATCATATTGACGATGAAACACAGAAATTGCATCCGGATTCAATACAAAATTCACAATGCCTATTTATATTGACGAGACTTACGTTTCGGAATATCTGTCTCTTAACTCTTCCCTGGGGGCTCAGTGTTAGACTCCGATGCACCACATCAGGTTTACTGTATTCCTTCGACCATCATATTGACGATGAAACACAGAAATTGCATCGGGAATCAATAGAAAATTCACAATGCCGATTTATATTGACGAGAGTAACGTTTTGGGCAGTTTGGTTATTTGGTTCTTCCCTGGGGGCACAGTGTTAGACTCCGATGCACCACAGCAGGTTTACAGTATCCTTCGAACATCACATTGACGATGAAACAGAGAAATTGCATCGGGAATCAATACAAAATTCACAATACCGATTTATATTGACGAGAGTAACGTTTCGGGCAGTCTGGTTTTTTGGTTCTGCCCTGGGGGCACAGTGTTAGTCTCCGATGCACCACAGCAGGTTTACTGTATTCCTTCGACCATCACATTGACGATGTAACAGAGAAATTGCATTGGGAATCAATACAAAATTCACAATACCGATTTATATTGACGAGACTAACGTTTCGGGCAGTCTGGTCCTTTTGTTCTTCCCTGGGGCTCAGTGTTAGACTCCGATGCACCACAGCAGGTTTACTGTATTCCTTCGACCATCACATTGACGATGAAACAGAGAAATTGCATCGGGAATCAATACAAAATTCACAATACCGATTTATATTGACGAGAGTAACGTTTCGGGCAGTCTGGTTATTTGGTTCTTCCCTGGGGGCTCAGTGTTAGACTCCGATGCACCACAGCAGTTTTACTGTATCCCTTCGACGATCATATTGAAGATGAAACAGACAAATTGCATCGGGAATCAATACAAAATTCACAATACCGATTTATATTGACGAGAGTAACGTTTCGGGCAGTCTGGTTTTTCGGTTCTTCCCTGGGGGCTCAGTGTTAGACTCCGATGCACCACAGCAGGTTTACTGTATTCCTTCGACCATCACATTGACGATGAAACAGAGATATTGCATCGGGAATCAATACAAAATTCACAATACCGATTTATTTTGACGAGAGTAACGTTTCGGGCGGTCTGGTTATTTGGTTCTTCCCTGGGGGCTCAGTGTTAGACTCCGATGCAGCAAAGCAGATTTACTGTATCCCTTCGACCATCATATTGACGATGAAACACAGAAATTGCATCCGGATTCAATACAAAATTCACAATGCCTAATTATATTGACGAGAGTAACGTTTCGGAGTGTCTGTTTTTTAACTCTTCCCTGGGGGCTCAGTGTTAGACTCCGATGCACCACAGCAGGTTTACTGTATCACTTCGACCATCATATTGACGATGAAACACAGAAATTGCATCGGGAATCAATACCAAATTCACAATACCGATTTATATTGACGAGAGTAACGTTTCGGGCAATCTGGTTTTTTGGTTCTTCCCTGGGGGCTCAGTGATAGACTCCGATGCACCACAGCAGGTTTACTGTATCCCGTCGACCATCATATTGACGATGAAACACAGAAATTGCATCCGGATTCAATACAAAATTCACAATGCCAATTTATATTGACGAGAGTAACGTTTCGGAGTGTCTGTTTTTTAACTCTTCCCTGGGGGCTCAGTGTTAGACTCCGATGCACCGTAGCAGGTTTACTGTATTCCTTCAACCATCATATTGACGATGAAACTCAGAAATTGCATCGGGAATCAATAGAAAATTCACAATGCCGATTTATATTGACGAGAGTAACGTTTCGGGCAGTCTGGTTTTTTGGTTCTTCCCTGGGGGCACAGTGTTAGACTCCGATGAAGCAAAGCAGGGTTACTGTATCCCTTCGACCATCATATTGACGATGAAACACAGAAATTGCTTCGGGAATCAATAGAAAATTCACAATGCCGATTTATATTGACGAGAGTAACATTTCGGGCAGTCTGGTTTTTTGGTTCTTCCCTGGGGGCTCAGTGTTAGACTCCGATGCAGCAAAGCAGGTTTACTGTATCCCTTCGACCATCATATTGACGATGAAACACAGAAATTGCATCCGGATTCAATACAATATTCACAATGCCTATTTATATTGACGAGAGTAACGTTTCGGAGTGTCTGTTTTTTAACTCTTCCCTGGGGGCTCAGTGTTAGACTCCGATGCACCACAGCAGGTTTACTGGATCCCTTCGACCATCATATTGACGATGAAACACAGAAATTGCATCCGGATTCAATACAAAATTCACAATGCCTATTTATATTGACGAGAGTTACGTTTCGGAATATCTGTTTCTTAACTCTTCCCTGCGGGCTCAGTGTTAGACTCCGATGCACCACATCAGGTTTACTGTATCCCTTCGACCATCATATTGACGATGAAACACAGAAATTGCATCGGGAATCAATAGAAAATTCACAATGCCGATTTATATTGACGAGAGTAACGTTTCGGGTAAGCTGCTTTTTGGCTCTTCCCTGAGGGATCAGTGTTAGACTCCGATGCACCACAGCAGGTTTACTGTATTCCTTCGACGATCATATTGACGATGAAACACAGAAATTGCATCGGGAATAAATAGAAAATTCACAATACCGATTTATATTGACGAGAGTAACGTTTTGGGCAGTCTGGTTTTTTGGTTCTTCCGTGGGGGCTCAGTGTTAGACTCCGATGCACCACAGCAGGTTTACTGTATCCCTTCGACGATCATATTGATGATCAAACACAGAAATTGCATCGGGAATCAATACAAAATTCACAATATCGATTTATATTGACGAGAGTAACATTTCGGGCAATCTGGTTTTTTGGTTCTTCCCTGGGGGCTCAGTGGTAGACTCCGTTGCAGCAAAGCAGGTTCACTGAATCCATTCGACCATCACATTGACGATGAAACACAGAAATTACATCGGGAATCAATACAAAATTCACAATGCCGATTTATATTGACGAGAGTAACGTTTCGGGTAGGCTGCTTTTTGGCTCTTTCCTGAGGGATCAGTGTTAGACTCCGATGCACCACAGCAGGTTTACTGTATCCCTTCGACGATCATATTGAAGATGAAACACAGAAATTGCATCGGGAATCAATACAAAATTCACAATACCGATTTATATTGACGAGAGTAACGTTTTGGGCAGTCTGGTTATTTGGTTTTTCCCTGGGGGCACAGTGTTAGACTACGATGCACCACAGCAGATTTACAGTATTCCTTCGAACATCACATTGACGATGAAACAGAGAAATTGCATCGGGAATCAATACAAAATTCAGAATACCGATTTATATTGACGAGAGTAACGTTTCGGGCAGTCTGGTTTTTTGGTTCTGCCCTGGGGGCACAGTGTTAGTCTCCGATGCACCACAGCAGGTTTACTGTATTCCTTCGACCATCACATTGACGATGTAACAGAGAAATTGCATTGGGAATCAATACAAAATTCACAATACCGATTTATATTGACGAGAGTAACGTTTCGGGCAGTCTGGTACTTTTGTTCTTCCCTGGGGCTCAGTGTTAGACTCCGATGCACCACAGTAGGTTTACTGTATTCCTTCGACCATCACATTGACGATGAAACAGAGAAATTGCATCGGGAATCAATACAAAATTCACAATACCGATTTATATTGACGAGAGTAACGTTTCGGGCAGTCTGGTTATTTGGTTCTTCCCTGGGGGCTCAGTGTTAGACTCCGATGCACCACAGCAGTTTTACTGTATCCCTTCGACGATCATATTGAAGATGAAACACAGAAATTGCATCGGGAATCAATACAAAATTCACAATACCGATTTATATTGACGAGAGTAACGTTTCGGGCAGTCTGGTTTTTCGGTTCTTCCCTGGGGGCTCAGTGTTAGACTCCGATGCACCACAGCAGGTTTACTGTATTCCTTCGACCATCACATTGACGATGAAACAGAGAAATTGCATCGGGAATCAATACAAAATTCACAATACCGATTTATTTTGACGAGAGTAACGTTTCGGGCAGTCTGGTTATTTGGTTCTTCCCTGGGGGCTCAGTGTTAGACTCCGATGCAGCAAAGCAGATTTACTGTATCCCTTCGACCATCATATTGACGATGAAACACAGAAATTGCATCCGGATTCAATACAAAATTCACAATGCCTATTTATATTAACGAGAGTAGCGTTTCGGAGTGTCTGTTTTTTAACTCTTCCCTGGGGGCTCAGTGTTAGACTCCGATGCACCACAGCAGGTTTACTGTATCACTTCGACCATCATATTGACGATGAAACACAGAAATTGCATCGGGAATCAATACCAAATTCACAATACCTTTTTATATTGACGAGAGTAACGTTTCGGGCAATCTGGTTTTTTGGTTCTTCCCTGGGGGCTCAGTGTTAGACACCGATGCACCACAGCAGGTTTACTGTATCCCGTCGACCATCATATTGACGATGAAACACAGAAATTGCATCCGGATTCAATACAAAATTCACAATGCCAATTTATATTGACGAGAGTAACGTTTCGGAGTGTCTGTTTTTTAACTCTTCCCTGGGGGCTCAGTGTTAGACTCCGATGCACCGTAGCAGGTTTACTGTATTCCTTCAACCATCATATTGACGATGAAACTCAGAAATTGCATCGGGAATCAATAGAAAATTCACAATGCCGATTTATATTGACGAGAGTAACGTTTCGGGCAGTCTGGTTTTTTGGTTCTTCCCTGGGGGCACAGTGTTACACTCCGATG
Source organism: Schistocerca cancellata (assembly GCF_023864275.1). NCBI lineage: Eukaryota > Metazoa > Arthropoda > Insecta > Orthoptera > Acrididae > Schistocerca > Schistocerca cancellata. The sequence goes on from NC_064635.1 coordinate 185,964,375, forward strand.
AAGCAAAGCAGGGTTACTGTATCCCTTCGACCATCATATTGACGATGAAACACAGAAATTGCTTCGGGAATCAATAGAAAATTCACAATGCCGATTTATATTGACGAGAGTAACGTTTCGGGGAGTCTGGTTCTTTGGTTCTTCCCTGGGGGATCAGTGTTAGACTCCGATGCACCACAGCAGGTTTACTGTATCCCTTCGACCATCATATTGACGATGAAACACAGAAATTGCATCCGGATTCAATACAAAATTCACAATGCCTATTTATATTGACGAGAGTAACGTTTCGGAGTGTCTGTTTTTTAAATCTTCCCTGGGGGCTGAGTGTTAGATTCCGATTCACCGCAGCAGGTTTACTGTATTCCTTCGACCATCATATTGACGATGAAACACAGAAATTGCATCGGGAATCAATAGAAAATTCACAATGCCGATTTATATTGACGAGAGTAACGTTTCGGGCAGTCTGGTTTTTTGGTTCTTCCCTGGGGGCACAGTGTTAGACTCCGATGCCGCAAAGCAGGTTTACTGTATCCCTTCGACCATCATATTGACGATGAAACACAGAAATTGCATCGGGAATCAATAGAAAATTCACAATGCCGATTTATATTGACGAGAGTAACGTTTCGGGTAAGCTGCTTTTTGGCTCTTCCTTGAGGGATCAGTGTTAGACTCCGATGCACCACAGCAGGTTTACTGTATTCCTTTGACGATCATATTGACGATGAAACACAGAAATTGCATCGGGAATCATTAGAAAATTCACAATGACGATTAATATTGACGAGAGTAACATTTCGGGCAGTCTGGTTTTTTGGTTCATCCCTGGGTCTTCAGTGTTAGACTCCGATGCAGCAAAGCAGGTTTACTGTATCCCTTCGACCATAATATTGACGATGAAACACAGAAATTGCATCCGGGTCAATACAAAATTCACAATGCCTATTTATATTGACGAGAGTAACGTTTCGGAGTATCTGTTTTTTAACTCTTCCCTGGGGGCTCAGTGTTAGACTTCGATGCACCACAGCAGGTTTACTGTATCCCTTCGACCATCATATTGACGATGAAACACAGATATTGCTTCGGGAATCAATAGAAAATTCACAATGCCGATTTATATTGACGAGAGAAACGTTTCGGATAGGCTGCTTTTTGGCTCTTCCCTGAGGGATCAGTGTTAGACTCCGATGCACCACAGCAGGTTTACTGTATTCCTTCGACGATCATATTGACGATGAAACACAGAAATTGCATCGGGAATAAATAGAAAATTCACAATACCGATTTATATTGACGAGAGTAACGTTTTGGGCAGTCTGGTTTTTTGGTTCTTCCCTGGGGGCTCAGTGTTAGACTCCGATTCACCGCAGCAGGTTTACTGTATTCCTTCGAACATCATATTGACGATGAAACACAGAAATTGCATAGGGAATCAATAGAAAATTCACAATGCCGATTTATATTGACGAGAGTAACGTTTCGGGAAGTCTGGTTCTTTGGTTCTTCCCTGGGGGCACAGTGTTATACTCCGATGCCGCAAAGCAGGTTTACTGTATCCCTTCAACCATCATATTGACGATGAAACACAGAAATTGCATCCGGATTCAATACAAAATTCACAATGCCTATTTATATTGACGAGACTTACGTTTCGGAATATCTGTTTCTTAACTCTTCCCTGGGGGCTCAGTGTTAGACTCCGATGCACCACATCAGGTTTACTGTATTCCTTCGACCATCATATTGACGATGAAACACAGAAATTGCATCGGGAATCAATAGAAAATTCACAATGCCGATTTATATTGACGAGAGTAACGTTTCGGGTAAGCTGCTTTTTGGCTCTTCCCTGAGGGATCAGTGTTAGACTCCGCTGCACCACAGCAGGTTTACTGTATTCCTTCGACGATCATATTGACGATGAAACACAGAAATTGCATCGGGAATCATTAGAAAATTCACACTGCCGATTTATATTGACGAGAGTAACGTTTCGGGCAGTCTGGTTTTTTGGTTCATCCCTGGGCGCTCAGTGTTAGACTCCGATGCAGCAAAGCAGGTTTACTGTATCCCTTCGACCATAATATTGACGATGAAACACAGAAATTGCATCCGGGTCAATACAAAATTCACAATGCCTATTTATATTGACGAGAGTAACGTTTCGGAGTATCTGTTTTTTAACTCTTCCCTGGGGGCTCAGTGTTAGACTTCGATGCACCACAGCAGGTTTACTGTATCCCTTCGACCATCATATTGACGATGAAACACAGATATTGCTTCGGGAATCAATAGAAAATTCACAATGCCGATTTATATTGACGAGAGAAACGTTTCGGATAGGCTGCTTTTTGGCTCTTCCCTGAGGGATCAGTGTTAGACTCCGATGCACCACAGCAGGTTTACTGTATTCCTTCGACGATCATATTGACGATGAAACACAGAAATTGCATCGGGAATAAATAGAAAATTCACAATACCGATTTATATTGACGAGAGTAACGTTTTGGGCAGTCTGGTTTTTTGGTTCTTCCCTGGGGGCTCAGTGTTAGACTCCGATTCACCGCAGCAGGTTTACTGTATTCCTTCGAACATCATATTGACGATGAAACACAGAAATTGCATAGGGAATCAATAGAAAATTCACAATGCCGATTTATATTGACGAGAGTAACGTTTCGGGAAGTCTGGTTCTTTGGTTCTTCCCTGGGGGCACAGTGTTATACTCCGATGCCGCAAAGCAGGTTTACTGTATCCCTTCAACCATCATATTGACGATGAAACACAGAAATTGCATCCGGATTCAATACAAAATTCACAATGCCTATTTATATTGACGAGACTTACGTTTCGGAATATCTGTTTCTTAACTCTTCCCTGGGGGCTCAGTGTTAGACTCCGATGCACCACATCAGGTTTACTGTATTCCTTCGACCATCATATTGACGATGAAACACAGAAATTGCATCGGGAATCAATAGAAAATTCACAATGCCGATTTATATTGACGAGAGTAACGTTTCGGGTAAGCTGCTTTTTGGCTCTTCCCTGAGGGATCAGTGTTAGACTCCGCTGCACCACAGCAGGTTTACTGTATTCCTTCGACGATCATATTGACGATGAAACACAGAAATTGCATCGGGAATCATTAGAAAATTCACACTGCCGATTTATATTGACGAGAGTAACGTTTCGGGCAGTCTGGTTTTTTGGTTCATCCCTGGGCGCTCAGTGTTAGACTCCGATGCAGCAAAGCAGGTTTACTGTATCCCTTCGACCATAATATTGACGATGAAACACAGAAATTGCATCCGGGTCAATACAAAATTCACAATGCCTATTTATATTGACGAGAGTAACGTTTCGGAGTATCTGTTTTTTAACTCTTCCCTGGGGGCTCAGTGTTAGACTTCGATGCACCACAGCAAATTTACTGTATCCCTTCGACCATCATATTGACGATGAAACACAGAAATTGCTTCGGGAATCAATAGAAAATTCACAATGCCGATTTATATTGACGAGAGTAACGTTTCGGATAGGCTGCTTTTTGGCTCTTCCCTGAGGGATCAGTGTTAGACTCCGATGCACCACAGCAGGTTTACTGTATTCCTTCGACGATCATATTGACTATGAAACACAGAAATTGCATCGGGAATAAATAGAAAATTCACAATACCGATTTATATTGACGAGAGTAACGTTTTGGGCAGTCTGGTTATTTGGTTCTTCCCTGGGGGCTCAGTGTTAGACTCCGATGCACCACAGCAGGTTTACTGTATCCCTTCGACGATCATATTGAAGATCAAACACAGAAATTGCATCGGGAATCAATACAAAATTCACAATATCGATTTATATTGACGAGAGTAACGTTTCGGGCAATCTGGTTTTTTGGTTCTTCCCTGGGGGCTCAGTGTTAGACTCCGTTGCAGCAAAGCAGGTTCACTGAATCCATTCGACCATCACATTGACGATGAAACACAGATATTACATCGGGAATCAATACAAAATTCACAATGCCGATTTATATTGACGAGAGTAACGTTTCGGGTAGGCTGCTTTTTGGCTCTTTCCTGAGGGATCAGTGTTAGACTCCGATGCACCACAGCAGGTTTACTGTATCCCTTCGACGATCATAGTGAAGATGAAACACAGAAATTGCATCGGGAATCAATACAAAATTCACAATACCGATTTATATTGACGAGAGTAACGTTTTGGGCAGTTTGGTTATTTGGTTCTTCCCTGGGGGCACAGTGTTAGACTCCGATGCACCACAGCAGGTTTACAGTATTCCTTCGAACATCACATTGACGATGAAACAGAGAAATTGCATCGGGAATCAATACAAAATTCACAATACCGATTTATATTGACGAGAGTAACGTTTCGGGCAGTCTGGTTTTTTGGTTCTGCCCTGGGGGCACAGTGTTAGTCTCCGATGCACCACAGCAGGTTTACTGTATTCCTTCGACCATCACATTGACGATGTAACAGAGAAATTGCATTGGGAATCAATACAAAATTCACAATACCGATTTATATTGACGAGACTAACGTTTCGGGCAGTCTGGTCCTTTTGTTCTTCCCTGGGGCTCAGTGTTAGACTCCGATGCACCACAGCAGGTTTACTGTATTCCTTCGACCATCACATTGACGATGAAACAGAGGAATTGCATCGGGAATCAATACAAAATTCACAATACCGATTTATATTGACGAGAGTAACGTTTCGGGCAGTCTGGTTACTTGGTTCTTCCCTGGGGGCTCAGTGTTAGACTCCGATGCACCACAGCAGTTTTACTGTATCCCTTCGACGATCATATTGAAGATGAAACAGACAAATTGCATCGGGAATCAATACAAAATTCACAATACCGATTTATATTGACGAGAGTAACGTTTCGGGCAGTCTGGTTTTTCGGTTCTTCCCTGGGGGCTCAGTGTTAGACTCCGATGCACCACAGCAGGTTTACTGTATTCCTTCGACCATCACATTGACGATGAAACAGAGATATTGCATCGGGAATCAATACAAAATTCACAATACCGATTTATTTTGACGAGAGTAACGTTTCGGGCAGTCTGGTTATTTGGTTCTTCCCTGGGGGCTCAGTGTTAGACTCCGATGCAGCAAAGCAGATTTACTGTATCCCTTCGACCATCATATTGACGATGAAACACAGAAATTGCATCCGGATTCAATACAAAATTCACAATGCCTAATTATATTGACGAGAGTAACGTTTCGGAGTGTCTGTTTTTTAACTCTTCCCTGGGGGCTCAGTGTTAGACTCCGATGCACCACAGCAGGTTTACTGTATCACTTCGACCATCATATTGACGATGAAACACAGAAATTGCATCGGGAATCAATACCAAATTCACAATACCGATTTATATTGACGAGAGTAATGTTTCGGGCAATCTGGTTTTTTGGTTCTTCCCTGGGGGCTCAGTGATAGACTCCGATGCACCACAGCAGGTTTACTATATCCCGTCGACCATCATATTGACGATGAGACACAGAAATTGCATCCGGATTCAATACAAAATTCACAATGCCAATTTATATTGACGAGAGTAACGTTTCGGAGTGTCTGTTTTTTAACTCTTCCCTGGGGGCTCAGTGTTAGACTCCGATGCACCGTAGCAGGTTTACTGTATTCCTTCAACCATCATATTGACGATGAAACTCAGAAATTGCATCGGGAATCAATAGAAAATTCACATTGCCGATTTATATTGACGAGAGTAACGTTTCGGGCAGTCTGGTTTTTTGGTTCTTCCCTGGGGGCACAGTGTTAGACTCCGATGAAGCAAAGCAGGGTTACTGTATCCCTTCGACCATCATATTGACGATGAAACACAGAAATTGCTTCGGGAATCAATAGAAAATTCACAATGCCGATTTATATTGACGAGAGTAACGTTTCGGGTAAGCTGCTTTTTGGCTCTTCCCTGAGGGATCAGTGTTAGACTCCGATGCACCACAGCAGGTTTACTGTATTCCTTCGACGATCATATTGACGATGAAACACAGAAATTGCATCGGGAATAAATAGAAAATTCACAATACCGATTTATATTGACGAGAGTAACGTTTTGGGCAGTCTGGTTTTTTGGTTCTTCCCTGGGGGCTCAGTGTTAGACTCCGATGCACCACAGCAGGTTTACTGTATCCCTTCGACGATCATATTGATGATCAAACACAGAAATTGCATCGGGAATCAATACAAAATTCACAATATCGATTTATATTGACGAGAGTAACGTTTCGGGCAATCTGGTTTTTTGGTTCTTCCCTGGGGGCTCAGTGGTAGACTCCGTTGCAGCAAAGCAGGTTCACTGAATCCATTCGACCATCACATTGACGATGAAACACAGAAATTACATCGGGAATCAATACAAAATTCACAATGCCGATTTATATTGACGAGAGTAACGTTTCGGGTAGGCTGCTTTTTGGCTCTTTCCTGAGGGATCAGTGTTAGACTCCGATGCACCACAGCAGGTTCACTGTATCCCTTCGACGATCATATTGAAGATGAAACACAGAAATTGCATCGGGAATCAATACAAAATTCACAATACCGATTTATATTGACGAGAGTAACGTTTTGGGCAGTCTGGTTATTTGGTTTTTCCCTGGGGGCACAGTGTTAGACTACGATGCACCACAGCAGATTTACAGTATTCCTTCGAACATCACATTGACGATGAAACAGAGAAATTGCATCGGGAATCAATACAAAATTCAGAATACCGATTTATATTGACGAGAGTAACGTTTCGGGCAGTCTGGTTTTTTGGTTCTGCCCTGGGGGCACAGTGTTAGTCTCCGATGCACCACAGCAGGTTTACTGTATTCCTTCGACCATCACATTGACGATGAAACAGAGAAATTGCATCGGGAATCAATACAAAATTCACAATACCGATTTATATTGACGAGAGTAACGTTTCGGGCAGTCTGGTTATTTGGTTCTTCCCTGGGGGCTCAGTGTTAGACTCCGATGCACCACAGCAGTTTTACTGTATCCCTTCGACGATCATATTGAAGATGAAACAGAGAAATTGCATCGGGAATCAATACAAAATTCACAATACCGATTTATATTGACGAGAGTAACGTTTCGGGCAGTCTGGTTTTTCGGTTCTTCCCTGGGGGCTCAGTGTTAGACTCCGATGCACCACAGCAGGTTTACTGTATTCCTTCGACCATCACATTGACGATGAAACAGAGAAATTGCATCGGGAATCAATACAAAATTCACAATACCGATTTATTTTGACGAGAGTAACGTTTCGGGCAGTCTGGTTATTTGGTTCTTCCCTGGGGGCTCAGTGTTAGACTCCGATGCAGCAAAGCAGATTTACTGTATCCCTTCGACCATCATATTGACGATGAAACACAGAAATTGCATCCGGATTCAATACAAAATTCACAATGCCTATTTATATTAACGAGAGTAACGTTTCGGAGTGTCTGTTTTTTAACTCTTCCCTGGGGGCTCAGTGTTAGACTCCGATGCACCACAGCGGGTTTACTGTATCACTTCGACCATCATATTGACGATGAAACACAGAAATTGCATCGGGAATCAATACCAAATTCACAATACCTTTTTATATTGACGAGAGTAACGTTTCGGGCAATCTGGTTTTTTGGTTCTTCCCTGGGGGCTCAGTGTTAGACTCCGATGCACCACAGCAGGTTTACTGTATCCCGTCGACCATCATATTGACGATGAAACACAGGAATTGCATCCGGATTCAATACAAAATTCACAATGCCAATTTATATTGACGAGAGTAACGTTTCGGAGTGTCTGTTTTTTAACTCTTCCCTGGGGGCTCAGTGTTAGACTCCGATGCACCGTAGCAGGTTTACTGTATTCCTTCAACCATCATATTGACGATGAAACTCAGAAATTGCATCGGGAATCAATAGAAAATTCACAATGCCGATTTATATTGACGAGAGTAACGTTTCGGGCAGTCTGGTTTTTTGGTTCTTCCCTGGGGGCATAGTGTTAGACTCCGATGAAGCAAAGCAGGGTTACTGTATCCCTTCGACCATCATATTGACGATGAAACACAGAAATTGCTTCGGGAATCAATAGAAAATTCACAATGCCGATTTATATTGACGAGAGTAACGTTTCGGGGAGTCTGGTTTTTTGGTTCTTCCCTGGGGGATCAGTGTTAGACTCCGATGCACCACAGCAGGTTTACTGTATCCCTTCGACCATCATATTGACGATGAAACACAGAAATTGCATCCGGATTCAATACAAAATTCACAATGCCTATTTATATTGACGAGAGTAACGTTTCGGAGTGTCTGTTTTTTAAATCTTCCCTGGGGGCTGAGTGTTAGATTCCGATTCACCGCAGCAGGTTTACTGTATTCCTTCGACCATCATATTGACGATGAAACACAGAAATTGCATCGGGAATCAATAGAAAATTCACAATGCCGATTTATATTGACGAGAGTAACGTTTCGGGTAAGCTGCTTTTTGGCTCTTCCTTGAGGGATCAGTGTTAGACTCCGATGCGCCACAGCAGGTTTACTGTATTCCTTTGACGATCATATTGACGATGAAACACAGAAATTGCATCGGGAATCATTAGAAAATTCACAATGCCGATTTATATTGACGAGAGTAACATTTCGGGCAGTCTGGTTTTTTGGTTCATCCCTGGGTGTTCAGTGTTAGACTCCGATGTAGCAAAGCAGGTTTACTGTATCCCTTCGACCATAATATTGACGATGAAACACAGAAATTGCATCCGGGTCAATACAAAATTCACAATGCCTATTTATATTGACGAGAGTAACGTTTCGGAGTATCTGTTTTTTAACTCTTCCCTGGGGGCTCAGTGTTAGACTTCGATGCACCACAGCAGGTTTACTGTATCCCTTCGACCATCATATTGACGATGAAACACAGAAATTGCTTCGGGAATCAATAGAAAATTCACAATGCCGATTTATATTGACGAGAGAAACGTTTCGGATAGGCTGCTTTTTGGCTCTTCCCTGAGGGATCAGTGTTAGACTCCGATGCACCACAGCAGGTTTACTGTATTCCTTCGACGATCATATTGACGATGAAACACAGAAATTGCATCGGGAATAAATAGAAAATTCACAATACCGATTTATATTGACGAGAGTAACGTTTTGGGCAGTCTGGTTTTTTGGTTCTTCCCTGGGGGCTCAGTGTTAGACTCCGATGCACCACAGCAGGTTTACTGTATCCCTTCGACGATCATATTGAAGATGAAACACAGAAATTGCATCGGGAATCAATACAAAATTCACAATATCGATTTATATTGACGAGAGTAACGTTTCGGGCAATCTGGTTTTTTGGTTCTTCCCTGGGGGCTCAGTGTTAGACTCCGTTGCAGCAAAGCAGGTTCACTGAATCCATTCGACCATCACATTGACGATGAAACACAGAAATTACATCGGGAATCAATACAAAATTCACAATGCCGATTTATATTGACGAGAGTAACGTTTCGGGTAGGCTGCTTTTTGGATCTTTCCTGAGGGATCAGTGTTAGACTCCGATGCACCACAGCAGGTTTACTGTATCCCTTCGACGATCATATTGAAGATGAAACACAGAAATTGCATCGGGAATCAATACAAAATTCACAATACCGATTTATATTGACGATAGTAACGTTTTGGGCAGTCTGGTTATTTGGTTCTTCCCTGGGTGCACAGTGTTAGACTCCGATGCACCACAGCAGGTTTACAGTATTCCTTCGAACATCACATTGATGATGAAACAGAGAAATTGCATCGGGAATCAATACAAAATCCACAATACCGATTTATATTGACGAGAGTAACGTTTCGGGCAGTCTGGTTCTTTGGTTCTGCCCTGGGGGCACAGTGTTAGTCTCCGATGCACCACAGCAGGTTTACTGTATTCCTTCGACCATCACATTGACGATGTAACAGAGAAATTGCATTGGGAATCAATACAAAATTCACAATACCGATTTATATTGACGAGAGTAACGTTTCGGGCAGTCTGGTACTTTTGTTCTTCCCTGGGGCTCAGTGTTAGACTCCGATGCCCCACAGCAGGTTTACTGTATTCCTTCGACCATCCCATTGACGATGATACAGAGAAATTGCATCGGGAATCAATACAAAATTCACAATACCGATTTATATTGACGAGAGTAACGTTTCGGGCAGTCTGGTTATTTGGTTCTTCCCTGGGGGCTCAGTGTTAGACTCCGATGCACCACAGCAGTTTTACTGTATCCCTTCGACGATCATATTGAAGATGAAACAGAGAAATTGCATCGGGAATCAATACAAAATTAACAATACCGATTTATATTGACGAGAGTAACGTTTCGGGCAGTCTGGTTATTTGGTTCTTCCCTGGGGGCTCAGTGTTAGACTCCGATGCAGCAAAGCAGATTTACTGTATCCCTTCGACCATCATATTGACGATGAAACACAGAAATTGCATCCGGATTCAATACAAAATTCACAATGCCTATTTATATTGACGAGAGTAACGTTTCGGAGTGTCTGTTCTTTAACTCTTCCCTGGGGGCTCAGTGTTAGACTCCGATGCACCACAGCAGGTTTACTGTATCACTTCGACCATCATATTGACGATGAAACACAGAAATTGCATCGGGAATCAATACCAAATTCACAATACCGATTTACATTGACGAGAGTAACGTTTCGGGCAATCTGGTTTTTTGGTTCTTCCCTGGGGGCTCAGTGTTAGACTCCGATGCACCACAGCAGGTTTACTGTATCCCGTCGACCATCATATTGACGATGAAACACAGAAATTGCATCCGGATTCAATACAAAATTCACAATGCCAATTTATATTGACGAGAGTAACGTTTCGGAGTGTCTGTTATTTAACTCTTCCCTGGGGGCTCAGTGTTAGACTCCGATGCACCGTAGCAGGTTTACTGTATTCCTCCAACCATCATATTGACGATGAAACTCAGAAATTGCATCGGGAATCAATAGTATATTCACAATGCCGATTTATATTGACGAGAGTAACGTTTTGGGCAGTCTGGTTTTTTGGTTCTTCCCTGGGGGCACAGTGTTAGACTCCGATGAAGCAAAGCAGGGTTACTGTATCCCTTCGACCATCATATTGACGATGAAACACAGAAATTGCTTCGGGAATCAATAGAAAATTCACAATGCCCATTTATATTGACGAGAGTAACGTTTCGGGCAGTCTGGTTTTTTGGTTCTTCCCTGGGGGCTCAGTGTTAGACTCCGATGCAGCAAAGCAGGTTTACTGTATCCCTTCGACCATCATATTGACGATGAAACACAGAAATTGCATCCGGATTCAATACAATATTCACAATGCCTATTTATATTGACGAGAGTAACGTTTCGGAGTGTCTGTTTTTTAACTCTTCCCTGGGGGCTCAGTGTTAGACTCCGATGCACCACAGCAGGTTTACTGTATCCCTTCGACCATCATATTGACGATGAAACACAGAAATTGCATCCGGATTCAATACAAAATTCACAATGCCTATTTATATTGACGAGAGTTACGTTTCGGAATATCTGTTTCTTAACTCTTCCCTGGGGGCTCAGTGTTAGACTCCGATGCACCACATCAGGTTTACTGTATCCCTTCGACCATCATATTGACGATGAAACACAGAAATTGCATCGGGAATCAATAGAAAATTCACATTGCCGATTTATATTGACGAGAGTAACGTTTCGGGTAAGCTGCTTTTTGGCTCTTCCCTGAGGGATCAGTGTTAGACTCCGATGCACCACAGCAGGTTTACTGTATTCCTTCGACGATCATATTGACGATGAAACACAGAAATTGCATCGGGAATCATTAGAAAATTCACAATGCCGATTTATATTGACGAGAGTAACGTTTCGGGCAGTCTGGTTTTTTGGTTCATCCCTGGGCGCCCAGTGTTAGACTCCGATGCAGCAAAGCAGGTTTACTGTATCCCTTCGACCATAATATTGACGATGAAACACAGAAATTGCATCCGGGTCAATACAAAATTCACAATGCCTATTTATATTGACGAGAGTAACGTTTCGGAGTATCTGTTTTTTAACTCTTCCCTGGGGGCTCAGTGTTAGACTTCGATGCACCACAGCAGGTTTACTGTATCCCTTCGACCATCATATTGACTATGAAACACAGAAATTGCTTCGGGAATCAATAGAAAATTCACAATGCCGATTTATATTGACGAGAGTAACGTTTCGGATAGGCTGCTTTTTGGCTCTTCCCTGAGGGATCAGTGTTAGACTCCGATGCACCACAGCAGGTTTACTGTATTCCTTCGACGATCATATTGACGATGAAACACAGAAATTGCATCGGGAATAAATAGAAAATTCACAATACCGATTTATATTGACGAGAGTAACGTTTTGGGCAGTCTGGTTTTTTGGTTCTTCCCTGGGGGCTCAGTGTTAGACTCCGATGCACCACAGCAGGTTTACTGTATCCCTTCGACGATCATATTGAAGATCAAACACAGAAATTGCATCGGGAATCAATACAAAATTCACAATATCGATTTATATTGACGAGAGTAACGTTTCGGGCAATCTGGTTTTTTGGTTCTTCCCTTCGGCTCAGTGGTAGACTCCGTTGCAGCAAAGCAGGTTCACTGAAACCATTCGACCATCACATTGACGATGAAACACAGAAATTACATCGGGAATCAATACAAAATTCACAATGCCGATTTATATTGACGAGAGTAACGTTTCGGGTAGGCTGCTTTTTGGCTCTTTCCTGAGGGATCAGTGTTAGACTCCGATGCACCACAGCAGGTTTACTGTATCCCTTCGACGATCATATTGAAGATGAAACACAGAAATTGCATCTGGAATCAATACAAAATTCACAATACCGATTTATATTGACGAGAGTAACGTTTTGGGCAGTCTGGTTATTTGGTTTTTCCCTGGGGGCACAGTGTTAGACTCCGTTGCACCACAGCAGGTTTACAGTATTCCTTCGAACATCACATTGACGATGAAACAGAGAAATTGCATCGGGAATCAATACAAAATTCACAATACCGATTTATATTGACGAGAGTAACGTTTCGGGCAGTCTGGTTTTTTGGTTCTGCCCTGGGGGCACAGTGTTAGTCTCCGATGCACCACAGCAGGTTTACTGTATTCCTTCGACCATCACATTGACGATGTAACAGAGAAATTGCATTGGGAATCAATACAAAATTCACAATACCGATTTATATTGACGAGAGTAACGTTTCGGGCAGTCTGGTACTTTTGTTCTTCCCTGGGGCTCAGTGTTAGACTCCGATGCACCACAGTAGGTTTACTGTATTCCTTCGACCATCACATTGACGATGAAACAGAGAAATTGCATCGGGAATCAATACAAAATTCACAATACCGATTTATATTGACGAGAGTAACGTTTCGGGCAGTCTGGTTATTTGATTCTTCCCTGGGGGCTCAGTGTTAGACTCCGATGACACCACAGCAGTTTTACTGTATCCCTTCGACGATCATATTGAAGATGAAACAGAGAAATTGCATCGGGAATCAATACAAAATTCACAATACCGATTTATATTGACGAGAGTAACGTTTCGGGCAGTCTGGTTTTTCGGTTCTTCCCTGGGGGCTCAGTGTTAGACTCCGATGCACCACAGCAGGTTTACTGTATTCCTTCGACCATCACATTGACGATGAAACAGAGAAATTGCATCGGGAATCAATACAAAATTCACAATACCGATTTATTTTGACGAGAGTAACGTTTCGGGCAGTCTGGTTATTTGGTTCTTCCCTGGGGGCTCAGTGTTAGACTCCGATGCAGCAAAGCAGATTTACTGTATCCCTTCGACCATCATATTGACGATGAAACACAGAAATTGCATCCGGATTCAATACAAAATTCACAATGCCTATTTATATTGACGAGAGTAACGTTTCGGAGTGTCTGTTTTTTAACTCTTCCCTGGGGGCTCAGTGTTAGACTCCGATGCACCACAGCAGGTTTACTGTATCACTTCGACCATCATATTGACGAAGAAACACAGAAATTGCATCGGGAATCAATACCAAATTCACAATACCTTTTTATATTGACCAGAGTAACGTTTCGGGCAATCTGGTTTTTTGGTTCTTCCCTGGGGGCTCAGTGTTAGACTCCGATGCACCACAGCAGGTTTACTGTATCCCGTCGACCATCATATTGACGATGAAACACAGAAATTGCATCCGGATTCAATACAAAATTCACAATGCCAATTTATATTGACGAGAGTAACGTTTCGGAGTGTCTGTTTTTTAACTCTTCCCTGGGGGCTCAGTGTTAGACTCCGATGCACCGTAGCAGGTTTACTGTATTCCTTCAACCATCATATTGACGATGAAACTCAGAAATTGCATCGGGAATCAATAGAAAATTCACAATGCCGATTTATATTGACGAAAGTAACGTTTCGGGCAGTCTGGTTTTTTGGTTCTTCCCTGGGGGCACAGTGTTAGACTCCGATGAAGCAAAGCAGGGTTACTGTATCCCTTCGACCATCATATTGACGATGAAACACAGAAATTGCTTCGGGAACAATAGAAAATTCACAATGCCGATTTATATTGACGAGAGTAACGTTTCGGGGAGTCTGGTTTTTTGGTTCTTCCCTGGGGGCTCAGTGTTAGACTCCGATGCAGCAAAGCAGGTTTACTGTATCCCTTCGACCATCATATTGACGATGAAACACAGAAATTGCATCCGGATTCAATACAATATTCACAATGCCTATTTATATTGACGAGAGTAACGTTTCGGAGTGTCTGTTTTTTAACTCTTCCCTGGGGGCTCAGTGTTAGACTCCGATGCACCACAGCAGGTTTACTGTATCCCTTCGACCATCATATTGACGATGAAACACAGAAATTGCATCCGGATTCAATACAAAATTCACAATGCCTATTTATATTGACGAGAGTAACGTTTCGGAGTGTCTGTTTTTTAAATCTTCCCTGGGGGCTCAGTGTTAGATTCCGATTCACCGCAGCAGGTTTACTGTATTCCTTCGACCATCATATTGACGATGAAACACAGAAATTGCATCGGGAATCAATAGAAAATTCACAATGCCGATTTATATTGACGAGAGTAACGTTTCGGGCAGTCTGGTTTTTTGGTTCTTCCCTGGGGGCACAGTGTTAGACTCCGATGCCGCAAAGCAGGTTTACTGTATCCCTTCGACCATCATATTGACGATGAAACACAGAAATTGCATCGGGAATCAATAGAAAATTCAGAATGCCGATTTATATTGACGAGAGTAACGTTTCGGGTAAGCAGCTTTTTGGCTCTTCCTTGAGGGATCAGTGTTAGACTCCGATGCACCACAGCAGGTTTACTGTATTCCTTTGACGATCATATTGACGATGAAACACAGAAATTGCATCGGGAATAAATAGAAAATTCACAATACCGATTTATATTGACGAGAGTAACGTTTCGGATAGGCTGCTTTTTGGCTCTTCCCTGAGGGATCAGTGTTAGACTCCGATGCACCACAGCAGGTTTACTGTATTCCTTCGACGATCATATTGACGATGAAACACAGAAATTGCATCGGGAATAAATAGAAAATTCACAATACCGATTTATATTGACGAGAGTAACGTTTTGGGCAGTCTGGTTTTTTGGTTCTTCCCTGGGGGCTCAGTGTTAGACTCCGATGCACCACAGCAGGTTTACTGTATCCCTTCGACGATCATATTGAAGATGAAACACAGAAATTGCATCGGGAATCAATACAAAATTCACAATATCGATTTATATTGACGAGAGTAACGTTTCGGGCAATCTGGTTTTTTGGTTCTTCCCTGGGGGCTCAGTGTTAGACTCCGTTGCAGCAAAGCAGGTTCACTGAATCCATTCGACCATCACATTGACGATGAAACACAGAAATTACATCGGGAATCAATACAAAATTCACAATGCCGATTTATATTGACGAGAGTAACGTTTCGGGTAGGCTGCTTTTTGGCTCTTTCCTGAGGGATCAGTGTTAGACTCCGATGCACCACAGCAGGTTTACTGTATCCCTTCGACGATCATATTGAAGATGAAACACAGAAATTGCATCGGGAATCAATACAAAATTCACAATACCGATTTATATTGACGATGGTAACGTTTTGGGCAGTCTGGTTATTTGGTTCTTCCCTGGGGGCACAGTGTTAGACTCCGATGCACCACAGCAGGTTTACAGTATTCCTTCGAACATCACATTGACGATGAAACAGAGAAATTGCATCGGGAATCAATACAAAATTCACAATACCGATTTATATTGACGAGAGTAACGTTTCGGGCAGTCTGGTTTTTTGGTTCTGCCCTGGGGGCACAGTGTTAGTCTCCGATGCACCACAGCAGGTTTACTGTATTCCTTCGACCATCACATTGACGATGTAACAGAGAAATTGCATTGGGAATCAATACAAAATTCACAATACCGATTTATATTGACGAGAGTAACGTTTCGGGCAGTCTGGTCCTTTTGTTCTTCCCTGGGGCTCAGTGTTAGACTCCGATGCACCACAGCAGGTTTACTGTATCCCGTCGACCATCATATTGACGATGAAACACAGAAATTGCATCCGGATTCAATACAAAATTCACAATGCCAATTTATATTGACGAGAGTAACGTTTCGGAGTGTCTGTTATTTAACTCTTCCCTGGGGGCTCAGTGTTAGACTCCGATGCACCGTAGCAGGTTTACTGTATTCCTCCAACCATCATATTGACGATGAAACTCAGAAATTGCATCGGGAATCAATAGAAAATTCACAATGCCGATTTATATTGACGAGAGTAACGTTTTGGGCAGTCTGGTTCTTTGGTTCTTCCCTGGGGGCACAGTGTTAGACTCCGATGAAGCAAAGCAGCGTTACTGTATCCCTTCGACCATCATACTGAGGATGAAACACAGAAATTGCTTCGGGAATCAATACAAAATTCACAATGCCGATTTATATTGACGAGAGTAACGTTTCGGGCAGTCTGGTTTTTTGGTTCTTCCCTGGGGGCTCAGTGTTAGACTCCGATGCAGCAAAGCAGGTTTACTGTATCCCTTCGACCATCATATTGACGATGAAACACAGAAATTGCATCCGGATTCAATACAATATTCACAATGCCTATTTATATTGACGAGAGTAACGTTTCGGAGTGTCTGTTTTTTAACTCTTCCCTGGGGGCTCAGTGTTAGACTCCGATGCACCACAGCAGGTTTACTGTATCCCTTCGACCATCATATTGACGATGAAACACAGAAATTGCATCCGGATTCAATACAAAATTCACAATGCCTATTTATATTGACGAGAGTTACGTTTCGGAATATCTGTTTCTTAACTCTTCCCTGGGGGCTCAGTGTTAGACTCCGATGCACCACATCAGGTTTACTGTATCCCTTCGACCATCATATTGACGATGAAACACAGAAATTGCATCGGGAATCAATAGAAAATTCACAATGCCGATTTATATTGACGAGAGTAACGTTTCGGATAGGCTGCTTTTTGGCTCTTCCCTGAGGGATCAGTGTTAGACTCCGATGCACCACAGCAGGTTTACTGTATTCCTTCGACGATCATATTGACGATGAAACACAGAAATTGCATCGGGAATAAATAGAAAATTCACAATACCGATTTATAGTGACGAGAGTAACGTTTTGGGCAGTCTGGTTTTTTGGTTCTTCCCTGGGGGCTCAGTGTTAGACTCCGATGCACCACAGCAGGTTTACTGTATCCCTTCGACGCTCATATTGAAGATCAAACACAGAAATTGCATCGGGAATCAATACAAAATTCACAATATCGATTTATATTGACGAGAGTAACGTTTCGGGCAATCTGGTTTTTTGGTTCTTCCCTGGGGGCTCAGTGGTAGACTCCGTTGCAGCAAAGCAGGTTCACTGAAACCATTCGACCATCACATTGACGATGAAACACAGAAATTACATCGGGAATCAATACAAAATTCACAATGCCGATTTATATTGACGAGAGTAACGTTTCGGGTGGGCTGCTTTTTGGCTCTTTCCTGAGGGATCAGTGTTAGACTCCGATGCACCACAGCAGGTTTACTGTATCCCTTCGACGATCATATTGAAGATGAAACACAGAAATTGCATCGGGAATCAATACAAAATTCACAATACCGATTTATATTGACGAGAGTAACGTTTTGGGCAGTCTGGTTATTTGGTTTTTCCCTGGGGGCACAGTGTTAGACTCCGATGCACCACAGCAGGTTTACAGTATTCCTTCGAACATCACATTGACGATGAAACAGAGAAATTGCATCGGGAATCAATACAAAATTCACAATACCGATTCATATTGACGAGAGTAACGTTTCGGGCAGTCTGGTTTTTTGGTTCTGCCCTGGGGGCACAGTGTTAGTCTCCGATGCACCACAGCAGGTTTACTGTATTCCTTCGACCATCACATTGACGATGTAACAGAGAAATTGCATTGGGAATCAATACAAAATTCACAATACCGATTTATATTGACGAGAGTAACGTTTCGGGCAGTCTGGTCCTTTTGTTCTTCCCTGGGGCTCAGTGTTAGACTCCGATGCACCACAGCAGGTTTACTGTATTCCTTCGACCATCACATTGACGATGAAACAGAGTAATTGCATCGGGAATCAATACAAAATTCACAATACCGATTTATATTGACGAGAGTAACGTTTCGGGCAGTCTGGTTATTTGGTTCTTCCCTGGGGGCTCAGTGTTAGACTCCGATGCACCACAGCAGTTTTACTGTATCCCTTCGACGATCATATTGAAGATGAAACAGAGAAATTGCATCGGGAATCAATACAAAATTCACAATACCGATTTATATTGACGAGAGTAACGTTTCGGGCAGTCTGGTTTTTCGGTTCTTCCCTGGGGGCTCAGTGTTAGACTCCGATGCACCACAGCAGGTTTACTGTATTCGTTCGACCATCACATTGACGATGAAACAGAGAAATTGTATCGGGAATCAATACAAAACTCACAATACCGATTTATTTTGACGAGAGTAACGTTTCGGGCAAACTGGTTATTTGGTTCTTCCCTGGGGGCTCAGTGTTAGACTCCGATGCAGCAAAGCAGGTTTACTGTATCCCTTCGACCATCATATTGACGATGAAACACAGAAATTGCATCCGGATTCAATACAAAATTCACAATGCCTATTTATATTGACGAGAGTAACGTTTCGGAGTGTCTGTTTTTTAACTCTTCCCTGGGGGCTCAGTGTTAGACTCCGATGCACCACAGCAGGTTTACTGTATCACTTCGACCATCATATTGACGATGAAACACAGAAATTGCATCGGGAATCAATACCAAATTCACAATACCCATTTATATTGACGAGAGTAACGTTTCGGGCAATCTGGTTTTTTGGTTCTTCCCTGGGGGCTCAGTGTTAGACACCGATGCACCACAGCAGGTTTACTGTATCCCGTCGACCATCATATTGACGATGAAACACAGAAATTGCATCCGGATTCAATACAAAATTCACAATGCCTATTTATATTGACGAGAGTAACGTTTAGGAGTGTCTGTTTTTTAACTCTTCCCTGGGGGCTCAGTGTTAGACTCCGATGCACCGTAGCAGGTTTACTGTATTCCTTCAACCATCATATTGACGATGAAACTCAGAAATTGCATCGGGAATCAATAGAAAATTCACAATGCCGATTTATATTTACGAGAGTAACGTTTCGGGCAGTCTGGTTCTTTGGTTCTTCCCTGGGGGCACAGTGTTAGACTCCGATGCAGCAAAGCAGGTTTACTGTATCCCTTCGACCATCATATTGACGATGAAACACAGAAATTGCACCCGGATTCAATACAAAATTCACAATGCCTATTTATATTGACGAGAGTAACGTTTCGGAGTATCTGTTCCTTAACTCTTCCCTGGGGGCTCAGTGTTAGACTCCGATGCACCACAGCTGGTTTACTGTATCCCTTCGACCATCATATTAACGATGAAACACAGAAATTGCATCGGGAATCAATACCAAAATCACAATACCGATTTATATTGACGAGAGAAACGTTTCGGGGAGTCTGTTTTTTGGCTCTTCCCTGGGGGCTCAGTGTTAGTCTCCGATGCACCACAGCAGGTTTACTGTATCCCTTCGACGATTATATTGAAGATGAAACACAGAAATTGCTTTTGGAATCAATACAAAATTCACAATACCGATTTATATTGACGAGAGTAACGTTTCGGGCAGTCTGGTTTTTTGGTTCTTCCCTGGGGCCTCAGTGTTAGACTGCGATGCACCACAGCAGGTTTACTGTATCCCCTCGACGATCATATTGAAGATGAAACACAGAAATTGCATCGGGAATCAATACAAAATTCACAATATCGATTTATATTGACGAGAGTAACGTTTCGGGCAATCTGGTTTTTTGGTTCTTCCCTGGGGGCTCAGAGTTAGACTCCGTTGCAGCAAAGCAGGTTCACTGAATCCCTTCGACCATCACATTGACGATGAAACACAGAAATTACATCGGGAATCAATACAAAATTCACAATGCCGATTTATATTGACGACAGTAACGTTTCGGGCAGTCTGGTTTTTTGGTTCTTCCCTGGGGGCTCAGTGTTAGACTCCGAAGCACCACAGCAGGTTTACTGTATTCCTTCGACCATCACATTGACGATGAAACAGAGAAATTGCATCGGGAATCAATACTAAATTCACAATACCGATTTATATTGACGAGAGTAACGTTTCGGGCAGTCTGGTTTTTTGGTTATTCCCTGGGGGCTCAGTGTTAGACTCCGATGCAGCAAAGCAGGTTCACTGAATCCCTTCGACCATCACATTGACGATGAAACAGAGAAATTGCATCGGGAATCAATACAAAATTCACAATACCGATTTATATTGACGAGAGTAACGTTTCGGGCAGTCTGGTTATTTGGTTCTTCCCTGGGGTCTCAGTGTTAGACTCCGATGCACCACAGCAGGTTTACTGTATTCCTTCGACCATCAAATTGACGATGAAACCGAGAAATTGCATCGGGAATCAATACAAAATTCACAATACCGATTTATATTGACGAGAGTAACGTTTGGGACAGTCTGGTTTTTTGCTTCTTCCCTGGGGGCTCAGTGTTAGACTCCGATGCAGCAAAGCAGGTTCACTGAATCCCTTCGACCATCACATTGACGATGAAACACAGAAATTACATCGGGAATCAATACCAAATTCACAATACCGATTTATATTGACGAGAGTAACGTTTCGGAGTGTCTGTTTTTTAACTCTTCCCTGGGGGCTCAGTGTTAGACTCCGATGCACCACAGCTGGTTTACTGTATCCCTTCGACCATCATATTGACGATGAAACACAGAAATTGCATCGAGAATCAATACCAAATTCACAATACCGATTTATATTGACGAGAGTAACGTTTCGGGTAGGCTGCTTTTTGGCTCTTCCCTGAGGGATCAGTGTTAGACTCCGATGCACCACAGCAGGTTTACTGTATTCCTTCGACGATCATATTGAAGATGAAACACAGAAATTGCATCGGGAATCAATACCACATTCACAATACCGATTTATATTGACGAGAGTAACGTTTCGGGCAGTCTGGTTTTTTGGTTCTTCCCAGGGGGCTCAGTGTTAGACTCCGATGCAGCAAAGCAGGTTTACTGTATCCCTTCGACCATCATATTGACGATGAAACACAGAAGTTGCATCCGGATTCAATACAATATTCACAATGCCTATTTATATTGACGAGAGTAACGTTTTGGAGTGTCTGTTTTTTAACTCTTCCCTGGGGGCTCAGTGTTAGACTCCGATGCACCACAGCAGGTTTACTGTATCCCTTCGACCAACATATTGACGATGAAACACAGAAATTGCATCGGGAATCAATACCAAATTCACAATACCGATTTATATTGACGAGAGTAACGTTTCCGGCAGTCTGGTTATTTGATTCTTCCCTGGGGGCTCAGTGTTAGACTCCGATGCACAACAGCAGGTTTACTGTATCCCTTCGACCATCATATTGACGATGAAACACAGAAATTGCATCCGGATTCAATACAAAATTCACAATGCCTATTTATATTTACGAGAGTAACGTTTCGGAGTGTCTGTTTTTTAACTCTTCCCTGGGGGCTCAGTGTTAGACTCCGATTCACCGCAGCAGGTTTACTGTATTCCTTCGACCATCATATTGACGATGAAACACAGAAATTGCATCGGGAATCAATAGAAAATTCACAATGCCGATTTATATTGACGAGAGTAACGTTTCGGGCAGTCTGGTTTTTTGGTTCTTCCCTGGGGGCACAGTGTTAGACTCCGATGCCGCAAAGCAGGTTTACTGTATCCCTTCGACCATCATATTGACGATGAAACACAGAAATTGCTTCGGGAATCAATAGAAAATTCACAATGCCTATTTATATTGACGAGAGTTACGTTTCGGAATATCTGCTTCATAACTCTTCCCTGGGGGCTCAGTGTTAGACTCCGATGCATCACAGCAGGTTTACTGTATCCCTTCGACCATCATATTGACGATGAAACACAGAAATTGCATCGGGAATCAATAGAAAATTCACAATGCCGATTTATATTGACGAGAGTAACGTTTCGGGTAAGCTGCTTTTTGGCTCTTCCCTGAGGGATCAGTGTTAGACTCCGATGCACCACAGCAGGTTTACTGTATTCCTTCGACGATCATATTGAAGATGAAACACAGAAATTGCATCGGGAATCAATACAAAATTCACAATACCGATTTATATTGACGATAGTAACGTTTTGGGCAGTCTGGTTATTTGGTTCTTCCCTGGGGGCACAGTGTTAGACTCCGATGCACCACAGCAGGTTTACAGTATTCCTTCGAACATCACATTGACGATGAAACAGAGAAATTGCATCGGGAATCAATACAAAATTCACAATACCGATTCATATTGACGAGAGTAACGTTTCGGGCAGTCTGGTTTTTTGGTTCTGCCCTGAGGGCACAGTGTTAGTCTCCGATGCACCACAGCAGGTTTACTGTATTCCTTCGACCATCACATTGACGATGTAACAGAGAAATTGCATTGGGAATCAATACAAAATTCACAATACCGATTTATATTGACGAGAGTAACGTTTCGGGCAGTCTGGTCCTTTTGTTCTTCCCTGGGGCTCAGTGTTAGACTCCGATGCACCACAGCAGGTTTACTGTATTCCTTCGACCATCACATTGACGATGAAACAGAGTAATTGCATCGGGAATCAATACAAAATTCACAATACCGATTTATATTGACGAGAGTAACGTTTCGGGCAGTCTGGTTATTTGGTTCTTCCCTGGGGGCTCAGTGTTAGACTCCGATGCACCACAGCAGTTTTACTGTATCCCTTCGACGATCATATTGAAGATGAAACAGAGAAATTGCATCGGGAATCAATACAAAATTCACAATACCGATTTATATTGACGAGAGTAACGTTTCGGGCAGTCTGGTTTTTCGGTTCTTCCCTGGGGGCTCAGTGTTAGACTCCGATGCACCACAGCAGGTTTACTGTATTCCTTCGACCATCACATTGACGATGAAACAGAGAAATTGCATCGGGAATCAATACAAAACTCACAATACCGATTTATTTTGACGAGAGTAACGTTTCGGGCAGTCTGGTTATTTGGTTCTTCCCTGGGGGCTCAGTGTTAGACTCCGATGCAGCAAAGCAGGTTTACTGTATCCCTTCGACCATCATATTGACGATGAAACACAGAAATTGCATCCGGATTCAATACAAAATTCACAATGCCTATTTATATTGACGAGAGTAACGTTTCGGAGTGTCTGTTTTTTAACTCTTCCCTGGGGGCTCAGTGTTAGACTCCGATGCACCACAGCAGGTTTACTGTATCACTTCGACCATCATATTGACGATGAAACAGAGAAATTGCATCGGGAATCAATACTAAATTCACAATACCGATTTATATTGACGAGAGTAACGTTTCGGGCAGTCTGGTTTTTTGGTTCTTCCCTGGGGGCTCAGTGTTAGACTCCGATGCAGCAAAGCAGGTTCACTGAATCCCTTCGACCATCACATTGACGATGAAACAGAGAAATTGCATCGGGAATCAATACAAAATTCACAATACCGATTTATATTGACGAGAGTAACGTTTCGGGCAGTCTGGTTATTTGGTTCTTCCCTGGGGTCTCAGTGTTAGACTCCGATGCACCACAGCAGGTTTACTGTATTCCTTCGACCATCAAATTGACGATGAAACCGAGAAATTGCATCGGGAATCAATACAAAATTCACAATACCGATTTATATTGACGAGAGTAACGTTTGGGACAGTCTGGTTTTTTGGTTCTTCCCTGGGGGCTCAGTGTTAGACTCCGATGCAGCAAAGCAGGTTCACTGAATCCCTTCGACCATCACATTGACGATGAAACACAGAAATTACATCGGGAATCAATACCAAATTCACAATACCGATTTATATTGACGAGAGTAACGTTTCGGAGTGTCTGTTTTTTAACTCTTCCCTGGGGGCTCAGTGTTAGACTCCGATGCACCACAGCTGGTTTACTGTATCCCTTCGACCATCATATTGACGATGAAACACAGAAATTGCATCGAGAATCAATACCAAATTCACAATACCGATTTATATTGACGAGAGTAACGTTTCGGGTAGGCTGCTTTTTGGCTCTTCCCTGAGGGATCAGTGTTAGACTCCGATGCACCACAGCAGGTTTACTGTATTCCTTCGACGATCATATTGAAGATGAAACACAGAAATTGCATCGGGAATCAATACCACATTCACAATACCGATTTATATTGACGAGAGTAACGTTTCGGGCAGTCTGGTTTTTTGGTTCTTCCCAGGGGGCTCAGTGTTAGACTCCGATGCAGCAAAGCAGGTTTACTGTATCCCTTCGACCATCATATTGACGATGAAACACAGAAGTTGCATCCGGATTCAATACAATATTCACAATGCCTATTTATATTGACGAGAGTAACGTTTTGGAGTGTCTGTTTTTTAACTCTTCCCTGGGGGCTCAGTGTTAGACTCCGATGCACCACAGCAGGTTTACTGTATCCCTTCGACCAACATATTGACGATGAAACACAGAAATTGCATCGGGAATCAATACCAAATTCACAATACCGATTTATATTGACGAGAGTAACGTTTCCGGCAGTCTGGTTATTTGATTCTTCCCTGGGGGCTCAGTGTTAGACTCCGATGCACAACAGCAGGTTTACTGTATCCCTTCGACCATCATATTGACGATGAAACACAGAAATTGCATCCGGATTCAATACAAAATTCACAATGCCTATTTATATTTACGAGAGTAACGTTTCGGAGTGTCTGTTTTTTAACTCTTCCCTGGGGGCTCAGTGTTAGACTCCGATTCACCGCAGCAGGTTTACTGTATTCCTTCGACCATCATATTGACGATGAAACACAGAAATTGCATCGGGAATCAATAGAAAATTCACAATGCCGATTTATATTGACGAGAGTAACGTTTCGGGCAGTCTGGTTTTTTGGTTCTTCCCTGGGGGCACAGTGTTAGACTCCGATGCCGCAAAGCAGGTTTACTGTATCCCTTCGACCATCATATTGACGATGAAACACAGAAATTGCTTCGGGAATCAATAGAAAATTCACAATGCCTATTTATATTGACGAGAGTTACGTTTCGGAATATCTGCTTCATAACTCTTCCCTGGGGGCTCAGTGTTAGACTCCGATGCATCACAGCAGGTTTACTGTATCCCTTCGACCATCATATTGACGATGAAACACAGAAATTGCATCGGGAATCAATAGAAAATTCACAATGCCGATTTATATTGACGAGAGTAACGTTTCGGGTAAGCTGCTTTTTGGCTCTTCCCTGAGGGATCAGTGTTAGACTCCGATGCACCACAGCAGGTTTACTGTATTCCTTCGACGATCATATTGAAGATGAAACACAGAAATTGCATCGGGAATCAATACAAAATTCACAATACCGATTTATATTGACGATAGTAACGTTTTGGGCAGTCTGGTTATTTGGTTCTTCCCTGGGGGCACAGTGTTAGACTCCGATGCACCACAGCAGGTTTACAGTATTCCTTCGAACATCACATTGACGATGAAACAGAGAAATTGCATCGGGAATCAATACAAAATTCACAATACCGATTCATATTGACGAGAGTAACGTTTCGGGCAGTCTGGTTTTTTGGTTCTGCCCTGAGGGCACAGTGTTAGTCTCCGATGCACCACAGCAGGTTTACTGTATTCCTTCGACCATCACATTGACGATGTAACAGAGAAATTGCATTGGGAATCAATACAAAATTCACAATACCGATTTATATTGACGAGAGTAACGTTTCGGGCAGTCTGGTCCTTTTGTTCTTCCCTGGGGCTCAGTGTTAGACTCCGATGCACCACAGCAGGTTTACTGTATTCCTTCGACCATCACATTGACGATGAAACAGAGTAATTGCATCGGGAATCAATACAAAATTCACAATACCGATTTATATTGACGAGAGTAACGTTTCGGGCAGTCTGGTTATTTGGTTCTTCCCTGGGGGCTCAGTGTTAGACTCCGATGCACCACAGCAGTTTTACTGTATCCCTTCGACGATCATATTGAAGATGAAACAGAGAAATTGCATCGGGAATCAATACAAAATTCACAATACCGATTTATATTGACGAGAGTAACGTTTCGGGCAGTCTGGTTTTTCGGTTCTTCCCTGGGGGCTCAGTGTTAGACTCCGATGCACCACAGCAGGTTTACTGTATTCCTTCGACCATCACATTGACGATGAAACAGAGAAATTGCATCGGGAATCAATACAAAACTCACAATACCGATTTATTTTGACGAGAGTAACGTTTCGGGCAGTCTGGTTATTTGGTTCTTCCCTGGGGGCTCAGTGTTAGACTCCGATGCAGCAAAGCAGGTTTACTGTATCCCTTCGACCATCATATTGACGATGAAACACAGAAATTGCATCCGGATTCAATACAAAATTCACAATGCCTATTTATATTGACGAGAGTAACGTTTCGGAGTGTCTGTTTTTTAACTCTTCCCTGGGGGCTCAGTGTTAGACTCCGATGCACCACAGCAGGTTTACTGTATCACTTCGACCATCATATTGACGATGAAACAGAGAAATTGCATCGGGAATCAATACTAAATTCACAATACCGATTTATATTGACGAGAGTAACGTTTCGGGCAGTCTGGTTTTTTGGTTCTTCCCTGGGGGCTCAGTGTTAGACTCCGATGCAGCAAAGCAGGTTCACTGAATCCCTTCGACCATCACATTGACGATGAAACAGAGAAATTGCATCGGGAATCAATACAAAATTCACAATACCGATTTATATTGACGAGAGTAACGTTTCGGGCAGTCTGGTTATTTGGTTCTTCCCTGGGGTCTCAGTGTTAGACTCCGATGCACCACAGCAGGTTTACTGTATTCCTTCGACCATCAAATTGACGATGAAACCGAGAAATTGCATCGGGAATCAATACAAAATTCACAATACCGATTTATATTGACGAGAGTAACGTTTGGGACAGTCTGGTTTTTTGGTTCTTCCCTGGGGGCTCAGTGTTAGACTCCGATGCAGCAAAGCAGGTTCACTGAATCCCTTCGACCATCACATTGACGATGAAACACAGAAATTACATCGGGAATCAATACCAAATTCACAATACCGATTTATATTGACGAGAGTAACGTTTCGGAGTGTCTGTTTTTTAACTCTTCCCTGGGGGCTCAGTGTTAGACTCCGATGCACCACAGCTGGTTTACTGTATCCCTTCGACCATCATATTGACGATGAAACACAGAAATTGCATCGAGAATCAATACCAAATTCACAATACCGATTTATATTGACGAGAGTAACGTTTCGGGTAGGCTGCTTTTTGGCTCTTCCCTGAGGGATCAGTGTTAGACTCCGATGCACCACAGCAGGTTTACTGTATTCCTTCGACGATCATATTGAAGATGAAACACAGAAATTGCATCGGGAATCAATACCACATTCACAATACCGATTTATATTGACGAGAGTAACGTTTCGGGCAGTCTGGTTTTTTGGTTCTTCCCAGGGGGCTCAGTGTTAGACTCCGATGCAGCAAAGCAGGTTTACTGTATCCCTTCGACCATCATATTGACGATGAAACACAGAAGTTGCATCCGGATTCAATACAATATTCACAATGCCTATTTATATTGACGAGAGTAACGTTTTGGAGTGTCTGTTTTTTAACTCTTCCCTGGGGGCTCAGTGTTAGACTCCGATGCACCACAGCAGGTTTACTGTATCCCTTCGACCAACATATTGACGATGAAACACAGAAATTGCATCGGGAATCAATACCAAATTCACAATACCGATTTATATTGACGAGAGTAACGTTTCCGGCAGTCTGGTTATTTGATTCTTCCCTGGGGGCTCAGTGTTAGACTCCGATGCACAACAGCAGGTTTACTGTATCCCTTCGACCATCATATTGACGATGAAACACAGAAATTGCATCCGGATTCAATACAAAATTCACAATGCCTATTTATATTTACGAGAGTAACGTTTCGGAGTGTCTGTTTTTTAACTCTTCCCTGGGGGCTCAGTGTTAGACTCCGATTCACCGCAGCAGGTTTACTGTATTCCTTCGACCATCATATTGACGATGAAACACAGAAATTGCATCGGGAATCAATAGAAAATTCACAATGCCGATTTATATTGACGAGAGTAACGTTTCGGGCAGTCTGGTTTTTTGGTTCTTCCCTGGGGGCACAGTGTTAGACTCCGATGCCGCAAAGCAGGTTTACTGTATCCCTTCGACCATCATATTGACGATGAAACACAGAAATTGCTTCGGGAATCAATAGAAAATTCACAATGCCTATTTATATTGACGAGAGTTACGTTTCGGAATATCTGCTTCATAACTCTTCCCTGGGGGCTCAGTGTTAGACTCCGATGCATCACAGCAGGTTTACTGTATCCCTTCGACCATCATATTGACGATGAAACACAGAAATTGCATCGGGAATCAATAGAAAATTCACAATGCCGATTTATATTGACGAGAGTAACGTTTCGGGTAAGCTGCTTTTTGGCTCTTCCCTGAGGGATCAGTGTTAGACTCCGATGCACCACAGCAGGTTTACTGTATTCCTTCGACGATCATATTGAAGATGAAACACAGAAATTGCATCGGGAATCAATACAAAATTCACAATACCGATTTATATTGACGATAGTAACGTTTTGGGCAGTCTGGTTATTTGGTTCTTCCCTGGGGGCACAGTGTTAGACTCCGATGCACCACAGCAGGTTTACAGTATTCCTTCGAACATCACATTGACGATGAAACAGAGAAATTGCATCGGGAATCAATACAAAATTCACAATACCGATTCATATTGACGAGAGTAACGTTTCGGGCAGTCTGGTTTTTTGGTTCTGCCCTGAGGGCACAGTGTTAGTCTCCGATGCACCACAGCAGGTTTACTGTATTCCTTCGACCATCACATTGACGATGTAACAGAGAAATTGCATTGGGAATCAATACAAAATTCACAATACCGATTTATATTGACGAGAGTAACGTTTCGGGCAGTCTGGTCCTTTTGTTCTTCCCTGGGGCTCAGTGTTAGACTCCGATGCACCACAGCAGGTTTACTGTATTCCTTCGACCATCACATTGACGATGAAACAGAGTAATTGCATCGGGAATCAATACAAAATTCACAATACCGATTTATATTGACGAGAGTAACGTTTCGGGCAGTCTGGTTATTTGGTTCTTCCCTGGGGGCTCAGTGTTAGACTCCGATGCACCACAGCAGTTTTACTGTATCCCTTCGACGATCATATTGAAGATGAAACAGAGAAATTGCATCGGGAATCAATACAAAATTCACAATACCGATTTATATTGACGAGAGTAACGTTTCGGGCAGTCTGGTTTTTCGGTTCTTCCCTGGGGGCTCAGTGTTAGACTCCGATGCACCACAGCAGGTTTACTGTATTCCTTCGACCATCACATTGACGATGAAACAGAGAAATTGCATCGGGAATCAATACAAAACTCACAATACCGATTTATTTTGACGAGAGTAACGTTTCGGGCAGTCTGGTTATTTGGTTCTTCCCTGGGGGCTCAGTGTTAGACTCCGATGCAGCAAAGCAGGTTTACTGTATCCCTTCGACCATCATATTGACGATGAAACACAGAAATTGCATCCGGATTCAATACAAAATTCACAATGCCTATTTATATTGACGAGAGTAACGTTTCGGAGTGTCTGTTTTTTAACTCTTCCCTGGGGGCTCAGTGTTAGACTCCGATGCACCACAGCAGGTTTACTGTATCACTTCGACCATCATATTGACGATGAAACACAGAAATTGCATCGGGAATCAATACCAAATTCACAATACCCATTTATATTGACGAGAGTAACGTTTCGGGCAATCTGGTTTTTTGGTTCTTCCCTGGGGGCTCAGTGTTAGACACCGATGCACCACAGCAGGTTTACTGTATCCCGTCGACCATCATATTGACGATGAAACACAGATTGCATCCGGATTCAATACAAAATTCACAATGCCTATTTATATATACGAGAGTAACGTTTCGGAGTGTCTGTTTTTTAACTCTTCCCTGGGGGCTCAGTGTTAGACTCCGATGCACCGTAGCAGGTTTACTGTATTCCTTCAACCATCATATTGACGATGAAACTCAGAAATTGCATCGGGAATCAATACCAAATTCACAATACCCATTCATATTGACGAGAGTAACGTTTCGGGCAGTCTGGTTTTTTGGTTCTTCCCTGGGGGCACAGTGTTAGACTCCGATGCACCACAGCTGGTTTACTGTATCCCTTCGACGATTATATTGAAGATGAGACACAGAAATTGCTTTTGGAATCAATACAAAATTCACAATACCGATTTATATTGACGAGAGTAACGTTTCGGGCAGTCTGGTTTTTTGGTTCTTCCCTGGGGCCTCAGTGTTAGACTGCGATGCACCACAGCAGGTTTACTGTATCCCCTCGACGATCATATTGAAGATGAAACACAGAAATTGCATCGGGAATCAATACAAAATTCACAATATCGATTTATATTGACGAGAGTAACGTTTCGGGCAATCTGGTTTTTTGGGTCTTCCCTGGGGGCTCAGAGTTAGACTCCGTTGCAGCAAAGCAGGTTCACTGAATCCCTTCGACCATCACATTGACGATGAAACACAGAAATTACATCGGGAATCAATACAAAATTCACAATGCCGATTTATATTGACGACAGTAACGTTTCGGGCAGTCTGGTTTTTGGTTCTTCCCTGGGGGCTCAGTGTTAGACTCCGATGCACCACAGCAGGTTTACTGTATTCCTTCGACCATCACATTGACGATGAAACAGAGAAATTGCATCGGGAATCAATACTAAATTCACAATACCGATTTATATTGACGAGAGTAACGTTTCGGGCAGTCTGGTTTTTTGGTTCTTCCCTGGGGGCTCAGTGTTAGACTCCGATGCAGCAAAGCAGGTTCACTGAATCCCTTCGACCATCACATTGACGATGAAACAGAGAAATTGCATCGGGAATCAATACAAAATTCACAATATCGATTTATATTGACGAGAGTAACGTTTCGGGCAGTCTGGTTATTTGGTTCTTCCCTGGGGTCTCAGTGTTAGACTCCGATGCACCACAGCAGGTTTACTGTATTCCTTCGACCATCAAATTGACGATGAAACCGAGAAATTGCATCGGGAATCAATACAAAATTCACAATACCGATTTATATTGACGAGAGTAACGTTTGGGACAGTCTGGTTTTTTGGTTCTTCCCTGGGGGCTCAGTGTTAGACTCCGATGCAGCAAAGCAGGTTCACTGAATCCCTTCGACCATCACATTGACGATGAAACACAGAAATTACATCGGGAATCAATACCAAATTCACAATACCGATTTATATTGACGAGAGTAACGTTTCGGAGTGTCTGTTTTTTAACTCTTCCCTGGGGGCTCAGTGTTAGACTCCGATGCACCACAGCTGGTTTACTGTATCCCTTCGACCATCAAATTGACGATGAAACACAGAAATTGCATCGAGAATCAATACCAAATTCACAATACCGATTTATATTGACGAGAGTAACGTTTCGGGTAGGCTGCTTTTTGGCTCTTCCCTGAGGGATCAGTGTTAGACTCCGATGCACCACAGCAGGTTTACTGTATTCCTTCGACGATCATATGGAAGATGAAACACAGAAATTGCATCGGGAATCAATACCACATTCACAATACCGATTTATATTGACGAGAGTAACGTTTCGGGCA
The DNA here is from genome assembly GCF_023864275.1 of Schistocerca cancellata. Lineage (NCBI taxonomy): Eukaryota > Metazoa > Arthropoda > Insecta > Orthoptera > Acrididae > Schistocerca > Schistocerca cancellata. Next base: position 185,996,918 of record NC_064635.1, read on the forward strand.
GTCTGGTTTTTTGGTTCTTCCCTGGGGGCTCAGTGTTAGACTCCGATGCAGCAAAGCAGGTTTACTGTATCCCTTCGACCATCATATTGACGATGAAACACAGAAGTTGCATCCGGATTCAATACAATATTCACAATGCCTATTTATATTGACGAGAGTAACGTTTTGGAGTGTCTGTTTTTTAACTCTTCCCTGGGGGCTCAGTGTTAGACTCCGATGCACCACAGCAGGTTTACTGTATCCCTTCGACCAACATATTGACGATGAAACACAGAAATTGCATCGGGAATCAATACCAAATTCACAATACCGATTTATATTGACGAGAGTAACGTTTCCGGCAGTCTGGTTATTTGATTCTTCCCTGGGGGCTCAGTGTTAGACTCCGATGCACAACAGCAGGTTTACTGTATCCCTTCGACCATCATATTGACGATGAAACACAGAAATTGCATCCGGATTCAATACAAAATTCACAATGCCTATTTATATTTACGAGAGTAACGTTTCGGAGTGTCTGTTTTTTAACTCTTCCCTGGGGGCTCAGTGTTAGACTCCGATTCACCGCAGCAGGTTTACTGTATCCCTTCGACCATCATATTGACGATGAAACACAGAAATTGCTTCGGGAATCAATAGAAAATTCACAATGCCTATTTATATTGACGAGAGTTACGTTTCGGAATATCTGCTTCATAACTCTTCCCTGGGGGCTCAGTGTTAGACTCCGATGCATCACAGCAGGTTTACTGTATCCCTTCGACCATCATATTGACGATGAAACACAGAAATTGCATCGGGAATCAATAGAAAATTCACAATGCCGATTTATATTGACGAGAGTAACGTTTCGGGTAAGCTGCTTTTTGGCTCTTCCCTGAGGGATCAGTGTTAGACTCCGATGCACCACAGCAGGTTTACTGTATTCCTTCGACGATCATATTGACGATGAAACACAGAAATTGCATCGGGAATCATTAGAAAATTCACAATGCCGATTTATATTGACAAGAGTAACGTTTCGGGCAGTCTGGTTTTTTGGTTCTTCCCTGGGCGCTCAGTGTTAGACTCCGATGCAGCACAGCAGGTTTACTGTATCCCTTCGACCATAATATTGACGATGAAACACAGAAATTGCATCCGGGTCAATACAAAATTCACAATGCCTATTTATATTGACGAGAGTAACGTTTCGGAGTATCTGTTTCTTTACTCTTCCCTGGGGGCTCAGTGTTAGACTCCGATGCACCACAGCAGGTTTACTGTATCCCTTCGACCATCATATTGACGATGAAACACAGAAATTGCTTCGGGAATCAATAGAAAATTCACAATGCCGATTTATATTGACGAGAGTAACGTTTCGGATAGGCTGCTTTTTGGCTCTTCCCTGAGGGATCAGTGTTAGACTCCGATGCACCTCAGCAGGTTTACTGTATTCCTTCGACGATCATATTGACGATGAAACACAGAAATTGCATCGGGAATCAATAGAAAATTCACAATACCGATTTATATTGACGAGAGTAACGTTTTGGGCAGTCAGGTTTTTTGGTTCTTCCCTGGGGGCTCAGTGTTAGACTCCGATGCACCACAGCAGGTTTACTGTATCCCTACGACGATCATATTGAAGATGAACACAGAAATTGCATCGGGAATCAATACAAAATTCACAATATCGATTTATATTGACGAGAGTAACGTTTCGGGCAATCTGGTTTTTTGGTTCTTCCCTGGGGGCTCAGTGTTAGACTCCGTTGCAGCAAAGCAGGTTCACTGAATCCATTCGACCATCACATTGACGATGAAACACAGAAATTACATCGGGAATCAATACAAAATTCACAATGCCGATTTATATTGACGAGAGTAACGTTTCGGGTAGGCTGCTTTTTGGCTCTTTCCTGGGGGCTCAGTGTTAGACTCCGATGCAGCAAAGCAGGTTTACTGTATCCCTTCGACCATCATATTGACGATGAAACACAGAAATTGCATCCGGATTCAATACAAAATTCACAATGCCTATTTATATTGACGAGAGTAACGTTTCGGAGTGTCTGTTTTTTAACTCTTCCCTGGGGGCTCAGTGTTAGACTCCGATGCACCACAGCAGGTTTACTGTATCACTTCGACCATCATATTGACGATGAAACACAGAAATTGCATCGGGAATCAATACCAAATTCACAATACCCATTTATATTGACGAGAGTAACGTTTCGGGCAATCTGGTTTTTGGTTCTTCCCTGGGGGCTCAGTGTTAGACACCGATGCACCACAGCAGGTTTACTGTATCCCGTCGACCATCATATTGACGATGAAACACAGATATTGCATCCGGATTCAATACAAAATTCACAATGCCTATTTATATTGACGAGAGTAACGTTTCGGAGTGTCTGTTTTTTAACTCTTCCCTGGGGGCTCAGTGTTAGACTCCGATGCACCGTAGCAGGTTTACTGTATTCCTTCAACCATCATATTGACGATGAAACTCAGAAATTGCATCGGGAATCAATAGAAAATTCACAATGCCGATTTATATTTACGAGAGTAACGTTTCGGGCAGTCTGGTTTTTTGGTTCTTCCCTGGGGGCACAGTGTTAGACTCCGATGCAGCAAAGCAGGTTTACTGTATCCCTTCGACCATCATATTGACGATGAAACACAGAAATTGCATCCGGATTCAATACAAAATTCACAATGCCTATTTATATTGACGAGAGTAACGTTTCGGAGTATCTGTTCCTTAACTCTTCCCTGGGGGCTCAGTGTTAGACTCCGATGCACCACAGCAGGTTTACTGTATCCCTTCGACCATCATATTAACGATGAAACACAGAAATTGCATCGGGAATCAATACCAAATTCACAATACCGATTTATAATGACGAGAGAAACGTTTCGGGGAGTCTGTTTTTTGGCTCTTCCCTGGGGGCTCAGTGTTACTCTCCGATGCACCACAGCAGGTTTACTGTATCCCTTCGACGATTATGTTGAAGATGAAACACAGAAATTGCTTTTGGAATCAATACAAAATTCACAATACCGATTTATATTGACGAGAGTAACGTTTCGGGCAGTCTGGTTTTTTGGTTCTTCCCTGGGGCCTCAGTGTTAGACTGCGATGCACCACAGCAGGTTTACTGTATCCCCTCGACGATCATATTGAAGATGAAACACAGAAATTGCATCGGGAATCAATACAAAATTCACAATATCGATTTATATTGACGAGAGTAACGTTTCGGGCAATCTGGTTTTTTGGTTCTTCCCTGGGGGCTCAGAGTTAGACTCCGTTGCAGCAAAGCAGGTTCACTGAATCCCTTCGACCATCACATTGACGATGAAACACAGAAATTACATCGGGAATCAATACAAAATTCACAATGCCGATTTATATTGACGACAGTAACGTTTCGGGCAGTCTGGTTTTTTGGTTCTTCCCTGGGGGCTCAGTGTTAGACTCCGATGCACCACAGCAGGTTTACAGTATTCCTTCGAACATCACATTGACGATGAAACAGAGAAATTGCATCGGGAATCAATACAAAATTCACAATACCGATTCATATTGACGAGAGTAACGTTTCGGGCAGTCTGGTTTTTTGGTTCTGCCCTGAGGGCACAGTGTTAGTCTCCGATGCACCACAGCAGGTTTACTGTATTCCTTCGACCATCACATTGACGATGTAACAGAGAAATTGCATTGGGAATCAATACAAAATTCACAATACCGATTTATATTGACGAGAGTAACGTTTCGGGCAGTCTGGTCCTTTTGTTCTTCCCTGGGGCTCAGTGTTAGACTCCGATGCACCACAGCAGGTTTACTGTATTCCTTCGACCATCACATTGGCGATGAAACAGAGTAATTGCATCGGGAATCAATACAAAATTCACAATACCGATTTATATTGACGAGAGTAACGTTTCGGGCAGTCTGGTTATTTGGTTCTTCCCTGGGGGCTCAGTGTTAGACTCCGATGCACCACAGCAGTTTTACTGTATCCCTTCGACGATCATATTGAAGATGAAACAGAGAAATTGCATCGGGAATCAATACAAAATTCACAATACCGATTTATATTGACGAGAGTAACGTTTCGGGCAGTCTGGTTTTTCGGTTCTTCCCTGGGGGCTCAGTGTTAGACTCCGATGCACCACAGCAGGTTTACTGTATTCCTTCGACCATCACATTGACGATGAAACAGAGAAATTGCATCGGGAATCAATACAAAACTCACAATACCGATTTATTTTGACGAGAGTAACGTTTCGGGCAGTCTGGTTATTTGGTTCTTCCCTGGGGGCTCAGTGTTAGACTCCGATGCAGCAAAGCAGGTTTACTGTATCCCTTCGACCATCATATTGACGATGAAACACAGAAATTGCATCCGGATTCAATACAAAATTCACAATGCCTATTTATATTGACGAGAGTAACGTTTCGGAGTGTCTGTTTTTTAAATCTTCCCTGGGGGCTCAGTGTTAGATTCCGATTCACCGCAGCAGGTTTACTGTATTCCTTCGACCATCATATTGACGATGAAACACAGAAATTGCATCGGGAATCAATAGAAAATTCACAATGCCGATTTATATTGACGAGAGTAACGTTTCGGGCAGTCTGGTTTTTTGGTTCTTCCCTGGGGGCACAGTGTTAGACTCCGATGCCGCAAAGCAGGTTTACTGTATCCCTTCGACCATCATATTGACGATGAAACACAGAAATTGCATCGGGAATCAATAGAAAATTCAGAATGCCGATTTATATTGACGAGAGTAACGTTTCGGGTAAGCAGCTTTTTGGCTCTTCCTTGAGGGATCAGTGTTAGACTCCGATGCACCACAGCAGGTTTACTGTATTCCTTTGACGATCATATTGACGATGAAACACAGAAATTGCATCGGGAATAAATAGAAAATTCACAATACCGATTTATATTGACGAGAGTAACGTTTCGGATAGGCTGCTTTTTGGCTCTTCCCTGAGGGATCAGTGTTAGACTCCGATGCACCACAGCAGGTTTACTGTATTCCTTCGACGATCATATTGACGATGAAACACAGAAATTGCATCGGGAATAAATAGAAAATTCACAATACCGATTTATATTGACGAGAGTAACGTTTTGGGCAGTCTGGTTTTTTGGTTCTTCCCTGGGGGCTCAGTGTTAGACTCCGATGCACCACAGCAGGTTTACTGTATCCCTTCGACGATCATATTGAAGATGAAACACAGAAATTGCATCGGGAATCAATACAAAATTCACAATATCGATTTATATTGACGAGAGTAACGTTTCGGGCAATCTGGTTTTTTGGTTCTTCCCTGGGGGCTCAGTGTTAGACTCCGTTGCAGCAAAGCAGGTTCACTGAATCCATTCGACCATCACATTGACGATGAAACACAGAAATTACATCGGGAATCAATACAAAATTCACAATGCCGATTTATATTGACGAGAGTAACGTTTCGGGTAGGCTGCTTTTTGGCTCTTTCCTGAGGGATCAGTGTTAGACTCCGATGCACCACAGCAGGTTTACTGTATCCCTTCGACGATCATATTGAAGATGAAACACAGAAATTGCATCGGGAATCAATACAAAATTCACAATACCGATTTATATTGACGATGGTAACGTTTTGGGCAGTCTGGTTATTTGGTTCTTCCCTGGGGGCACAGTGTTAGACTCCGATGCACCACAGCAGGTTTACAGTATTCCTTCGAACATCACATTGACGATGAAACAGAGAAATTGCATCGGGAATCAATACAAAATTCACAATACCGATTTATATTGACGAGAGTAACGTTTCGGGCAGTCTGGTTTTTTGGTTCTGCCCTGGGGGCACAGTGTTAGTCTCCGATGCACCACAGCAGGTTTACTGTATTCCTTCGACCATCACATTGACGATGTAACAGAGAAATTGCATTGGGAATCAATACAAAATTCACAATACCGATTTATATTGACGAGAGTAACGTTTCGGGCAGTCTGGTCCTTTTGTTCTTCCCTGGGGCTCAGTGTTAGACTCCGATGCACCACAGCAGGTTTACTGTATCCCGTCGACCATCATATTGACGATGAAACACAGAAATTGCATCCGGATTCAATACAAAATTCACAATGCCAATTTATATTGACGAGAGTAACGTTTCGGAGTGTCTGTTATTTAACTCTTCCCTGGGGGCTCAGTGTTAGACTCCGATGCACCGTAGCAGGTTTACTGTATTCCTCCAACCATCATATTGACGATGAAACTCAGAAATTGCATCGGGAATCAATAGAAAATTCACAATGCCGATTTATATTGACGAGAGTAACGTTTTGGGCAGTCTGGTTTTTTGGTTCTTCCCTGGGGGCACAGTGTTAGACTCCGATGAAGCAAAGCAGGGTTACTGTATCCCTTCGACCATCATACTGACGATGAAACACAGAAATTGCTTCGGGAATCAATACAAAATTCACAATGCCGATTTATATTGACGAGAGTAACGTTTCGGGCAGTCTGGTTTTTTGGTTCTTCCCTGGGGGCTCAGTGTTAGACTCCGATGCAGCAAAGCAGGTTTACTGTATCCCTTCGACCATCATATTGACGATGAAACACAGAAATTGCATCCGGATTCAATACAATATTCACAATGCCTATTTATATTGACGAGAGTAACGTTTCGGAGTGTCTGTTTTTTAACTCTTCCCTGGGGGCTCAGTGTTAGACTCCGATGCACCACAGCAGGTTTACTGTATCCCTTCGACCATCATATTGACGATGAAACACAGAAATTGCATCCGGATTCAATACAAAATTCACAATGCCTATTTATATTGACGAGAGTTACGTTTCGGAATATCTGTTTCTTAACTCTTCCCTGGGGGCTCAGTGTTAGACTCCGATGCACCACATCAGGTTTACTGTATCCCTTCGACCATCATATTGACGATGAAACACAGAAATTGCATCGGGAATCAATAGAAAATTCACAATGCCGATTTATATTGACGAGAGTAACGTTTCGGATAGGCTGCTTTTTGGCTCTTCCCTGAGGGATCAGTGTTAGACTCCGATGCACCACAGCAGGTTTACTGTATTCCTTCGACGATCATATTGACGATGAAACACAGAAATTGCATCGGGAATAAATAGAAAATTCACAATACCGATTTATAGTGACGAGAGTAACGTTTTGGGCAGTCTGGTTTTTTGGTTCTTCCCTGGGGGCTCAGTGTTAGACTCCGATGCACCACAGCAGGTTTACTGTATCCCTTCGACGCTCATATTGAAGATCAAACACAGAAATTGCATCGGGAATCAATACAAAATTCACAATATCGATTTATATTGACGAGAGTAACGTTTCGGGCAATCTGGTTTTTTGGTTCTTCCCTGGGGGCTCAGTGGTAGACTCCGTTGCAGCAAAGCAGGTTCACTGAAACCATTCGACCATCACATTGACGATGAAACACAGAAATTACATCGGGAATCAATACAAAATTCACAATGCCGATTTATATTGACGAGAGTAACGTTTCGGGTGGGCTGCTTTTTGGCTCTTTCCTGAGGGATCAGTGTTAGACTCCGATGCACCACAGCAGGTTTACTGTATCCCTTCGACGATCATATTGAAGATGAAACACAGAAATTGCATCGGGAATCAATACAAAATTCACAATACCGATTCATATTGACGAGAGTAACGTTTTGGGCAGTCTGGTTATTTGGTTTTTCCCTGGGGGCACAGTGTTAGACTCCGATGCACCACAGCAGGTTTACAGTATTCCTTCGAACATCACATTGACGATGAAACAGAGAAATTGCATCGGGAATCAATACAAAATTCACAATACCGATTCATATTGACGAGAGTAACGTTTCGGGCAGTCTGGTTTTTTGGTTCTGCCCTGGGGGCACAGTGTTAGTCTCCGATGCACCACAGCAGGTTTACTGTATTCCTTCGACCATCACATTGACGATGTAACAGAGAAATTGCATTGGGAATCAATACAAAATTCACAATACCGATTTATATTGACGAGAGTAACGTTTCGGGCAGTCTGGTCCTTTTGTTCTTCCCTGGGGCTCAGTGTTAGACTCCGATGCACCACAGCAGGTTTACTGTATTCCTTCGACCATCACATTGACGATGAAACAGAGTAATTGCATCGGGAATCAATACAAAATTCACAATACCGATTTATATTGACGAGAGTAACGTTTCGGGCAGTCTGGTTATTTGGTTCTTCCCTGGGGGCTCAGTGTTAGACTCCGATGCACCACAGCAGTTTTACTGTATCCCTTCGACGATCATATTGAAGATGAAACAGAGAAATTGCATCGGGAATCAATACAAAATTCACAATACCGATTTATATTGACGAGAGTAACGTTTCGGGCAGTCTGGTTTTTCGGTTCTTCCCTGGGGGCTCAGTGTTAGACTCCGATGCACCACAGCAGGTTTACTGTATTCCTTCGACCATCACATTGACGATGAAACAGAGAAATTGCATCGGGAATCAATACAAAACTCACAATACCGATTTATTTTGACGAGAGTAACGTTTCGGGCAAACTGGTTATTTGGTTCTTCCCTGGGGGCTCAGTGTTAGACTCCGATGCAGCAAAGCAGGTTTACTGTATCCCTTCGACCATCATATTGACGATGAAACACAGAAATTGCATCCGGATTCAATACAAAATTCACAATGCCTATTTATATTGACGAGAGTAACGTTTCGGAGTGTCTGTTTTTTAACTCTTCCCTGGGGGCTCAGTGTTAGACTCCGATGCACCACAGCAGGTTTACTGTATCACTTCGACCATCATATTGACGATGAAACACAGAAATTGCATCGGGAATCAATACCAAATTCACAATACCCATTTATATTGACGAGAGTAACGTTTCGGGCAATCTGGTTTTTTGGTTCTTCCCTGGGGGCTCAGTGTTAGACACCGATGCACCACAGCAGGTTTACTGTATCCCGTCGACCATCATATTGACGATGAAACACAGAAATTGCATCCGGATTCAATACAAAATTCACAATGCCTATTTATATTGACGAGAGTAACGTTTAGGAGTGTCTGTTTTTTAACTCTTCCCTGGGGGCTCAGTGTTAGACTCCGATGCACCGTAGCAGGTTTACTGTATTCCTTCAACCATCATATTGACGATGAAACTCAGAAATTGCATCGGGAATCAATAGAAAATTCACAATGCCGATTTATATTTACGAGAGTAACGTTTCGGGCAGTCTGGTTTTTTGGTTCTTCCCTGGGGGCACAGTGTTAGACTCCGATGCAGCAAAGCAGGTTTACTGTATCCCTTCGACCATCATATTGACGATGAAACACAGAAATTGCATCCGGATTCAATACAAAATTCACAATGCCTATTTATATTGACGAGAGTAACGTTTCGGAGTATCTGTTCCTTAACTCTTCCCTGGGGGCTCAGTGTTAGACTCCGATGCACCACAGCTGGTTTACTGTATCCCTTCGACCATCATATTAACGATGAAACACAGAAATTGCATCGGGAATCAATACCAAAATCACAATACCGATTTATATTGACGAGAGAAACGTTTCGGGGAGTCTGTTTTTTGGCTCTTCCCTGGGGGCTCAGTGTTAGTCTCCGATGCACCACAGCAGGTTTACTGTATCCCTTCGACGATTATATTGAAGATGAAACACAGAAATTGCTTTTGGAATCAATACAAAATTCACAATACCGATTTATATTGACGAGAGTAACGTTTCGGGCAGTCTGGTTTTTTGGTTCTTCCCTGGGGCCTCAGTGTTAGACTGCGATGCACCACAGCAGGTTTACTGTATCCCCTCGACGATCATATTGAAGATGAAACACAGAAATTGCATCGGGAATCAATACAAAATTCACAATATCGATTTATATTGACGAGAGTAACGTTTCGGGCAATCTGGTTTTTTGGTTCTTCCCTGGGGGCTCAGAGTTAGACTCCGTTGCAGCAAAGCAGGTTCACTGAATCCCTTCGACCATCACATTGACGATGAAACACAGAAATTACATCGGGAATCAATACAAAATTCACAATGCCGATTTATATTGACGACAGTAACGTTTCGGGCAGTCTGGTTTTTTGGTTCTTCCCTGGGGGCTCAGTGTTAGACTCCGAAGCACCACAGCAGGTTTACTGTATTCCTTCGACCATCACATTGACGATGAAACAGAGAAATTGCATCGGGAATCAATACTAAATTCACAATACCGATTTATATTGACGAGAGTAACGTTTCGGGCAGTCTGGTTTTTTGGTTCTTCCCTGGGGGCTCAGTGTTAGACTCCGATGCAGCAAAGCAGGTTCACTGAATCCCTTCGACCATCACATTGACGATGAAACAGAGAAATTGCATCGGGAATCAATACAAAATTCACAATACCGATTTATATTGACGAGAGTAACGTTTCGGGCAGTCTGGTTATTTGGTTCTTCCCTGGGGTCTCAGTGTTAGACTCCGATGCACCACAGCAGGTTTACTGTATTCCTTCGACCATCAAATTGACGATGAAACAAGGAAATTGCATCGGGAATCAATACAAAATTCACAATACCGATTTATATTGACGAGAGTAACGTTTGGGACAGTCTGGTTTTTTGGTTCTTCCCTGGGGGCTCAGTGTTAGACTCCGATGCAGCAAAGCAGGTTCACTGAATCCCTTCGACCATCACATTGACGATGAAACACAGAAATTACATCGGGAATCAATACCAAATTCACAATACCGATTTATATTGACGAGAGTAACGTTTCGGAGTGTCTGTTTTTTAACTCTTCCCTGGGGGCTCAGTGTTAGACTCCGATGCACCACAGCTGGTTTACTGTATCACTTCGACCATCATATTGACGATGAAACACAGAAATTGCATCGAGAATCAATACCAAATTCACAATACCGATTTATATTGACGAGAGTAACGTTTCGGGTAGGCTGCTTTTTGGCTCTTCCCTGAGGGATCAGTGTTAGACTCCGATGCACCACAGCAGGTTTACTGTATTCCTTCGACGATCATATTGAAGATGAAACACAGAAATTGCATCGGGAATCAATACCACATTCACAATACCGATTTATATTGACGAGAGTAACGTTTCGGGCAGTCTGGTTTTTTGGTTCTTCCCAGGGGGCTCAGTGTTAGACTCCGATGCAGCAAAGCAGGTTTACTGTATCCCTTCGACCATCATATTGACGATGAAACACAGAAGTTGCATCCGGATTCAATACAATATTCACAATGCCTATTTATATTGACGAGAGTAACGTTTTGGAGTGTCTGTTTTTTAACTCTTCCCTGGGGGCTCAGTGTTAGACTCCGATGCACCACAGCAGGTTTACTGTATCCCTTCGACCAACATATTGACGATGAAACACAGAAATTGCATCGGGAATCAATACCAAATTCACAATACCGATTTATATTGACGAGAGTAACGTTTCCGGCAGTCTGGTTATTTGATTCTTCCCTGGGGGCTCAGTGTTAGACTCCGATGCACAACAGCAGGTTTACTGTATCCCTTCGACCATCATATTGACGATGAAACACAGAAATTGCATCCGGATTCAATACAAAATTCACAATGCCTATTTATATTTACGAGAGTAACGTTTCGGAGTGTCTGTTTTTTAACTCTTCCCTGGGGGCTCAGTGTTAGACTCCGATTCACCGCAGCAGGTTTACTGTATTCCTTCGACCATCATATTGACGATGAAACACAGAAATTGCATCGGGAATCAATAGAAAATTCACAATGCCGATTTATATTGACGAGAGTAACGTTTCGGGCAGTCTGGTTTTTTGGTTCTTCCCTGGGGGCACAGTGTTAGACTCCGATGCCGCAAAGCAGGTTTACTGTATCCCTTCGACCATCATATTGACGATGAAACACAGAAATTGCTTCGGGAATCAATAGAAAATTCACAATGCCTATTTATATTGACGAGAGTTACGTTTCGGAATATCTGCTTCATAACTCTTCCCTGGGGGCTCAGTGTTAGACTCCGATGCATCACAGCAGGTTTACTGTATCCCTTCGACCATCATATTGACGATGAAACACAGAAATTGCATCGGGAATCAATAGAAAATTCACAATGCCGATTTATATTGACGAGAGTAACGTTTCGGGTAAGCTGCTTTTTGGCTCTTCCCTGAGGGATCAGTGTTAGACTCCGATGCACCACAGCAGGTTTACTGTATTCCTTCGACGATCATATTGAAGATGAAACACAGAAATTGCATCGGGAATCAATACAAAATTCACAATACCGATTTATATTGACGATAGTAACGTTTTGGGCAGTCTGGTTATTTGGTTCTTCCCTGGGGGCACAGTGTTAGACTCCGATGCACCACAGCAGGTTTACAGTATTCCTTCGAACATCACATTGACGATGAAACAGAGAAATTGCATCGGGAATCAATACAAAATTCACAATACCGATTCATATTGACGAGAGTAACGTTTCGGGCAGTCTGGTTTTTTGGTTCTGCCCTGGGGGCACAGTGTTAGTCTCCGATGCACCACAGCAGGTTTACTACATTCCTTCGACCATCACATTGACGATGAAACAGAGAAATTGCATCGGGAATCAATACAAAATTCACAATACCGATTCATATTGACGAGAGTAACGTTTCGGGCAGTCTGGTTTTTTGGTTCTGCCCTGAGGGCACAGTGTTAGTCTCCGATGCACCACAGCAGGTTTACTGTATTCCTTCGACCATCACATTGACGATGTAACAGAGAAATTGCATTGGGAATCAATACAAAATTCACAATACCGATTTATATTGACGAGAGTAACGTTTCGGGCAGTCTGGTCCTTTTGTTCTTCCCTGGGGCTCAGTGTTAGACTCCGATGCACCACAGCAGGTTTACTGTATTCCTTCGACCATCACATTGGCGATGAAACAGAGTAATTGCATCGGGAATCAATACAAAATTCACAATACCGATTTATATTGACGAGAGTAACGTTTCGGGCAGTCTGGTTATTTGGTTCTTCCCTGGGGGCTCAGTGTTAGACTCCGATGCACCACAGCAGTTTTACTGTATCCCTTCGACGATCATATTGAAGATGAAACAGAGAAATTGCATCGGGAATCAATACAAAATTCACAATACCGATTTATATTGACGAGAGTAACGTTTCGGGCAGTCTGGTTTTTCGGTTCTTCCCTGGGGGCTCAGTGTTAGACTCCGATGCACCACAGCAGGTTTACTGTATTCCTTCGACCATCACATTGACGATGAAACAGAGAAATTGCATCGGGAATCAATACAAAACTCACAATACCGATTTATTTTGACGAGAGTAACGTTTCGGGCAGTCTGGTTATTTGGTTCTTCCCTGGGGGCTCAGTGTTAGACTCCGATGCAGCAAAGCAGGTTTACTGTATCCCTTCGACCATCATATTGACGATGAAACACAGAAATTGCATCCGGATTCAATACAAAATTCACAATGCCTATTTATATTGACGAGAGTAACGTTTCGGAGTGTCTGTTTTTTAACTCTTCCCTGGGGGCTCAGTGTTAGACTCCGATGCACCACAGCAGGTTTACTGTATCACTTCGACCATCATATTGACGATGAAACACAGAAATTGCATCGGGAATCAATACCAAATTCACAATACCCATTTATATTGACGAGAGTAACGTTTCGGGCAATCTGGTTTTTTGGTTCTTCCCTGGGGGCTCAGTGTTAGACACCGATGCACCACAGCAGGTTTACTGTATCCCGTCGACCATCATATTGACGATGAAACACAGAAATTGCATCCGGATTCAATACAAAATTCACAATGCCTATTTATATATACGAGAGTAACGTTTCGGAGTGTCTGTTTTTTAACTCTTCCCTGGGGGCTCAGTGTTAGACTCCGATGCACCGTAGCAGGTTTACTGTATTCCTTCAACCATCATATTGACGATGAAACTCAGAAATTGCATCGGGAATCAATAGAAAATTCACAATGCCGATTTATATTTACGAGAGTAACGTTTCGGGCAGTCTGGTTTTTTGGTTCTTCCCTGGGGGCACAGTGTTAGACTCCGATGCAGCAAAGCAGGTTTACTGTATCCCTTCGACCATCATATTGACGATGAAACACAGAAATTGCATCCGGATTCAATACAAAATTCACAATGCCTATTTATATTGACGAGAGTAACGTTTCGGAGTATCTGTTCCTTAACTCTTCCCTGGGGGCTCAGTGTTAGACTCCGATGCACCACAGCTGGTTTACTGTATCCCTTCGACGATTATATTGAAGATGAGACACAGAAATTGCTTTTGGAATCAATACAAAATTCACAATACCGATTTATATTGACGAGAGTAACGTTTCGGGCAGTCTGGTTTTTTGGTTCTTCCCTGGGGCCTCAGTGTTAGACTGCGATGCACCACAGCAGGTTTACTGTATCCCCTCGACGATCATATTGAAGATGAAACACAGAAATTGCATCGGGAATCAATACAAAATTCACAATATCGATTTATATTGACGAGAGTAACGTTTCGGGCAATCTGGTTTTTTGGGTCTTCCCTGGGGGCTCAGAGTTAGACTCCGTTGCAGCAAAGCAGGTTCACTGAATCCCTTCGACCATCACATTGACGATGAAACACAGAAATTACATCGGGAATCAATACAAAATTCACAATGCCGATTTATATTGACGACAGTAACGTTTCGGGCAGTCTGGTTTTTGGTTCTTCCCTGGGGGCTCAGTGTTAGACTCCGATGCACCACAGCAGGTTTACTGTATTCCTTCGACCATCACATTGACGATGAAACAGAGAAATTGCATCGGGAATCAATACTAAATTCACAATACCGATTTATATTGACGAGAGTAACGTTTCGGGCAGTCTGGTTTTTTGGTTCTTCCCTGGGGGCTCAGCGTTAGACTCCGATGCAGCAAAGCAGGTTCACTGAATCCCTTCGACCATCACATTGACGATGAAACAGAGAAATTGCATCGGGAATCAATACAAAATTCACAATATCGATTTATATTGACGAGAGTAACGTTTCGGGCAGTCTGGTTATTTGGTTCTTCCCTGGGGTCTCAGTGTTAGACTCCGATGCACCACAGCAGGTTTACTGTATTCCTTCGACCATCAAATTGACGATGAAACCGAGAAATTGCATCGGGAATCAATACAAAATTCACAATACCGATTTATATTGACGAGAGTAACGTTTGGGACAGTCTGGTTTTTTGGTTCTTCCCTGGGGGCTCAGTGTTAGACTCCGATGCAGCAAAGCAGGTTCACTGAATCCCTTCGACCATCACATTGACGATGAAACACAGAAATTACATCGGGAATCAATACCAAATTCACAATACCGATTTATATTGACGAGAGTAACGTTTCGGAGTGTCTGTTTTTTAACTCTTCCCTGGGGGCTCAGTGTTAGACTCCGATGCACCACAGCTGGTTTACTGTATCCCTTCGACCATCAAATTGACGATGAAACACAGAAATTGCATCGAGAATCAATACCAAATTCACAATACCGATTTATATTGACGAGAGTAACGTTTCGGGTAGGCTGCTTTTTGGCTCTTCCCTGAGGGATCAGTGTTAGACTCCGATGCACCACAGCAGGTTTACTGTATTCCTTCGACGATCATATGGAAGATGAAACACAGAAATTGCATCGGGAATCAATACCACATTCACAATACCGATTTATATTGACGAGAGTAACGTTTCGGGCAGTCTGGGTTTTTGGTTCTTCCCTGGGGGCTCAGTGTTAGACTCCGATGCAGCAAAGCAGGTTTACTGTATCCCTTCGACCATCATATTGACGATGAAACACAGAAGTTGCATCCGGATTCAATACAATATTCACAATGCCTATTTATATTGACGAGAGTAACGTTTTGGAGTGTCTGTTTTTTAACTCTTCCCTGGGGGCTCAGTGTTAGACTCCGATGCACCACAGCAGGTTTACTGTATCCCTTCGACCAACATATTGACGATGAAACACAGAAATTGCATCGGGAATCAATACCAAATTCACAATACCGATTTATATTGACGAGAGTAACGTTTCCGGCAGTCTGGTTATTTGATTCTTCCCTGGGGGCTCAGTGTTAGACTCCGATGCACAACAGCAGGTTTACTGTATCCCTTCGACCATCATATTGACGATGAAACACAGAAATTGCATCCGGATTCAATACAAAATTCACAATGCCTATTTATATTTACGAGAGTAACGTTTCGGAGTGTCTGTTTTTTAACTCTTCCCTGGGGGCTCAGTGTTAGACTCCGATTCACCGCAGCAGGTTTACTGTATCCCTTCGACCATCATATTGACGATGAAACACAGAAATTGCTTCGGGAATCAATAGAAAATTCACAATGCCTATTTATATTGACGAGAGTTACGTTTCGGAATATCTGCTTCATAACTCTTCCCTGGGGGCTCAGTGTTAGACTCCGATGCATCACAGCAGGTTTACTGTATCCCTTCGACCATCATATTGACGATGAAACACAGAAATTGCATCGGGAATCAATAGAAAATTCACAATGCCGATTTATATTGACGAGAGTAACGTTTCGGGTAAGCTGCTTTTTGGCTCTTCCCTGAGGGATCAGTGTTAGACTCCGATGCACCACAGCAGGTTTACTGTATTCCTTCGACGATCATATTGACGATGAAACACAGAAATTGCATCGGGAATCATTAGAAAATTCACAATGCCGATTTATATTGACAAGAGTAACGTTTCGGGCAGTCTGGTTTTTTGGTTCTTCCCTGGGCGCTCAGTGTTAGACTCCGATGCAGCACAGCAGGTTTACTGTATCCCTTCGACCATAATATTGACGATGAAACACAGAAATTGCATCCGGGTCAATACAAAATTCACAATGCCTATTTATATTGACGAGAGTAACGTTTCGGAGTATCTGTTTCTTTACTCTTCCCTGGGGGCTCAGTGTTAGACTCCGATGCACCACAGCAGGTTTACTGTATCCCTTCGACCATCATATTGACGATGAAACACAGAAATTGCTTCGGGAATCAATAGAAAATTCACAATGCCGATTTATATTGACGAGAGTAACGTTTCGGATAGGCTGCTTTTTGGCTCTTCCCTGAGGGATCAGTGTTAGACTCCGATGCACCTCAGCAGGTTTACTGTATTCCTTCGACGATCATATTGACGATGAAACACAGAAATTGCATCGGGAATCAATAGAAAATTCACAATACCGATTTATATTGACGAGAGTAACGTTTTGGGCAGTCAGGTTTTTTGGTTCTTCCCTGGGGGCTCAGTGTTAGACTCCGATGCACCACAGCAGGTTTACTGTATCCCTACGACGATCATATTGAAGATGAACACAGAAATTGCATCGGGAATCAATACAAAATTCACAATATCGATTTATATTGACGAGAGTAACGTTTCGGGCAATCTGGTTTTTTGGTTCTTCCCTGGGGGCTCAGTGTTAGACTCCGTTGCAGCAAAGCAGGTTCACTGAATCCATTCGACCATCACATTGACGATGAAACACAGAAATTACATCGGGAATCAATACAAAATTCACAATGCCGATTTATATTGACGAGAGTAACGTTTCGGGTAGGCTGCTTTTTGGCTCTTTCCTGGGGGCTCAGTGTTAGACTCCGATGCAGCAAAGCAGGTTTACTGTATCCCTTCGACCATCATATTGACGATGAAACACAGAAATTGCATCCGGATTCAATACAAAATTCACAATGCCTATTTATATTGACGAGAGTAACGTTTCGGAGTGTCTGTTTTTTAACTCTTCCCTGGGGGCTCAGTGTTAGACTCCGATGCACCACAGCAGGTTTACTGTATCACTTCGACCATCATATTGACGATGAAACACAGAAATTGCATCGGGAATCAATACCAAATTCACAATACCCATTTATATTGACGAGAGTAACGTTTCGGGCAATCTGGTTTTTGGTTCTTCCCTGGGGGCTCAGTGTTAGACACCGATGCACCACAGCAGGTTTACTGTATCCCGTCGACCATCATATTGACGATGAAACACAGATATTGCATCCGGATTCAATACAAAATTCACAATGCCTATTTATATTGACGAGAGTAACGTTTCGGAGTGTCTGTTTTTTAACTCTTCCCTGGGGGCTCAGTGTTAGACTCCGATGCACCGTAGCAGGTTTACTGTATTCCTTCAACCATCATATTGACGATGAAACTCAGAAATTGCATCGGGAATCAATAGAAAATTCACAATGCCGATTTATATTTACGAGAGTAACGTTTCGGGGAGTCTGTTTTTTGGCTCTTCCCTGGGGGCTCAGTGTTAGTCTCCGATGCACCACAGCAGGTTTACTGTATCCCTTCGACGATTATGTTGAAGATGAAACACAGAAATTGCTTTTGGAATCAATACAAAATTCACAATACCGATTTATATTGACGAGAGTAACGTTTCGGGCAGTCTGGTTTTTTGGTTCTTTCCTGGGGCCTCAGTGTTAGACTGCGATGCACCACAGCAGGTTTACTGTATCCCCTCGACGATCATATTGAAGATGAAACACAGAAATTGCATCGGGAATCAATACAAAATTCACAATATCGATTTATATTGACGAGAGTAACGTTTCGGGCAATCTGGTTTTTTGGTTCTTCCCTGGGGGCTCAGAGTTAGACTCCGTTGCAGCAAAGCAGGTTCACTGAATCCCTTCGACCATCACATTGACGATGAAACACAGAAATTACATCGGGAATCAATACAAAATTCACAATGCCGATTTATATTGACGACAGTAACGTTTCGGGCAGTCTGGTTTTTTGGTTCTTCCCTGGGGGCTCAGTGTTAGACTCCGATGCACCACAGCAGGTTTACTGTATTCCTTCGACCATCACATTGACGATGAATCAGAGAAATTGCATCGGGAATCAATACTAAATTCACAATACCGATTTATATTGACGAGAGTAACGTTTCGGGCAGTCTGGTTTTTTGGTTCTTCCCTGGGGGCTCAGTGTTAGACTCCGATGCAGAAAAACAGGTTCACTGAATCCCTTCGACCATCACATTGACGATGAAACAGAGAAATTGCATCGGGAATCAATACAAAATTCACAATACCGATTTATATTGACGAGAGTAACGTTTCGGGCAGTCTGGTTATTTGGTTCTTCCCTGGGGTCTCAGTGTTAGACTCCGATGCACCACAGCAGGTTTACTGTATCCCTTCGACGTTCATATTGAAGATGAAACAGAGAAATTGCATCGGTAATCAATATAAAATTCACAATACCGATTTATATTGACGATAGTAACGTTTCGGGCAGTCTGGTTTTTCGGTTCTTCCCTGGGGGCTCAGTGTTAGACTCCGATGCACCACAGCAGGTTTACTGTATTCCTTCGACCATCAAATTGACGATGAAACAGAGAAATTGCATCGGGAATCAATACAAAATTCACAATACCGATTTATATTGACGAGAGTAACGTTTGGGACAGTCTGGTTTTTTGGTTCTTCCCTGGGGGCTCAGTGTTAGACTCCGATGCAGCAAAGCAGGTTCACTGAATCCCTTCGACCATCACATTGACGATGAAACACAGAAATTACATCGGGAATCAATACCAAATTCACAATACCGATTTATATTGACGAGAGTAACGTTTCGGAGTGTCTGTTTTTTAACTCTTCCCTGGGGGCTCAGTGTTAGTCTCCGATGCACCACAGCAGGTTTACTGTATCCCTTCGACGATTATGTTGAAGATGAAACACAGAAATTGCTTTTGGAATCAATACAAAATTCACAATACCGATTTATATTGACGAGAGTAACGTTTCGGGCAGTCTGGTTTTTTGGTTCTTTCCTGGGGCCTCAGTGTTAGACTGCGATGCACCACAGCAGGTTTACTGTATCCCCTCGACGATCATATTGAAGATGAAACACAGAAATTGCATCGGGAATCAATACAAAATTCACAATATCGATTTATATTGACGAGAGTAACGTTTCGGGCAATCTGGTTTTTTGGTTCTTCCCTGGGGGCTCAGAGTTAGACTCCGTTGCAGCAAAGCAGGTTCACTGAATCCCTTCGACCATCACATTGACGATGAAACACAGAAATTACATCGGGAATCAATACAAAATTCACAATGCCGATTTATATTGACGACAGTAACGTTTCGGGCAGTCTGGTTTTTTGGTTCTTCCCTGGGGGCTCAGTGTTAGACTCCGATGCACCACAGCAGGTTTACTGTATTCCTTCGACCATCACATTGACGATGAAACAGAGAAATTGCATCGGGAATCAATACTAAATTCACAATACCGATTTATATTGACGAGAGTAACGTTTCGGGCAGTCTGGTTTTTTGGTTCTTCCCTGGGGGCTCAGTGTTAGACTCCGATGCAGAAAAACAGGTTCACTGAATCCCTTCGACCATCACATTGACGATGAAACAGAGAAATTGCATCGGGAATCAATACAAAATTCACAATACCGATTTATATTGACGAGAGTAACGTTTCGGGCAGTCTGGTTATTTGGTTCTTCCCTGGGGTCTCAGTGTTAGACTCCGATGCACCACAGCAGGTTTACTGTATCCCTTCGACGTTCATATTGAAGATGAAACAGAGAAATTGCATCGGTAATCAATATAAAATTCACAATACCGATTTATATTGACGATAGTAACGTTTCGGGCAGTCTGGTTTTTCGGTTCTTCCCTGGGGGCTCAGTGTTAGACTCCGATGCACCACAGCAGGTTTACTGTATTCCTTCGACCATCAAATTGACGATGAAACAGAGAAATTGCATCGGGAATCAATACAAAATTCACAATACCGATTTATATTGACGAGAGTAACGTTTGGGACAGTCTGGTTTTTTGGTTCTTCCCTGGGGGCTCAGTGTTAGACTCCGATGCAGCAAAGCAGGTTCACTGAATCCCTTCGACCATCACATTGACGATGAAACACAGAAATTACATCGGGAATCAATACCAAATTCACAATACCGATTTATATTGACGAGAGTAACGTTTCGGAGTGTCTGTTTTTTAACTCTTCCCTGGGGGCTCAGTGTTAGACTCCGATGCACCACAGCTGGTTTACTGTATCCCTTCGACCATCATATTGACGATGAAACACAGAAATTGCATCGAGAATCAATACCAAATTCACAATACCGATTTATATTGACGAGAGTAACGTTTCGGGTAGGCTGCTTTTTGGCTCTTCCCTGAGGGATCAGTGTTAGACTCCGATGCACCACAGCAGGTTTACTGTATTCCTTCGACGATCATATGGAAGATGAAACACAGAAATTGCATCGGGAATCAATACCACATTCACAATACCGATTTATATTGACGAGAGTAACGTTTCGGGCAGTCTGGTTTTTTGGTTCTTCCCTGGGGGCTCAGTGTTAGACTCCGATGCAGCAAAGCAGGTTTACTGTATCCCTTCGACCATCATATTGACGATGAAACACAGAAGTTGCATCCGGATTCAATACAATATTCACAATGCCTATTTATATTGACGAGAGTAACGTTTTGGAGTGTCTGTTTTTTAACTCTTCCCTGGGGGCTCAGTGTTAGACTCCGATGCACCACAGCAGGTTTACTGTATCCCTTCGACCAACATATTGACGATGAAACACAGAAATTGCATCGGGAATCAATACCAAATTCACAATACCGATTTATATTGACGAGAGTAACGTTTTGGGCAGTCTGGTTATTTGATTCTTCCCTGGGGGCTCAGTGTTAGACTCCGATGCACAACAGCAGGTTTACTGTATCCCTTCGACCATCATATTGACGATGAAACACAGAAATTGCATCCGGATTCAATACAAAATTCACAATGCCTATTTATATTTACGAGAGTAACGTTTCGGAGTGTCTGTTTTTTAACTCTTCCCTGGGGGCTCAGTGTTAGACTCCGATTCACCGCAGCAGGTTTACTGTATTCCTTCGACCATCATATTGACGATGAAACACAGAAATTGCATCGGGAATCAATAGAAAATTCACAATGCCGATTTATATTGACGAGAGTAACGTTTCGGGCAGTCTGGTTTTTTGGTTCTTCCCTGGGGGCACAGTGTTAGACTCCGATGCCGCAAAGCAGGTTTACTGTATCCCTTCGACCATCATATTGACGATGAAACACAGAAATTGCTTCGGGAATCAATAGAAAATTCACAATGCCTATTTATATTGACGAGAGTTACGTTTCGGAATATCTGCTTCATAACTCTTCCCTGGGGGCTCAGTGTTAGACTCCGATGCATCACAGCAGGTTTACTGTATCCCTTCGACCATCATATTGACGATGAAACACAGAAATTGCATCGGGAATCAATAGAAAATTCACAATGCCGATTTATATTGACGAGAGTAACGTTTCGGGTAAGCTGCTTTTTGGCTCTTCCCTGAGGGATCAGTGTTAGACTCCGATGCACCACAGCAGGTTTACTGTATTCCTTCGACGATCATATTGACGATGAAACACAGAAATTGCATCGGGAATCATTAGAAAATTCACAATGCCGATTTATATTGACAAGAGTAACGTTTCGGGCAGTCTGGTTTTTTGGTTCTTCCCTGGGCGCTCAGTGTTAGACTCCGATGCAGCACAGCAGGTTTACTGTATCCCTTCGACCTTAATATTGACGATGAAACACAGAAATTGCATCCGGGTCAATACAAAATTCACAATGCCTATTTATATTGACGAGAGTAACGTTTCGGAGTATCTGTTTCTTTACTCTTCCCTGGGGGCTCAGTGTTAGACTCCGATGCACCACAGCAGGTTTACTGTATCCCTTCGACCATCATATTGACGATGAAACACAGAAATTGCTTCGGGAATCAATAGAAAATTCACAATGCCGATTTATATTGACGAGAGTAACGTTTCGGAAAGGCTGCTTTTTGGCTCTTCCCTGAGGGATCAGTGTTAGACTCCGATGCACCTCAGCAGGTTTACTGTATTCCTTCGACGATCATATTGACGATGAAACACAGAAATTGCATCGGGAATCAATAGAAAATTCACAATACCGATTTATATTGACGAGAGTAACGTTTTGGGCAGTCTGGTTTTTTGGTTCTTCCCTGGGGGCTCAGTGTTAGACTCCGATGCACCACAGCAGGTTTACTGTATCCCTTCGACGATCATATTGAAGATGAAACACAGAAATTGCATCGGGAATCAATACAAAATTCACAATATCGCTTTATATTGACGAGAGTAACGTTTCGGGCAATCTGGTTTTTTGGTTCTTCCCTGGGGGCTCAGTGTTAGACTCCGTTGCAGCAAAGCAGGTTCACTGAATCCATTCGACCATCACATTGACGATGAAACACAGAAATTACATCGGGAATCAATACAAAATTCACAATGCCGATTTATATTGACGAGAGTAACGTTTCGGGTAGGCTGCTTTTTGGCTCTTTCCTGAGGGATCAGTGTTAGACTCCGATGCACCACAGCAGGTTTACTGTATCCCTTCGACGATCATATTGAAGATGAAACACAGAAATTGCATCGGGAATTAATACAAAATTCACAATACCGATTTATATTGACGAGAGTAACGTTTTGGGCAGTCTGGTTATTTGGTTCTTCCCTGGGGGCTCAGTGTTAGACTCCGATGCACCACAGCAGGTTTACTGTATTCCTTCGAACATCACATTGACGATGAAACAGAGAAATTGCATCGGGAATCAATACAAAATTCACAATACCGATTCATATTGACGAGAGTAACGTTTCGGGCAGTCTGGTTTTTTGGTTCTGCCCTGGGGGCACAGTGTTAGTCTCCGATGCACCACAGCAGGTTTACTACATTCCTTCGACCATCACATTGACGATGAAACAGAGAAATTGCATCGGGAATCAATACAAAATTCACAATAACGATTTATATTGACGAGAGTAACGTTTCGGGCAGTCTGGTCCTTTTGTTCTTCCCTGGGGCTCAGTGTTAGACTCCGATGCACCACAGCAGGTTTACTGTATTCCTTCGACCATCACATTGACGATGAAACAGAGAAATTGCATCGGGAATCAATAAAAAATTCACAATACCGATTTATATTGACGAGAGTAACGTTTCGTTCAGTCTGGTTATTTGGTTCTTCCCTGGGGGCTCAGTGTTAGACTCCGATGCACCACAGCAGTTTTACTGTATCCCTTCGACGATCATATTGAAGATGAAACAGAGAAATTGCATCGGGAATCAATACAAAATTCACAATACCGATTTATATTGACGAGAGTAACGTTTCGGGCAGTCTGGTTTTTCGGTTCTTCCCTGGGGGCTCAGTGTTAGACTCCGATGCACCACAGCAGGTTTACTGTATTCCTTCGACCATCACATTGACGATGAAACAGAGAAATTGCATCGGGAATCAATACCAACTTCACAATACCGATTTATATTGACGAGAGTAACGTTTCGGAGTATCTGTTTTTTAACTCTTCCCTGGGGGCTCAGTGTTAGACTTCGATGCACCACAGAGGGTTTACTGTATCCCTTCGACCATCATATTGACGATGAAACACAGAAATTGCATCGGGAATCAATAGAAAATTCACAATGCCGATTTATATTAACGAGAGTAACGTTTCGGATAGGCTGCTTTTTGGCTCTTCCCTGAGGGATCAGTGTTAGACTCCGATGCACCACAGCAGGTTTACTGTATTCCTTCGACGATCATACTGACGATGAAACACAGAAATTGCATCGGGAATCAATAGAAAATTCACAATACCGATTTATATTGACGAGAGTAACGTTTTGGGCAGTCTGGTTTTTTGGTTCTTCCCTGGGGGCTCAGTGTTAGACTCCGATGCACCACAGCAGGTTTACTGTATCCCTTCGACGATCATATTGAAGATGAAACACAGAAATTGCATCGGGAATCAATACAAAATTCACAATATCGATTTATATTGACGAGAGTAACGTTTCGGGCAATCTGGTTTTTTGGTTCTTCCCTGGGGGCTCAGTGTTAGACTCCGTTGCAGCAAAGCAGGTTCACTGAATCCATTCGACCATCACATTGACGATGAAACACAGAAATTACATCGGGAATCAATACAAAATTCACAATGCCGATTTATATTGACGAGAGTAACGTTTCGGGTAGGCTGCTTTTTGGCTCTTTCCTGAGGGATCAGTGTTAGACTCCGATGCACCACAGCAGGTTTACTGTATCCCTTCGACGATCATATTGAAGATGAAACACAGAAATTGCATCGGGAATCAATACAAAATTCACAATACCGATTTATATTGACGAGAGTAACGTTTTGGGCAGTCTGATTATTTGGTTCTTCCCTGGGGGCTCAGTGTTAGACTCCGATGCACCACAGCAGGTTTACTGTATTCCTTCGAACATCACATTGACGATGAAACAGAGAAATTGCATCGGGAATCAATACAAAATTCACAATACTGATTTATATTGACGAGAGTAACGTTTCGGGCAGTCTGGTTTTTTGGTTCTGCCCTGGGGCACAGTGTTAGTCTCCGATGCACCACAGCAGGTTTACTGTATTCCTTCGACCATCACATTGACGATGAAACAGAGAAATTGCATCGGGAATCAATACAAAATTCACAATACCGATTTATATTGACGAGAGTAACGTTTGGGGCAGTCTAGTTATTTGGTTCTTCCCTGGGGGCTCAGTGTTAGACTCCGATGCACCACAGCAGTTTTACTGTATCCCTTCGACGATCATATTGAAGATGAAACAGAGAAATTGCATCGGGAATCAATACAAAATTCACAATACCGATTTATATTGACGAGAGTAACGTTTCGGGCAGTCTGGTTTTTCGGTTCTTCCCTGGGGGCTCAGTGTTAGACTCCGATGCACCACAGCAGGTTTACTGTATTCCTTCGACCATCACATTGACGATGAAACAGAGAAATTGCATCCGGATTCAATACAAAATTCACAATGCCTATTTATATTGACGAGAGTAACGTTTCGGAGTGTCTGTTTTTTAACTCTTCCCTGGGGGCTCAGTGTTAGACTCCGATGCACCACAGCAGGTGTACTGTATCACTTCGACCATCATATTGACGATGAAACACAGAAATTGCATCGGAAATCAATACCAAATTCACAATACCGATTTATATTGACGAGAGTAACGTTTCGGGCAATCTGGTTTTTTGGTTCTTCCCTGGGGGCTCAGTGTTAGACTCCGATGCACCACAGCAGGTTTACTGTATCCCTTCGACCATCATATTGACGATGAAACACAGAAATTGCATCCGGATTCAATACAAAATTCACAATGCCTATTTATATTGACGAGAGTAACGTTTCGGAGTGTCTGTTTTTTAACTCTTCCCTGGGGGCTCAGTGTTAGACTCCGATGCACCGTAGCAGGTTTACTGTATTCCTTCAACCATCATATTGACGATGAAACACAGAAATTGCATCGGGAATCAATAGAAAATTCACAATGCCGATTTATATTGACGAGAGTAACGTTTCGGGCAGTCTGGTTTTTTGGTTCTTCCCTGGGGGCACAGTGTTAGACTCCGATGAAGCAAAGCAGGGTTACTGTATCCCTTCGACCATCATATTGGCGATGAAACACAGAAATTGCATCCGGATTCAATACAAAATTCACAATGCCTATTTATATTGACGAGAGTAACGTTTCGGAGTATCTGTTCCTTAACTCTTCCCTGGGGGCTCAGTGTTAGACTCCGATGCACCACAGCAGGTTTACTGTATCCCTTCGACCATCATATTGACGATGAAACACAGAAATTGCACCGGGAATCAATATAAAATTCACAATACCGATTTATATTGACGAGAGTAACGTTTCGGGCAGTCTGGTATTTTGGTTCTTCCTGGGGCCTCAGTGTTAGACTGCAATGCACCACAGCAGGTTTACTGTATCCCCTCGACGATCATATTGAAGATGAAAACAGAAATTGCATCGGGAATCAATACAAAATTCACAATATCGATTTATATTGACGAGAGTAACGTTTCGGGCAATCTGGTTTTTTGGTTCTTCCCTGGGGGTTCAGTGTTAGACTCCGTTGCAGCAAAGCAGGTTTACTGAATCCCTTCGACCATCACATTGACGATGAAACACAGAAATTACATCGGGAATCAATACAAAATTCACAATGCCGATTTATATTGACGAGAGTAACGTTTGGGGTAGGCTGCTTTTTGGCTCTTCCCTGAGGGATCAGTGTTAGACTCCGATGCACCACAGCAGGTTTACTGTACCCCTTCGACGATCATTTTGAAGATGAAACACAGAAATTGCATCGGGAATCAATACAAAATTCACAATACCGATTTATATTGACGAGAGTAACGTTTTGGGCAGTCTGGTTATTTGGTTCTTCCCTGGGGGCTCAGTGTTAGACTCCGATGCACCACAGCAGGTTTACTGTATTCCTTCGACCATCACATTGACGATGAAACAGAGAAATTGCATCGGGAATCAATACAAAATTCACAATACCGGTTTATATTGACGAGAGGAACGTTTCGGGCAGTCTGGTTATTTGGTTCTTCCCTGGGGGCTCAGTGTTAGACTCCGATGCACCGCAGCAGGTTTACTGTATCCCTTCGACGATAATATTGAAGATGAAACACAGAAATTGCATCGGGAATCAATACAAAATTCACAATACCGATTTATATTGACGAGAGTAACGTTTCGGGCAAATTGGTTCTTTTGTTCTTCCCTGGGGGCTCAGTGTTAGACTCCGATGCACCACAGCAGGTTTACTGTATTCCTTCGACCATCACATTGACGATGAAACAGAGAAATTGCATCGGGAATCAATACAAAATTCACAATACCGATTTATATTGACGAGAGTAACGTTTCGGGCAGACTGGTTATTTGGTTCTTCCCTGGGGTCTCAGTGTTATACTCCGATGCACCACAGCGGGTTTACTGTATCCCTTCGACGATCATATTGAAGATGAAACAGAGAAATTGCATCGGTAATCAATATAAAATTCACAATACCGATTTATATTGCCGATAGTAACGTTTCGGGCAGTCTGGTTTTTCGGTTCTTCCCTGGGGGCTCAGTGTTAGACTCCGATGCACCACAGCAGGTTTACTGTATTCCTTCGACCATCAAATTGACGATGAAACAGATAAATTGCAACGGGAATCAATACAAAATTCACAATACCGATTTATATTGACGAGAGTAACGTTTCGGGCAGTCTGGTTTTTTGGTTCTTCCCTGGGGGCTCAGTGTTAGACTCCGATGCAGCAAAGCAGGTTCACTGAATCCCTCCGACCATCATATTGACGATGAAACACAGAAATTGCATCCGGATTCAATACAAAATTCACAATGCCTATTTATATTGACGAGAGTAACGTTTCGGAGTGTCTGTCTTTTAACTCTTCCCTGGGGGCTCAGTGTTAGACTCCGATGCACCACAGCAGGTGTACTGTATCACTTCGACCATCATATTGACGATGAAACACAGAAATTGCATCGGAAATCAATACCAAATTCACAATACCGATTTATATTGACGAGAGTAACGTTTCGGGCAATCTGGTTTTTTGGTTCTTCCCTGGGGGCTCAGTGTTAGACTCCGATGCACCACAGCAGGTTTACTGTATCCCTTCGACCATCATATTGACGATGAAACACAGAAATTGCATCCGGATTCAATACAAAATTCACAATGCCTATTTATATTGACGAGAGTAACGTTTCGGAGTGTCTGTTTTTTAACTCTTCCCTGGGGGCTCAGTGTTAGACTCCGATGCACCGTAGCAGGTTTACTGTATTCCTTCAACCATCATATTGACGATGAAACACAGAAATTGCATCGGGAATCAATAGAAAATTCACAATGCCGATTTATATTGACGAGAGTAACGTTTCGGGCAGTCTGGTTTTTTGGTTCTTCCCTGGGGGCACAGTGTTAGACTCCGATGAAGCAAAGCAGGGTTACTGTATCCCTTCGACCATCATATTGGCGATGAAACACAGAAATTGCATCCGGATTCAATACAAAATTCACAATGCCTATTTATATTGACGAGAGTAACGTTTCGGAGTATCTGTTCCTTAACTCTTCCCTGGGGGCTCAGTGTTAGACTCCGATGCACCACAGCAGGTTTACTGTATCCCTTCGACCATCATATTGACGATGAAACACAGAAATTGCACCGGGAATCAATATAAAATTCACAATACCGATTTATATTGACGAGAGTAACGTTTCGGGCAGTCTGGTATTTTGGTTCTTCCTGGGGCCTCAGTGTTAGACTGCAATGCACCACAGCAGGTTTACTGTATCCCCTCGACGATCATATTGAAGATGAAAACAGAAATTGCATCGGGAATCAATACAAAATTCACAATATCGATTTATATTGACGAGAGTAACGTTTCGGGCAATCTGGTTTTTTGGTTCTTCCCTGGGGGCTCAGTGTTAGACTCCGTTGCAGCAAAGCAGGTTTACTGAATCCCTTCGACCATCACATTGACGATGAAACACAGAAATTACATCGGGAATCAATACAAAATTCACAATGCCGATTTATATTGACGAGAGTAACGTTTGGGGTAGGCTGCTTTTTGGCTCTTCCCTGAGGGATCAGTGTTAGACTCCGATGCACCACAGCAGGTTTACTGTACCCCTTCGACGATCATTTTGAAGATGAAACACAGAAATTGCATCGGGAATCAATACAAAATTCACAATACCGATTTATATTGACGAGAGTAACGTTTTGGGCAGTCTGGTTATTTGGTTCTTCCCTGGGGGCTCAGTGTTAGACTCCGATGCACCACAGCAGGTTTACTGTATTCCTTCGACCATCACATTGACGATGAAACAGAGAAATTGCATCGGGAATCAATACAAAATTCACAATACCGGTTTATATTGACGAGAGGAACGTTTCGGGCAGTCTGGTTATTTGGTTCTTCCCTGGGGGCTCAGTGTTAGACTCCGATGCACCGCAGCAGGTTTACTGTATCCCTTCGACGATAATATTGAAGATGAAACACAGAAATTGCATCGGGAATCAATACAAAATTCACAATACCGATTTATATTGACGAGAGTAACGTTTCGGGCAAATTGGTTCTTTTGTTCTTCCCTGGGGGCTCAGTGTTAGACTCCGATGCACCACAGCAGGTTTACTGTATTCCTTCGACCATCACATTGACGATGAAACAGAGAAATTGCATCGGGAATCAATACAAAATTCACAATACCGATTTATATTGACGAGAGTAACGTTTCGGGCAGACTGGTTATTTGGTTCTTCCCTGGGGTCTCAGTGTTATACTCCGATGCACCACAGCGGGTTTACTGTATCCCTTCGACGATCATATTGAAGATGAAACAGAGAAATTGCATCGGTAATCAATATAAAATTCACAATACCGATTTATATTGACGATAGTAACGTTTCGGGCAGTCTGGTTTTTCGGTTCTTCCCTGGGGGCTCAGTGTTAGACTCCGATGCACCACAGCAGGTTTACTGTATTCCTTCGACCATCAAATTGACGATGAAACAGATAAATTGCAACGGGAATCAATACAAAATTCACAATACCGATTTATATTGACGAGAGTAACGTTTCGGGCAGTCTGGTTTTTTGGTTCTTCCCTGGGGGCTCAGTGTTAGACTCCGATGCAGCAAAGCAGGTTCACTGAATCCCTTCCACCATCACATTGACGATGAAACACAGAAATTACATCGGGAATTAATACTAAATTCACAATACCGATTTATATTGACGAGAGTAACGTTTCGGAGTGTCTGTTTTTCAACTCTTCCCTGGGGACTCAGTGTTGGACTCCGATGCACCACAGCAGGTTTACTGTGTCCCTTCGACCATCATATTGACGATGAAACACAGAAATTGCATCGGGAATCAATACCAAATTCACAATACCGATTTATATTGACGAGAGTAACGTTTCGGGTAGGCTGCTTTTTGGCTCTTCCCTGAGGGATCAGTGTTAGACTCCGATGCACCACAGCAGGTTTACTGTATTCCTTCGATGATCTTATTGAAGATGAAACACAGAAATTGCATCGGGAATCAATACCAAATTCACAATACCGATTTATATTGACGAGAGTAACGTTTCGGGCAGTCTGGTTTTTTGGTTCTTCCCTGGGGGCTCAGTGTTAGACTCCGATGCAGCAAAGCAGGTTTAATGTATCCCTTCGACCATCATATTGACGATGAAACACAGAAATTGCATCCGGATTCAATACAAAATTCACAATGCCTATTTATATTGACGAGAGTAACGTTTCGGAGTGTCTGTTTTTTAACTCTTCCCTGGGGGCTCAGTGTTAGACTCCGATGCACCACAGCAGATTTACTGTATCCCTTCGACCATCATATTGACGATGAAACACAGAAATTGCATCGGGAATCAATACCAAATTCACAATACCGACTTATATTGACGAGAGTAACGTTTCGGGCAGTCTGGTTTTTTGGTTCTTCCCTGGGGGCTCAGTGTTAGACTCCGATGCACCACAGCAGGTTTACTGTATCCCTTCGACCATCATATTGACGATGAAACACAGAGATTGCATCCGGATTCAATACAAAATTCACAATGCCTATTTATATTGACGAGAGTAACGTTTCGGAGTGTCTGTTTTTTCACTCTTCCCTGGGGGCTCAGTGTTAGACTCCGATTCACCGCAGCAGGTTTACTGTATTCCTTCGACCTTCATATTGACGACGAAACACAGAAATTGCATCGGGAATCAATAGAAAATTCACAATGCCGATTTATATTGACGAGAGTAACGTTTCGGGTAGGCTGCTTTTTGGATCTTCCCTGAGGGATCAGTGTTAGACTCCGATGCACCACAGCAGGTTTACTGTATTCCTTCGACGATCATATTGACGATGAAACACAGAAATTACATCGGGAATCATTAGAAAATTCACAATGCCGATTTATATTGACGAGAGTAACGTTTCGGGCAGTCTGGTTTTTTGGTTCTTCCCTGGGCGCTCAGTGTTAGACTCCGATGCAGCAAAGCAGGTTTCCTGTATCCCTTCGACAATAATATTGACGATGATACACAGAAATTGCATCCGGGTCAATACAAAATTCACAATGCCTATTTATATTGACGAGAGTAACGTTTCGTTCAGTCTGGTTTTTTGGTTCTTCCCTGGGAGCTCAGTGTTAGACTCCGATGCAGCAAAGCAGGTTTACTGTATCCCTTCGACTATCATATTGACGATGAAACACAGAAATTGCATCCGGATTCAATACAAAATTCACAATGCCTATTTATATTGACGAGAGTAACGTTTCGGAGTGTCTGTTTTTTAACTCTTCCCTGGTGGCTCAGTGTTAGACTCCGATGCACCACTTCAGGTTTACTCTATTCCTTCGACCATCATATTGACGATGAAACAAAGAAATTGCTTCGGGAATCAATAGAAAATTCACAATGCCGATTTATATTGACGATAGTAACGTTTCGGGCAGTCTGGTATTTCGGTTCTTCCCTGGGGGCTCAGTGTTAGACTCCGATGCACCACAGCAGGTTTACTGTATTCCTTCGACCATCAAATTGACGATGAAACACAGAAATTGCATCCGGATTCAATACAAAATTCACAATGCCTATTTATATTGACGAGAGTAACGTTTCGGAGTGTCTGTTTTTTAACTCTTCCCTGGGGGCTCAGTGTTAGACTCCGATGCACCACAGCAGGTTTACTTTATCCCTTCGACCTTCATATTGACGATGAAACACAGAAATTGCATCGGGAATCAATACCAAATTCACAATACCGATTTATATTGACGAGAGTAACGTTTCGGGCAGTCTTGTTTTTTGGTTCTTCCCTGGGGGCTCCGTGTTAGACTCCGATGCACCACAGCAGGTTTACTGTATCCCTTCGACCATCATATTGACGATGAAACACAGAAATTGCATCCGGATTCAATACAGAATTCACAATGCCTATTTATATTGACGAGAGTAACGTTTCGGAGTGCCTGTTTTTTAACTCTTCCCTGGGGGCTCAGTGTTAGACTCCGATTCACCGCAGCAGGTTTACTGTATTCCTTCGACCTTCATATTGACGATGTAACACAGAAATTGCATCGGGAATCAATAGAAAATTCACAATGCCGATTTATATTGACGAGAGTAACGTTTCGGGTAGGCTGCTTTTTGGCTCTTCCCTGAGGGATCAGTGTTAGACTCCGATGCACCACAGCAGGTTTACTGTATTCCTTCGACGATCATATTGACGATGAAACACAGAAATTGCATCGGGAATTATTAGAAAATTCACAATGCCGATTTATATTGACGAGAATAACGTTTCGGGCAGTCTGGTTTTTTGGTTCTTCCCTGGGCGCTCAGTGTTAGACTCCGATGCAGCAAAGCAGGTTTACTGTATCCCTTCGACCATAATAATGACGATGAAACACAGAAATTGCATCTGGGTCAATACAAAATTCACAATGCCTATTTATATTGACGAGAGTAACGTTTCGGAGTATCTGTTTTTTAACTCTTCCCTGGGGGCTCAGTGTTAGACTTCGATGCACCACAGCAGGATTACTGTATCCCTTTGACCATCATATTGACGATGAAACACAGAAATTGCATCGGGAATCAATAGAAAATTCACAATGCCGATTTATATTGACGAGAGTAACGTTTCGGGTAGGCTGCTTTTTGGCTCTTCCCTGAGGGATCAGTGTTAGACTCCGATGCACCACAGCAGGTTTACTGTATTCCTTCGACGATCATATTGACGATGAAACACAGAAATTGCATCGGGAATCATTAGAAAATTCACAATGCCGATTTATATTGACGAGAGTAACGTTTCGGGCAGTCTGGTTTTTTGGTTCTTCCCTGGGCGCTCAGTGTTAGACTCCGATGCAGCAAAGCAGGTTTACTGTATCCCTTCGACCATAATATTGACGATGAAACACAGAAATTGCATCCGGGTCAATACAAAATTCACAATGCCTATTTATATTGACGAGAGTAACGTTTCGGAGTATCTGTTCTTTAACTCTTCCCTGGGGGCTCAGTGTTAGACTTCGATGCACCACAGCAGGTTTACTGTATCCCTTCGACCATCATATTGACGATGAAACACAGAAATTGCATCGGGAATCAATAGAAAATTCACAATGCCTATTTATATTGACGAGAGCAACGTTTCGGAGTGTCTGTTTTTTAACTCTTCCCTGGGGGCTGAGTGTTAGACTCCGATGCACCACAGCAGGTTTACTGAATCCCTTCGACCATCATATTGACGATGAAACACAGAAATTGCATCGGGAATCAATACAAAATTCACAATACCGATTTATATTGACGAGAGTAACGTTCGGTCAGTCTGGTTTTTTGGTTCTTCCCTGGGGGCTCAGTGTTAGACTCCGATGCAGCAAAGCAGGTTTACTGTATCCCTTCGACCATCATATTGACGATGAAACACAGAAATTGCATCCGGATTCAATACAAAATTCAAAATGCCTATTTATATTGACGAGAGTAACGTTTCGGAGTATCTGTTTCTTAACTCTTCCGTGGGGGCTCAGTGTTAGACTCCGATGCACCACATCAGGTTTACTGTATCCCTTCGACCATAATATTGACGATGAAACACAGAAATTGCATCGCGAATCAATAGAAAATTCACAATGCCGATTTATATTGACGAGAGTGACGTTTCGGATAGCCTGCTTTTTGGCTCTTCCCTGAGGGATCAGTGTTAGACTCCTATGCACCACAGCAGGTTTACTGTATTCCTTCGACGATCGCATTGACGATGAAACACAGAAATTGCGTCGGGAATCAATAGAAAATTCACAATGCCGATTTATATTGACGAGAGTAACTTTTCGGGCAGTCTGGTTTTTTGGTTCTTCCCTGGGAGCTCAGTGTTAGACTCCGATGCAGCAAAGCAGGTTTACTGTTTCCCTTCGACCATCATATTGACGATGAAACACAGAAATTGCATCCGGATTCAATACAAAATTCACAATGCCTATTTATATTGACGAGAGTAACGTTTCGGAGTGTCTGTTTTTTAACTCTTCCCTAGTGGCTCAGTGTTAGACTCCGATGCATCACTTCAGGTTTACTTTATTCCTTCGACCATGATATTGACGATGAAACAAAGAAATTGCATCGGGAATCAATAGAAAATTCACAATGCCGATTTATATTGACGAGAGTAACGTTTCGGGCAGTCTGGTTTTTTGGTTCTTCCCTGGGGGCTCAGTGTTAGACTCCGACGCAGCAAAGCAGGTTTACTGTATCCCATCGACCATCATATTGACGTTGAAACACAGAAATTGCATCCGGATTCATTACAAAATTCACAATGCCTATTTATATTGACGAGAGTAACGTTTCGGGGAGTCTGTTTTTGGGCTCTTCCCTGGGGGCTCAGTGTTAGACTCCGATGCACCACAGCAGGTTTTCTGTATCCCTTCGACGATAATATTGAAGATGAAACACAGAAATTGCATCGGGAATCAATACAAAATTCACAATACCGATTTATATTGACGAGAGTAACGTTTCGGGCAGTCTGGTATTTTGGTTCTTCCCTGGGGGCTCAGTGTTGAACTAGGATGCACCACAGCAGGTTTACTGTATTCCTTCGACCATCACATTGACGATGAAACAGAGAAATTGCATCGGGAATCAATACAAAATTCACAATACCGATTTATATTGACGAGAGTAACGTTTCGGGCAGTCTGGTCTTTTTGTTCTTCCCTGGGGGCTCAGTGTTAGACTCCGATGCTCCACAGCAGGTTCACTGAATCCCTTCGACCATCACATTGACGATGAAATACAGAAATTACATCGGGAATCAAATTAAAATTCACAATGCCGATTTATATTAATGAGAGTAACGTTTCGGGTAGGCTGCTTTTTGGCTCTTTTCTGAGGGATCAGTGTTAGACTCCGATGCACCACAGCAGGTCTACTGTATCCCTTCGATGATCATATTGAAGATGAAACAGAGAAATTGCATCGGGAATCAATACAAAATTCACAATACCGATTTATATTGACGAGAGTAACGTTTCGGGCAGTCTGGTTTTTTGGTTCTTCCCTGGGGGCTCAGTGTTAGACTCCGATGCAGCAATGCAGGTTTACTGTATGCCTTCGACCATCGTATTGACGATGAAACACAGAAATTGCACCCGGATTCAATACAAAATTCACAATGCCTATTTATATTGACGAGAGTAACGTTTCGGAGTGTCTGTTTTTTAATTCTTCCCTGGGGGCTCAGTGTTAGACTCCGATGCACCACAGCAGGTTTATTGTATCCCTTCGACCATCATATTGACGATGAAACACAGAAATTGCATCGGGAATCAATACCAAATTCACAATACCGATTTATATTGACGAGAGTAACGTTACGGGGAGTCTGTTCTTTGGCTCTTCCATGGGTGCTCAGTGTTAAACTCCGATGCACCACAGCAGGTTTACTGTATCCCTTCGTCCATCATATTGACGATGAAAAACAGAAATTGCTTCGGGAATCAATACCAAATTCACAATGCCGATTTATATTAACGAGAGTAACGTTTCGGAGTATCTGTTCTTTAACTCTTCCCTGGGGGCTCAGTGTTAGACTTCGATGCACCACAGGAGGTTTACTGTATCCCTTCGACCATCATATTGACGATGAACCACAGAAATTGCATCGGGAATCAATAGAAAATTCACAATGCCTATTTATATTGACGAGTGCAACGTTTCGGAGTGTCTGTTTTTTAACTCTTCCCTGGGGGCTGAGTGTTAGACTCCGATGCACCACTGCAGGTTTACTGAATCCCTTCGACCATCATATTGACGATGAAACACAGAAATTGCATCGGGAATCAATACAAAATTCACAATACCGATTTATATTGACGAGAGTAACGTTCGGTCAGTCTGGTTTTTTGGTTCTTTCCTGGGGGCTCAGTGTTAGACTCCGATGCAGCAAAGCAGGTTTACTGTATCCCTTCGACCATCATATTGACGATGAAACACAGAAATTGCATCCGGATTCAATACAAAATTCACAATGCCTATTTATATTGACGAGAGTAACGTTTCGGAGTATCTGTTTCTTAACTCTTCCGTGGGGGCTCAGTGTTAGACTCCGATGCACCACAGCAGGTTTACTGTATCCCTTCGACCATAATATTGACGATGAAACACAGAAATTGCATCGCGAATCAATAGAAAATTCACAATGCCGATTTATATTGACGAGAGTGACGTTTCGGATACCCTGCTTTTTGGCTCTTCCCTGAGGGATCAGTGTTAGACTCCTATGCACCACAGCAGGTTTACTGTATTCCTTCGACGATCGCATTGACGATGAAACACAGAAATTTCATCGGGAATCAATAGAAAATTCACAATGCCGATTTATATTGACGAGAGTAACGTTTCGGGCAGTCTGGTTTTTTGGTTCTTCCCTGGGAGCTCAGTGTTAGACTCCGATGCAGCAAAGCAGGTTTACTGTATCCCTTCGACCATCATATTGACGATGAAACACAGAAATTGCATCCGGATTCAATACAAAATTCACAATGCCTATTTATATTGACGAGAGTAACGTTTCGGAGTGTCTGTTTTTTAACTCTTCCCTAGTGGCTCAGTGTTAGACTCCGATGCATCACTTCAGGTTTACTTTATTCCTTCGACCATGATATTGACGATGAAACAAAGAAATTGCATCGGGAATCAATAGAAAATTCACAATGCCGATTTATATTGACGAGAGTAACGTTTCGGGCAGTCTGGTTTTTGGTTCTTCCCTGGGGGCTCAGTGTTAGACTCCGACGCAGCAAAGCAGGTTTACTGTATCCCATCGACCATCATATTGACGTTGAAACACAGAAATTGCATCCGGATTCATTACAAAATTCACAATGCCTATTTATATTGACGAGAGTAACGTTTCGGGGAGTCTGTTTTTGGGCTCTTCCCTGGGGGCTCAGTGTTAGACTCCGATGCACCACAGCAGGTTTTCTGTATCCCTTCGACGATAATATTGAAGATGAAACACAGATATTGCATCGGGAATCAATACAAAATTCACAATACCGATTTATATTGACGAGAGTAACGTTTCGGGCAGTCTGGTATTTTGGTTCTTCCCTGGGGGCTCAGTGTTGAACTAGGATGCACCACAGCAGGTTTACTGTATTCCTTCGACCATCACATTGACGATGAAACAGAGAAATTGCATCGGGAATCAATACAAAATTCACAATACCGATTTATATTGACGAGAGTAACGTTTCGGGCAGTCTGGTCTTTTTGTTCTTCCCTGGGGGCTCAGTGTTAGACTCCGATGCTCCACAGCAGGTTCACTGAATCCCTTCGACCATCACATTGACGACGAAATACAGAAATTACATCGGGAATCAAATTAAAATTCACAATGCCGATTTATATTAATGAGAGTAACGTTTCGGGTAGGCTGCTTTTTGGCTCTTTTCTGAGGGATCAGTGTTAGACTCCGATGCACCACAGCAGGTCTACTGTATCCCTTCGATGATCATATTGAAGATGAAACAGAGAAATTGCATCGGGAATCAATACAAAATTCACATTACCGATTTATATTGACGAGAGTAACGTTTCGGGCAGTCTGGTTATTCGCTTCTTCCCTGGGGGCTCAGTGTTAGACTCCGATGCAGCAATGCAGGTTTACTGTATGCCTTCGACCATCGTATTGACGATGAAACACAGAAATTGCATCCGGATTCAATACAAAATTCACAATGCCTATTTATATTGACGAAAGTAACGTTTCGGAGTGTCTGTTTTTTAATTCTTCCCTGGGGGCTCAGTGTTAGTCTCCGATGCACCACAGCAGGTTTATTGTATCCCTTCGACCATCATATTGACGATGAAACACAGAGATTGCATCGGGAATCAATACCAAATTCACAATACCGATTTATATTGACGGGAGTAACGTTACGGGGAGTCTGTTCTTTGGCTCTTCCATGGGTGCTCAGTGTTAAACTCCGATGCACCACAGCAGGTTTACTGTATCCCTTCGTCCATCATATTGACGATGAAACACAGAAATTGCTTCGGGAATCAATACCAAATTCACAATGCCGATTTATATTAACGAGAGTAACGTTTCGGGTAGGCTTCTTTTTGGCTCGTCCCTGAGGGCTCAGTGTTAGACTCCGATGCACCACAGCACGTTTACTGTATTCCTTCGACCATCATATTGACGATGAAACAGAGAAATTGCATCGGGAATCAATAGAAAATTCACAATGCCGATTTATATTGACGAGAGTAACGTTTCGGGCAGTCTGGTTTTTTGGTTCTTCCCTGGGGGCTCAGGGTTAGACTCCGACGAAGCAAAGCAGGTTTACTGTATCCCTTCGACCATCAGATTGACGATGAAACACAGAAATTGCATCCGGATTCAATACAAAATTCACAATGCCTATTTATATTGACGAGAGTAACGTTTCGGAGTGTCTGTTTTTTAACTCTTCCCTGGGGGCTCAGTGTTAGACTCCGATGCACCACAGCAGGTTTACTGTATCCCTTCGACCATCATATTCACGATGAAACACAGTAATTGCATCGGGAAATCGATACCAAATTCACAATACCGATTTATATTGACGATAGTAACGTTTCAGGGAGTCTTTTTTTTTGGCTCTTCCCTGGGGGCTCAGTGTTAGACTCCGATGCACCACAGCAGGTTTACTGTATTCTTTCGACCATCACATTGACGATGAAACAGAGAAATTGCATCGGGAATCAATACAAAATTCACAATACCGATTTACATTGACGAGAGTAACGTTTCGGGCAGTCTGGTTATTTGGTTCTTCCCTGGGGGCTCAGTGTTAGACTCCGATGCACCACAGCAGGTTTACTGTATCCCTTCCACGATCATATTGAAAATGAAACAGAGAAATTGCATCGGGAATCAATACCAAATTCACAATAACGATTTATATTGACGAGAGTAACGTTTCGGGCAGTCTGGTCTTTCGGTTCTTCCCTGGGGGCTCAGTGTTAGATTCCGATGCACCACAGCAGGTTTACTGTATTCCTTCAACCATCACATTGACGATGAAACAGAGAAATTGCATCGGTAAACAATACAAAATTCACAATACCGTTTTATATTGACGAGAGTAACGTTTCGGGCAGTCTGGTTTTTTGGCTCTTCCCTGAGGGATCAGTGTTAGACTCCGAAGCACCACAGCAGGTTTACTGAATTCCCTCGACCATCATATTGACGATGAGACACAGAAATTGCATCGGGAATCAATACCAAATTCACAATACCGATTTATATTGACGAGAGTAACGTTTCGGGGAGTCTGTTTTTTGGCTCTTCCATGGGTGCTCAGTGTAAACTCCGATGCACCACAGCAGGTTTACTGTATCCCTTTGACCATCATATTGACGATGAAACACGGAAATTGCATCGGGAATCAATACCAAATTCACAATACCGATTTATATTGACGAGAGTAACGTTTCGGGTAGGCTGCTTTTTGGCTCTTACCTGAGGGAT
The DNA here is from genome assembly GCF_023864275.1 of Schistocerca cancellata. Lineage (NCBI taxonomy): Eukaryota > Metazoa > Arthropoda > Insecta > Orthoptera > Acrididae > Schistocerca > Schistocerca cancellata. The sequence goes on from NC_064635.1 coordinate 186,037,589, forward strand.
CAGTGTTAGACTCCGATGGACCACAGCAGGTTAACTGTATTCCTTCGACGATCATATTGTAGATGAAACACAAAAATTGCATCGGGAATCAGTACCAAATTCACAATACCGTTTTATATTGACGAGAGTAATGTTTCGGGCAGTCTGGTTTTTTGGTTCTTCCCTGGGGGCTCAGTGTTAGACTCCGATGCAGCAAAGCAGGTTTACTGTATCCCTTCGACCATCATATTGACGATGAAACACAGAAATTGCATCCGGATTCAATACAAAATTCACAATGCCTATTTATATTGACGAGAGTAACGTTTCGGAGTGTCTGTTTTTAACCTCTTTCCTGGGGGCTCAGTGTTAGACTCCGATGCAGCAAAGCAGGTTTACTGTATCCCTTCGACCATCATATTGACGATGAAACACAGAAATTGCATCCGGATTCAGTACAAAATTCACAATGCCTATTTATATTGACGAGAGTAACGTTTCGTTGTGTCTGTTTTTTAACTCTTCCCTGGGGGCTCAGTGTTAGACTCCGATGCACCACAGCAGGTTTACTGTATCCCTTCGACCATCATATTGACGATGAACCCAGAAATTGCTTCCGGATTCAATACAAAATTCACAATGCCTATTAATATTGACGAGAGTAACGTTTCGGAGTGTCTGTTCTTTAACTCTTCCCTGGGGGCTCAGTGTTAGACTCCGATGCACCACAGCAGGTTTACTGTATCCCTTCGACCATCATATTGACGATGAATCACAGAAATTGCATCAAGAATCAATACCAAATTCACAATACCGATTTATATCGACGAGAGTAACGTTTCGGGGAGTCTGTCTTTTGGCTCTTCCCTGGGGGCTCAGTGTTAGACTCCGATGCACCACAGCGGGTTTACTGTATTCCTTCGACCATCACATTGACGATGAAACACAGAAATTGCATCGGGAATCAATACAAAATTCACAATACCGATTTATATTGACGAGAGTAACGTTTCGGGCAGTCTGGTTTTTTGGTTCTTCCTGGGGGCTCAGTGTTAGACTCCGATGCAGCAAAGCAGGTTCACTAAATCCCTTCGACCATCTCATTGACGATGAAACACAGAAATTGCATCCGGATTCAATAAAAAATTTACAATACCGATGTATATTGACGAGAGTAACGTTTCGGGGAGTCGGTTTTTTGGCTCTTCCCTGGGGGCTCAGTGTTAGACTCCGATGCACCACTGCAGGTTTACTGTATTCCTTCGACCATCACATTGACGATGGAACAGAGAAATTGCATCGGGAATCAATACACAATTCACAATACCGATTTATATTGACGAGAGTAACGTTTCGGGCAGTCTGGTTTTTTGGTTCTTCCCTGGGGGCTCAGTGTTAGACTCCGATGCAGCAAAGCAGGTTCACTGAATCCCTTCGACCGTCACATTGACGATGAAACACAGAAATTACATCGGGAATCATTACAAAATTCACAATACCGATTTATATTGACGAGAGTAACGTTTCGGGTAGGCTGCTTTTTGGCTCTTCCCTGAGGGATCAGTATTAGACTCCGATGCAGCAAAGCAGGTTTACTGTATCCCTTCGACGATCATATTGAAGATGAAACACAGAAATTGCATCGGGAATCAATACAAAATTCACAATACCGATTTGTATTGACGAGAGTAACGTTTCGGGGAGTCTGTTCTTTGGCTCTTCCCTGGGGGCTCAGTGTTAGACTCCGATGCACCACAGCAGGTTTACTGTATTCCATCGACCATCACATTGACGATGAAACAGAGAAATTGCATCGGGAATCAATACAAAATTCACAATACCGATTTATATAGACGAGAGTAACGTTTCGAGCAGTCTGGTTTTTTGGTTCTTTCCTGGGGGCTCAGTGTTAGACTCCGATGCAGCAAAGCAGGTTCACTATATCCCTTCGACCATCTCATTGACGATGAAACACAGAAATTGCATCGGGATTCAATACAAAATTTACAATACCGATGTATATTGACGAGAGTAACGTTTCGGGGAGTCGGTTTTTTGGCTCTTCCCTGGGGGCTCAGTGTTAGACTCCGATGCACCACTGCAGGTTTACTGTATTCCTTCGACCATCACATTGACGATGAAACAGGGAAATTGCATCGGGAATCAATACACAATTCACAATACCGATTTATATTGACGAGAGTAACGTTTCGGGCAGTCTGGTTTTTTGGTTTTTCACTGGGGGCTCAGTATTAGACTCCGATGCAGCAAAGCAGGTTCACTGAATCCCTTCGACCATCACATTGACGATGAAACACAGAAATTACATCGGGAATCAATACAAAATTCACAATACCGATTTATATTGACGAGAGTAACGTTTCGGGTATGCTGCTTTTTGGCTCTTCCCTGAGGGATCAGTGTTAGACTCCGATGCACCACAGCAAGTTTACTGTATCCCTTCGAGGATCATATTGAAGATGAACCACAGAAATTGCATCGGGAATCAATACAAAATTCACAATACCGATTTATATTGACGAGAGTAACGTTTCGGGCAGTCTGGTTTTTCGGTTCTTCCCTGGGGGCTTAGTGTTAGACTCCGATGCACCACAGCAGGTTTACTGTATCCCATCGTCCATCATATTGACGATGAAACACAGAAATTGCTTCGGGAATAAATAGAAAATTCACTATGCCGATTTATATTGACGAGAGTAACGTTTCGGGTAGGCTGCTTTTTGGCTCGTCCCTGAGGGATCAGTGTTAGACTCCGATGCACCACAGCAGGTTTACTGTATCCCTTCGACGATCATATTGAAGATGAAACACAGAAATTGCATCGGGAATCAATACAAAATTCACAATACCGATTTATATTAACGAGAGTAACGTTTCGGGCAGTCTGGTTCTTTGGTTCTTTCCTGGGGGTTCAGTGTTAGACTGCGATGCACCACAGCAGGTTTACTGTATTCCTTCGAGCATCACATTGACGATGAAACAGAGATATTGCATCGGGAATCAATACAAAATTCACAATACCGATTTATATTGATGAGAGTATCGTTTCGGGCAGTCTGGTTTTTTGGTTCTTCCCTGGGGGCTCAGTGTTAGACTCCGATGCAGCAAAGCAGGTTTACTGTATCCCTTCGACCATCATATTGACGATGAAACACAGAAATTGCATCCGGATTCAATACAAAATTCACAATGCCTATTTATATTGACGAGAGTAACGTTTCGGAGTGTCTGTTTTTTAACTCTTCCCTGGTAGCTCAGTGTTAGGCTCCAATGCACCACATCAGGTTTACTGTATTCCTTCGACCATCATATTGACGATGAAACAGAGAAATTGCATCGGGAATCAATAGAAAATTCACAATGCCGATTTATATTGACGAGAGTAACGTTTCGGGCAGTCTGGTTCTTTGGTTCTTCCTTGGGGGCTCAGTGTTAGACTCCGACGCAGCAAAGCAGGTTTACTGTATCCCTTCGACCATCATATTGACGATGAAACACAGAAATTGCATCCGGATTCAAAACGAAATTCACAATACCGATTTATATTGATGAGAGTAACGTTTCGGAGTGTCTGTTTTTTAACTCTTCCCTGGGGGCTCAGTGTTAGACTCCGATGCACCACAGCAGGTTTACTGTATCCCTTCGACCATCATATTGACGATGAAACACAGAAATTGCATCGGGAATCAATACCAAATTCACAATACCGATTTATATTGACGAGAGTAACGTTTCGGGTAGGCTGCTTTTTGGCTCTTCCCTGAGGGATCAGTGTTAGACTCCGATGCACCACAGCAGGTTTACTGTATTCCTTCGACGATCATATTGAAGATGAAACACAGAAATTGCATCGGGAATGAATACCAAATTCACAATACCGATTTATATTGACGAGCGTAACGTTTCGGGCAGTCTGGTTTTTCGGTTCTTCCCTGGGGGCTCAGTGTCAGACTCCGATGCAGCAAAGCAGGTTTACTGTATCCCTTCGACGGTCATATTGAAAATGAAACAGAGAAATTGCATCGGGAATCAATACAAAATTCACAATACCGATTTATATTTACGAGAGTAACGTTTCGGGCAGTCTGGTTCTTCGGTTCTTCCCTGGGGGTTCAGTGTTAGATTCCGATGCACCACAGCAGGTTTACTGTATTCCTTCGACCATCACATTGACGATGAAACACAGAAATTGCATCGGGAATCAATACAAAATTCACAATACCGATTTATATTGACGAGAGTAACGTTTCGGGCAGTCTGGTTTTTCTGTTCTTCCCTGGGGGCTCAGTGTTAGACGCCGATGCAGCAAAGCAGGTTTACTGTATCCCTTCGACCATCATATTGACGATGAAACACAGAAATTGCATCCGGATTCAATACAAAATTCACAATGCCTATTTATATTGTCGAGAGTAACGTTTCGGAGTGTCTGTTTTTTAACTCTTCCCTGGGAGCTCAGTGTTAGACTCCGATGCACCACAGCAGGTTTATTGTATCCCTTCGACCATCATATTGACGATGAAACACAAAAATTGCATCGTGAATCAATACCAAATTCACAATACCGATTTATATTGACGAGAGTAACGTTTCGGGGAGTCTGTTTCTTGGCTCTTCCATGGGTGCTCAGTGTTAAACTCCGATGCACCACAGCAGGTTTACTGTATCCCTTCGTCCATCATATTGACGATGAAACACAGAAATTGCTTCACGAATCAATAGAAAATTCACAATGCCGATTTATATTGACGAGAGTAACGTTTCGGGTAGGCTGCTCTTTTGGCTCGTCCCTGAGGGATCAGTGTTAGACTCCGATGCACCACAGCAGGTTTACTGTATCCCTTCGGCGATCATATTGAAGATGAAACACAGAAATTCCATCGGGAATCAATACAAAATTCACAATACCGATTTATATTAACGAGAGTAACGTTTCGGGCAGTCTGGTTTTTTGGTTCTTCCCTGGGGGTTCAGTGTTAGACTGCGATGCACCACAGCAGGTTTACTGTATTCCTTCGAGCATCACATTGACGATGAAACAGAGAAATTGCATCGGGAATCAATACAAAATTCACAATACCGATTTATATTGACGAGAGTGACTTTTCGGGCAGTCTGGTTTTTTGGTTCTTCCCTGGGGGCTCAGTGTTAGACTCCGATGCAGCAAAGCAGGTTTACTGTATCCCTTCGACCATCATATTGACGATGAAACACAGAAATTGCATCCGGATTCAATACAAAATTCACAATGCCTATTTATATTGACGAGAGTAACGTTTCGGAGTGTCTGTTTTTTACCTCTTCCCTGGTGGCTCAGTGTTAGACTCCGATGCACCACATCAGGTTTACTGTATCCTTCGACCATCATATTGACGATGAAACAGAGAAATTGCATCGGGAATCAATAGAAAATTCACAATGCCGATTTATATTGACGAGAGTAACGTTTCGGGCAGTCTGGTTCTTTGGTTCTTCCCTGGGGGCTCAGTGTTAGACTCCGACGCAGCAAAGCAGGTTTACTGTATCCCTTCGACCTTCATATTGACGATGAAACACAGAAATTGCATCGGGAATCAATACCAAATTCACAATACCGATTTATATAGACGAGAGTAACGTTTCGGAGTGTCTGTTTTTTAACTCTTCCCTGGGGGCTCAGTGTTAGACTCCGATGCACCACAGCAGGTTTACTGTATCCCTTCGACCATCATATTGACGATGAAACACAGAAATTGCATCGGGAATCAATACCAAATTCACAATACCGATTTATATTGACGATAGTAACGTTTCGGGGAGTCTGTTTATTGGCTCTTCCCTGGGGGCTCAGTGTTAGACTCCGATGCACCACAGCACGTTTACTGTATCCCTTCGACCATCATATTGAAGATGAAACACAGAAATTGCATCGGGAATCAATACAAAATTCACAATACCGATTTATATTAACGAGAGTAACGTTTCGGGCAGTCTGGTTCTTTGGTTCTTTCCTGGGGGTTCAGTGTTAGACTGCGATGCACCACAGCAGGTTTACTGTATTCCTTCGAGCATCACATTGACGATGAAACAGAGATATTGCATCGGGAATCAATACAAAATTCACAATACCGATTTATATTGATGAGAGTATCGTTTCGGGCAGTCTGGTTTTTTGGTTCTTCCCTGGGGGCTCAGTGTTAGACTCCGATGCAGCAAAGCAGGTTTACTGTATCCCTTCGACCATCATATTGACGATGAAACACAGAAATTGCATCCGGATTCAATACAAAATTCACAATGCCTATTTATATTGACGAGAGTAACGTTTCGGAGTGTCTGTTTTTTAACTCTTCCCTGGTAGCTCAGTGTTAGGCTCCAATGCACCACATCAGGTTTACTGTATTCCTTCGACCATCATATTGACGATGAAACAGAGAAATTGCATCGGGAATCAATAGAAAATTCACAATGCCGATTTATATTGACGAGAGTAACGTTTCGGGCAGTCTGGTTCTTTGGTTCTTCCTTGGGGGCTCAGTGTTAGACTCCGACGCAGCAAAGCAGGTTTACTGTATCCCTTCGACCATCATATTGACGATGAAACACAGAAATTGCATCCGGATTCAAAACGAAATTCACAATACCGATTTATATTGATGAGAGTAACGTTTCGGAGTGTCTGTTTTTTAACTCTTCCCTGGGGGCTCAGTGTTAGACTCCGATGCACCACAGCAGGTTTACTGTATCCCTTCGACCATCATATTGACGATGAAACACAGAAATTGCATCGGGAATCAATACCAAATTCACAATACCGATTTATATTGACGAGAGTAACGTTTCGGGTAGGCTGCTTTTTGGCTCTTCCCTGAGGGATCAGTGTTAGACTCCGATGCACCACAGCAGGTTTACTGTATTCCTTCGACGATCATATTGAAGATGAAACACAGAAATTGCATCGGGAATGAATACCAAATTCACAATACCGATTTATATTGACGAGCGTAACGTTTCGGGCAGTCTGGTTTTTCGGTTCTTCCCTGGGGGCTCAGTGTCAGACTCCGATGCAGCAAAGCAGGTTTACTGTATCCCTTCGACGGTCATATTGAAAATGAAACAGAGAAATTGCATCGGGAATCAATACAAAATTCACAATACCGATTTATATTTACGAGAGTAACGTTTCGGGCAGTCTGGTTCTTCGGTTCTTCCCTGGGGGTTCAGTGTTAGATTCCGATGCACCACAGCAGGTTTACTGTATTCCTTCGACCATCACATTGACGATGAAACACAGAAATTGCATCGGGAATCAATACAAAATTCACAATACCGATTTATATTGACGAGAGTAACGTTTCGGGCAGTCTGGTTTTTCTGTTCTTCCCTGGGGGCTCAGTGTTAGACGCCGATGCAGCAAAGCAGGTTTACTGTATCCCTTCGACCATCATATTGACGATGAAACACAGAAATTGCATCCGGATTCAATACAAAATTCACAATGCCTATTTATATTGTCGAGAGTAACGTTTCGGAGTGTCTGTTTTTTAACTCTTCCCTGGGAGCTCAGTGTTAGACTCCGATGCACCACAGCAGGTTTATTGTATCCCTTCGACCATCATATTGACGATGAAACACAAAAATTGCATCGTGAATCAATACCAAATTCACAATACCGATTTATATTGACGAGAGTAACGTTTCGGGGAGTCTGTTTCTTGGCTCTTCCATGGGTGCTCAGTGTTAAACTCCGATGCACCACAGCAGGTTTACTGTATCCCTTCGTCCATCATATTGACGATGAAACACAGAAATTGCTTCACGAATCAATAGAAAATTCACAATGCCGATTTATATTGACGAGAGTAACGTTTCGGGTAGGCTGCTCTTTTGGCTCGTCCCTGAGGGATCAGTGTTAGACTCCGATGCACCACAGCAGGTTTACTGTATCCCTTCGGCGATCATATTGAAGATGAAACACAGAAATTCCATCGGGAATCAATACAAAATTCACAATACCGATTTATATTAACGAGAGTAACGTTTCGGGCAGTCTGGTTTTTTGGTTCTTCCCTGGGGGTTCAGTGTTAGACTGCGATGCACCACAGCAGGTTTACTGTATTCCTTCGAGCATCACATTGACGATGAAACAGAGAAATTGCATCGGGAATCAATACAAAATTCACAATACCGATTTATATTGACGAGAGTGACTTTTCGGGCAGTCTGGTTTTTTGGTTCTTCCCTGGGGGCTCAGTGTTAGACTCCGATGCAGCAAAGCAGGTTTACTGTATCCCTTCGACCATCATATTGACGATGAAACACAGAAATTGCATCCGGATTCAATACAAAATTCACAATGCCTATTTATATTGACGAGAGTAACGTTTCGGAGTGTCTGTTTTTTACCTCTTCCCTGGTGGCTCAGTGTTAGACTCCGATGCACCACATCAGGTTTACTGTATCCTTCGACCATCATATTGACGATGAAACAGAGAAATTGCATCGGGAATCAATAGAAAATTCACAATGCCGATTTATATTGACGAGAGTAACGTTTCGGGCAGTCTGGTTCTTTGGTTCTTCCCTGGGGGCTCAGTGTTAGACTCCGACGCAGCAAAGCAGGTTTACTGTATCCCTTCGACCTTCATATTGACGATGAAACACAGAAATTGCATCGGGAATCAATACCAAATTCACAATACCGATTTATATAGACGAGAGTAACGTTTCGGAGTGTCTGTTTTTTAACTCTTCCCTGGGGGCTCAGTGTTAGACTCCGATGCACCACAGCAGGTTTACTGTATCCCTTCGACCATCATATTGACGATGAAACACAGAAATTGCATCGGGAATCAATACCAAATTCACAATACCGATTTATATTGACGATAGTAACGTTTCGGGGAGTCTGTTTATTGGCTCTTCCCTGGGGGCTCAGTGTTAGACTCCGATGCACCACAGCACGTTTACTGTATCCCTTCGACCATCATATTGACGATGAAACACAGAAATTGCACCGGGAATCAATACAAAATACACAATACCTATTTATATTGACGATAGTAACGTTTCGGGTAGGCTGCTTTTTGGCTCTTCCCTGAGGGATCAGTGTTAGACTCCGATGCACCACAGCAGGTTCACGGTATTCCTTCGACGATCATATTGAAGATGAAACACAGAAATTGCATCGGGAATCAATACCAAATTCACAATGCCGATTTATATTGACGAGAGTAACGTTTCGGGGAGTCTGTTTTTTGGCTCTTCCCTGGGGGCTCGGTGTTAGACTCCGATGCACCACAGCAGGTTTACTGTATCCCTTCGACGATCATATTGAAGATGAAACACAGAAATTGCATCGGGAATCAATACAAAATTCACAATACCGATTTATATTGTCGAGAGTAACATTTTGGGCAGTCTGGTTATTTGGTTCTTCCCTGGGGGCTCAGTGTTAAACTCCGATGCACCACAGCAGGTTTACTGTATTCCTCCGACCATCACATTGACGATGAAACAGAGAAATTGCATCGGGAATCAATACAAAATTCACAATACCGATTTATATAGACGAGAGTAACGTTTCGGGCAGTCTGGTTTTTTGGTTCTTCCCTCGGGGCTCAGTGTCAGACTCCAATGCACCACAGCAGGTTTACTGTATTCCTTCGACCATCGCATTGACGATGAAACAGAGAAATTGCATCGGGAATCAATACAAAATTCACAATACCGATTTATATTGACGAGAGTAACGTTTCGGGCAGTCTGGTTATTTGGTTATTCCCTGGGGGCTCAGTGTTAGACTCCGATGCACCACAGCAGGTTTACTGTATCCCTTCGACGATCATATTGAAAATGAAACAGAGAAATTGCATCGGGAATCAATACAAGATTCACAATACCGAATTATATTGACGAGAGTAACGTTTCGGGCAGTCTGGTTGTTCGGTTCTTCCCTGGGGGCTCAGTGTTAGATTCCGTTGCACCACAGCAGGTTTACTGTATTCCTTCGACCATCATATTGACGATGAAACAGAGAAATTGCATCGGGAATCAATACAAAATTCACAATACCGATTTATATTGACGAGAGTAACGTTTCGGGCAGTCTGGTTTTTTGGTTCTTCCCTGGGGGCTCAGTGTTAGACTCCGATGCAGCAAAGCAGGTTTACTGTATCCCTTCTACCATCGACCATCACATTGACGATGAAACAGAGAAATTGCATCGGGAATCAATACAAAATTCACAATACCGATTTATTCTGACGAGAGTAACGTTTCGGGCAGTCTGGTTTTTTGGTTCTTCCCTGGGGGCTCAGTGTTAGACTCCGATGCAGCAAAGCAGGTTTACTGTATCCCTTCTACCATCATATTGACGATGAAACACAGAAATTGCATCCGGATTCAATACAAAATTCTCAATGCCTATTTATATTGACGAGAGTAACGTTTCGGAGTGTCTGTTTTTTAACTCTTCCCTGGGGGCTCAGTGTTAGACTCCGATGCACCACAGCAGGTTTATTGTATCCCTTCGACCATCATATTGACGATGAAACACAGAAATTGCATCGGGAATCAATACCAAATTCACAATACCGATTTATATTGACGAGAGTAACGTTTCGGGGAGTCTGTTTTTTGGCTCTTCCATGGGTGCTCAGTGTTAAACTCCGATGCACCACAGCAAGTTTACTGTATCCCTTCGTCCATCATATTGACGATGAAACACAGAAATTGCTTCGGGAATCAATAGAAAATTCACAATGCCGATTTATATTGACGAGAGTAACGTTTCGAGTAGGCTGCTTTTTGGCTCTTCCCTGAGGGATCTGTGTTAGACTCCGATGCACCACAGCAGGTTTACTGTATCCCTTCGATGATCATATTGAAGATGAAACACAGAAATTGCATCGGGAATCAATACAAAATTCACAATACCGATTTATATTAACGAGAGTAACGTTTCGGGCAGTCTGGTTTTTTGGTTCTTCCCTGGGGGTTCAGTGTTAGACTGCGATGCACCACAGCAGGTTTACTGTATTCCTTCGAGCATCACATTGACGATGAAACAGAGAAATTGCATCGGGAATCAATACAAAATTCACAATACCGATTTATATTGACGAGAGTAACGTTTCGGGTAGTCTGGTTTTTTGGTTCTTCCCTGGGGGCTCAGTGTTAGACTCCGATTTACCAAAGCAGGTTTACTGTATCCCTTCGACCAACATATTGACGATGAAACACAGAAATTGCATCGGGAATCAATACCAAATTCACAATACAGATTTATATTGACGAGAGTAACGTTTCGGGTAGGCTGCTTTTTGACTCTTCCCTGAGGGATCAGTGTTAGACTCCGATGCACCACAGCAGGTTTACTGTATTCCTTCGACGATCATATTGAAGATGAAACACAGAAATTGCATCTGGAATCAATACAAAATTCACAATACCGATTTATATTGACGAGAGTAACGTTTCGGGCAGTCTGGTTTTTTGGTTCTTCCCTGGGGGCTCAGTGTTAGACTCCGATGCAGCAAAGCAGGTTTACTGTATCCCTTCGACCATCATATTGACGATGAAACACAGAAATTGCATCCGGATTCAATACAAAATTCACAATGCCTATTTATATTGACGAGAGTAACGTTTCGGAGTGTCTGTTTTTTAACTCTTCCCTGGGGGCTCAGTGTTAGACTCCGATGCACCACAGCAGGTTTACTGTATCCCTTCGACCATCATATTGATGATGAAACACAGAAATTGCATCGGGAATCAATAGAAAATTCACAATACCGATTTATATTGACGATAGTAACGTCTCGGGGAGTCTGTTTTTTGGCTCTTCCCTGGGGGCTCAGTGTTAGACTCCGATGCACCACAGCAGGTTTACTGTATCCCTTCGACCATCATATTGACGATGAAACACAGAAATTGCACCGGGAATCAATACCAAATTCACAATACCTATTTACATTGACGAGAGTAACGTATCGGGTAGGCTGCTTTTTGGCTCTTCCCTGAGGGATCAGTGTTAGACTCCGATGCACCACAGCAGGTTCACGGTATTCCCTCGACGATCATATTGAAGATGAAACACAGAAATTGCATCGGGAATCAATACCAAATTCACAATGCCGATTTATATTGACGAGAGTAACGTTTCGGGGAGTCTGTTTTTTGGCTCTTCCCTGGGGGATCGGTGTTAGACTCCGATGTACCACAGCAGGTTTACTGTATCCCTTCGACGATCATATTGAAGATGAAACACAGAAATTGCATCGGGAATCAATACAAAATTCACAATACCGATTTATATTGACGAGAGTAACGTTTTGGGCAGTCTGGTTATTTGGTTCTTCCCTTGGGGCTCAGTGTTAGACTCCGATGCACCACAGCAGGTTTACTGTATTCCTTCGACCATCACATTGACGATGAAACAGAGAAATTGCATCGGGAATCAATACAAAATTCACAATACCGATTTATATTGACGAGAGTAACGTTTCGGGCACTCTGGTATTTTGGTTCTTCCCTGGGGGATCAGTGTTAGACTCCGATGCACCATAGCAATTTTACTGTATTCCTTCGACCATCACATTGACGATGAAACAGAGAAGTTGCATCGGGATTCAATACAAAATTCACAATACCGATTTATATTGACGAGAGTAACGTTTCGGGCAGTCTGGTTATTTGGTTCTTCCCTGGGGGCTCAGTGTTAGACTCCGATGCACCACAGCAGGATTACTGTATCCCTTCGACGATCATATTGAAAATGAAACAGAGAAATTGCATCGGGAATCAATACAAAATTCACAATACCGATTTATATTGACGAGAGTAACGTTTCGGGCAGTCTGGTTTTTTGGTTCTTCCCTGGGGGTTCAGTGTTAGACTGCGATGCACCACAGCAGGTTTACTGTATTCCTTCGAGCATCACATTGACGATGAAACAGAGAAATTGCATAGGGAATCAATACAAAATTCACAATACCGATTTATATTGACGAGAGTGACGTTTCGGGCAATCTGGTTTTTTGGTTCTTCCCTGTGGGCTCAGTGTTAGACTCCGATGCAGCAAAGCAGGTTTACTGTATCCCTTCGACCATCATATTGACGATAAAACACAGAAATTGCATCCGGATTCAATAAAAAATTCACAATGCCTATTTATATTGTCGAGAGTAACGTTTCGGAGTGTCTGTTTTTTAACTCTTCCCTGGGAGCTCAGTGTTAGACTCCGATGCACCACAGCAGGTTTACTGTATCCCTTCGTCCATCATTTTGACGATGAAACACAGAAATTGCTTCGGGAATCAATAGAAAATTCACAATGCCGATTTATATTGACGAGAGTAACGTTTCGGGCACTCTGGTATTTTGGTTCTTCCCTGGGGGATCAGTGTTAGACTCCGATGCACCATAGCAATTTTACTGTATTCCTTCGACCATCACATTGACGATGAAACAGAGAAGTTGCATCGGGATTCAATACAAAATTCACAATACCGATTTATATTAACGAGAGTAACGTTTCGGGCAGTCTGGTTTTTTGGTTCTTCCCTGGGGGTTCAGTGTTAGACTGCGATGCACCACAGCAGGTTTACTGTATTCCTTCGAGCATCACATTGACGATGAAACAGAGAAATTGCATCGGGAATCAATACAAAATTCACAATACCGATTTATATTGACGAGAGTGACGTTTCGGGCAGTCTGAATTTTTGGTTCTTTCCTGGGGGCTCAGTGTTAGACTCCGATGCAGCAAAGCAGGTTTACTGTATTCCTTCGACCATCATATTGACGATGAAACTGAGAAATTGCATCGGGAATCAATAGAAAATTCACAATGCCGATTTATATTGACGAGAGTAACGTTTCGGGCAGTCTGGTTTTTTGGTTCTTCCCTGGGGGCTCAGTGTTAGACTCCGACGCAGCAAAGCAGGTTTACTGTATCCCTTCGACCATCATATTGACGATGAAACACAGAAATTGCATCGGGAATCAATACCAAATTCACAATACCGATTTATATTGACGAGAGTAACGTTTCGGAGTGTCTGTTTTTTAACTCTTCCCTGGGGGCTCAGTGTTAGACTCCGATGCACCACAGCAGGTTTACTGTATCCCTTCTACGATCATATTGAAGATGAATCACAGAAATTGCATCGGGAATCAATACAAAATTCACAATACCGATTTATATTGACGAGAGTAACCTTTTGGGCAGTCTGGTTATTTGGTTCTTCCCTGGGGGCTCAGTGTTAAACTCCGATGCACCACATCAGGTTTACTGTATTCCTTCGACCATCACATTGACGATGAAACAGAGAAATTGCATCGGGAATCAATACAAAATTCACAATACCGATTTATATTGACGAGAGTAACGTTTCGGGCAGTCTGGTTTTTTGGTTCTTCCCTGGGGGCTCAGTGTTAGACTCCAATGCACCACAGCAGGTTTACTGTATTCCTTCGACCATCACATTGACGATGAAACAGAGAAATTGCATCGGGAATCAATACAAAATTCACAATACCGATTTATATTGACGAGAGTAACGTTTCGGGCAGTCTGGTTTTTTTGTTCTTCCCTGGGGGCTCAGTGTTAGACTCCGATGCACCACAGCAGGTTTACTGTATTCCTTCGACCATCACATTGACGATGAAACAGAGAAATTGCATCGGGAATCAATACAAAATTCACAATACCAATTTATATTGACGAGAGTAACGTTTCGGGCAGTCTGGTTATTTGGTTCTTCCCTGGGGGCTCAGTGTTAGACTCCGATGCACCACAGCAGGTTTACTGTATCCCTTCGACGATCATATTGAAAATGAAACAGAGAAATTGCATCGGGAATCAATACAAAATTCACAATACCGATTTATATTGACGAGAGTGACGTTTCGGGCAGTCTGAATTTTTGGTTCTTTCCTGGGGGCTCAGTGTTAGACTCCGATGCAGCAAAGCAGGTTTACTGTATTCCTTCGACCATCATATTGACGATGAAACTGAGAAATTGCATCGGGAATCAATAGAAAATTCACAATGCCGATTTATATTGACGAGAGTAACGTTTCGGGCAGTCTGGTTTTTTGGTTCTTCCCTGGGGGCTCAGTGTTAGACTCCGACGCAGCAAAGCAGGTTTACTGTATCCCTTCGACCATCATATTGACGATGAAACACAGAAATTGCATCGGGAATCAATACCAAATTCACAATACCGATTTATATTGACGAGAGTAACGTTTCGGAGTGTCTGTTTTTTAACTCTTCCCTGGGGGCTCAGTGTTAGACTCCGATGCACCACAGCAGGTTTACTGTATCCCTTCTACGATCATATTGAAGATGAATCACAGAAATTGCATCGGGAATCAATACAAAATTCACAATACCGATTTATATTGACGAGAGTAACCTTTTGGGCAGTCTGGTTATTTGGTTCTTCCCTGGGGGCTCAGTGTTAAACTCCGATGCACCACATCAGGTTTACTGTATTCCTTCGACCATCACATTGACGATGAAACAGAGAAATTGCATCGGGAATCAATACAAAATTCACAATACCGATTTATATTGACGAGAGTAACGTTTCGGGCAGTCTGGTTTTTTGGTTCTTCCCTGGGGGCTCAGTGTTAGACTCCAATGCACCACAGCAGGTTTACTGTATTCCTTCGACCATCACATTGACGATGAAACAGAGAAATTGCATCGGGAATCAATACAAAATTCACAATACCGATTTATATTGACGAGAGTAACGTTTCGGGCAGTCTGGTTTTTTTGTTCTTCCCTGGGGGCTCAGTGTTAGACTCCGATGCACCACAGCAGGTTTACTGTATTCCTTCGACCATCACATTGACGATGAAACAGAGAAATTGCATCGGGAATCAATACAAAATTCACAATACCAATTTATATTGACGAGAGTAACGTTTCGGGCAGTCTGGTTATTTGGTTCTTCCCTGGGGGCTCAGTGTTAGACTCCGATGCACCACAGCAGGTTTACTGTATCCCTTCGACGATCATATTGAAAATGAAACAGAGAAATTGCATCGGGAATCAATACAAAATTCACAATACCGATTTATATTGACGAGAGTAACGTTTCGGGAAGTCTGGTTGTTCGGTTCTTCGCTGGGGGCTCAGTGTTAGATTCCGATGCACCACAGCAGGTTTACTGTATTCCTTCGACCATCATATTGACGATGAAACAGAGAAATTGCATCGGGAATCAATACAAAATTCACAAAACCGATTTATATTGACGAGAGTAACGTTTCGGGCAGTCTGGTTTTTTGGTTCTTCCCTGGGGGCTCAGTGTTAGACTCCGATGCAGCAAAGCAGGTTTACTGTATCCCTTCTACCATCGACCATCACATTGACGATGAAACAGAGAAATTGCATCGGGAATCAATACAAAATTCACAATACCGATTTCTATTGACGAGAGTAACGTTTCGGGCAGTCTGGTTTTTTGGTTCTTCCCTGGGGGCTCAGTGTTAGACTCCGATGCAGCAAAGCAGGTTTACTGTATCCCTTCTACCATCATATTGACGATGAAACACAGAAATTGCATCCGGATTCTATACAAAATTCTCAATGCCTATTTATATTGACGAGAGTAACGTTTCGGAGTGTCTGTTTTTTAACTCTTCCCTGGGGGCTCAGTGTTAGACTCCGATGCACCACAGCAGGTTTATTGTATCCCTTCGACCATCATATTGACGATGAAACACAGAAATTGCATCGGGAATCAATACCAAATTCACAATACCGATTTATATTGACGAGAGTAACGTTTCGGGGAGTCTGTTTTTTGGCTCTTCCATGGGTGCTCAGTGTTAAACTCCGATGCACCACAGCAGGTTTACTGTATCCCTTCGTCCATCATATTGACGATGAAACACAGAAATTGCTTCGGGAATCAATAGAAAATTCACAATGCCGATTTATATTGACGAGAGTATCGTTTCGAGTAGGCTCCTTTTTGGCTCTTCCCTGAGGGATCTGTGTTAGACTCCGATGCACCACAGCAGGTTTACTGTATCCCTTCGACGATCATATTGAAGATGAAACACAGAAATTGCATCGGGAATCAATACAAAATTCACAATACCGATTTATATTAACGAGAATAACGTTTCGGGCAGTCTGGTTTTTTGGTTCTTCCCTGGGGGTTCAGTGTTAGACTGCGATGCACCACTGCAGGTTTACTGTATTCCTTCGAGCATCACATTGACGATGAAACAGAGAAATTGCATCGGGAATCAATACAAAATTCACAATACCGATTTATATTGACGAGAGTAACGTTTCGGGCAGTCTGGTTTTTTGGTTCTTCCCTGGGGGCTCAGTGTTAGACTCCGATGCAGCAAAGCAGGTTTACTGTATCCCTTCGACCATCATATTGACGATGATACACAGAAATTGCATCCGGATTCAATAAAAAATTCACAATGCCTATTTATATTGACGAGAGTAACGTTTCGGAGTGTTTGTTTTTTAACTCTTCCCTGGTGGCTCAGTGTTAGACTCCGATGCACCACATCAGGATTACTGTATTCCTTCGACCATCATATTGACGATGAAACAGAGAAATTGCATCGGGAATCAATAGAAAATTCACAATGCCGATTTATATTGACGAGAGTAACGTTTCGGGCAGTCTGGTTTTTTGGTTCTTCCCTGGGGGCTCAGTGTTATACTCCGACGCAGCAAAGCAGGTTTACTGTATCCCTTCGACCATCATATTGACGATGAAACACAGAAATTGCATCCGGATTCAATACAAAATTCACAATACCGATTTATATTGACGAGAGTAACGTTTCGGGTAGGCTGCTTTTTGGCTCTTCCCTGGGGGCTCAGTGTTAGACTCCGATTTACCAAAGCAGGTTTACTGTATCCCTTCGACCAACATATTGACGATGAAACACAGAAATTGCATCGGGAATCAATACCAAAATCACAATACCGATTTATATTGACGAGAGTAACGTTTCGGGCAGTCTGGTTTTTTGGTTCTTCCCTGGGGTCTCAGTGTTAGACTCCGATGCAGCAAAGCAGGTTTACTGTATCCCTTCGTCCATCATATTGACGATGAAACACAGAAATTGCTTCGGGAATCAATAGAAAATTCACAATGCCGATTTATATTGACGAGAGTATCGTTTCGAGTAGGCTCCTTTTTGGCTCTTCCCTGAGGGATCTGTGTTACACTCCGATGCACCACAGCAGGTTTACTGTATCCCTTCGACGATCATATTGAAGATGAAACACAGAAATTGCATCGGGAATCAATACAAAATTCACAATACCGATTTATATTAACGAGAATAACGTTTCGGGCAGTCTGGTTTTTTGGTTCTTCCCTGGGGGTTCAGTGTTAGACTGCGATGCACCACTGCAGGTTTACTGTATTCCTTCGAGCATCACATTGACGATGAAACAGAGAAATTGCATCGGGAATCAATACAAAATTCACAATACCGATTTATATTGACGAGAGTAACGTTTCGGGCAGTCTGGTTTTTTGGTTCTTCCCTGGGGGCTCAGTGTTAGACTCCGATGCAGCAAAGCAGGTTTACTGTATCCCTTCGACCATCATATTGACGATGATACACAGAAATTGCATCCGGATTCAATAAAAAATTCACAATGCCTATTTATATTGACGAGAGTAACGTTTCGGAGTGTTTGTTTTTTAACTCTTCCCTGGTGGCTCAGTGTTAGACTCCGATGCACCACATCAGGATTACTGTATTCCTTCGACCATCATATTGACGATGAAACAGAGAAATTGCATCGGGAATCAATAGAAAATTCACAATGCCGATTTATATTGACGAGAGTAACGTTTCGGGCAGTCTGGTTTTTTGCTTCTTCCCTGGGGGCTCAGTGTTATACTCCGACGCAGCAAAGCAGGTTTACTGTATCCCTTCGACCATCATATTGACGATGAAACACAGAAATTGCATCCGGATTCAATACAAAATTCACAATACCGATTTATATTGACGAGAGTAACGTTTCGGGTAGGCTGCTTTTTGGCTCTTCCCTGGGGGCTCAGTGTTAGACTCCGATTTACCAAAGCAGGTTTACTGTATCCCTTCGACCAACATATTGACGATGAAACACAGAAATTGCATCGGGAATCAATACCAAAATCACAATACCGATTTATATTGACGAGAGTAACGTTTCGGGCAGTCTGGTTTTTTGGTTCTTCCCTGGGGTCTCAGTGTTAGACTCCGATGCAGCAAAGCAGGTTTACTGTATCCCTTCGACCATCATATTGACGATGAAACACAGAAATTGCATCCGGATTCAATACAAAATTCACAATGCCTATTTATATTGACGAGATTAACGTTTCGGAGTGTCTGTTTTTTAACTCTTCCCTGGGGGCTCAGTGTTAGACTCCGATGCACCACAGCAGGTTTACTGTATCCCTTTGACCATCATATTGACGATGAAACACAGAAATTGCATCGGGAATCAATAGAAAATTCACAATACTGATTTATATTGACGATAGTAACGTTTCGGGGAGTCTGTTCTTTGGCTCTTCCCTGGGGGCTCAGTGTTAGACTCCGATGCACCACAGCAGGTTTACTGTATCCCTAAGACCATCATATTGACGATGAAACACAGAAATTGCACCGGGAATCAATACCAAATTCACAATACCTATTTACATTGACGAGAGTAACGTATCAGGTAGGCTGATTTTTGGCTCTTCCCTGAGGGATCAGTGTTAGACTCCGATGCACCACAGCAGGTTCACGGTATTCCTTCGACGATCATATTGAAGATGAAACACAGAAATTGCATCGGGAATCAATACCAAATTCACAATGCCGATTTATATTGACGAGAGTAACGTTTCGGGGAGTCTGTTTTTTGGCTCTTCCCTGGGGGATCGGTGTTAGACTCCGATGCACCACAGCAGGTTTACTGTATCCCTTCGACGATCATATTGAAGATGAAACACAGAAATTGCATCGGGAATCAATACAAAATTCACTATACCGATTTATATTGACGAGAGTAACGTTTTGGGCAGTCTGGTTATTTGGTTCTTCCCTTGGGGCTCAGTGTTAGACTCCGATGCACCACAGCAGGTTTACTGTATTCCTTCGACCATCACATTTACGATGAAACAGAGAAATTGCATCGGGAATCAATACAAAATTCACAATACCGATTTATATTGACGAGAGTAACGTTTCGGGCAGTCTGGTTTTTTTGTTCTTCCCTGGGGGCTCAGTGTTAGACTCCGATGCACCACAGCAGGTTTACTGTATTCCTTCGACCATCACATTGACGATGAAACAGAGAAATTGCATCGGGAATCAATACAAAATTCACAATACCAATTTATATTGACGAGAGTAACGTTTCGGGCAGTCTGGTTATTTGGTTCTTCCCTGGGGGCTCAGTGTTAGACTCCGATGCACCACAGCAGGTTTACTGTATCCCTTCGACGATCATATTGAAAATGAAACAGAGAAATTGCATCGGGAATCAATACAAAATTCACAATACCGATTTATATTGACGAGAGTAACGTTTCGGGAAGTCTGGTTGTTCGGTTCTTCGCTGGGGGCTCAGTGTTAGATTCCGATGCACCACAGCAGGTTTACTGTATTCCTTCGACCATCATATTGACGATGAAACAGAGAAATTGCATCGGGAATCAATACAAAATTCACAAAACCGATTTATATTGACGAGAGTAACGTTTCGGGCAGTCTGGTTTTTTGGTTCTTCCCTGGGGGCTCAGTGTTAGACTCCGATGCAGCAAAGCAGGTTTACTGTATCCCTTCTACCATCGACCATCACATTGACGATGAAACAGAGAAATTGCATCGGGAATCAATACAAAATTCACAATACCGATTTCTATTGACGAGAGTAACGTTTCGGGCAGTCTGGTTTTTTGGTTCTTCCCTGGGGGCTCAGTGTTAGACTCCGATGCAGCAAAGCAGGTTTACTGTATCCCTTCTACCATCATATTGACGATGAAACACAGAAATTGCATCCGGATTCTATACAAAATTCTCAATGCCTATTTATATTGACGAGAGTAACGTTTCGGAGTGTCTGTTTTTTAACTCTTCCCTGGGGGCTCAGTGTTAGACTCCGATGCACCACAGCAGGTTTATTGTATCCCTTCGACCATCATATTGACGATGAAACACAGAAATTGCATCGGGAATCAATACCAAATTCACAATACCGATTTATATTGACGAGAGTAACGTTTCGGGGAGTCTGTTTTTTGGCTCTTCCATGGGTGCTCAGTGTTAAACTCCGATGCACCACAGCAGGTTTACTGTATCCCTTCGTCCATCATATTGACGATGAAACACAGAAATTGCTTCGGGAATCAATAGAAAATTCACAATGCCGATTTATATTGACGAGAGTATCGTTTCGAGTAGGTCCTTTTTGGCTCTTCCCTGAGGGATCTGTGTTAGACTCCGATGCACCACAGCAGGTTTACTGTATCCCTTCGACGATCATATTGAAGATGAAACACAGAAATTGCATCGGGAATCAATACAAAATTCACAATACCGATTTATATTAACGAGAATAACGTTTCGGGCAGTCTGGTTTTTTGGTTCTTCCCTGGGGGTTCAGTGTTAGACTGCGATGCACCACTGCAGGTTTACTGTATTCCTTCGAGCATCACATTGACGATGAAACAGAGAAATTGCATCGGGAATCAATACAAAATTCACAATACCGATTTATATTGACGAGAGTAACGTTTCGGGCAGTCTGGTTTTTTGGTTCTTCCCTGGGGGCTCAGTGTTAGACTCCGATGCAGCAAAGCAGGTTTACTGTATCCCTTCGACCATCATATTGACGATGATACACAGAAATTGCATCCGGATTCAATAAAAAATTCACAATGCCTATTTATATTGACGAGAGTAACGTTTCGGAGTGTTTGTTTTTTAACTCTTCCCTGGTGGCTCAGTGTTAGACTCCGATGCACCACATCAGGATTACTGTATTCCTTCGACCATCATATTGACGATGAAACAGAGAAATTGCATCGGGAATCAATAGAAAATTCACAATGCCGATTTATATTGACGAGAGTAACGTTTCGGGCAGTCTGGTTTTTTGGTTCTTCCCTGGGGGCTCAGTGTTATACTCCGACGCAGCAAAGCAGGTTTACTGTATCCCTTCGACCATCATATTGACGATGAAACACAGAAATTGCATCCGGATTCAATACAAAATTCACAATACCGATTTATATTGACGAGAGTAACGTTTCGGGTAGGCTGCTTTTTGGCTCTTCCCTGGGGGCTCAGTGTTAGGCTCCGATTTACCAAAGCAGGTTTACTGTATCCCTTCGACCAACATATTGACGATGAAACACAGAAATTGCATCGGGAATCAATACCAAAATCACAATACCGATTTATATTGACGAGAGTAACGTTTCGGGCAGTCTGGTTTTTTGGTTCTTCCCTGGGGTCTCAGTGTTAGACTCCGATGCAGCAAAGCAGGTTTACTGTATCCCTTCGTCCATCATATTGACGATGAAACACAGAAATTGCTTCGGGAATCAATAGAAAATTCACAATGCCGATTTATATTGACGAGAGTATCGTTTCGAGTAGGCTCCTTTTTGGCTCTTCCCTGAGGGATCTGTGTTACACTCCGATGCACCACAGCAGGTTTACTGTATCCCTTCGACGATCATATTGAAGATGAAACACAGAAATTGCATCGGGAATCAATACAAAATTCACAATACCGATTTATATTAACGAGAATAACGTTTCGGGCAGTCTGGTTTTTTGGTTCTTCCCTGGGGGTTCAGTGTTAGACTGCGATGCACCACTGCAGGTTTACTGTATTCCTTCGAGCATCACATTGACGATGAAACAGAGAAATTGCATCGGGAATCAATACAAAATTCACAATACCGATTTATATTGACGAGAGTAACGTTTCGGGCAGTCTGGTTTTTTGGTTCTTCCCTGGGGGCTCAGTGTTAGACTCCGATGCAGCAAAGCAGGTTTACTGTATCCCTTCGACCATCATATTGACGATGATACACAGAAATTGCATCCGGATTCAATAAAAAATTCACAATGCCTATTTATATTGACGAGAGTAACGTTTCGGAGTGTTTGTTTTTTAACTCTTCCCTGGTGGCTCAGTGTTAGACTCCGATGCACCACATCAGGATTACTGTATTCCTTCGACCATCATATTGACGATGAAACAGAGAAATTGCATCGGGAATCAATAGAAAATTCACAATGCCGATTTATATTGACGAGAGTAACGTTTCGGGCAGTCTGGTTTTTTGCTTCTTCCCTGGGGGCTCAGTGTTATACTCCGACGCAGCAAAGCAGGTTTACTGTATCCCTTCGACCATCATATTGACGATGAAACACAGAAATTGCATCCGGATTCAATACAAAATTCACAATACCGATTTATATTGACGAGAGTAACGTTTCGGGTAGGCTGCTTTTTGGCTCTTCCCTGGGGGCTCAGTGTTAGACTCCGATTTACCAAAGCAGGTTTACTGTATCCCTTTGACCAACATATTGACGATGAAACACAGAAATTGCATCGGGAATCAATACCAAAATCACAATACCGATTTATATTGACGAGAGTAACGTTTCGGGCAGTCTGGTTTTTTGGTTCTTCCCTGGGGTCTCAGTGTTAGACTCCGATGCAGCAAAGCAGGTTTACTGTATCCCTTCGACCATCATATTGACGATGAAACACAGAAATTGCATCCGGATTCAATACAAAATTCACAATGCCTATTTATATTGACGAGATTAACGTTTCGGAGTGTCTGTTTTTTAACTCTTCCCTGGGGGCTCAGTGTTAGACTCCGATGCACCACAGCAGGTTTACTGTATCCCTTTGACCATCATATTGACGATGAAACACAGAAATTGCATCGGGAATCAATAGAAAATTCACAATACTGATTTATATTGACGATAGTAACGTTTCGGGGAGTCTGTTCTTTGGCTCTTCCCTGGGGGCTCAGTGTTAGACTCCGATGCACCACAGCAGGTTTACTGTATCCCTAAGACCATCATATTGACGATGAAACACAGAAATTGCACCGGGAATCAATACCAAATTCACAATACCTATTTACATTGACGAGAGTAACGTATCAGGTAGGCTGATTTTTGGCTCTTCCCTGAGGGATCAGTGTTAGACTCCGATGCACCACAGCAGGTTCACGGTATTCCTTCGACGATCATATTGAAGATGAAACACAGAAATTGCATCGGGAATCAATACCAAATTCACAATGCCGATTTATATTGACGAGAGTAACGTTTCGGGGAGTCTGTTTTTTGGCTCTTCCCTGGGGGATCGGTGTTAGACTCCGATGCACCACAGCAGGTTTACTGTATCCCTTCGACGATCATATTGAAGATGAAACACAGAAATTGCATCGGGAATCAATACAAAATTCACTATACCGATTTATATTGACGAGAGTAACGTTTTGGGCAGTCTGGTTATTTGGTTCTTCCCTTGGGGCTCAGTGTTAGACTCCGATGCACCACAGCAGGTTTACTGTATTCCTTCGACCATCACATTTACGATGAAACAGAGAAATTGCATCGGGAATCAATACAAAATTCACAATACCGATTTATATTGACGAGAGTAACGTTTCGGGCACTCTGGTATTTTGGTTCTTCCCTGGGGGCTCAGTGTTAGACTCCAATGCACCACAGCAGGTTTACTGTATTCCTTCGACCATCACATTGACGATGAAACAGAGAAATTGCATCGGGAATCAATACAAAATTCACAATACCGATTTATATTGACGAGAGTAACGTTTCGGGCAGTCTGGTTTTTTTGGTTCTTCCCTGGGGGCTCAGTGTTAGACTCCGATGCACCACAGCAGGTTTACTGTATTCCTTCGACCATCACATTGACGATGAAACAGAGAAATTGCATCGGGAATCAATACAAAATTCACAATACCGATTTATATTGACGAGAGTAACGTTTCGGGCAGTCTGGTTATTTGGTTCTTCCCTGGGGGCTCAGTGTTAGACTCCGATGCAGCAAAGCAGGTTTACTGTATCCCTTCGACCATCATATTGACGATAAAACATAGAAATTGCATCCGGATTCCATACAAAATTCACAATGCCTATTTATATTGACGAGAGTAACGTTTCGGAGTGTCTGTTCTTTAACTTTTCCCTGGTGGCTCAGTGTTAGACTCCGATGCACCACATCAGGTTTACTGTATTCCTTCGACCATCATATTGACGATGAAACAGAGAAATTGCATTGGGAATCAATAGAAAATTCACAATGCCGATTTATATTGACGAGAGTAACGTTTCGGGCAGTCTGGTTTTTTGGTTCCTCCCTGGGGGCTCAGTGTTAGACTCCGACGCAGCAAAGCAGGTTTACTGTATCCCTTCGACCATCATATTGACGATGAAACACAGAAATTGCATCGGGAATCAATACCAAATTCACAATACGGATTTATATTGACGAGAGTAACGGTTCGGAGTGTCTGTATTTTAACTCTTCCCTGGGTGCTCAGTGTTAGACTCCGATGCACCACAGCAGGTTTACTGTATCCCTTCGACCATCATATTGACGATGAAACACAGAAATTGCATCGGGAATCAATACCAAATTCACAATACCGATTTATATTGACGATAGTAACGTTTCGGGGAGTCTGTTTTTTGGCTCTTCCCTGGGGGCTCAGTGTTAGACTCCGATGCACCACAGCAGGTTTACTGTATCCCTTCGACGATCATATTGAAGATGAAACACAGAAATTGCATCGGGAATCAATACCAAATTCACAATACCGATTTATATTGACGAGAGTAACGTTTCGGAGTGTCTGTTTTTTAACTCTTCCCTGGGGGCTCAGTGTTAGACTCCGATGCACCACAGCAGGTTTACTGTATGCCTTCGACCATCATATTGACGATGAAACACAAAAATTGCATCGGGAATCAATACAAAATTCACAATACCGATTTATAGTGACGAGAGTTACGTTTCGGGTAGGCTGCTGTTTGGCTCTTCCCTGCGGGATCAGTGTTAGACTCCGATGCACCACAGCAGGTTTACTGTATTCCTTCGACGATCATATTGAAGATGAAACACAGAAATTGCATCGGGAATCAATACAAAATTCACAATACCGATTTATATTGACGAGAGTAACGTTTCGGGCAGTCTGGTTTTTTGGTTCTTCCCTGGGGGCTCAGTGTTAGACTCCGATGCAGCAAAGCAGGTTTACTGTATCCCTTCGACCATCATATTGACGATGAAACACAGAAATTGCATCCGGATTCAATACAAAATTCACAATGCCTATTTATATTGACGAGAGTAACGTTTCGGAGTGTCTGTTTTTTAGCTCTTCCCTGGGGGCTCAGTATTAGACTCCGATGCACCACAGCAGGTTTACTGTATCCCTTCGACCATCATATTGACGATGAAACACAGAAATTGCACTGGGAATCAATATCAAATTCACAATACCTATTTATATTGACGATAGTAACGTTTCGGGTAGGCTGCTCTTTGGCTCTTCCCTGAGGGATCAGTGTTAGACTCCGATGCACCACTGCAGGTTCACGGTATTCCTTCGACGATCATATTGAAGATGAAACACAGAAATTGCATCGGGAATCAATACCAAATTCACAATGCCGATTTATATTGACGAGAGTAACGTTTCGGGGAGTCTGTTTTTTGGCTTTTCCCTGGGGGCTCGGTGTTAGACTCCGATGCACCACAGCAGGTTTACTGTATCCCTTCGACGATCATATTTAAGATGAAACACAGATATTGCATCGGGAATGAATACAAAATTCACAATACCGATTTATATTGACGAGAGTAACGTTTTGGGCAGTCTGGTTATTTGGTTCTTCCCTGGGGGCTCAGTGTTAGACTCCGATGCACCACAGCAGGTTTACTGTATTCCTTCGACCATCACATTGACGATGAAACAGAGAAATTGCATCGGGAATCAATACAAAATTCTCAATACCGATTTATATTGACGAGAGCAACGTTTCGGGCAGTCTGGTTTCTTGGTTCTTCCCTGGGGGCTCAGTGTTAGACTCCAATGCACCACAGCAAGTATACTGTATTCCTTCGACCATCACATTGACGATGAAACAGAGAAATTGCATCGGGAATCATACAAAATTCACAATACCGATTTATATTGACGAGAGTAACGTTTCGGGCAGTCTGGTTTTTTTGTTCTTCCCTGGGGGCTCAGTGTTAGACTCCGATGCACCACAGCAGGTTTACTGTATTCCTTCGACCATCACATTGACGATGAAACAGAGAAATTGCATCGGGAATCAATACAAAATTCACAATAGCAATTTATATTGACGAGAGTAACGTTTCGGGCAGTCTGGTTATTTGGTTCTTCCCTGGGGGCTCAGTGTTAGACTCCGATGCACCACAGCAGGTTTACTGTATCCCTTCGACGATCATATTGGAAATGAAACAGAGAAATTGCATCTGGAATCAATAGAAAATTCACAATACCGATTTATATTGACGAGAGTAACGTTTCGGGCAGTCTGGTTGTTTGGTTCTTCCCTGGGGGCTCAGTGTTACACTCCGATGCAGCAAAGCAGATTTACTGTATCCCTTCGACCATCATATTGACGATGAAACACAGAAATTGCATCCGGATTCCATACAAAATTCACAATGCCTATTTATATTGACGAGAGTAACGTTTCGGAGTATCTGTTCTTTAACTCTTCCCTGGGGGCTCAGTGTTAGACTCCGATGCAGCAAAGCAGGTTTACTGTATCCCTTCGACCATCATATTGACGATGAAACACAGAAATTGCATCCGGATTCAATACAAAATTCACAACGCCTATTTATATTGACGAGAGTAACGTTTCGGAGTGTCTGTTTTTTAGCTCTTCCCTGGGGGCTCAGTATTAGACTCCGATGCACCACAGCAGGTTTACTGTATGCCTTCGACCATCATATTGACGATGAAACACAGAAATTGCACTGGGAATCAATATCAAATTCACAATACCTATTTATATTGACGATAGTAACGTTTCGGGTAGGCTGCTCTTTGGCTCTTCCCTGAGCGATCAGTGTTAGACTCCGATGCACCACAGCAGGTTCACGGTATTCCTTCGACGATCATATTGAAGATGAAACACAGAAATTGCATCGGGAATCAATACCAAATTCACAATGCCGATTTATATTGACGAGAGTAACGTTTCGGGGAGTCTGTTTTTTGGCTTTTCCCTGGGGGCTCGGTGTTAGACTCCGATGCACCACAGCAGGTTTACTGTATCCCTTCGACGATCATATTTAAGATGAAACACAGAAATTGCATCGGGAATGAATACAAAATTCA
This sequence comes from Schistocerca cancellata, assembly GCF_023864275.1. Taxonomy (NCBI): domain Eukaryota; kingdom Metazoa; phylum Arthropoda; class Insecta; order Orthoptera; family Acrididae; genus Schistocerca; species Schistocerca cancellata. The sequence continues at coordinate 186,066,013 of NC_064635.1, forward strand.
CAATACCGATTTATATTGACGAGAGTAACGTTTTGGGCAGTCTGGTTATTTGGTTCTTCCCTGGGGGCTCAGTGTTAGACTCCGATGCACCACAGCAGGTTTACTGTATTCCTTCGACCATCACATTGACGATGAAACAGAGAAATTGCATCGGGAATCAATACAAAATTCTCAATACCGATTTATATTGACGAGAGCAACGTTTCGGGCAGTCTGGTTTTTTGGTTCTTCCCTGGGGGCTCAGTGTTAGACTCCAATGCACCACAGCAAGTATACTGTATTCCTTCGACCATCACATTGACGATGAAACAGAGAAATTGTATCGGGAATCATACAAAATTCACAATACCGATTTATATTGACGAGAGTAACGTTTCGGAGTGTTTGTTTTTTAACTCTTCCCTGGTGGCTCAGTGTTAGACTCCGATGCACCACATCAGGATTACTGTATTCCTTCGACCATCATATTGACGATGAAACAGAGAAATTGCATCGGGAATCAATAGAAAATTCACAATGCCGATTTATATTGACGAGAGTAACGTTTCGGGCAGTCTGGTTTTTTGGTTCTTCCCTGGGGGCTCAGTGTTATACTCCGATTTACCAAAGCAGGTTTACTGTATCCCTTCGACCAACATATTGACGATGAAACACAGAAATTGCATCGGGAATCAATACCAAAATCACAATACCGATTTATATTGACGAGAGTAACGTTTCGGGTAGGCTGCTTTTTGACTCTTCCCTGCGGGATCAGTGTTAGACTCCGATGCACCACAGCAGGTTTACTGTATTCCTTCGACGATCATATTGAAGATGAAACACAGAAATTGCATCTGGAATCAATACAAAATTCACAATACCGATTTATATTGACGAGAGTAACGTTTCGGGCAGTCTGGTTTTTTGGTTCTTCCCTGGGGTCTCAGTGTTAGACTCCGATGCAGCAAAGCAGGTTTACTGTATCCCTTCGACCATCATATTGACGATGAAACACAGAAATTGCATCCGGATTCAATACAAGATTCACAATGCCTATTTATATTGACGAGAGTAACGTTTCGGAGTGTCTGTTTTTTAACTCTTCCCTGGGGGCTCAGTGTTAGACTCCGATGCACCACAGCAGGTTTACTGTATCCCTTTGACCATCATATTGACGATGAAACACAGAAATTGCATCGGGAATCAATAGAAAATTCACAATACTGATTTATATTGACGATAGTAACGTTTCGGGGAGTCTGTTCTTTGGCTCTTCCCTGGGGGCTCAGTGTTAGACTCCGATGCACCACAGCAGGTTTACTGTATCCCTAAGACCATCATATTGACGATGAAACACAGAAATTGCACCGGGAATCAATACCAAATTCACAATACCTATTTACATTGACGAGAGTAACGTATCGGGTAGGCTGATTTTTGGCTCTTCCCTGAGGGATCAGTGTTAGACTCCGATGCACCACAGCAGGTTCACGGTATTCCTTCGACGATCATATTGAAGATGAAACACAGAAATTGCATCGGGAATCAATACCAAATTCACAATGCCGATTTATATTGACGAGAGTAACGTTTCGGGGAGTCTGTTTTTTGGCTCTTCCCTGGGGGATCGGTGTTAGACTCCGATGCACCACAGCAGGTTTACTGTATCCCTTCGACGATCATATTGAAGATGAAACACAGAAATTGCATCGGGAATCAATACAAAATTCACTATACCGATTTATATTGACGAGAGTAACGTTTTGGGCAGTCTGGTTATTTGGTTCTTCCCTTGGGGCTCAGTGTTAGACTCCGATGCACCACAGCAGGTTTACTGTATTCCTTCGACCATCACATTTACGATGAAACAGAGAAATTGCATCGGGAATCAATACAAAATTCACAATACCGATTTATATTGACGAGAGTAACGTTTCGGGCACTCTGGTATTTTGGTTCTTCCCTGGGGGCTCAGTGTTAGACTCCAATGCACCACAGCAGGTTTACTGTATTCCTTCGACCATCACATTGACGATGAAACAGAGAAATTGCATCGGGAATCAATACAAAATTCACAATACCGATTTATATTGACGAGAGTAACGTTTCGGGCAGTCTGGTTTTTTTGGTTCTTCCCTGGGGGCTCAGTGTTAGACTCCGATGCACCACAGCAGGTTTACTGTATTCCTTCGACCATCACATTGACGATGAAACAGAGAAATTGCATCGGGAATCAATACAAAATTCACAATACCGATTTATATTGACGAGAGTAACGTTTCGGGCAGTCTGGTTATTTGGTTCTTCCCTGGGGGCTCAGTGTTAGACTCCGATGCAGCAAAGCAGGTTTACTGTATCCCTTCGACCATCATATTGACGATAAAACATAGAAATTGCATCCGGATTCCATACAAAATTCACAATGCCTATTTATATTGACGAGAGTAACGTTTCGGAGTGTCTGTTCTTTAACTTTTCCCTGGTGGCTCAGTGTTAGACTCCGATGCACCACATCAGGTTTACTGTATTCCTTCGACCATCATATTGACGATGAAACAGAGAAATTGCATTGGGAATCAATAGAAAATTCACAATGCCGATTTATATTGACGAGAGTAACGTTTCGGGCAGTCTGGTTTTTTGGTTCCTCCCTGGGGGCTCAGTGTTAGACTCCGACGCAGCAAAGCAGGTTTACTGTATCCCTTCGACCATCATATTGACGATGAAACACAGAAATTGCATCGGGAATCAATACCAAATTCACAATACGGATTTATATTGACGAGAGTAACGGTTCGGAGTGTCTGTATTTTAACTCTTCCCTGGGTGCTCAGTGTTAGACTCCGATGCACCACAGCAGGTTTACTGTATCCCTTCGACCATCATATTGACGATGAAACACAGAAATTGCATCGGGAATCAATACCAAATTCACAATACCGATTTATATTGACGATAGTAACGTTTCGGGGAGTCTGTTTTTTGGCTCTTCCCTGGGGGCTCAGTGTTAGACTCCGATGCACCACAGCAGGTTTACTGTATCCCTTCGACGATCATATTGAAGATGAAACACAGAAATTGCATCGGGAATCAATACTAAATTCACAATACCGATTTATATTGACGAGAGTAACGTTTCGGAGTGTCTGTTTTTTAACTCTTCCCTGGGGGCTCAGTGTTAGACTCCGATGCACCACAGCAGGTTTACTGTATGCCTTCGACCATCATATTGACGATGAAACACAAAAATTGCATCGGGAATCAATACAAAATTCACAATACCGATTTATAGTGACGAGAGTTACGTTTCGGGTAGGCTGCTGTTTGGCTCTTCCCTGCGGGATCAGTGTTAGACTCCGATGCACCACAGCAGGTTTACTGTATTCCTTCGACGATCATATTGAAGATGAAACACAGAAATTGCATCGGGAATCAATACAAAATTCACAATACCGATTTATATTGACGAGAGTAACGTTTCGGGCAGTCTGGTTTTTTGGTTCTTCCCTGGGGGCTCAGTGTTAGACTCCGATGCAGCAAAGCAGGTTTACTGTATCCCTTCGACCATCATATTGACGATGAAACACAGAAATTGCACTGGGAATCAATATCAAATTCACAATACCTATTTATATTGACGATAGTAACGTTTCGGGTAGGCTGCTCTTTGGCTCTTCCCTGAGGGATCAGTGTTAGACTCCGATGCACCACAGCAGGTTCACGGTATTCCTTCGACGATCATATTGAAGATGAAACACAGAAATTGCATCGGGAATCAATACCAAATTCACAATGCCGATTTATATTGACGAGAGTAACGTTTCGGGGAGTCTGTTTTTTGGCTTTTCCCTGGGGGCTCGGTGTTAGACTCCGATGCACCACAGCAGGTTTACTGTATCCCTTCGACGATCATATTTAAGATGAAACACAGAAATTGCATCGGGAATGAATACAAAATTCACAATACCGATTTATATTGACGAGAGTAACGTTTTGGGCAGTCTGGTTATTTGGTTCTTCCCTGGGGGCTCAGTGTTAGACTCCGATGCACCACAGCAGGTTTACTGTATTCCTTCGACCATCACATTGACGATGAAACAGAGAAATTGCATCGGGAATCAATACAAAATTCTCAATACCGATTTATATTGACGAGAGCAACGTTTCGGGCAGTCTGGTTTTTTGGTTCTTCCCTGGGGGCTCAGTGTTAGACTCCAATGCACCACAGCAAGTATACTGTATTCCTTCGACCATCACATTGACGATGAAACAGAGAAATTGCATCGGGAATCATACAAAATTCACAATACCGATTTATATTGACGAGAGTAACGTTTCGGGCAGTCTGGTTTTTTTGTTCTTCCCTGGGGGCTCAGTGTTAGACTCCGATGCACCACAGCAGGTTTACTGTATTCCTTCGACCATCACATTGACGATGAAACAGAGAAATTGCATCGGGAATCAATACAAAATTCACAATAGCAATTTATATTGACGAGAGTAACGTTTCGGGCAGTCTGGTTATTTGGTTCTTCCCTGGGGGCTCAGTGTTAGACTCCGATGCACCACAGCAGGTTTACTGTATCCCTTCGACGATCATATTGGAAATGAAACAGAGAAATTGCATCTGGAATCAATAGAAAATTCACAATACCGATTTATATTGACGAGAGTAACGTTTCGGGCAGTCTGGTTTTTTGGTTCTTCCCTGGGGGCTCAGTGTTACACTCCGATGCAGCAAAGCAGATTTACTGTATCCCTTCGACCATCATATTGACGATGAAACACAGAAATTGCATCCGGATTCCATACAAAATTCACAATGCCTATTTATATTGACGAGAGTAACGTTTCGGAGTATCTGTTCTTTAACTCTTCCCTGGGGGCTCAGTGTTAGACTCCGATGCAGCAAAGCAGGTTTACTGTATCCCTTCGACCATCATATTGACGATGAAACACAGAAATTGCATCCGGATTCAATACAAAATTCACAACGCCTATTTATATTGACGAGAGTAACGTTTCGGAGTGTCTGTTTTTTAGCTCTTCCCTGGGGGCTCAGTATTAGACTCCGATGCACCACAGCAGGTTTACTGTATCCCTTCGACCATCATATTGACGATGAAACACAGAAATTGCACTGGGAATCAATATCAAATTCACAATACCTATTTATATTGACGATAGTAACGTTTCGGGTAGGCTGCTCTTTGGCTCTTCCCTGAGGGATCAGTGTTAGACTCCGATGCACCACAGCAGGTTCACGGTATTCCTTCGACGATCATATTGAAGATGAAACACAGAAATTGCATCGGGAATCAATACCAAATTCACAATGCCGATTTATATTGACGAGAGTAACGTTTCGGGGAGTCTGTTTTTTGGCTTTTCCCTGGGGGCTCGGTGTTAGACTCCGATGCACCACAGCAGGTTTACTGTATCCCTTCGACGATCATATTTAAGATGAAACACAGAAATTGCATCGGGAATGAATACAAAATTCACAATACCGATTTATATTGACGAGAGTAACGTTTTGGGCAGTCTGGTTATTTGGTTCTTCCCTGGGGGCTCAGTGTTAGACTCCGATGCACCACAGCAGGTTTACTGTATTCCTTCGACCATCACATTGACGATGAAACAGAGAAATTGCATCGGGAATCAATACAAAATTCTCAATACCGATTTATATTGACGAGAGCAACGTTTCGGGCAGTCTGGTTTTTTGGTTCTTCCCTGGGGGCTCAGTGTTAGACTCCAATGCACCACAGCAAGTATACTGTATTCCTTCGACCATCACATTGACGATGAAACAGAGAAATTGCATCGGGAATCATACAAAATTCACAATACCGATTTATATTGACGAGAGTAACGTTTCGGGCAGTCTGGTTTTTTGGTTCTTCCCTGGGGGCTCAGTGTTATACTCCGACGCAGCAAAGCAGGTTTACTGTATCCCTTCGACCATCATATTGACGATGAAACACAGAAATTGCATCCGGATTCAATACAAAATTCACAATACCGATTTATATTGACGAGAGTAACGTTTCGGGTAGGCTGCTTTTTGGCTCTCCCTGGGGGCTCAGTGTTAGACTCCGATTTACCAAAGCAGGTTTACTGTATCCCTTCGACCAACATATTGACGATGAAACACAGAAATTGCATCGGGAATCAATACCAAAATCACAATACCGATTTATATTGACGAGAGTAACGTTTCGGGTAGGCTGCTTTTTGACTCTTCCCTGAGGGATCAGTGTTAGACTCCGATGCACCACAGCAGGTTTACTGTATTCCTTCGACGATCATATTGAAGATGAAACACAGAAATTGCATCTGGAATCAATACAAAATTCACAATACCGATTTATATTGACGAGAGTAACGTTTCGGGCAGTCTGGTTTTTTGGTTCTTCCCTGGGGTCTCAGTGTTAGACTCCGATGCAGCAAAGCAGGTTTACTGTATCCCTTCGACCATCATATTGACGATGAAACACAGAAATTGCATCCGGATTCAATACAAAATTCACAATGCCTATTTATATTGACGAGAGTAACGTTTCGGAGTGTCTGTTTTTTAACTCTTCCCTGGGGGCTCAGTGTTAGACTCCGATGCACCACAGCAGGTTTACTGTATCCCTTTGACCATCATATTGACGATGAAACACAGAAATTGCATCGGGAATCAATAGAAAATTCACAATACTGATTTATATTGACGATAGTAACGTTTCGGGGAGTCTGTTCTTTGGCTCTTCCCTGGGGGCTCAGTGTTAGACTCCGATGCACCACAGCAGGTTTACTGTATCCCTAAGACCATCATATTGACGATGAAACACAGAAATTGCACCGGGAATCAATACCAAATTCACAATACCTATTTACATTGACGAGAGTAACGTATCGGGTAGGCTGATTTTTGGCTCTTCCCTGAGGGATCAGTGTTAGACTCCGATGCACCACAGCAGGTTCACGGTATTCCTTCGACGATCATATTGAAGATGAAACACAGAAATTGCATCGGGAATCAATACCAAATTCACAATGCCGATTTATATTGACGAGAGTAACGTTTCGGGGAGTCTGTTTTTTGGCTCTTCCCTGGGGGATCGGTGTTAGACTCCGATGCACCACAGCAGGTTTACTGTATCCCTTCGACGATCATATTGAAGATGAAACACAGAAATTGCATCGGGAATCAATACAAAATTCACTATACCGATTTATATTGACGAGAGTAACGTTTTGGGCAGTCTGGTTATTTGGTTCTTCCCTTGGGGCTCAGTGTTAGACTCCGATGCACCACAGCAGGTTTACTGTATTCCTTCGACCATCACATTTACGATGAAACAGAGAAATTGCATCGGGAATCAATACAAAATTCACAATACCGATTTATATTGACGAGAGTAACGTTTCGGGCACTCTGGTATTTTGGTTCTTCCCTGGGGGCTCAGTGTTAGACTCCAATGCACCACAGCAGGTTTACTGTATTCCTTCGACCATCACATTGACGATGAAACAGAGAAATTGCATCGGGAATCAATACAAAATTCACAATACCGATTTATATTGACGAGAGTAACGTTTCGGGCAGTCTGGTTTTTTTGGTTCTTCCCTGGGGGCTCAGTGTTAGACTCCGATGCACCACAGCAGGTTTACTGTATTCCTTCGACCATCACATTGACGATGAAACAGAGAAATTGCATCGGGAATCAATACAAAATTCACAATACCGATTTATATTGACGGGAGTAACGTTTCGGGCAGTCTGGTAATTTGGTTCTTCCCTGGGGGCTCAGTGTTAGACTCCGATGCAGCAAAGCAGGTTTACTGTATCCCTTCGACCATCATATTGACGATAAAACATAGAAATTGCATCCGGATTCCATACAAAATTCACAATGCCTATTTATATTGACGAGAGTAACGTTTCGGAGTGTCTGTTCTTTAACTTTTCCCTGGTGGCTCAGTGTTAGACTCCGATGCACCACATCAGGTTTACTGTATTCCTTCGACCATCATATTGACGATGAAACAGAGAAATTGCAATGGGAATCAATAGAAAATTCACAATGCCGATTTATATTGACGAGAGTAACGTTTCGGGCAGTCTGGTTTTTTGGTTCCTCCCTGGGGGCTCAGTGTTAGACTCCGACGCAGCAAAGCAGGTTTACTGTATCCCTTCGACCATCATATTGACGATGAAACACAGAAATTGCATCGGGAATCAATACCAAATTCACAATACGGATTTATATTGACGAGAGTAACGGTTCGGAGTGTCTGTATTTTAACTCTTCCCTGGGTGCTCAGTGTTAGACTCCGATGCACCACAGCAGGTTTACTGTATCCCTTCGACCATCATATTGACGATGAAACACAGAAATTGCATCGGGAATCAATACCAAATTCACAATACCGATTTATATTGACGATAGTAACGTTTCGGGGAGTCTGTTTTTTGGCTCTTCCCTGGGGGCTCAGTGTTAGACTCCGATGCACCACAGCAGGTTTACTGTATCCCTTCGACGATCATATTGAAGATGAAACACAGAAATTGCATCGGGAATCAATACCAAATTCACAATACCGATTTATATTGACGAGAGTAACGTTTCGGAGTGTCTGTTTTTTAACTCTTCCCTGGGGGCTCAGTGTTAGACTCCGATGCACCACAGCAGGTTTACTGTATGCCTTCGACCATCATATTGACGATGAAACACAAAAATTGCATCGGGAATCAATACAAAATTCACAATACCGATTTATAGTGACAAGAGTTACGTTTCGGGTAGGCTGCTGTTTGGCTCTTCCCTGCGGGATCAGTGTTAGACTCCGATGCACCACAGCAGGTTTACTGTATTCCTTCGACGATCATATTGAAGATGAAACACAGAAATTGCATCGGGAATCAATACAAAATTCACAATACCGATTTATATTGACGAGAGTAACGTTTCGGGCAGTCTGGTTTTTTGGTTCTTCCCTGGGGGCTCAGTGTTAGACTCCGATGCAGCAAAGCAGGTTTACTGTATCCCTTCGACCATCATATTGACGATGAAACACAGAAATTGCATCCGGATTCAATACAAAATTCACAATGCCTACTTATATTGACGAGAGTAACGTTTCGGAGTGTCTGTTTTTTAGCTCTTCCCTGGGGGCTCAGTATTAGACTCCGATGCACCCCAGCAGGTTTACTGTATCCCTTCGACCATCATATTGACGATGAAACACAGAAATTGCACTGGGAATCAATATCAAATTCACAATACCTATTTATATTGACGATAGTAACGTTTCGGGTAGGCTGCTCTTTGGCTCTTCCCTGAGGGATCAGTGTTAGACTCCGATGCACCACAGCAGGTTCACGGTATTCCTTCGACGATCATATTGAAGATGAAACACAGAAATTGCATCGGGAATCAATACCAAATTCACAATGCCGATTTATATTGACGAGAGTAACGTTTCGGGGAGTCTGTTTTTTGGCTTTTCCCTGGGGGCTCGGTGTTAGACTCCGATGCACCACAGCAGGTTTACTGTATCCCTTCGACGATCATATTTAAGATGAAACACAGAAATTGCATCGGGAATGAATACAAAATTCACAATACCGATTTATATTGACGAGAGTAACGTTTTGGGCAGTCTGGTTATTTGGTTCTTCCCTGGGGGCTCAGTGTTAGACTCCGATGCACCACAGCAGGTTTACTGTATTCCTTCGACCATCACATTGACGATGAAACAGAGAAATTGCATCGGGAATCAATACAAAATTCTCAATACCGATTTATATTGACGAGAGCAACGTTTCGGGCAGTCTGGTTTTTTGGTTCTTCCCTGGGGGCTCAGTGTTAGACTCCAATGCACCACAGCAAGTATACTGTATTCCTACGACCATCACATTGACGATGAAACAGAGAAATTGCATCGGGAATCATACAAAATTCACAATACCGATTTATATTGACGAGAGTAACGTTTCGGGCAGTCTGGTTTTTTTGTTCTTCCCTGGGGGCTCAGTGTTAGACTCCGATGCACCACAGCAGGTTTACTGTATTCCTTCGACCATCACATTGACGATGAAACAGAGAAATTGCATCGGGAATCAATACAAAATTCACAATAGCAATTTATATTGACGAGAGTAACGTTTCGGGCAGTCTGGTTATTTGGTTCTTCCCTGGGGGCTCAGTGTTAGACTCCGATGCACCACAGCAGGTTTACTGTATCCCTTCGACGATCGTATTGGAAATGAAACAGAGAAATTGCATCTGGAATCAATAGAAAATTCACAATACCGATTTATATTGACGAGAGTAACGTTTCGGGCAGTCTGGTTTTTCGGTTCTTCCCTGGGGGCTCAGTGTTACATTCCGATGCACCACAGCAGGTTTACTGTATTCCTTCGACCATCACATTGACGATGAAACAGAGAAATTGCGTCGGGAATCAATACAAAATTCACAATACCGATTTATATTGACGAGAGTAACGTTTCGGGCAGTCCGGTTTTTTGGTTCTTCCCTGGGGGCTCAGTGTTAGACTCCGATGCAGCAAAGCAGGTTTACTGTATCCCTTCTACCATCATATTGACGATGAAACACAGAAATTGCATCGGGAATCAATACAAAATTCACAATACCGATTTATATTAACGAGAGTAACGTTTCGGGCAGTCTGGTTTTTTGGTTCTTCCCTGGGGGTTCGGTGTTAGACTTCGATGCACCACAGCAGGTTTACTGTATTCCTTCGACCATCACATTGAAGATGAAACACAGAAATTGCATCGGGAATCAATACCAAATTCACAATACCGATTTATATTGACGAGAGTAACGTTTCGGGTAGGCTGCTTTTTGACTCTTCCCTGAGGGATCAGTGTTAGACTCCGATGCATCACAGCAGGTTTACTGTATTCCTTCGACGATCATATTGAAGATGAAACACAGAAATTGCATCGGGAATCAATACAAAATTCACAATACCGATTTATATTGACGAGAGTAACGGTTCGGGCAGTCTGGTTTTTTGGTTCTTCCCTGGGGGCTCAGTGTTAGACTCCGATGCAGCAAAGCAGGTTTACTGTATCCCTTCGACCATCATATTGACGATGAAACACAGAAATTGCTCCGGGAATCAAAACCAAATTCACAATACCTATTTACATTGACGAGAGTAACGTATCGGTAGGCTGCTTTTTGGCTCTTCCCTGAGGGATCAGTGTTAGACTCCGATGCACCACAGCAAGTTCACGGTATTCCTTCGACGATCATATTGAAGATGAAACACAGAAATTGCATCGGGAATCAATACCAAATTCACAATGCCGATTTATATTGACGCGGGTAACGTTTCGGGCAGTCTGGTTTTTCGGTTCTTCCCTGCGGGCTCAGTGTTAGATTCCGATGCACCACAGCAGATTTACTGTATTCCTTCGACCATCACATTGACGATGAAACACAGAAATTGCATCGGGAATCAATACCAAATTCACAATACCGATTAATATTGACGAGAGTAACGTTTCGGGGAGTCTGTTTTTTGGCTCTTCCATGGGTGCTCAGTGTTAAACTCCGATGCACCACAGCAGGTTTACTGTATCCCTTCGTCCATCATATTGACGATGAAACACAGAAGTTGCTTCGGGAATCAATAGAAAATTCACAATGCCGATTTATATTGACGAGAGTAACGTTTCGAGTAGGCTGCTTTTTTGCTCTTCCCTGAGGGATCAGTGTTGGACTCCGATGCACCACAGCAGGTTTACTGTATCCCTTCCACGATCGTATTGAAGATGAATCACAGAAATTGCATCGGGAATCAATACAAAATTCACAATACCGATTTATATTAACGAGAGTAACGTTTCGGGCAGTCTGGTTTTTTGGTTCTTCCCTGGGGGTTCAGCGTTAGACTGCGATGCACCACATCAGGTTTACAGTATTCCTTCGAGCAACACATTGACGATGAAACAGAGAAATTGCATCGGGAATCAATACAAAATTCACAATGCCGATTTATATTGACGAGAGTAACGTTTCGGGCAGTCTGGTTTTTTGGTTCTTCCCTGGGGGCTCAGTGTTAGACTCCGACGCAGCAAAGCAGGTTTACTGTATCCCTTCGACCATCATATTGACGATGAAACACAGAAATTGCATCCGGATTCAATACAAAATTCACAATGCTTATTTATATTGACGAGAGTAACGTTTCGGAGTGTCTGTTTTTTACCTCTTCCCTGGGGGCTCAGTGTTAGACTCCGATGCACCACAGCAGGTTTACTGTATTCCTTTGACTATCATATTGACGATGAATCACAGAAATTGCATCGGGAATCAATACCAAATTCACAATACCGATTTATATTGACGATAGTAACGTTTCGGGGAGTCTCTTTTTTGGCTCTTCCCTGGGGGCTCAGTGTTAGACTCCGATGCACCACAGCAGGTTTACTGTATCCCTTCGACCATTATATTGACGATAAAACACAGATATTGCACCGGGAATCAATACCAAATTCACATTACCTATTTACATTGACGAGAGTAACGTATCGGTAGGCTGCTTTTTGGCTCTTCCCTGAGGGATCAGTGTTAGACTCCTATGCACCACAGCAGGTTCACGGTATTCCTTCGATGATCATATTGAAGATGAAACACAGAAATTGCATCGGGAATCAATACCAAATTCACAATGCCGATTTATATTGAAGAGAGTAACGTTTCAGGGAGTCTGTTTTTTGGCTCTTCCCTGGGGGCTCGGTGTTAGACTCCGATGCACCACAGCAGGTTTACTGTATCCCTTCGACGATCATATTGAAGGTGAAACACAGAAATTGCATCGGGAATCAATACAAAATTCACAATACCGATTTATATTGACGAGAGTAACGTTTTGGGCAGTCTGGTTATTTGGTTCTTCCCTGGGGGCTCAGTGTTAGACTCCGATGCACCACAGCAGGTTTACTGAATCCCTTCGACGATCATATTGAAGATGAATCACAGAAATTGCATCGGGAATCAATACAAAATTCACAATACCGATTTATATTAACGAGAGTAATGTTTCGGGCAGACTGGTTTTTTGGTTCTTCCCTGTGGGTTCAGCGTTAGACTGCGATGTACCACATCAGGTTTACAGTATTCCTTCGAGCATCACATTGACGATGAAACAGAGAAATTGCATCGGGAATCAATACAAAATTCACAATGCCGATTTATATTGACGAGAGTAACGTTTCGGGCAGTCTGGTTTTTTGGTTCTTCCCTGGGGGCTCAGTGTTAGACTCCGACGCAGCAAAGCAGGTTTACTGTATCCCTTCGACCATCATATTGACGATGAAACACAGAAATTGCATCCGGATTCAAAACAAAATTCACAATGCCTATTTATATTGACGAGAGTAACGTTTCGGAGTGTCTGTTTTTTACCTCTTCAGTGGGGGCTCAGTGTTAGACTCCGATGCACCACAGCAGGTTTACTGTATCCCTTTGACCATCATATTGACGATGAAACACAGAAATTGCATCGGGAATCAATACCAAATTCACAATACCGATTTATATTGACGAGAGTAACGTTTCGGGTGGGCTGCTTTTTGGTTCTTCCCTGTGGGATCAGTGTTAGACTCCGATGCACCACAGCAGGTTTACTGTATTCCTTCGACGATCATATTGAAGACGGAACACAGAAATTGCATCGGGAATCAATACCAAATTCACAATACCGATTTATATTGACGAGAGTAACGTTTCGGGTAGGCTGCTTTTTGGCTCTTCCCTGAGGGATCAGTGTTAGACTCCGATGCACCACAGCAGGTTTACGGTATTCCTACGACGGTCATATTGAAGATGAAACACAGATATTACATCGGGAATCAATACCAAAGTCACAATGCCGATTTATATTGACGAGAGTAACGTTTCGGGGAGTCAGTTTTTTGGCTCTTAACTGGGGGCTCAGTGTTAGACTCCGATGCACCACAGCAGGTTTACTGTATTCCTTCGAGCATCACATTGACGATGAAACTGAGAAATTGCATCGGAAATAAATACAAAATTCACAATACCGATTTATATTGACGAGAGTAACGTTTCGGGCAGTCTGGTTTATTGGTTCTTCCCTGGGGGCTCAGTGTTAGACTCCGATGCAGCAAAGCAGGTTTTCTGTATCCCTTCGACCATCATATTGACGATGAAACATAGAAATTGCATCCGAATTCAATACAAAATTCACAATGCCTATTTATATTGACGAGAGTAACGTTTCGGAGTGTCTGTTCTTTAACTCTTCCCTGGGGGCTCAGTGTTAGACTCCGATGCACCACAGCAGGTTTACTGTATTCCTTCGACCATCACATTGACGATGAAACAGAGAAATTGCATCGGGAATCAATACAAAAATCACAATACCGATTTATATTGACGAGAGTAACGTTTCATGTAGGCTGCTTTTTGGCTCTTCCCTGAGGGATCAGTGTTAGACTCCGATGCAGCAAAGCTGGTTTACTGTATCCCTTCGACGATCATATTGAAGATGAATCACAGAAATTGCATCGGGAATCAATACAAAATTTACAATACCGATTTATATTGACGAGAGTAACGTTTCGATTAGTCTGCTTTTTGGCTCTTCCCTGAGGGATCAGTGTTAGACTCCGATGCAGCAAAGCATGTTTACAGTATAACTTCGACGATCATATTGAAGATGAAACACAGAAGTTGCATCGGGAATCAATACAAACTTCACAATACCGATTTATATTGACGAGAGTAACGTTTCAGGCAGTCTGGTTCTTTGGTTGTTCCCTGGGGGCTCAGTGTTAGACTCCGATGCAGCAAAGCAAGTTCACTGAATCCCTTCGACCATCACATTGACGATGAAACGCAGAAATTACTTCGGGAATCAATACAAAATTTACAATGCCGATTTATATTGATGAGAGTAACGTTTCGGGGAGGCTGTTTTTGGCTCTTCCCTGAGGGATCAGTGTTAGACTCCGATGCAGCAAAGCAGGTTTACTGCATCCCTTCGACGATCATATTGAAGATGAAACACAGAAATTGCATCGGGATTCAATACAAAATTCGCAATACCGATTTATATTGACGAGAGTAACGTTTCGGGTAGGCTGTTTTTTGGATCTTCCCTGAGGGATCAGTGTTAGACTCCGATGCAGCAAAGCAGGTTTACTGTATCCCTTCGACGATCATATTGAAGATGTAACACAGAAATTGCTCGGGAATCAATACAAAATTCACAATACCGATTTATATTGACGAGAGTAACGTTTCGGGCAGTCTGGTTTTTTGGTTCTTTCCTGGGGGCTCAGTGTTAGACTCCGATGCAGCAAAGCAGGTTCACTGAATCCCTTCGACCATCACATTGACGATGAAACAAAGAAATTACATCGGGAATCAATACAAAATTTACAATGCCGATTTATATTGAGGAGAGTAACGTTTCGGGTAGACTGTTTTTTGGTTCTTCCCTGAGGGATCAATGTTAGACTCCGATGCACCACAGCAGGTTTACTGTATCCCTTCGATGATCGTATTGAAGATGAAACACAGAATGTGCATCGGGAATCAATACAAAATTCACAATACCGATTTATATTGACGAGAGTAACGTTTCGGGTAGGCTGCTGTTTGGCTCTTCCGTGAGGGATCAGTGTTAGACTCCGATGCACCACAGCAGGTTTACTGTATCCCTTCGACGATCATATTGAAGATGAAACACAGAAATTGCATCGGGAATCAATACAAAATTCACAATACCGATTTATATTGACGAGAGTAACGTTTCGGGCAGTCTGGTTCTTTGGTTCTTCCCTGGGGGCTCAGTGTTAGACTCCGATGCAGCAAAGCAGGTTTACTGTATCCCTTCGACGATCATATTGAAGATGAAACACAGAATTTGCATCGGGAAGCAATACAAAATTCACAATACCGATTTATATTGACGAGAGTAACGTTTCGGGCAGTCTGGTTCTTTGGTTCTTCCCTGGGGGCTCAGTGTTAGACTCCGATGCAGCAAAGCAGGTTCACTGAATCCCTTCGACCATCACATTGACGATGAAACACAGAAATTACATCGGGAATCAATACAAAATTTACAATGCCGATTTCTATTGACGAGAGTAACGTTTCGGGTAGGTAGTTTTTTGGCCCTTCCCTGAGGGATCAGTGTTAGACTCCGATGTAGCAAAGCAGGTTTACTGTTTCCCTTCCACGATCATATTGAAGATGAAACACAGAAATTGCATCGGGAATCAATACAAAATTCACAATACCGATTTATATTGACGAGAGTAACGTTTCGGGTAGTATGCTTTTTGGCTCTTCCCTGAGGGATGAGTGTTAGACTCCGATGCAGCAAAGCAGGTTTACTGTATCCCTTCGACGATCATATTGAAGATGAAACACAGAATTTGCATCGGGAAGCAATACAAAATTCACAATACCGATTTATATTGATGAGAGTAACGTTTCGGGCAGTCTGGTTCTTTGGTTCTTCCCTGGGGGCTCAGTGTTAGACTCCGATGCAGCAAAGCAGGTTCACTGAATCCCTTCGACCATCACATTGACGATGAAACACAGAAATTACATCGGGAATCAATACAAAATTTACAATGCCGATTTATATTGACGAGAGTAACGTTTCGGGTAGGTTGTTTTTTGGCTCTTCCCTGAGGGATCAGTGTTAGACTCCGATGTAGCAAAGCAGGTTTACTGTATCACTTCGACGATCATATTGAAGATGAAACACAGAAATTGCATCGGGAATCAATACAAAATTCACAATACCAATTTATATTGACGAGAGTAACGTTTCGGGTAGGTTGTTTTTTGGCTCTTCCCTGAGGGATCAGTGTTAGACTCCGATGTAGCAAAGCAGGTTTACTGTATCACTTCGACGATCATATTGAAGATGAAACACAGAAATTGCTCAAGAATCAATACAAAATTCACAATACCGATTTATATTGACGAGAGTAACGTTTCGGGTAGGTTGTTTTTTGGCTCTTCCCTGAGGGCTCAGTGTTAGACTCCGATGCAGCAAGGCAGGTTTACTGTATCCCTTCGACGATCATATTGAAGATGAAACACAGAAATTGCATCCGGATTCAATACAAAATTCACAATACCAATTTATATTGACGAGAGTAACGTTTCGGGCAGTCTGGTTCTTTGGTTTGTCCCTGGGGGCTCAGTGTTAGACTCCGATGCAGCAAAGCAGGTTCACTGAATCCCTTCGACCATCACATTGACGATGAAACACAGAAATTACATCGGGAATCAATACAAAATTTACAATGCCGATTTATATTGACGAGAGTAACGTTTCGGGTAGGCTGTTTTTTGGCTCTTCCCTGAGGGATCAGTGTTAGACTCCGATGCACCACAGCAGGTTTACTGTATCCCTTCGACGATCATATTGAAGATGAAACACAGAAATTGCATCGGGAATCAATACAAAATTCACAATTCCGATTTATATTGACGAGAGTAACGTTTCGGGCAGTCTGGCTCTTTGGTTCTTCCCTGGGGGCTCAGTATTAGACTCCGATGCAGCAAAGCAGGTTCACTGAATCCCTTCGACCATCACATTGACGATGAAACACAGAAATTACATCGGGAATCAATACAAAATTTACAATGCCGATTTATATTGACGAGAGTAACGTTTCGGGTAGGTTGTTTTTTGGCTCTTCCCTGAGGGATCAGTGTTAGACTCCGATGTAGCAAAGCAGGTTTACTGTATCACTTCGACGATCATATTGAAGATGAAACACAGAAATTGCATCGGGAATCAATACAAAATTCACAATACCAATTTATATTGACGAGAGTAACGTTTCGGGTAGGTTGTTTTTTGGCTCTTCCCTGAGGGATCAGTGTTAGACTCCGATGTAGCAAAGCAGGTTTACTGTATCACTTCGACGATCATATCGAAGGTGAAACACAGAAATTGCTCAAGAATCAATACAAAATTCACAATACCGATTTATATTGACGAGAGTAACGTTTCGGGTAGGTTGTTTTTTGGCTCTTCAATGAGGGATCAGTGTTAGACTCCGATGTAGCAAAGCAGGTTTACTGTATCACTTCGACGATCATATTGAAGATGAAACACAGAAATTGCTCAAGAATCAATACAAAATTCACAATACCAATTTATATTGACGAGAGTAACGTTTCGGGTAGGCTGCTTTTTGGCTCTTCCCTGAGGGATGAGTGTTAGACTCCGATGCAGCAAAGCAGGTTTACTGTATCCCTTCGACGATCATATTGAAGATGAAACACAGAAATTGCATCGGGAAGCAATACAAAATTCACAATACCGATTTATATTGACGAGAGTAACGTTTCGGGCAGTCTGGTTCTTTGGTTTGTCCCTGGGGGCTCAGTGTTAGACTCCGAAGCAGCAAAGCAGGTTCACTGAATCCCTTCGACCATCACATTGACGATGAAAGACAGAAATTACATCGGGATTCAATACAATATTTACAATGCCGATTTATATTGACGAGAGTAACGTTTCGGGTAGGCTGTTTTTTGGCTCTTCCCTGAGGGATCAGTGTTAGACTCCGATGCACCACAGCAGGTTTACTGTATCCCTTCGACGATCATATTGAAGGTGAAACACAGAAATTGCATCGGGAATCAATACAAAATTCACAATTCCGATTTATATTGACGAGAGTAACGTTTCGGGCAGTCTGGCTCTTTGGTTCTTCCCTGGGGGCTCAGTGTTAGACTCCGATGCAGCAAAGCAGGTTTACAGTATCCCTTCGACCATCACATTGACGATGAAACACAGAAATTACATCGGGAATCAATACAAAATTTACAATGCCGATTTACATTGACGAGAGTAACGTTTCGGGCAGTCTGGTTCTTTGGTTCTTCCCTGGGGCCTCAGTGTTAGACTCCGATGCAGCAAAGCAGGTTCACTGAATCCCTTCGACCATCACATTGACGATGAAACACAGAAATTACATCGGGAATCAATACAAAATTTACCATGCCGATTTATATTGACGAGAGTAACGTTTCGGGTAGGCTGTTTTTTGGCTCTTCCCTCAGGGATCAGTGTTAGTCTCCGATGCACCACAGCAGGTTTACTGTATCCCTTCGACGATCATATTGAAGATGAAACACAGGTATTGCATCGGGAATCAATACAAAATTCACAATACCGATTTATATTGACTAGAGTAACGTTTCGGGCAGTCTGGTTGTTTGGTTCTTCCCTGGGGGCTCAGTGTTAGACTCCGATGCAGCAAAGCAGGTTCACTGAATCCCTTCGACCATCACATTGACGATGAAACACAGAATTTACATCGGGAATCAATACAAAATTTACGATGCCGATTTATATTGACGAGAGTAACGTTTCGGGTAGGCTGTTTTTTGGCTCTTCCCTGGGGGCTCAATGTTAGACTCCGATGCCGCAAAGCAGGTTTACTGTATCCCTTCGACGATCATATTGAAGATGAAACACAGAAACTGCATCGGGAATCAATACAAAATTTACAATGCCGATTTATATTGACGAGAGTAACGTTTCGGGTAGGCTGTTTTTTGGATCTTCCCTGAGGGATCAGTGTTAGACTCCGATGCACCACAGCAGGTTTACTGTATCCCTTCGACGATCATATTGAAGATGAAACACAGAAATTGCATCGGGAATCAATACAAAATTTACAATGCCGATTTATATTGACGAGAGTAACGTTTCGGGTAGGCTGTTTTTTGGCTCTTCCCTGGAAGCTCAGTGTTAGACTCCGATGCAGCGAAGCAGGTTCACTGAATCCCTTCGACCATCACATTGACGATGAAACACAGAAATTACATCGGGAATCAATACAAAATTTACAATGCCGATTTATATTGAGGAGAGTAACGATTCGGGTAGGCTGTTTTTTGGTTCTTCCCTGAGGGATCAATGTTAGACTCCGATGCACCACAGCAGGTTTACTGTATCCCTTCGATGATCGTATTGAAGATGAAACACAGAAATTGCATCGGGAATCAATACAAAATTCACAATACCGATTTATACTGACGAGAGTAACGTTTCGGGTAGGCTGCTTTTTGGCTCTTCCCTGAGGGATCAGTGTTAGACTCCGATGCAGCAAAGCAGGTTTACTGTATCCCTTCGACGATCATATTGAAGATGAAACACAGAAATTGCATCGGGAATCAATACAAAATTCACAATACCGATTTATATTGACGAGAGTAACGTTTCGGGCAGTCTGGTTCTTTGGTTCTTCCCTGGGGGCTGAGTGTGAGACTCCGATGCACCACAACAGGTTTACTGTATCCCTTCGATGATCGTATTGAAGATGAAACACAGAAATTGCATCGGGAATCAATACAAAATTCAAAATACCGATTTATATTGACGAGAGTAACGTTTCGGGTAGGCTGCCTTTTGGCTCTTCCCTGAGGGATCAATGTTAGACTCCGAAACACCACAGCAGGTTTACTGTATCCCTTCGATGATCGTATTGAAGATGAAACACAGAAATTGCATCGGGAATCAATACAAAATTCACAATACCGATTTATATTGACGAGAGTAACGTTTCGGGTAGGCTGCTTTTTGGCTCTTCCCTGAGGGATCAGTGTTAGACTCCGATGCAGCAAAGCAGGTTTACTGTATCCCTTCGACGATCATATTGAAGATGAAACACAGAAATAGCATCGGGAATCAATACAAAATTCACAATACCGATTTATATTGACGAGAGTAACGTTTCGGATAGGCTGCTCTTTGGCTCTTCCCTGAGGGATCATTGTTAGACTCCGATGCACCACAGCAGGTTTACTGTATCCCTTCGACGATCAAATTGAAGATGAAACACAGAAATTTCATCGGGAATCAATACAAAATTCACAATACCGATTTATATTGACGAGAGTAACGTTTCGGGCAGTCTGGTTCTTTGGTTCTTACCTGGGGGCTCAGTGTGAGACTCCGATGCACCACAGCAGGTTTACTGCATCCCTTCGATGATCGTATTGAAGATGAAACACAGAAATTGCATCGGGAATCAATACAAAATTCACAATACCGATTTATATTGACGAGAGTAACGTTTCGCGCAGTCTGGTTCTTTGGTTCTTCCCTGAGGGATCAGTGTTAGACTCCGATGCACCACAGCAGGTTTACTGTATCCCTTCGATGATCGTATTGGAGATGAAACACAGAAATTGCATCGGGAATCAATACAAAAATCACAATACCTATTTATATTGACGAGAGTAACGTTTCGGGCAGTCTGGTTCTTTGGTTCTTCCCTGGGGGCTCAGTGTTACACTCCGATGCAGCAAAGCAGGTTCACTGAATCCCTTCGACCATCACATTGACGATCAAACACAGAAATTACATCGGGAATCAATACAAAATTTACAATGCCGTTTTATATTGAAGAGAGTAACGTTTCGGGTAGGCTGTTTTTGGCTCTTCCCTGACGGATCAATGTAAGGATCCGATGCACCACAGCAGGTTTACTGTATCCCTTCGATGATCGTATTGAAGATGAAACACAGAAATTGCATCGGGAATCAATACAAAATTCACAATACCGATTTATATTGACGAGAGTAACGTTTCGGGTAGGCTGCTTTTTGGCTCTTCCCTGAGGGATCAATCTTAGACTCCGATGCACCACAGCAGGTTTACTGTATCCCTTCGATGATCGTATTGAAGATGAAACACAGAAATTGCATCGGGAATCAATACAAAATTCACAATACCGATTTATATTGACGAGAGTAACGTTTCGGGCAGTCTGGTTCTTTGGTTCTTCCCTGGGGGCACAGTGTGAGGCTCCGATGCACCACAGCAGGTTTACTGTATCCCTTCGATGATCGTATTGAAGATGAAACACAGAAATTGCATCGGGAATCAATACAAAATTCACAATACCGATTTATATTGACAGAGAGTAACGTTTCGGGTAGACTGCAATTTGGCTCTTCCCTGAGGGATCAATGTTAGACTCCGATGCACCACAGCAGGTTTACTGTATCCCTTCGACGATCATGTTGAAGATGAAACACAGAAATTGCATCGGGAATCAATACAAAATTCACAATACCGATTTATATTGACGAGAGTAACGTTTCGGGCAGTCTGGTTCTTTGGTTCTTCCCTGGGGGCTGAGTGTGAGACTCCGATGCACCACAACAGGTTTACTGTATCCCTTCGATGATCGTATTGAAGATGAAACACAGAAATTGCATCGGGAATCAATACAAAATTCAAAATACCGATTTATATTGACGAGAGTAACGTTTCGGGTAGGCTGCCTTTTGGCTCTTCCCTGAGGGATCAATGTTAGACTCCGAAACACCACAGCAGGTTTACTGTATCCCTTCGATGATCGTATTGAAGATGAAACACAGAAATTGCATCGGGAATCAATACAAAATTCACAATACCGATTTATATTGACGAGAGTAACGTTTCGGGTAGGCTGCTTTTTGGCTCTTCCCTGAGGGATCAGTGTTAGACTCCGATGCAGCAAAGCAGGTTTACTGTATCCCTTCGACGATCATATTGAAGATGAAACACAGAAATAGCATCGGGAATCAATACAAAATTCACAATACCGATTTATATTGACGAGAGTAACGTTTCGGATAGGCTGCTCTTTGGCTCTTCCCTGAGGGATCATTGTTAGACTCCGATGCACCACAGCAGGTTTACTGTATCCCTTCGACGATCAAATTGAAGATGAAACACAGAAATTTCATCGGGAATCAATACAAAATTCACAATACCGATTTATATTGACGAGAGTAACGTTTCGGGCAGTCTGGTTCTTTGGTTCTTACCTGGGGGCTCAGTGTGAGACTCCGATGCACCACAGCAGGTTTACTGCATCCCTTCGATGATCGTATTGAAGATGAAACACAGAAATTGCATCGGGAATCAATACAAAATTCACAATACCGATTTATATTGACGAGAGTAACGTTTCGCGCAGTCTGGTTCTTTGGTTCTTCCCTGAGGGATCAGTGTTAGACTCCGATGCACCACAGCAGGTTTACTGTATCCCTTCGATGATCGTATTGGAGATGAAACACAGAAATTGCATCGGGAATCAATACAAAAATCACAATACCTATTTATATTGACGAGAGTAACGTTTCGGGCAGTCTGGTTCTTTGGTTCTTCCCTGGGGGCTCAGTGTTACACTCCGATGCAGCAAAGCAGGTTCACTGAATCCCTTCGACCATCACATTGACGATCAAACACAGAAATTACATCGGGAATCAATACAAAATTTACAATGCCGTTTTATATTGAAGAGAGTAACGTTTCGGGTAGGCTGTTTTTGGCTCTTCCCTGACGGATCAATGTAAGGATCCGATGCACCACAGCAGGTTTACTGTATCCCTTCGATGATCGTATTGAAGATGAAACACAGAAATTGCATCGGGAATCAATACAAAATTCACAATACCGATTTATATTGACGAGAGTAACGTTTCGGGTAGGCTGCTTTTTGGCTCTTCCCTGAGGGATCAATCTTAGACTCCGATGCACCACAGCAGGTTTACTGTATCCCTTCGATGATCGTATTGAAGATGAAACACAGAAATTGCATCGGGAATCAATACAAAATTCACAATACCGATTTATATTGACGAGAGTAACGTTTCGGGCAGTGTGGGTCTTTGGTTCTTCCCTGGGGGCTCAGCGTTAGACTCCGATGCAGCAAAGCAGGTTCACTGAATCCATTCGACCATCACATTGACGATGAAACACAGAAATTACATCGGGATTCAATACAAAATTTACAATGCCGATTTATATTGAGGAGAGTAACGTTTCGGGTAGGCTGTTTTTTGGCTCTTCCCTGAGGGATCAATGTTAGACTCCGATGCACCACAGCAGGTTTACTGTCTCCCTTCGATGATCGTATTGAAGATGAAACACAGAAATTGCATCGGGAATCAATACAAAATTCACAATACCGATTTATATTGACGAGAGTAACGTTTCGGGCAGTCTGGTTCTTTGGTTCTTCCCTGGGGGCTGAGTGTGAGACTCCGATGCACCACAGCAGGTTTACTGTATCCCTTCGATGATCGTATTGAAGATGAAACACAGAAATTGCATCGAAAATCAATACAAAATTCAAAATACCGATTTATATTGACGAGAGTAACGTTTCGGGTAGGCTGCCTTTTGGCTCTTCCCTGAGGGATCAATGTTAGACTCCGAAACACCACAGCAGGTTTACTGTATCCCTTCGATGATCGTATTGAAGATGAAACACAGAAATTGCATCGGGAATCAATACAAAATTCACAATACCGATTTATATTGACGAGAGTAACGTTTCGGGTAGGCTGCTTTTTGGCTCTTCCCTGAGGGATCAGTGTTAGACTCCGATGCAGCAAAGCAGGTTTACTGTATCCCTTCGACGATCAAATTGAAGATGAAATACAGAAATTTCATCGGGAATCAATACAAAATTCACAATACCGATTTATATTGACGAGAGTAACGTTTCGGGCAGTCTGGTTCTTTGGTTCTTCCCTGGGGGCTCAGTGTTAGACTCCGATGCACCACAGCAGGTTTACTGTATCCCTTCGACGATCATATTGGAGATGAAACACAGAAATCGCATCAGGAATCAATACAAAATTCACAATCCCGTTTTATATTGACGAGAGTAACGTTTCGGGTAGACTGCTTTTTGGCTCTTCCCTGAGGGATCAGTGTTAGACTCCGATGCACCACAGCAGGTTTACTGTATCCCTTCGACGATCATATTGAAGATGAAACACAGAAATTGCATCGGGAATCAATACAAAATTCACAATACCGATTTATATTGACGAGAGTAACATTTCGGGCAGTCTGGTTCTTTGGTTCTTCCCTGGGGGCTCAGTGTTAGACTCCGATGCACCACAGCAGGTTTACTGTATCCCTTCGACAATCATATTGAAGATGAAACACAGAAATTGCATCGGGAATCAATACAAAATTCACAATACCGATTTATATTGACGAGAGTAACGTTTCGGGCAGTCTGGTTCTTTGGTTCTTCCCTGGGGGCTCAGTGTTAGACTCCGATGCACCACAGCAGGTTTACTGTATCCCTTCGACGATCATATTGTTGATCAAACACAGAAATTGCATCGGGAATCAATACAAAATTCACAATACCGATTTATATTGACGAGAGTAACGTTTCGGGCAGTCTGATTCTTTGGTTCTTACCTGGGGGCTCAGTGTGAGACTCCGATGCACCACAGCAGGTTTACTGTATCCCTTCGATGATCGTATTGGAGATGAAACACAGAAATAGCATCGGGAATCAATACAAAATTCACAATACCGTTTTATATTGACGAGAGTTACGTTTCGGGCAGTCTGGTTCTTTGGTTCTTCCCTGGGGGCACAGTGTGAGACTCCGATGCACCACAGCATATTTACTGTATCCCTTCGATGATCGTATTGAAGATGAATCACAGAAATTGCATCGGGAATCAATACAAAATTCACAATACCGATTTATATTGACGAGAGTAACGTTTCGGGTAGGCTGCTTTTTGGCTCTTCCCTGAGAGATCAATGTTAGACTCCGATGCGCCACAGCAGGTTTACTGTTTCCCTTCGACGATCATATTGAAGATGAAACACAGATATTGCATCGGGAATCAATACAAAATTCACAATACCGATTTATATTGACGAGAGTAACGTTTCGGGCAGTCTGGTTCTTTGGTTTGTCCCTGGGGGCTCAGTGTTAGACTCCGATGCAGCAAAGCAGGTTCACTGAATCCCTTCGACCATCACATTGACGATGAAACACAGAAATTATATCGGGATTCAATACAATATTTACAATGCCGATTTATATTGTCGAGAGTAACGTTTCGGGTAGGCTGTTCTTTGGCTCTTCCCTGAGGGATCAGTGTTAGACTCCGATGCACCACAGCAGGTTTACTGTATCCCTTCGACGATCATATTGAAGATGAAACACAGAAATTGCATCGGGAATCAGTACAAAATTCACAATACCGATTTATATTGACGAGACTAACGTTTCGGGTAGGCTGCTTTTTGGCTCTTCCCTGAGGGATCAGTGTTAGACTCCGATGCACCACAGCAGGTTTACTGTATCCCTTCGATGATCATATTGAAGATGAAACATAGAAATTGCATCGGAAATCAATACAAAATTCACAATACCGATTTATATTGACGAGAGTAACGTTTCGGGCAGTCTGGTTCTTTGGTTCTTCCCTGGGGGCTCAGTGTTAGACTCCGATGCACCACAGCAGGTTTACTGTATCCCTTCGACGATCATATTGAAGATGAAACACAGAAATTGCATCGGGAATCAATATAAAATTCACAATACCGATTTATATTGACGAGAGTAACGTTTCGGGCAGTCTGGTTCTTTGGTTCTTCCCTGGGGGCTGAGTGTGAGACTCCCATGCACCACAGCAGGTTTACTGTATCCCTTCGATGATCGTGTTGAAGATGAAACACAGAAATTGCATCGGGAATCAATACAAAATTCAAAATACCGATTTATATTGACGAGAGTAACGTTTCGGGCAGTCTGGTTCTTTGGTTCTTCCCTGGGGGCTCAGTGTTAGACTCCGATGCACCACAGCAGGTTTACTGTATCCCTTCGACGATCATATTGGAGATGAAACACAGAAATCGCATCGGGAATCAATACAAAATTCACAATCCCGTTTTATATTGACGAGAGTAACGTTTCGGGTAGACTGCTATTTGGCTCTTCCCTGAGGGATCAGTGTTAGACTCCGATGCACCACAGCAGGTTTACTGTATCCCTTCGACGATCATATTGAAGATGAAACACAGAAATTGCATCGGGAATCAATACAAAATTCACAATACCGATTTATATTGACGAGAGTAACGTTTCGCGCAGTCTGGTTCTTTGGTTCTTCCCTGAGGGATCAGTGTTAGACTCCGATGCACCACAGCAGGTTTACTGTATCCCATCGACGATCATATTGAAGATGAAACACAGAAATTGCATCGGGAATCAATACAAAATTCACAATACCGATTTATATTGACGAGAGTAACGTTTCGGGCAGTCTGGTTCTTTGGTTCTTCCCTGGGGGCTCAGTGTTAGACTCCGATGCACCACAGCAGGTTTACTGTATCCCTTCGACGATCATATTGATGATCAAACACAGAAATTGCATCGGGAATCAATACAAAATTCACAATACCGATTTATATTGACGAGAGTAACGTTTCGGGCAGTCTGGTTCTTTGATTCTTCCCTGGGGGCTGAGTGTGAGACTCCGATGCACCACAGCAGGTTTACTGTATCCCTTCGATGATCGTATTGAAGATGAAACACAGAAATTGCATCGGGAATCAATACAAAATTCAAAATACCGATTTATATTGACGAGAGTAACGTTTCGGGTAGGCTGCCTTTTGGCTCTTCCCTGAGGGATCAATGTTAGACTCCGATGCACCACAGCAGGTCTACTGTATCCCTTCGACGATCATATTGAAGATGAAACACAGAAATTGCATCGGGAATCAATACAAAATTCACAATACCGATTTATATTGACGAGAGTAACGTTTCGGGCAGTCTGGTTCTTTGGTTTGTCCCTGGGGGCTCAGTGTTAGACTCCGATGCAGCAAAGCAGGTTCACTGAATCCCTTCGACCATCACATTGACGATGAAACACAGAAATTATATCGGGATTCAATAAAATATTTACAATGCCGATTTATATTGACGAGAGTAACGTTTCGGGTAGGCTGTTTTTTGGCTCTTCCCTGAGGGATCAGTGTTAGACTCCGATGCACCACAGCAGGTTTACTGTATCCCTTCGACGATCATATTGAAGATGAAACACAGAAATTGCATCGGGAATCAGTACAAAATTCACAATACCGATTTATATTGACGAGAGTAACGTTTCGGGTAGGCTGCTTTTTGGCTCTTCCCTGAGGGATCAGTGTTAGACTCCGATGCACCACAGCAGGTTTACTGTATCCCTTCGACGATCATATTGAAGATGAAACACAGAAATTGCATCGGGAATCAATATAAAATTCACAATACCGATTTATATTGACGAGAGTAACGTTTCGGGCAGTCTGGTTCTTTGATTCTTCCCTGGGGGCTGAGTGTGAGACTCCGATGCACCACAGCAGGTTTACTGTATCCCTTCGATGATCGTATTGAAGATGAAACACAGAAATTGCATCGGGAATCAATACAAAATTCAAAATACCGATTTATATTGACGAGAGTAACGTTTCGGGTAGGCTGCCTTTTGGCTCTTCCCTGAGGGATCAATGTTAGACTCCGAAACACCACAGCAGGTTTACTGTATCCCTTCGATGATCGTATTGAAGATGAAACACAGAAATTGCATCGGGAATCAATACAAAATTCACAATACCGATTTATATTGACGAGAGTAACGTTTCGGGTAGGCTGCTTTTTGGCTCTTCCCCGAGGGATCAGTGTTAGACTCCGATGCAGCAAAGCAGGTTTACTGTATCCCTTCGACGATCATTCTGAAGATGAAACACAGAAATTGCATCGGGAAGCAATACAAAATTCACAATACCGATTTATATTGACGAGAGTAACGTTTCGGATAGGCTGCTTTTTGGCTCTTCCCTGAGGGATCAGTGTTAGACTCCGATGCACCACAGCAGGTTTACTGTATCCCTTCGACGATCAAATTGAAGATGAAACACAGAAATTTCATCGGGAATCAATACAAAATTCACAATGCCGATTTATATTGACGAGAGTAACGTTTCGGGCAGTCTGGTTCTTTGGTTCTTCCCTGGGGGCTCAGTGTTAGACTCCGATGCACCACAGCAGGTTTACTGTATCCCTTCGACGATCATATTGGAGATGAAACACAGAAATCGCATCGGGAATCAATACAAAATTCACAATCCCGTTTTATATTGACGAGAGTAACGTTTCGGGTAGACTGCTTTTTGGCTCTTCCCTGAGGGATCAGTGTTAGACTCCGATGCACCACAGCAGGTTTACTGTATCCCTTCGACGATCATATTGAAGATGAAACACAGAAATTGCATCGGGAATCAATACAAAATTCACAATACCGATTTATATTGACGAGAGTAACGTTTCGCGCAGTCTGGTTCTTTGGTTCTTCCCTGAGGGATCAGTGTTAGACTCCGATGCACCACAGCAGGTTTACTGTATCCCTTCGACGATCATATTGATGATCAAACACAGAAATTGCATCGGGAATCAATACAAAATTCACAATACCGAATTATATTGACGAGAGTAACGTTTCGGGCAGTCTGGTTCTTTGGTTCTTACCTGGGGGCTCAGTGTGAGACTCCGAAGCACCACAGCAGGTTTACTGTATCCCTTCGACGATCATATTGGAGATGAAACACAGAAATCGCATCGGGAATCAATACAAAATTCACAATCCCGTTTTATATTGACGAGAGTAACGTTTCGGGTAGACTGCTTTTTGGCTCTTCCCTGAGGGATCAGTTTTAGACTCCGATGCACCACAGCAGGTTTACTGTATCCCTTCGATGATCGTATTGAAGATGAAACACAGAAATTGCATCGGGAATCAATACAAAATTCACAATACCGATTTATATTGACGAGAGTAACGTTTCGGGTAGGCTGCGTTTTGGCTCTTCCCTGAGGGATCAGTGTTAGACTCCGATGCACCACAGCAGGTTTACTGTATCCCTTCGACGATCATATTGAAGATGAAACACAGAAATTGCATCGGGAATCAATACAAAATTCACAATACCGATTTATATTGACGAGAGTAACGTTTCGGGCAGTCTGGTTCTTTGGTTCTTCCCTGAGGGATCAGTGTTAGACTCCGATGCACCACAGCAGGTTTACTGTATCCCTTCGACGATCATATTGAAGATGAAACACAGAAATTGCTTCGGGAATCAAAACAAAATTTACAATGCCGATTTATATTGAGGAGAGTAACCTTTCGGGTAGGCTGTTTTTTGGCTCTTCCCTGAGGGATCAATGTTAGACTCCGATGCACCACAGCAGGTTTACTGTATCCCTTCGATGATCGTATTGAAGATGAAACACAGAAATTGCATCGGGAATCAATACAAAATTCACAATACCGATTTATATTGACGAGAGTAACCTTTCGGGTAGGCTGCATTTTGGCACTTCCCTGAGGGGTCAGTGTTAGGCTCCGATGCACCACAGCAGGTTTACTGCATCCCTTCGACGATAATATTGAAGATGAAACACAGAAATTGCATCGGGAATCAATACAAAATTCACAATACCGATTTATATTGACGAGAGTAACGTTTCGTGCAGTCTGGTTCTTTGGTTCTTCCCTGAGGGATCAGTGTTAGACTCCGATGCACCACAGCAGGTTTACTGTATCCCTTCGACGATCATATTGAAGATGAAACACAGAAATTGCATCGGGAATCAATACAAAATTCACAATACCGATTTATATTGACGAGAGTAACGTTTCGGTCAGTCTGGTTCTTTGGTTCTTGCCTGGGGGCTCAGTGTTAGACTCCGATGCACCACAGCAGGTTTACTGTATCCCTTCGACGATCATATTGAAGATGAAACACAGAAATTGCATCTGGAATCAATGCAAAATTCACAATACCGATTTATATTGACGAGAGTAACGTTTCGGGCAGTCTGGTTCTTTGGTTCTTCCCTGGGCGCTCAGTGTTAGACTCCGATGCAGCAAAGCAGGTTCACTAAATCCCTTCGCCCATCACATTGACGATGAAACACAGAAATTACATCGGGAATCAATACAAACTTTACAATGCCGATTTATATTGACGAGAGTAACGATTCGGGTAGGCTGTTTTTTGGCTCTTCCCTGAGGGATCAGTGTTAGACTCCGATGCTCCACAGCAGGTTTACTGTATCCCTTCGACGATCATATTGAAGGTGAAACACAGAAATTGCGTCGGGAATCAATACAAAATTCACAATACCTATTTATATTGACGAGAGTAACGTTTCGGGCAGTCTGGTTCTTTGGTTCTTGCCTGGGGGATCAGTGTTAGACTCCGATGCAGCAAAGCAGGTTCACTGAATCCCTTCGACCATCACATTGACGATGAAACACAGAAATTACATCGGGAATCAATACAAAATTTACCATGCCGATTTATATTGACGAGAGTAACGTTTCTGGTAGGCTGTATTTTGGCTCTTCCCTGAGGGATCAGTGTTAGACTCCGATGCACCACAGCAGGTTTACTGTATCCCTTTGACGATCATATTGAAGATGAAACACAGAAATTGCATCGGGAATCATCACAAAATTCACAATACCGATTTATATTGACGAGAGTAACGTTTCGGGCAGTCTGGTTCTTTGGTTCTTCCCTGGGGGCTCAGTGTTAGACTCCGATGCAGCAAAGCAGGTTCACTGAATCCCTTCGACCATCACATTGACGATGAAACACAGAAATTACATCGGGAATCAATTCAAAATTTACAATGCCGATTTATATTGACGAGAGTAACGTTTCGGGTAGGCTGCTTTTTGACTCTTCCCTGAGGGATCAGTGTTAGACTCCGATGCATCACAGCAGGTTTACTGTATTCCTTCGACGATCATATTGAAGATGAAACACAGAAATTGCATCGGGAATCAATACAAAATTCACAATACCGATTTATATTGACGAGAGTAACGTTTCGGGCAGTCTGGTTCTTTGGTTCTTCCCTGGGGGCTCAGTGCTAGACTCCGATGCAGCATAGCAGGTTTATTGTATCCCTTCGACCATCACATTGACGATGAAACACAGAAATTACATCGGGATTCAATACAAAATTTACAATGCCGATTTATATTGACGAGAGTAACGTTTCGGGCAGTCTGGTTCTTTGGTTCTTCCCTGGGGGCTCAGTGTTAGACTCCGATGCAGCAAAGCAGGTTCACTGAATCCCTTCGACCATCACATTGACGATGAAACACAGAAATTACATCGGGAATCAATACAAAATTTACAATGCCGATTTATATTGACGAGAGTAACGTTTCGGGTAGGCTGTTATTTGGCTCTTCCCTGAGGGATCAGTGTTAGGCTCCGATGTAGCAAAGCAGGTTTACTGTATCCCTTCGACGATCATATTGAAGATGAAACACAGAAATTGCATCGGGAATCAATACAAAATTCACAATACCGTTTTATATTGACGAGAGTAACGTTTCGGGCAGTCTGGTTCTTTGGTTCTTCCCTGGGGGCTCAGTGTTAGACTCCGATGCTGCAAAGCAGGTTCACTGAATCCCTTCGACCATCACATTGACGATGAAACACAGAAATTACATCGGGAATCAATACAAAATTTACAATGCCGATTTATATTGACGAGAGTAACGTTTCGGGTAGGCTGTTGTTTGGCTCTTCCCTGGGGGCTCAGTGTTAGACTCCGATGCAGCAAAGCAGGTTTACTGAATCCCTTCGACGATCATATTGAAGATGAAACACAGAAATTGCATCGGGAATCAATACAAAATTTACAATGCCGATTTATATTGAAGAGAGTAACGTTTCGGGTAGGCTGCTTTTTGGCTCATCCCTGAGGGATCAGTGTTAGACTCCGATGCAGCAAAGCAGGGTTACTGTATCCCTTCGACGATCATATTAAAGATGAAACACAGAAATTGCATCGGGAATCAATACAAAATTCACAATACCGATTTATATTGACGAGAGTAACGTTTCGGGCAGTCTGGCTCTTTAACTCTTCCCTGGGGGCTCAGTGTTAGACTCCGATGCTGCAAAGCAGGTTCACTGAATCCCTTCGACCATCACATTGACGATGAAACACAGAAATTACATCGGGAATCAATACAAAATTTACAATGCCGATTTATATTGACGAGAGTAACGTTTCGGGTAGGCTGTTTTTTGGCTCTTCCCTGAGGGATCAGTGTTAGACTCCGATACACCACAGCAGGTTAACTGTATCCCTTCGACGATCGTATTGAAGATGAAACCGAGAAATTGCATCGGGAATCAATACAAAATTCACAATACCGATTTATATTGACGAGAGAAACGTTTCGGGCAGTCTGGTTCTTTCGTTCTTCCCTGGGGGCTCAGTGTTAGACTCCGATGCAGCAAAGCATGTTCACTGAATCCCTTCGACCATCACATTGACGATGAATCACAGAAACTACATCGGGAATCAATACAAAAGTCACAATACCGATTTATATTGACGAGAGTAACGTTTCGGGTAGGCCGTTTTTTGGCACTTCCCTGAGGCATCAGTGTTAGACTCCGATGCAGCAAAGCAGGTTTACTGTATCCCTTCGACGATCATATTGAAGATGAAACACAGAAATTGCATCGGGAATCAATACAAAATTCACAATACCGATTTATATTGACGAGAGTAACGTTTCGGGTAGGCTGCTTTTTGGCACTTCCCTGAGGGATCAGTGTCAGACTCCGTTGCACCACAGCAGGTTTACTGTATCCCTTCGACGATCATATTGAAGATGAAACACAGAAATTGCGTCGGGAATCAATAGAAAATTCACAATACCGATTTCTATTGACGAGAGTAACGTTTCGGGCAGTCTGGTTCTTTGGTTCTTCCCTGAGGCATCAGTGTCAGACTCCGATGCACCACAGCAGGTTTACTGCATGCCTTCGACGATCATATTGAAGATGAAACACAGAAATTGCATCGGGAATCAATACAAAATTCACAATACCGATTTATATTGACGAGAGTAACGTTTCTGGCAGTCTGGTTCTTTGGTTCTTCCCTGGGGGCTCAGTGTTAGACTCCGATGCACCACAGCAGGTTTACTGTATCCCTTCGACGATCATATTGAAGATGCAACACAGAAATTGCATCGGGAATCAATGCAAAATTCACAATACTGATTTATATTGACGAGAGTAACGTTTCGGGCAGTCTGGTTCTTTGGTTCTTCCCTGGGGGCTCAGTGTTAGACTCCGATGCAGCAGAGCAGGTTCACTGAATCCCTTCGACCATCACATCGACGATGTAACACAGAAATTACATCGGGAATCAATAGAAAATTTACAATGCCGATTTATATCGACGAGAGTAACGTTTCGGGTAGGCTGTTTTTTGGCTCTTCCCTGAGGGATCAGTGTTAGACTCCGATGCAGCAAAGCAGGTTTACTGTATCCCTTCGACGATCATATTGAAGGTGAAACACAGAAATTGCATCGGGAATCAATACAAAATTCACAATACCGATTTATATTGACGAGAGTAACGTTTCGGGCAGTCTGGTTCTTTGGTTCTTCCCTGGGGGCTCAGCGTTAGACTCCGATGCAGCAAAGCAGGTTCACTGAATCCCTTCGACCATCACATTGACGATGAAACACAGATATTACATCGGGAATCAATACAAAATTTACAATGCCGATTTATATTGAGGAGAGTAACGTTTCGGGTAGGCTGTTTTTTGGCTCTTCCCTGAGGGATCAATGTTAGACTCCGATGCACCACAGCAGGTTTACTGTATCCCTTCGATGATCGTATTGAAGATGAAACACAGAAATTGCATCGGGAATCAATACAAAATTCACAATACCGATTTATATTGACGAGAGTAACGTTTCGGGTAGGCTGCTTTTTGGCACTTCCCTGAGGGATCAGTGTTAGACTCCGATGCACCACAGCAGGTTTACTGTATCCCTTCGACGATCATATTGAAGATGAAACACAGAAATTGCATCGGGAATCAATACAAAATACACAATACCGATTTATATTGGCGAGAGTAACGTTTCGGGCAGTCTGGTTCTTTGGTTCTTCCCTGAGGGATCAGTGTTAGACTCCGATGCACCACAGCAGGTTTACTGTATCCCTTCGACGATCATATTGAAGATGAAACACAGAAATTGCATCGGGAATCAATGCAAAATTCACAATACCGATTTATATTGACGAGAGTAATGTTTCGGTCAGTCTGGTTCTTTGGTTCTTCCCTGGGGGCTCAGTGTTAGACTCCGATGCACCACAGCAGGTTTACTGTATCCCTTCGACGATCATATTGAAGATGAAAAACAGAAATTGCATCGGGAATCAATGCAAAATTCACAATACCGATTTATATTGACGAGAGTAACGTTTCGGGCTGTCTGGTTCTTTGGTTCTTCTCTGGGGGCTCCGTGTTAGACTCCAATGCAGCAAAGCAGGTTCACTGAATCCCTTCGACCATCACATTGACGATGAAACACAGAAATTACATCGGGAATCAATACTAATTTTACAATGCCGATTTATATTGACGAGAGTAACGATTCGGGTAGGCTGTTATTTGGCTCTTCCCTGAGGGATCAGTGTTAGACTCCGATGCTCCACAGCAGGTTTACTGTATCCCTTCGACGATCATATTGAAGGTGAACACAGAAATTGCATCGGGAATCAATACAAAATTCACAATACCGATTTATATTGACGAGAGTAACGTTTCGGGCAGTCTGGTTCTTTGGTTCTTCCCTGGGGGCTCAGTGTTAGACTCCGATGCAGCAAAGCAGGTTCACTGAATCCCTTCGACCATCACATTGACGATGAAACACAGAAATTACATCGGGAATCAATTCAAAATTTACAATGCCGATTTATATTGACGAGAGTAACGTTTCGGGTAGGCTGCTTTTTGACTCTTCCCTGAGGGATCAGTGTTAGACTCCGATGCACCACAGCAGGTTTACTGTATTCCTTCGACGATCATATTGAAGATGAAACACAGAAATTGCATCGGGAATCAATACAAAATTCACAATACCAATTTATATTGACGAGAGTAACGTTTCGGGCAGTCTGGTTCTTTGGTTCTTCCCTGGGGGCTCAGTGTTAGACTCCGATGCAGCAAAGCAGGTTTATAGTATACCTTCGACCATCACATTGACGATGAAACACAGAAATTACATCGGGAATCAATACAAAATTTACAATGCCGATTTATATTGACGAGAGTAACGTTTCGGGCAGTCTGGTTCTTTGGTTCTTCCCTGGGGGCTCAGTGTTAGACTCCGATGCAGCAAAGGAGTTTCACTGAATCCCTTCGACCATCACATTGACGATGAAACACAGAAATTACATCGGGAATCAATACAAAACTTACAATGCCGATTTATATTGACGAGAGTAACGTTTCGGGCAGTCTGGTTCTTTGGTTCTTCCCTGGGGGCTCAGTGTTAGACTCCGATGCAGCAAAGCAGGTTCACTGAACCCCTTCGATCATCACATTGACGATGAAACACAGAAATTACATCGGGAATCAATACAAAATTTACAATGCCGATTTATATTGACGAGAGTAACGTTTCGGGTAGGCTGTTTTTGGCTCTTTCCTGAGGGATCAGTGTTAGACTCCGATGTAGCAAAGCAGGTTTACTGTATCCCTTCGACGATCATATTGAAGATGAAACACAGAAATTGCATCGGGAATCAATACAAAATTCACAATACCGTTTTATATTGACGAGAGTAACGTTTCGGGCAGTCTGGTTCTTTGGTTCTTCCCTGGGGGCTCAGTGTTAGACTCCGATGCAGCAAAGCAGGTTCACTGAATCCCTTCGACCATCACATTGACGATGAAACACAGAAATTACATCGGGAATCAATACAAATTTTACAATGCCGATTTATATTGACGAGAGTAACGATACGGGTAGGCTGTTTTTTGGCTCTTCCCTGAGGGATCAGTGTTAGACTCCGATGCAGCAAAGCAGGTTTACTGTATCCCTTCGACGATCATATTGAAGGAGAAACACAGAAATTGCATCGGGAATCAATACAAAATTCACAATACCGATTTATATTGACGAGAGTAACGTTTCGGGCAGTCTGGTTCTTTGGTTCTTCCCTGGGGGCTCAGTGTTAGACTCCGATGCAGCAAAGCAGGTCCACTGAATCCCTTCGACCATCACAGTGACGATGAAACACAGAAATTACATCGGGAATCAATACAAAATTTACCATGCCGATTTATATTGACGAGAGTAACGTTTCTGGTAGGCTTTTTTTGGCTCTTCCCTGAGGGATCAGTGTTAGACTCCGATGCACCACAGCAGGTTTACTGTATCCCTTCGACGATCATATTGAAGATGAAACACAGAAATTGCATCGGGAATCATCACAAAATTCACAATACCGATTTATATTGACGAGAGTAACGTTTCGGGTAGGCTGTTATTTTGCAATTCCCTGAGGGATCAGTGTTAGACTCCGATGCAGCAAAGCAAGTTTACTGTATCCCTTCGACGATCATATTGAAGATGAAACACAGAAATTACATCGGGAATCAATACAAATTTTACAATGCCGATTTATATTGACGAGAGTAACGATTCGGGTAGGCTGTTTTTTGGCTCTTCCCTGAGGGATCAGTGTTAGACTCCGATGCTCCACAGCAGGTTTACTGTATCACTTCCACGATCATATTGAAGGTGAAACACAGAAATTGCATCGGGAATCAATACAAAATTCACAATACCGATTTATATTGACGAGAGTAACGTTTCGGGCAGTCTGGTTCTTTGGTTCTTCCCTGGGGGCTCAGTGTTAGACACCGATGCAGCAAAGCAGGTTCACTGAATCCCTTCGACCATCACATTGACGATGAAACACAGAAATTACATCGGGAATCAATACAAAATTTACAATGCCGATTTATATCGACGAGAGTAACGTTTCGGGTAGGCTGTTTTTTGGCTCTTCCCTGAGGGATCAGTGTTAGACTCCGATGCAGCAAAGCAGGTTTACTGTATCCCTTCGACGATCATATTGAAGGTGAAACACAGAAATTGCATCGGGAATCAATACAAAATTCACAATACCGATTTATATTGACGAGAGTAACGTTTCGGGCAGTCTGGTTCTTTGGTTCTTCCCTGGGGGCTCAGCGTTAGACTCCGATGCAGCAAAGCAGGTTCACTGAATCCCTTCGACCATCACATTGACGATGAAACACAGATATTACATCGGGAATCAATACAAAATTTACAATGCCGATTTATATTGAGGAGAGTAACGTTTCGGGTAGGCTGTTTTTTGGCTCTTCCCTGAGGGATCAATGTTAGACTCCGATGCACCACAGCAGGTTTACTGTATCCCTTCGATGATCGTATTGAAGATGAAACACAGAAATTGCATCGGGAATCAATACAAAATTCACAATACCGATTTATATTGACGAGAGTAACGTTTCGGGTAGGCTGCTTTTTGGCACTTCCCTGAGGGATGAGTGTTAGACTCCGATGCACCACAGCAGGTTTACTGTATCCCTTCGACGATCATATTAAAGATGAAACACAGAAATTGCATCGGGAATCAATACAAAATTCACAATACCGATTTATATTGACGAGAGTAACGTTTCGGGCAGTCTGGTTCTTTGGTTCTTCCCTGAGGGATCAGTGTTAGACTCCGATGCACCACAGCAGGTTTACTGTATCCCTTCGACGATCATATTGAAGATGAAACACAGAAATTGCATCGGGAATCAATACAAAATTCACAATACCGATTTATATTGACGAGAGTAACGTTTCGGTCAGTCTGGTTCTTTGGTTCTTCCCTGGGGGCTCAGTGTTAGACTCCGATACACCACAGCAGGTTTACTGTATCCCTTCGACGATCATATTGAAGATGAAAAACAGAAATTGCATCGGGAATCAATGCAAAATTCACAATACCGATTTATATTGACGAGAGTAACGTTTCGGGCAGTCTGGTTCTTTGGTTCTTCTCTGGGGGCTCCGTGTTAGACTCCGATGCAGCAAAGCAGGTTCACTGAATCCCTTCGACCATCACATTGACGATGAAACACAGAAATTACATCGGGAATCAATACTAATTTTACAATGCCGATTTATATTGACGAGAGTAACGATTCGGGTAGGCTGTTTTTTGGCTCTTCCCTGAAGGATCAGTGTTAGACTCCGATGCTCCACAGCAGGTTTACTGTATCCCTTCGACGATCATATTGAAGGTGAAACACAGAAATTGCATCGGGAATCAATACAAAACTCACAATACCGATTTATATTGACGAGAGTAACGTTTCGGGCAGTCTGGTTCTTTGGTTCTTCCCTGGGGGCTCAGTGTTAGACTCCGATGCAGCAAAGCAGGTTCACTGAATCCCTTCGACCATCACATTGACGATGAAACACAGATATTACATCGGGAATCAATACAAAATTTACCATGCCGATTTATATTGACGAGAGTAACGTTTCTGGTAGGCTGTTTTTTGGCTCTTCCCTGAGGGATCAGTGTTAGACTCCGATGCACCACAGCAGGTTTACTGTATCCCTTCGACGATCATATTGAAGATGAAACACAGAAATTGCATCGGGAATCATCACAAAGTTCACAATACCGATTTATATTGACGAGAGTAACGTTTCGGGCAGTCTGGTTCTTTGGTTCTTCCCTGGGGGCTCAGTGTTAGACTCCGATGCAGCAAAGCAGGTTCACTGAATCCCTTCGACCATCACATTGACGATGAAACACAGAAATTACATCGGGAATCAATTCAAAATTTACAATGCCGATTTATATTGACGAGAGTAACGTTTCGGGTAGGCTGCTTTTTGACTCTTCCCTGAGGGATCAGTGTTAGACTCCGATGCACCACAGCAGGTTTACTGTATTCCTTCGACGATCATATTGAAGATGAAACACAGAAATTGCATCGGGAATCAATACAAAATTCACAATACCGATTTATATTGACGAGAGTAACGTTTCGGGCAGTCTGGTTCTTTGGTTCTTCCCTGGGGGCTCAGTGTTAGACTCCGATGCAGCAAAGCAGGTTTATAGTATCCCTTCGACCATCAAATTGACGATGAAACACAGAAATTACATCGGGAATCAATACAAAATTTACAATGCCGATTTATATTGACGAGAGTAACGTTTCGGGCAGTCTGGTTCTTTGGTTCTTCCCTGGGGGCTCAGTGTTAGACTCCGATGCAGCAAAGCAGGTTCACTGAATCCCTTCGACCATCACATTGACGATGAAACACAGAAATTACATCGGGAATCAATACAAAACTTACAATGCCAATTTATATTGACGAGAGTAACGTTTCGGGCAGTCTGGTTCTTTGGTTCTTCCCTGGGGGCTCAGTGTTAGACTCCGATGCAGCAAAGCAGGTTCACTGAACCCCTTCGATCATCACATTGACGATGAAACACAGAAATTACATCGGGAATCAATACAAAATTTACAATGCCGATTTATATTGACGAGAGTAACGTTTCGGGTAGGCTGTTTTTTGGCTCTTTCCTGAGGGATCAGTGTTAGACTCCGATGTAGCAAAGCAGGTTTACTGTATCCCTTCGACGATCATATTGAAGATGAAACACAGAAATTGCATCGGGAATCAATACAAAATTCACAATACCGTTTTATATTGACGAGAGTAACGTTTCGGGCAGTCTGGTTCTTTGGTTCTTCCCAGGGGGCTCAGTGTTAGACTCCGATGCAGCAAAGCAGGTTCACTGAATCCCTTCGACCATCACATTGACGATGAAACACAGAAATTACATCGGGAATCAATACAAATTTTACAATGCCGATTTATATTGACGAGAGTAACGATTCGGGTAGGCTGTTTTTTGGCTCTTCCCTGAGGGATCAGTGTTAGATTCCGATGCTCCACAGCAGGTTTACTGTATCCCTTCGACGATCATATTGAAGGTGAAACACAGAAATTGCATCGGGAATCAATACAAAATTCACAATACCGATTTATATTGACGAGAGCAACGTTTCGGGCAGTCTGGTTCTTTGGTTCTTCCCTGGGGGCTCAGTGTTAGACTCCGATGCAGCAAAGCAGGTCCACTGAATCCCTTCGACTATCACAGTGACGATGAAACACAGAAATTACATCGGGAATCAATACAAAATTTACCATGCCGATTTATATTGACGAGAGTAACGTTTCTGGTAGGCTTTTTTTGGCTCTTCCCTGAGGGATCAGTGTTAGACTCCGATGCACCACAGCAGGTTTACTGTATCCCTTCGACGATCATATTGAAGATGAAACACAGAAATTGCATCGGGAATCATCACAAAATTCACAATACCGATTTATATTGACGAGAGTAACGTTTCGGGTAGGCTGTTATTTTGCACTTCCCTGAGGGATCAGTGTTAGACTCCGATGCAGCAAAGCAAGTTTACTGTATCCCTTCGACGATCATATTGAAGATGAAACACATAAATTGCTTCGGGAATCAATACAAAATTCACAATACCGATTTATATTGAAGAGAGTAACGTTTCGGGTAGGCTGCTTTTTGGCTCTTCCCTGAGGGATCAGTGTTAGACTCCGATGCAACAAACAGGTTTACTGTATCCCTTCGACGATCATATTGAAGATGAAACATAGAAACTGCATCGGGAATCAATACAAAATTCACAATACCGATTTTTATTGACGAGAGTAACGTTTCGGGCAGTCTGGTTGTTTGGTTCTTCCCTGGGGGCTCAGTGTTACACTCCGATGCTGCAAAGAAGCTTTACTGTATTCCTTCGACGATCATATTTAAGATGAAACACAGAAATTGCATCTGGAATCAATACAAAATTCACAATACCGATTTATATTGACGAGAGTAACGTTTCGGGCAATCTGGTTCTTTGGTTCTTCCCTGGGGGCTCAGTGTTAGACTCCGATGCAGCAAAGCAGGTTCACTGAATCCCTTCGACCATCACATTGACGATGAAACACACAAATTACATCGGGAATCAAAACAAAATTCACAATACCGATTTATATTGACGAGAGTAACGTTTCGGGCAGTCTGCTTCTTTGGTTCTTCCCTGAGGGATCAGTGTTAGACTCCGATGCACCACAGCAGGTTTACTGTATCCCTTCGACGATCATATTGAAGATGAAACACAGAAATTGCATCGGGAATCAATACAAAATTCACAATACCGATTTATATTGACGAGAGTAACGTTTCGGTCAGTCTGGTTCTTTGGTTCTTCCCTGGGGGCTCAGTGTTAGACTCCGATGCACCACAGCAGGTTTACTGTATCCCTTCGACGATCATATTGAAGATGAAAAACAGAAATTGCATCGGGAATCAATGCAAAATTCACAATACCGATTTATATTGACGAGAGTAACGTTTCGGGCAGTCTGGTTCTTTGGTTCTTCTCTGGGGGCTCCGTGTTAGACTCCGATGCAGCAAAGCAGGTTCACTGAATCCCTTTGACCATCACATTGACGATGAAACACAGAAATTACATCGGGAATCAATACTAATTTTACAATGCCGATTTATATTGACGAGAGTAACGATTCGGGTAGGCTGTTTTTTGGCTCTTCCCTGAGGGATCAGTGTTAGACTCCGATGCTCCACTGCAGGTTTACTGTATCCCTTCGACGATCATATTGAAGGTGAAATACAGAAATTGCATCGGGAATCAATACAAAATTCACAATACCGATTTATATTGACGAGAGTAACGTTTCGGGCAGTCTGGTTCTTTGGTCCTTCCCTGGGGGCTCAGTGTTAGACTCCGATGCAGCAAAGCAGGTTCACTGAATCCCTTCGACCATCACATTGACGATGAAACACAGATATTACATCGGGAATCATTACAAAATTTACCATGCCGATTTATATTGACGAGAGTAACGTTTCTGGTAGGCTGTTTTTTGGCTCTTCCCTGAGGGATCAGTGTTAGACTCCG
Source organism: Schistocerca cancellata (assembly GCF_023864275.1). NCBI lineage: Eukaryota > Metazoa > Arthropoda > Insecta > Orthoptera > Acrididae > Schistocerca > Schistocerca cancellata. Next base: position 186,108,780 of record NC_064635.1, read on the forward strand.
ATGCACCACAGCAGGTTTACTGTATCCCTTCGACGATCATATTGAAGATGAAACACAGAAATTGCATCGGGAATCATCACAAAATTCACAATACCGATTTATATTGACGAGAGTAACGTTTCGGGCAGTCTGGTTCTTTGGTTCTTCCCTGGGGGCTCAGTGTTAGACTCCGATGCAGCAAAGCAGGTTCACTGAATCCCTTCGACCATCTCATTGACGATGAAACACAGAAATTACATCGGGAATCAATTCAAAATTTACAATGCCGATTTATATTGACGAGAGTAACGTTTCGGGTAGGCTGCTTTTTGACTCTTCCCTGAGGGATCAGTGTTAGACTCCGATGCACCACAGCAGGTTAACTGTATTCCTTCGACGATCATATTGAAGATGAAACACAGAAATTGCATCGGGAATCAATACAAAATTCACAATACCGATTTATATTGACGAGAGTAACGTTTCGGGCAGTCTGGTTCTTTGGTTCTTCCCTGGGGGCTCAGTGTTAGACTCCGATGCAGCAAAGCTGGTTTATAGTATCCCTTCGACCATCACATTGACGATGAAACACAGAAATTACATCGGGAATCAATACAAAACTTACAATGCCGATTTATATTGACGAGAGTAACGTTTCGGGCAGTCTGGTTCTTTGGTTCTTCCCTGGGGGCTCAGTGTTAGACTCCGATGCAGCAAAGCAGGTTCACTGAACCCCTTCGACCATCACATTGACGATGAAACACAGAAATTACATCGGGAATCAATACAAAATTTACAATGCCGATTTATATTGACGAGAGTAACGTTTCGGGTAGGCTGTTTTTTGGCTCTTTCCTGAGGGATCAGTGTTAGACTCCGATGTAGCAAAGCAGGTTTACTGTATCCCTTCGACGATCATATTGAAGATGAAACACAGAAATTGCATCGGGAATCAATACAAAATTCACAATTCCGTTTTATATTGACGAGAGTAACGTTTCGGGCAGTCTGGTTCTTTGGTTCTTCCCTGGGGGCTCAGTGTTAGACTCCGATGCAGCAAAGCAGGTTCACTGAATCCCTTCGACCATCACATTGACGATGAAACACAGAAATTACATCGGGAATCAATACAAATTTTACAATGCCGATTTATATTGACGAGAGTAACGATTCGGGTAGGCTGTTTTTTGGCTCTTCCCTGAGGGATCAGTGTTAGACTCCGATGCTCCACAGCAGGTTTACTGTATCCCTTCGACGATCATACTGAAGGTGAAACACAGAAATTGCATCGGGAATCAATACAAAATTCACAATACCGATTTATATTGACGAGAGTAACGTTTCGGGCAGTCTGGTTCTTTGGTTCTTCCCTGGGGGCTCAGTGTTAGACTCCGATGCAGCAAAGCAGGTCCACTGAATCCCTTCGACCATCACAGTGACGATGAAACACAGAAATTACATCGGGAATCAATACAAAATTTACCATGCCGATTTATATTGACGAGAGTAACGTTTCTGGTAGGCTTTTTTTGGCTCTTCCCTGAGGGATCAGTGTTAGACTCCGATGCACCACAGCAGGTTTACTGTATCCCTTCGACGATCATATTGAAGATGAAACACAGAAATTGCATCGGGAATCATCACAAAATTCACAATACCGATTTATATTGACGAGAGTAACGTTTCGGGTAGGCTGTTATTTTGCACTTCCCTGAGGGATCAGTGTTAGACTCCGATGCAGCAAAGCAAGTTTACTGTATCCCTTCGACGATCATATTGAAGATGAAACACAGAAATTGCTTCGGGAATCAATACAAAATTCACAATACCGATTTATATTGAAGAGAGTAACGTTTCGGGTAGGCTGCTTTTTGGCTCTTCCCTGAGGGATCAGTGTTAGACTCCGATGCAACAAACAGGTTTACTGTATCCCTTCGACGATCATATTGAAGATGAAACACAGAAACTGCATCGGGAATCAATACAAAATTCACAATACCGATTTTTATTGACGAGAGTAACGTTTCGGGCAGTCTGGTTCTTTGGTTCTTCCCTGGGGGCTCAGTGTTACACTCCGATGCAGCAAAGCAGGTTTACTGTATTCCTTCGACGATCATATTTAAGATGAAACACGGAAATTGCATCTGGAATCAATACAAAATTCACAATACCGATTTATATTGACGAGAGTAACGTTTCGGGCAATCTGGTTCTTTGGTTCTTCCCTGGGGGCTCAGTGTTAGACTCCGATGCAGCAAAGCAGGTTTACTGTATCCCTTCGACGAACATATTGAAGATAAGACACAGAAATTGCATCGGGAATCAATACAAAATTTACAATGCGGATTTATATTGACGAGAGCAACGTTTGGGGTAGGCTGTTTTTTGGCTCTTTCCTGAGGGATCAGTGTTAGACTCCGATGTAGCAAAGCAGGTTTACTCTATCCCTTCGACGATCATATTGAAGATGAAACACAGAAATTGCATCGGGAATCAATACAAAATTCACAATACCGATTTAAATTGGCGAGAGTAACGTTTCTTGTAGGCTGATTTTTGGCTCTTCCCTGAGGGATCAGTGTTAGACTCCGATGCAGCAAAGCAGGGTTACTGTATCCCTTCGACGATCATATTGAAGATGAAACACAGATATTGCATCGGGAATCAATACAAAATTCACAATACCGATTTATATTGACGAGAGTAACGTTTCGGGCAGTCTGGTTCTTTGGTTCTTCCCTGGGGGCTCAGTGTTAGACTCCGATGCAGCAAAGCAGGTTCACTGAATCCCTTCGACCATCACATTGACGATGAAACACAGATATTACATCGGGAATCAATACAAAATTTACCATGCCGATTTATATTGACGAGAGTAACGTTTCTGGTAGGCTGTTTTTTGGCTCTTCCCTGAGGGATCAGTGTTAGACTCCGATGCACCACAGCAGGTTTACTGTATCCCTTCGACGATCATATTGAAGATGAAACACAGAAATTGCATCGGGAATCATCACAAAGTTCACAATACCGATTTATATTGACGAGAGTAACGTTTCGGGCAGTCTGGTTCTTTGGTTCTTCCCTGGGGGCTCAGTGTTAGACTCCGATGCAGCAAAGCAGGTTCACTGAATCCCTTCGACCATCACATTGACGATGAAACACAGAAATTACATCGGGAATCAATTCAAAATTTACAATGCCGATTTATATTGACGAGAGTAACGTTTCGGGTAGGCTGCTTTTTGACTCTTCCCTGAGGGATCAGTGTTAGACTCCGATGCACCACAGCAGGTTTACTGTATTCCTTCGACGATCATATTGAAGATGAAACACAGAAATTGCATCGGGAATCAATACAAAATTCACAATACCGATTTATATTGACGAGAGTAACGTTTCGGGCAGTCTGGTTCTTTGGTTCTTCCCTGGGGGCTCAGTGTTAGACTCCGATGCAGCAAAGCAGGTTTATAGTATCCCTTCGACCATCAAATTGACGATGAAACACAGAAATTACATCGGGAATCAATACAAAATTTACAATGCCGATTTATATTGACGAGAGTAACGTTTCGGGCAGTCTGGTTCTTTGGTTCTTCCCTGGGGGCTCAGTGTTAGACTCCGATGCAGCAAAGCAGGTTCACTGAATCCCTTCGACCATCACATTGACGATGAAACACAGAAATTACATCGGGAATCAATACAAAACTTACAATGCCAATTTATATTGACGAGAGTAACGTTTCGGGCAGTCTGGTTCTTTGGTTCTTCCCTGGGGGCTCAGTGTTAGACTCCGATGCAGCAAAGCAGGTTCACTGAACCCCTTCGATCATCACATTGACGATGAAACACAGAAATTACATCGGGAATCAATACAAAATTTACAATGCCGATTTATATTGACGAGAGTAACGTTTCGGGTAGGCTGTTTTTTGGCTAATTCCTGAGGGATCAGTGTTAGACTCCGATGTAGCAAAGCAGGTTTACTGTATCCCTTCGACGATCATATTGAAGATGAAACACAGAAATTGCATCGGGAATCAATACAAAATTCACAATACCGTTTTATATTGACGAGAGTAACGTTTCGGGCAGTCTGGTTCTTTGGTTCTTCCCAGGGGGCTCAGTGTTAGACTCCGATGCAGCAAAGCAGGTTCACTGAATCCCTTCGACCATCACATTGACGATGAAACACAGAAATTACATCGGGAATCAATACAAATTTTACAATGCCGATTTATATTGACGAGAGTAACGATTCGGGTAGGCTGTTTTTTGGCTCTTCCCTGAGGGATCAGTGTTAGATTCCGATGCTCCACAGCAGGTTTACTGTATCCCTTCGACGATCATATTGAAGGTGAAACACAGAAATTGCATCGGGAATCAATACAAAATTCACAATACCGATTTATATTGACGAGAGCAACGTTTCGGGCAGTCTGGTTCTTTGGTTCTTCCCTGGGGGCTCAGTGTTAGACTCCGATGCAGCAAAGCAGGTCCACTGAATCCCTTCGACTATCACAGTGACGATGAAACACAGAAATTACATCGGGAATCAATACAAAATTTACCATGCCGATTTATATTGACGAGAGTAACGTTTCTGGTAGGCTTTTTTTGGCTCTTCCCTGAGGGATCAGTGTTAGACTCCGATGCACCACAGCAGGTTTACTGTATCCCTTCGACGATCATATTGAAGATGAAACACAGAAATTGCATCGGGAATCATCACAAAATTCACAATACCGATTTATATTGACGAGAGTAACGTTTCGGGTAGGCTGTTATTTTGCACTTCCCTGAGGGATCAGTGTTAGACTCCGATGCAGCAAAGCAAGTTTACTGTATCCCTTCGACGATCATATTGAAGATGAAACACAGAAATTGCTTCGGGAATCAATACAAAATTCACAATACCGATTTATATTGAAGAGAGTAACGTTTCGGGTAGGCTGCTTTTTGGCTCTTCCCTGAGGGATCAGTGTTAGACTCCGATGCAACAAACAGGTTTACTGTATCCCTTCGACGATCATATTGAAGATGAAACATAGAAACTGCATCGGGAATCAATACAAAATTCACAATACCGATTTTTATTGACGAGAGTAACGTTTCGGGCAGTCTGGTTGTTTGGTTCTTCCCTGGGGGCTCAGTGTTACACTCCGATGCAGCAAAGCAGGTTTACTGTATTCCTTCGACGATCATATTTAAGATGAAACACAGAAATTGCATCTGGAATCAATACAAAATTCACAATACCGATTTATATTGACGAGAGTAACGTTTCGGGCAATCTGGTTCTTTGGTTCTTCCCTGGGGGCTCAGTGTTAGACTCCGATGCAGCAAAGCAGGTTCACTGAATCCCTTCGACCATCACATTGACGATGAAACACACAAATTACATCGGGAATCAATACAAAATTCACAATACCGATTTATATTGACGAGAGTAACGTTTCGGGCAGTCTGCTTCTTTGGTTCTTCCCTGAGGGATCAGTGTTAGACTCCGATGCACCACAGCAGGTTTACTGTATCCCTTCGACGATCATATTGAAGATGAAAAACAGAAATTGCATCGGGACTCAATGCAAAATTCACAATACCGATTTATATTGACGAGAGTAACGTTTCGGGCAGTCTGGTTCTTTGGTTCTTCTCTGGGGGCTCCGTGTTAGACTCCGATGCAGCAAAGCAGGTTCACTGAATCCCTTCGACCATCACATTGACGATGAAACACAGAAATTACATCGGGAATCAATACTAATTTTACAATGCCGATTTATATTGACGAGAGTAACGATTCGGGTAGGCTGTTTTTTGGCTCTTCCCTGAGGGATCAGTGTTAGACTCCGATGCTCCACTGCAGGTTTACTGTATCCCTTCGACGATCATATTGAAGGTGAAACACAGAAATTGCATCGGGAATCAATACAAAATTCACAATACCGATTTATATTGACGAGAGTAACGTTTCGGGCAGTCTGGTTCTTTGGTCCTTCCCTGGGGGCTCAGTGTTAGACTCCGATGCAGCAAAGCAGGTTCACTGAATCCCTTCGACCATCACATTGACGATGAAACACAGATATTACATCGGGAATCATTACAAAATTTACCATGCCGATTTATATTGACGAGAGTAACGTTTCTGGTAGGCTGTTTTTTGGCTCTTCCCTGAGGGATCAGTGTTAGACTCCGATGCACCACAGCAGGTTTACTGTATCCCTTCGACGATCATATTGAAGATGAAACACAGAAATTGCATCGGGAATCATCACAAAATTCACAATACCGATTTATATTGACGAGAGTAACGTTTCGGGCAGTCTGGTTCTTTGGTTCTTCCCTGGGGGCTCAGTGTTAGACTCCGATGCAGCAAAGCAGGTTCACTGAATCCCTTCGACCATCTCATTGACGATGAAACACAGAAATTACATCGGGAATCAATTCAAAATTTACAATGCCGATTTATATTGACGAGAGTAACGTTTCGGGTAGGCTGCTTTTTGACTCTTCCCTGAGGGATCAGTGTTAGACTCCGATGCACCACAGCAGGTTAACTGTATTCCTTCGACGATCATATTGAAGATGAAACACAGAAATTGCATCGGGAATCAATACAAAATTCGCAATACCGATTTATATTGACGAGAGTAACGTTTCGGGCAGTCTGGTTCTTTGGTTCTTCCCTGGGGGCTCAGTGTTAGACTCCGATGCAGCAAAGCTGGTTTATAGTATCCCTTCGACCATCACATTGACGATGAAACACAGAAATTACATCGGGAATCAATACAAAACTTACAATGCCGATTTATATTGACGAGAGTAACGTTTCGGGCAGTCTGGTTCTTTGGTTCTTCCCTGGGGGCTCAGTGTTAGACTCCGATGCAGCAAAGCAGGTTCACTGAACCCCTTCGACCATCACATTGAAATTTACAATGCCGATTTATATTGACGAGAGTAACGTTTCGGGTAGGCTGTTTTTTGGCTCTTTCCTGAGGGATCAGTGTTAGACTCCGATGTAGCAAAGCAGGTTTACTGTATCCCTTCGACGATCATATTGAAGATGAAACACAGAAATTGCATCGGGAATCAATACAAAATTCACAATTCCGTTTTATATTGACGAGAGTAACGTTTCGGGCAGTCTGGTTCTTTGGTTCTTCCCTGGGGGCTCAGTGTTAGACTCCGATGCAGCAAAGCAGGTTCACTGAATCCCTTCGACCATCACATTGACGATGAAACACAGAAATTACATCGGGAATCAATACAAATTTTACAATGCCGATTTATATTGACGAGAGTAACGATTCGGGTAGGCTGTTTTTTGGCTCTTCCCTGAGGGATCAGTGTTAGACTCCGATGCTCCACAGCAGGTTTACTGTATCCCTTCGACGATCATACTGAAGGTGAAACACAGAAATTGCATCGGGAATCAATACAAAATTCACAATACCGATTTATATTGACGAGAGTAACGTTTCGGGCAGTCTGGTTCTTTGGTTCTTCCCTGGGGGCTCAGTGTTAGACTCCGATGCAGCAAAGCAGGTCCACTGAATCCCTTCGACCATCACAGTGACGATGAAACACAGAAATTACATCGGGAATCAATACAAAATTTACCATGCCGATTTATATTGACGAGAGTAACGTTTCTGGTAGGCTTTTTTTGGCTCTTCCCTGAGGGATCAGTGTTAGACTCCGATGCACCACAGCAGGTTTACTGTATCCCTTCGACGATCATATTGAAGATGAAACACAGAAATTGCATCGGGAATCATCACAAAATTCACAATACCGATTTATATTGACGAGAGTAACGTTTCGGGTAGGCTGTTATTTTGCACTTCCCTGAGGGATCAGTGTTAGACTCCGATGCAGCAAAGCAAGTTTACTGTATCCCTTCGACGATCATATTGAAGATGAAACACAGAAATTGCTTCGGGAATCAATACAAAATTCACAATACCGATTTATATTGAAGAGAGTAACGTTTCGGGTAGGCTGCTTTTTGGCTCTTCCCTGAGGGATCAGTGTTAGACTCCGATGCAACAAACAGGTTTACTGTATCCCTTCGACGATCATATTGAAGATGAAACACAGAAACTGCATCGGGAATCAATACAAAATTCACAATACCGATTTTTATTGACGAGAGTAACGTTTCGGGCAGTCTGGTTCTTTGGTTCTTCCCTGGGGGCTCAGTGTTACACTCCGATGCAGCAAAGCAGGTTTACTGTATTCCTTCGACGATCATATTTAAGATGAAACACGGAAATTGCATCTGGAATCAATACAAAATTCACAATACCGATTTATATTGACGAGAGTAACGTTTCGGGCAATCTGGTTCTTTGGTTCTTCCCTGGGGGCTCAGTGTTAGACTCCGATGCAGCAAAGCAGGTTCACTGAATCCCTTCGACCATCACATTGACGATGAAACACACAAATTACATCGGGAATCAATACAAAATTTACAATGCCGATTTATATTGACGAGAGTAACGTTTCGGGTAGGCTGTTTTTTGGCTTATCCCTGGGGTCTCAGTGTTAGACTCCGATGCAGCAAAGCAGGTTTACTGTATCCCTTCGACGAACATATTGAAGATAAGACACAGAAATTGCATCGGGAATCAATACAAAATTTACAATGCGGATTTATATTGACGAGAGCAACGTTTGGGGTAGGCTGTTTTTTGGCTCTTTCCTGAGGGATCAGTGTTAGACTCCGATGTAGCAAAGCAGGTTTACTCTATCCCTTCGACGATCATATTGAAGATGAAACACAGAAATTGCATCGGGAATCAATACAAAATTCACAATACCGATTTAAATTGGCGAGAGTAACGTTTCTTGTAGGCTGATTTTTGGCTCTTCCCTGAGGGATCAGTGTTACACTCCGATGCAGCAAAGCAGGGTTACTGTATCCCTTCGACGATCATATTGAAGATGAAACACAGAAATTGCATCGGGAATCAATACAAAATTCACAATACCGATTTATATTGACGAGAGTAACGTTTCGGACAGTCTGGTTCTTTGGTTCGTCCCTGGGGGCTCAGCGTTAGACTCCGATGCAGCAAAGCAGGTTCACTGAATCCCTTCGACCATCACATTGACGATGAAACACAGAAATTACATCGGGAATCAATACAAAATTTACAATGCCGATTTATATTGACGAGAGTAACGTTTCGGGTAGGCTGTTTTTTGGATCCTCCCTGAGGGATCAGTGTTAGACTCCGATGCACCACAGCAGATTTACAGTATCCCTTCGACCATCAGAGTGACGATGAAACACAGAAATTACATCGGGAATCAATGCAAAATTTACAATGCCGATTTATATAGACGAGAGTAACGTTTCGGGCAGTCTGGTTCATTGGTTCTTCCCTGGGGCCTCAGTGTTAGACTCCGATGCAGCAAAGCAGGTCCACTGAATCCCTTCGACCATCACAGTGACGATGAAACACAGAAATTACATCGGGAATCAATACAAAATTTACCATGCCGATTTATATTGACGAGAGTAACGTTTCTGGTAGGCTTTTTTTGGCTCTTCCCTGAGGGATCAGTGTTAGACTCCGATGCACCACAGCAGGTTTACTGTATCCCTTCGACGATCATATTGAAGATGAAACACAGAAATTGCATCGGGAATCATCACAAAATTCACAATACCGATTTATATTGACGAGAGTAACGTTTCGGGTAGGCTGTTATTTTGCACTTCCCTGAGGGATCAGTGTTAGACTCCGATGCAGCAAAGCAAGTTTACTGTATCCCTTCGACGATCATATTGAAGATGAAACACAGAAATTGCTTCGGGAATCAATACAAAATTCACAATACCGATTTATATTGAAGAGAGTAACGTTTCGGGTAGGCTGCTTTTTGGCTCTTCCCTGAGGGATCAGTGTTAGACTCCGATGCAACAAACAGGTTTACTGTATCCCTTCGACGATCATATTGAAGATGAAACACAGAAACTGCATCGGGAATCAATACAAAATTCACAATACCGATTTTTATTGACGAGAGTAACGTTTCGGGCAGTCTGGTTCTTTGGTTCTTCCCTGGGGGCTCAGTGTTACACTCCGATGCAGCAAAGCAGGTTTACTGTATTCCTTCGACGATCATATTTAAGATGAAACACGGAAATTGCATCTGGAATCAATACAAAATTCACAATACCGATTTATATTGACGAGAGTAACGTTTCGGGCAATCTGGTTCTTTGGTTCTTCCCTGGGGGCTCAGTGTTAGACTCCGATGCAGCAAAGCAGGTTCACTGAATCCCTTCGACCATCACATTGACGATGAAACACACAAATTACATCGGGAATCAATACAAAATTTACAATGCCGATTTATATTGACGAGAGTAACGTTTCGGGTAGGCTGTTTTTTGGCTTATCCCTGGGGTCTCAGTGTTAGACTCCGATGCAGCAAAGCAGGTTTACTGTATCCCTTCGACGAACATATTGAAGATAAGACACAGAAATTGCATCGGGAATCAATACAAAATTTACAATGCGGATTTATATTGACGAGAGCAACGTTTGGGGTAGGCTGTTTTTTGGCTCTTTCCTGAGGGATCAGTGTTAGACTCCGATGTAGCAAAGCAGGTTTACTCTATCCCTTCGACGATCATATTGAAGATGAAACACAGAAATTGCATCGGGAATCAATACAAAATTCACAATACCGATTTAAATTGGCGAGAGTAACGTTTCTTGTAGGCTGATTTTTGGCTCTTCCCTGAGGGATCAGTGTTACACTCCGATGCAGCAAAGCAGGGTTACTGTATCCCTTCGACGATCATATTGAAGATGAAACACAGAAATTGCATCGGGAATCAATACAAAATTCACAATACCGATTTATATTGACGAGAGTAACGTTTCGGACAGTCTGGTTCTTTGGTTCGTCCCTGGGGGCTCAGCGTTAGACTCCGATGCAGCAAAGCAGGTTCACTGAATCCCTTCGACCATCACATTGACGATGAAACACAGAAATTACATCGGGAATCAATACAAAATTTACAATGCCGATTTATATTGACGAGAGTAACGTTTCGGGTAGGCTGTTTTTTGGATCCTCCCTGAGGGATCAGTGTTAGACTCCGATGCACCACAGCAGATTTACAGTATCCCTTCGACCATCAGAGTGACGATGAAACACAGAAATTACATCGGGAATCAATGCAAAATTTACAATGCCGATTTATATAGACGAGAGTAACGTTTCGGGCAGTCTGGTTCATTGGTTCTTCCCTGGGGCCTCAGTGTTAGACTCCGATGCAGCAAAGCAGGTTCACTGAATCCCTTCGACCATCACATTGACGATGAAACACAGAAACTACATCGGGAATCAATACAAAATTCACAATACCGATTTATATTGACGAGAGTAACGTTTCGGGTAGGACGTTTTTTGGCTCTTCCCTGAGGGATCAGTGTTAGACTCCGATGCACCACAGCAGGTTTACTGTATGCCTTCGACGATCATATTGAAGATGAAACACAGAAATTGCATCGGGAATCAATACAAAATTCACAATACCGATTTATATTGACGAGAGTAACGTTTCTGGCAGTCTGGTTCTTTGGTTCTTCCCTGGGGGCTCAGTGTTAGACTCCGATGCACCACAGCAGGTTTACTGTATCCCTTCGACGATCATATTGAAGATGAAACACAGAAATTGCATCGGGAATCAATGCAAAATTCACAATACCGATTTATATTGACGAGAGTAACGTTTCGAGCAGTCTGGTTCTTTGGTTCTTCCCTGGGGGCTCAGTGTTAAACTCCGATGCAGCAGAGCAGGTTCACTGAATCCCTTCGACCATCACAGTGACGATGAAACACAGAAATTACATCGGGAATCAATACAAAATTTACAATGCCGATTTATATTGACGAGAGTAACGTTTCGGGTAGGCTGCTTTTTGGCTCTTCCCTGAGGGATCAGTGTTAGACTCCGATGCACCACAGAAGGTTGACTGTATTCCTTCGACGATTATATTGAAGATGAAACACAGAAATTTCATCGGGAATCAATACAAAATTCACAATACCGATTTATATTGACGAGAGTAACGTTTCGGTCAGTCTGGTTCTTTGATTCTTCCCTGGGGGCTCAGTGTTAGACTCCGATGCAGCAAAGCAGGTTTATAGTATCCCTTCGACCATCACATTGACGATGAAACACAGAAATTACATCGGGAATCAATACAAAATTTACAATGCCGATTTATATTGACGAGAGTAACGTTTCGGGCAGTCTGGTTCTTTGGTTCTTCCCTGTGTGCTCAGTGTTAGACTCTGATGCAGCAAAGCAGGTTCACTGAATCCCTTTGACCATCACATTGACGATGAAACACAGAAATTACATCGGGAATCAATACAAAACTTACAATGCCGATTTATATTGACGAGAGTAACGTTTCGGGCAGTCTGGTTCTTTGGTTCTTCCCTGGGGGCTCAGTGTTAGACTCCGATGCAGCAAAGCAGGTTCACTGAATCCCTTCGACCATCACATTGACGATGAAACACAGAAATTACATCGGGAATCAATACAAAATTTACAATGCCGATTTATATTGACGAGAGTAACGTTTCGGGTAGGCTGTTTTTTGGCTCTTCCCTGAGGGATCAGTGTTAGACTCCGATGCACCACAGCAGGTTTACTGTATCCCTTCGGCGATCATATTGAAGATGAAACACAGAAATTGCATGGGGAATCAATACAAAATTCACAATACCGATTTATATTGACGAGAGTAACGTTTCGGGCAGTCTGGTTCTTTGGTTCTTCCCTGGGGGCTCAGTGTTAGACTCCGATGCAGCAAAGCAGGTTCACTGAATCCCTTCGACCATCACATTGACGATGAAACACAGAAATTACATCGGGAATCAATACAAAATTTACAATGCCGATTTATATTGACGAGAGTAACGTTTCGGGTAGGCTGTTTTTTGGCTCTTCCCTGAGGGATCAGTGTTAGACTCCGATGCAGCAAAGCAGGTTTACTGTATCCCTTCGACGATCATATTGAAGATGAAACAGAGAAATTGATTCGGGAATCAATACAAAATTCACAATACCGATTTATATTGACGAGAGTAACGTTTCGAGTAGGCTGCTTTTTGGCTCTTCCATGAGGGATCAGTGTTAGACTCCGATGCAACAAAGCAAGTTTACTGTATCCCTTCGGCGATCATATTGAAGATGAAACACAGAAACGGCATCGGGAATCAATACAAAATTCACAATACCGAATTAAATTCACGAGAGTAACGTTTCGGGCAGTCTGGTTCTTTGGTTCTTCCCTGGGGGCTCAGTGTTACACTCCGATGCAGCAAAGCAGGTTTACTGTATCCCTTCGACGATCATATTGAAGATGAAACACAGAAATTGCATCGGGAATCAATACAAAATTCACAATACCGTTTTATATTGACGAGAGTAACGTTTCGGGCAGTCTGGTTCTTTGGTTCTTCCCAGGGGGCTCAGTGTTAGACTCCGATGCAGCAAAGCAGGTTCACTGAATCCCTTCGACCATCACATTGACGATGAAACACAGAAATTACATCGGGAATCAATACAAATTTTACAATGCCGATTTATATTGACGAGAGTAACGATTCGGGTAGGCTGTTTTTTGGCTCTTCCCTGAGGGATCAGTGTTAGATTCCGATGCTCCACAGCAGGTTTACTGTATCCCTTCGACGATCATATTGAAGGTGAAACACAGAATTTGCATCGGGAATCAATACAAAATTCACAATACCGATTTATATTGACGAGAGCAACGTTTCGGGCAGTCTGGTTCTTTGGTTCTTCCCTGGGGGCTCAGTGTTAGACTCCGATGCAGCAAAGCAGGTCCACTGAATCCCTTCGACTATCACAGTGACGATGAAACACAGAAATTACATCGGGAATCAATACAAAATTTACCATGCCGATTTATATTGACGAGAGTAACGTTTCTGGTAGGCTTTTTTTGGCTCTTCCCTGAGGGATCAGTGTTAGACTCCGATGCACCACAGCAGGTTTACTGTATCCCTTCGACGATCATATTGAAGATGAAACACAGAAATTGCATCGGGAATCATCACAAAATTCACAATACCGATTTATATTGACGAGAGTAACTTTTCGGGTAGGCTGTTATTTTGCACTTCCCTGAGGGATCAGTGTTAGACTCCGATGCAGCAAAGCAAGTTTACTGTATCCCTTCGACGATCATATTGAAGATGAAACACAGAAATTGCTTCGGGAATCAATACAAAATTCACAATACCGATTTATATTGAAGAGAGTAACGTTTCGGGTAGGCTGCTTTTTGGCTCTTCCCTGAGGGATCAGTGTTAGACTCCGATGCAACAAACAGGTTTACTGTATCCCTTCGACGATCATATTGAAGATGAAACATAGAAACTGCATCGGGAATCAATACAAAATTCACAATACCGATTTTTATTGACGAGAGTAACGTTTCGGGCAGTCTGGTTGTTTGGTTCTTCCCTGGGGGCTCAGTGTTACACTCCGATGCAGCAAAGCAGGTTTACTGTATTCCTTCGACGATCATATTTAAGATGAAACACAGAAATTGCATCTGGAATCAATACAAAATTCACAATACCGATTTATATTGACGAGAGTAACGTTTCGGGCAATCTGGTTCTTTGGTTCTTCCCTGGGGGCTCAGTGTTAGACTCCGATGCAGCAAAGCAGGTTCACTGAATCCCTTCGACCATCACATTGACGATGAAACACACAAATTACATCGGGAATCAATACAAAATTCACAATACCGATTTATATTGACGAGAGTAACGTTTCGGGCAGTCTGCTTCTTTGGTTCTTCCCTGAGGGATCAGTGTTAGACTCCGATGCACCACAGCAGGTTTACTGTATCCCTTCGACGATCATATTGAAGATGAAACACAGAAATTGCATCGGGAATCAATACAAAATTCACAATACCGATTTATATTGACGAGAGTAACGTTTCGGTCAGTCTGGTTCTTTGGTTCTTCCCTGGGGGCTCAGTGTTAGACTCCGATGCACCACAGCAGGTTTACTGTATCCCTTCGACGATCATATTGAAGATGAAAAACAGAAATTGCATCGGGAATCAATGCAAAATTCACAATACCGATTTATATTGACGAGAGTAACGTTTCGGGCAGTCTGGTTCTTTGGTTCTTCTCTGGGGGCTCCGTGTTAGACTCCGATGCAGCAAAGCAGGTTCACTGAATCCCTTCGACCATCACATTGACGATGAAACACAGAAATTACATCGGGAATCAATACTAATTTTACAATGCCGATTTATATTGACGAGAGTAACGATTCGGGTAGGCTGTTTTTTGGCTCTTCCCTGAGGGATCAGTGTTAGACTCCGATGCTCCACTGCAGGTTTACTGTATCCCTTCGACGATCATATTGAAGGTGAAACACAGAAATTGCATCGGGAATCAATACAAAATTCACAATACCGATTTATATTGACGAGAGTAACGTTTCGGGCAGTCTGGTTCTTTGGTCCTTCCCTGGGGGCTCAGTGTTAGACTCCGATGCAGCAAAGCAGGTTCACTGAATCCCTTCGACCATCACATTGACGATGAAACACAGATATTACATCGGGAATCATTACAAAATTTACCATGCCGATTTATATTGACGAGAGTAACGTTTCTGGTAGGCTGTTTTTTGGCTCTTCCCTGAGGGATCAGTGTTAGACTCCGATGCACCACAGCAGGTTTACTGTATCCCTTCGACGATCATATTG
Source organism: Schistocerca cancellata (assembly GCF_023864275.1). Lineage (NCBI taxonomy): Eukaryota > Metazoa > Arthropoda > Insecta > Orthoptera > Acrididae > Schistocerca > Schistocerca cancellata. Next base: position 186,124,556 of record NC_064635.1, read on the forward strand.
AAGATGAAACACAGAAATTGCATCGGGAATCATCACAAAATTCACAATACCGATTTATATTGACGAGAGTAACGTTTCGGGCAGTCTGGTTCTTTGGTTCTTCCCTGGGGGCTCAGTGTTAGACTCCGATGCAGCAAAGCAGGTTCACTGAATCCCTTCGACCATCTCATTGACGATGAAACACAGAAATTACATCGGGAATCAATTCAAAATTTACAATGCCGATTTATATTGACGAGAGTAACGTTTCGGGTAGGCTGCTTTTTGACTCTTCCCTGAGGGATCAGTGTTAGACTCCGATGCACCACAGCAGGTTAACTGTATTCCTTCGACGATCATATTGAAGATGAAACACAGAAATTGCATCGGGAATCAATACAAAATTCACAATACCGATTTATATTGACGAGAGTAACGTTTCGGGCAGTCTGGTTCTTTGGTTCTTCCCTGGGGGCTCAGTGTTAGACTCCGATGCAGCAAAGCTGGTTTATAGTATCCCTTCGACCATCACATTGACGATGAAACACAGAAATTACATCGGGAATCAATACAAAACTTACAATGCCGATTTATATTGACGAGAGTAACGTTTCGGGCAGTCTGGTTCTTTGGTTCTTCCCTGGGGGCTCAGTGTTAGACTCCGATGCAGCAAAGCAGGTTCACTGAACCCCTTCGACCATCACATTGACGATGAAACACAGAAATTACATCGGGAATCAATACAAAATTTACAATGCCGATTTATATTGACGAGAGTAACGTTTCGGGTAGGCTGTTTTTTGGCTCTTTCCTGAGGGATCAGTGTTAGACTCCGATGTAGCAAAGCAGGTTTACTGTATCCCTTCGACGATCATATTGAAGATGAAACACAGAAATTGCATCGGGAATCAATACAAAATTCACAATTCCGTTTTATATTGACGAGAGTAACGTTTCGGGCAGTCTGGTTCTTTGGTTCTTCCCTGGGGGCTCAGTGTTAGACTCCGATGCAGCAAAGCAGGTTCACTGAATCCCTTCGACCATCACATTGACGATGAAACACAGAAATTACATCGGGAATCAATACAAATTTTACAATGCCGATTTATATTGACGAGAGTAACGATTCGGGTAGGCTGTTTTTTGGCTCTTCCCTGAGGGATCAGTGTTAGACTCCGATGCTCCACAGCAGGTTTACTGTATCCCTTCGACGATCATACTGAAGGTGAAACACAGAAATTGCATCGGGAATCAATACAAAATTCACAATACCGATTTATATTGACGAGAGTAACGTTTCGGGCAGTCTGGTTCTTTGGTTCTTCCCTGGGGGCTCAGTGTTAGACTCCGATGCAGCAAAGCAGGTCCACTGAATCCCTTCGACCATCACAGTGACGATGAAACACAGAAATTACATCGGGAATCAATACAAAATTTACCATGCCGATTTATATTGACGAGAGTAACGTTTCTGGTAGGCTTTTTTTGGCTCTTCCCTGAGGGATCAGTGTTAGACTCCGATGCACCACAGCAGGTTTACTGTATCCCTTCGACGATCATATTGAAGATGAAACACAGAAATTGCATCGGGAATCATCACAAAATTCACAATACCGATTTATATTGACGAGAGTAACGTTTCGGGTAGGCTGTTATTTTGCACTTCCCTGAGGGATCAGTGTTAGACTCCGATGCAGCAAAGCAAGTTTACTGTATCCCTTCGACGATCATATTGAAGATGAAACACAGAAATTGCTTCGGGAATCAATACAAAATTCACAATACCGATTTATATTGAAGAGAGTAACGTTTCGGGTAGGCTGCTTTTTGGCTCTTCCCTGAGGGATCAGTGTTAGACTCCGATGCAACAAACAGGTTTACTGTATCCCTTCGACGATCATATTGAAGATGAAACACAGAAACTGCATCGGGAATCAATACAAAATTCACAATACCGATTTTTATTGACGAGAGTAACGTTTCGGGCAGTCTGGTTCTTTGGTTCTTCCCTGGGGGCTCAGTGTTACACTCCGATGCAGCAAAGCAGGTTTACTGTATTCCTTCGACGATCATATTTAAGATGAAACACGGAAATTGCATCTGGAATCAATACAAAATTCACAATACCGATTTATATTGACGAGAGTAATGTTTCGGGCAATCTGGTTCTTTGGTTCTTCCCTGGGGGCTCAGTGTTAGACTCCGATGCAGCAAAGCAGGTTCACTGAATCCCTTCGACCATCACATTGACGATGAAACACACAAATTACATCGGGAATCAATACAAAATTTACAATGCCGATTTATATTGACGAGAGTAACGTTTCGGGTAGGCTGTTTTTTGGCTTATCCCTGGGGTCTCAGTGTTAGACTCCGATGCAGCAAAGCAGGTTTACTGTATCCCTTCGACGAACATATTGAAGATAAGACACAGAAATTGCATCGGGAATCAATACAAAATTTACAATGCGGATTTATATTGACGAGAGCAACGTTTGGGGTAGGCTGTTTTTTGGCTCTTTCCTGAGGGATCAGTGTTAGACTCCGATGTAGCAAAGCAGGTTTACTCTATCCCTTCGACGATCATATTGAAGATGAAACACAGAAATTGCATCGGGAATCAATACAAAATTCACAATACCGATTTAAATTGGCGAGAGTAACGTTTCTTGTAGGCTGATTTTTGGCTCTTCCCTGAGGGATCAGTGTTAGACTCCGATGCAGCAAAGCAGGGTTACTGTATCCCTTCGACGATCATATTGAAGATGAAACACAGAAATTGCATCGGGAATCAATACAAAATTCACAATACCGATTTATATTGACGAGAGTAACGTTTCGGACAGTCTGGTTCTTTGGTTCGTCCCTGGGGGCTCAGCGTTAGACTCCGATGCAGCAAAGCAGGTTCACTGAATCCCTTCGACCATCACATTGACGATGAAACACAGAAATTACATCGGGAATCAATACAAAATTTACAATGCCGATTTATATTGACGAGAGTAACGTTTCGGGTAGGCTGTTTTTTGGATCCTCCCTGAGGGATCAGTGTTAGACTCCGATGCACCACAGCAGATTTACAGTATCCCTTCGACCATCAGAGTGACGATGAAACACAGAAATTACATCGGGAATCAATGCAAAATTTACAATGCCGATTTATATAGACGAGAGTAACGTTTCGGGCAATCTGGTTCTTTGGTTCTTCCCTGGGGGCTCAGTGTTAGACTCCGATGCACCACAGCAGGTTTACTGTATCCCTTCGACGATCATATTGAAGATGAAACACAGAAATTGCATCGGGAATCAATACAAAATTCACAATACCGATTTATATTGACGAGAGTAACGTTTCTGGTAGGCTGCTTTTTGGCTCTTCCCTGAGGGATCAGTGTTAGACTCCGATGCACCACAGCAGGTTTACTGTATCCCCTCGACGATCATATTGAAGATGAAACACATAAATTGCATCGGGAATCAATACAAAATTCACAATACCGATTTATATTGACGAGAGTAACGTTTCGGGCAGTCTGGTTCTTTGGTTCTTCCCTGAGGGATCAGTGTCAGACTCCGATGCACCACAGCAGGTTTACTGTATGCCTTCGACGATCATATTGAAGATGAAACACAGAAATTGCATCGGGAATCAATACAAAATTCACAATACCGATTTATATTGACGAGAGTAACGTTTCTGGCAGTCTGGTTCTTTGGTTCTTCCCTGGGGGCTCAGTGTTAGACTCCGATGCACCACAGCAGGTTTACTGTATCCCTTCGACGATCATATTGAAGATGAAACACAGAAATTGCATCGGGAATCAATGCAAAATTCACAATACCGATTTATATTGACGAGAGTAACGTTTCGAGCAGTCTGGTTCTTTGGTTCTTCCCTGGGGGCTCAGTGTTAAACTCCGATGCAGCAGAGCAGGTTCACTGAATCCCTTCGACCATCACAGTGACGATGAAACACAGAAATTACATCGGGAATCAATACAAAATTTACAATGCCGATTTATATTGACGAGAGTAACGTTTCGGGTAGGCTGCTTTTTGGCTCTTCCCTGAGGGATCAGTGTTAGACTCCGATGCACCACAGAAGGTTGACTGTATTCCTTCGACGATTATATTGAAGATGAAACACAGAAATTTCATCGGGAATCAATACAAAATTCACAATACCGATTTATATTGACGAGAGTAACGTTTCGGTCAGTCTGGTTCTTTGGTTCTTCCCTGGGGGCTCAGTGTTAGACTCCGATGCAGCAAAGCAGGTTTATAGTATCCCTTCGACCATCACATTGACGATGAAACACAGAAATTACATCGGGAATCAATACAAAATTTACAATGCCGATTTATATTGACGAGAGTAACGTTTCGGGCAGTCTGGTTCTTTGGTTCTTCCCTGTGTGCTCAGTGTTAGACTCTGATGCAGCAAAGCAGGTTCACTGAATCCCTTTGACCATCACATTGACGATGAAACACAGAAATTACATCGGGAATCAATACAAAACTTACAATGCCGATTTATATTGACGAGAGTAACGTTTCGGGCAGTCTGGTTCTTTGGTTCTTCCCTGGGGGCTCAGTGTTAGACTCCGATGCAGCAAAGCAGGTTCACTGAATCCCTTCGACCATCACATTGACGATGAAACACAGAAATTACATCGGGAATCAATACAAAATTTACAATGCCGATTTATATTGACGAGAGTAACGTTTCGGGTAGGCTGTTTTTTGGCTCTTCCCTGAGGGATCAGTGTTAGACTCCGATGCACCACAGCAGGTTTACTGTATCCCTTCGGCGATCATATTGAAGATGAAACACAGAAATTGCATGGGGAATCAATACAAAATTCACAATACCGATTTATATTGACGAGAGTAACGTTTCGGGCAGTCTGGTTCTTTGGTTCTTCCCTGGGGGCTCAGTGTTAGACTCCGATGCAGCAAAGCAGGTTCACTGAATCCCTTCGACCATCACATTGACGATGAAACACAGAAATTACATCGGGAATCAATACAAAATTTACAATGCCGATTTATATTGACGAGAGTAACGTTTCGGGTAGGCTGTTTTTTGGCTCTTCCCTGAGGGATCAGTGTTAGACTCCGATGCAGCAAAGCAGGTTTACTGTATCCCTTCGACGATCATATTGAAGATGAAACAGAGAAATTGATTCGGGAATCAATACAAAATTCACAATACCGATTTATATTGACGAGAGTAACGTTTCGAGTAGGCTGCTTTTTGGCTCTTCCATGAGGGATCAGTGTTAGACTCCGATGCAACAAAGCAGGTTTACTGTATCCCTTCGGCGATCATATTGAAGATGAAACACAGAAACGGCATCGGGAATCAATACAAAATTCACAATACCGAATTAAATTCACGAGAGTAACGTTTCGGGCAGTCTGGTTCTTTGGTTCTTCCCTGGGGGCTCAGTGTTACACTCCGATGCAGCAAAGCAGGTTTACTGTATCCCTTCGACGATCATATTTAAGATGATACACAGAAATTGCATCTGGAATCAATACAAAATTCACAATACCGATTTATATGGACGAGAGTAACGTTTCGGGCAGTCTGGTTCTTTGGTTCTCTCTGGCTGCTCAGTGTTAGAATCCGATGCAGCAAAGCAGGTTCACTGAATCCCTTCGACCATCACATTGACGATGAAACACAGAAATTGCATCGGGAATCAATACAAAATTTACAATGCCGATTTATATTGACGATAGTAACGTTTCGGGTGGGCTGTTTTTTGGCTCTTCCCTGAGGGATCAGTGTTAGACTCCGATGTAGCAAAGCAGGTTTACTGTATCCCTTCGACGATCATATTGAAGATGAAACACAGAAATTGCATCGGGAATCAATACAAAATTCACAATACCGATTTATATTGACGAGAGTAACGTTTCGGATAGGCTGCTTTTTGGCTCTTCCCTGAGGGATCAGTGTTAGACTCCGCTGCAGCAAAGCAGGTTTACTGTATCCCTTCAACGATCATATTGAAGATGAAACACATTAATTGCATCGGGAATCAATACAAAATTCACAATACCGATTTATATTGACGAGAGTAACGTTTCGGGCAGTCTGGTTTTTTGGTTCGTCCCTGGGGGCTCAGTGTTAGACTCCGATGCAGCAAAGCAGGTTCACTGAATCCCTTCGACCATCACATTGACGATGAAACACAGATATTACATCGGGAATCAATACAAAATTTACAATGCCGATTTATATTGACGAGAGTAACGTTTCGGGTAGGCTGTTTTTTGGATCTTCCCTGAGGGATCAGTGTTAGACTCCGATGCACCACAGCAGGTTTACTGTATCCCTACGACGATCATATTGAAGATGAAACACAGAAATTGCATCGGGAATCAATACAAAATTCACAATACCGATTTATATTGACGAGAGTAACGTTTAGGGCAGTCTGGCTCTTTGGTTCTTCCCTGGGGGCTCAGTGTTAGACTCTGATGCAGCAAAGCAGGTTCACTGAATCCCTACGACCATCACATTGACGATGAAACACAGAAATTACATCGGGAATCAATACAAAATTTACAATGCCGATTTATATTGACGAGAGTAACGTTTCGGGCAGTCTGGTTCTTTGGTTCTTCCCTGGGGGTTCAGTGTTAGACTCCGATGCAGCAAAGCAGGTTCACTGAATCCCTTCGACCTTCACAGTGACGATGAAACACAGAAATTACATCGGGAATCAATACAAAATTTACAATGCCGATTTATATTGACGAGAGTAACGTTTCGGGTAGGCTGTTTTTGGCTCTTCCCTGAAAGATCAGTGTTAGACTCCGATGCACCACAGCAGGTTTACTGTATCCCTTCGGCGATCATATTGAAGATGAAACACAGAAATTGCATGGGGAATCAATACAAAATTCACAATACCGATTTATATTGACGAGAGTAACGTTTCGGGCAGTCTGGTTCTTTGGTTCTTCCCTGGGGGCTCAGTGTTAGACTCCGATGCAGCAAAGCAGGTTCACTGAATCCCTTCGACCATCACATTGACGATGAAACACAGAAATTACATCGGGAATCAATACAAAATTTACAATGCCGATTTATATTGACGAGAGTAACGTTTCGGGTAGGCTGTTTTTTGGCTCTTCCCTGAGGGATCAGTGTTAGACTCCGATGCAGCAAAGCAGGTTTACTGTATCCCTTCGACGATCATATTGAAGATGAAACAGAGAAATTGATTCGGGAATCAATACAAAATTCACAATACCGATTTATATTGACGAGAGTAACGTTTCGAGTAGGCTGCTTTTTGGCTCTTCCATGAGGGATCAGTGTTAGACTCCGATGCAACAAAGCAGGTTTACTGTATCCCTTCGGCGATCATATTGAAGATGAAACACAGAAACGGCATCGGGAATCAATACAAAATTCACAATACCGAATTAAATTCACGAGAGTAACGTTTCGGGCAGTCTGGTTCTTTGGTTCTTCCCTGGGGGCTCAGTGTTACACTCCGATGCAGCAAAGCAGGTTTACTGTATCCCTTCGACGATCATATTTAAGATGATACACAGAAATTGCATCTGGAATCAATACAAAATTCACAATACCGATTTATATGGACGAGAGTAACGTTTCGGGCAGTCTGGTTCTTTGGTTCTCTCTGGCTGCTCAGTGTTAGACTCCGATGCAGCAAAGCAGGTTCACTGAATCCCTTCGACCATCACATTGACGATGAAACACAGAAATTGCATCGGGAATCAATACAAAATTTACAATGCCGATTTATATTGACGATAGTAACGTTTCGGGTGGGCTGTTTTTTGGCTCCTCCCTGAGGGATCAGTGTTAGACTCCGATGTAGCAAAGCAGGTTTACTGTATACCTTCGACGATCATATTGAAGATGAAACACAGAAATTGCATCGGGAATCAATACAAAATTCACAATACCGATTTATATTGACGAGAGTAACGTTTCGGATAGGCTGCTTTTTGGCTCTTCCCTGAGGGATCAGTGTTAGACTCCGCTGCAGCAAAGCAGGTTTACTGTATCCCTTCAACGATCATATTGAAGATGAAGCACATTAATTGCATCGGGAATCAATACAAAATTCACAATACCGATTTATATTGACGAGAGTAACGTTTCGGGCAGTCTGGTTCTTTGGTTCGTCCCTGGGGGCTCAGTGTTAGACTCCGATGCAGCAAAGCAGGTTCACTGAATCCCTTCGACCATCACATTGACGATGAAACACAGATATTACATCGGGAATCAATACAAAATTTACAATGCCGATTTATATTGACGAGAGTAACGTTTCGGGTAGGCTGTTTTTTGGATCTTCCCTGAGGGATCAGTGTTAGACTCCGATGCACCACAGCAGGTTTACTGTATCCCTACGACGATCATATTGAAGATGAAACACAGAAATTGCATCGGGAATCAATACAAAATTCACAATACCGATTTATATTGACGAGAGTAACGTTTAGGGCAGTCTGGCTCTTTGGTTCTTCCCTGGGGGCTCAGTGTTAGACTCTGATGCAGCAAAGCAGGTTCACTGAATCCCTACGACCATCACATTGACGATGAAACACAGAAATTACATCGGGAATCAATACAAAATTTACAATGCCGATTTATATTGACGAGAGTAACGTTTCGGGCAGTCTGGTTCTTTGGTTCTTCCCTGGGGGTTCAGTGTTAGACTCCGATGCAGCAAAGCAGGTTCACTGAATCCCTTCGACCTTCATAGTGACGATGAAACACAGAAATTACATCGGGAATCAATACAAAATTTACAATGCCGATTTATATTGACGAGAGTAACGTTTCGGGTAGGCTGTTTTTGGCTCTTCCCTGAAAGATCAGTGTTAGACTCCGATGCACCACAGCAGGTTTACTGTATCCCTTCTACGATCATATTGAAGATGAAACACAGAAATTGCATCGGGAATCAATACAAAAGTCACAATACCGATTTATATTGACGAGAGTAACGTTTCGGGTAGGCCGTTTTTTGGCTCTTCCCTGAGGGATCAGTGTTAGACTCCGATGCAGCAAAGCAGGTTTACTGTATCCCTTCGACGATCATATTGAAGATGAAACACAGAAATTGCATCGGGAATCAATACAAAAGTCACAATACCGATTTATATTGACGAGAGTAACGTTTCGGGCAGTCTGGTTCTTTGGTTCTTCCCTGGGGGCACAGTGTGAGACTCCGATGCACCACAGCAGGTTTACTGAATCCCTTCGATGATCGTATTGAAGATGAAACACAGAAATTGCATCGGGAATCAATACAAAATTCACAATACCGATTTATATTGACGAGAGTAACGTTTCGGGTAGGCTGCTTTTTGGCTCTTCCCTGAGGGATCAGTGTTAGACTCCGATGCAGCAAAGCAGGTTTACTGTATCCCTTCGACGATCATATTGAAGATGAAACACAGAAATTGCATCGGGAATCAATACAAAATTCACAATACCGATTTATATTGACGAGAGTAACGGTTCGGGTAGGCTGCTTTTTGGCTCTTCCCTGAGGGATCAGTGATAGACTCCGATGCACCACAGCAGGTTAACTGTATCCCTTCGACGATCATATTGAAGATGAAGCACAGAAATTGCATCGGGAATCAATACAAAATTCACAATACCGATTTATATTGACGAGAGTAACGCTTCGGGCAGTCTGGTTCTTTGGTTTTTCCCTGGGGGCTCAGTGTGAGACTCCGATGCACCACAGCAGGTTTACTGTATCCCTTCGATGATCGTATTGAAGATGAAACACAGAAATTGCATCGGGAATCAATAAAAAATTCACAATACCGATTTATATTGACGAGAGTAACTTTTCGGGTAGGATGTTTTTTGGCTCTTCCCTGAGGGATCAGTGTTAGACTCCGATGCAGCAAAGCAGGTTTACTGTATCCCTTCGACGATCATATTGATGATCAAACACAGAAAGTGCATCTGGAATCAATACAAAATTCACAATACCGATTTATATTGACGAGAGTAACGTTTCGGGTAGGCTGCTTTTTGGCTCTTCCCTGAGGGATCAGTGTTAGACTCCGACGCACCACAGCAGGTTTACTGTGTCCCTTCGACGATCAAATTAAAGATGAAACACAGTAATTGCATCGGGAAACAATACAAAATTCACAATACCGATTTATATTGACGAGAGTAACGTTTCGGGCAGTCTGGTTCTTTGGTTCTTCCCTGGGGGCTCAGTGTTAGACTCCGATGCAGCAAAGCAGGTTCACTGAATCCCTTCGACCATCACATTGACGATGAAACACAGAAATTACATCGGGAATCAATACAAAATTTACAATGCCGATTTATATTGACGAGAGTAACGTTTCGGGTAGGCTGTTTTTTGGCTCTTCCCTGGGGCCTCAGTGTTAGACTCCGATGCAGCAAATCAGGTTTACTCTATCCCTTCGACGATCATATTGAAGATGAAACACAGAAATTGCATCGGGAATCGATACAAAATTTACAATGCCTATTTATATTGACGAGAGTAACGTTTCGGGTAGGATGTTTTTTGGCTCTTCCCTGGGGGCTCAGTGTTAGACTCCGATGCAGCAAAGCAGGTTCACTGAATCCCTTCGACCATCAGATTGACGATGAAACACAGAAATTACATCGGGAACCAATACAAAATTTACAATGCCGATTTATATTGACGAGAGTAACGTTTCGGGAAGGCTGTTTTTTGGCTCTTCCCTGAGGGATCAGTGTTAAACTCCGATGCAGCAAAGCAGGTTTACTGTATCCCTTCGACGATCATATTGAAGATGAAACACAGAAATTGCATCGGGAATCAATACAAAATTCACAATACCTATTTATATTGACGACAGTAACGTTTCGGGCAGTCTGGCTCTTTGGTTCTTCCCTGGGGGCTCAGTGTTAGACTCCGATGCAGCAAAGCAGGTTCACTGAATCCCTTCGACCATCACATTGACGATGAAACACAGAAATTACATCGGGAATCAATACAAAATTTACAATGCCGATTTATATTGACGAGAGTAACGTTTCGGGCAGCCTGGTTCTTTGGTTCTTCCCTGGGAGCTCAGTGTTAGACTCCGATGCAGCAAAGCAGGTTCACTGAATCCCTTCGACCATCACATTGACGATGAAACACAGAAATTACATCGGGAATCAATACAACATTTACAATGCCGATATATATTGACGAGAGTAACGTTTCGGGTAGCCTGTTTTTTGGCTCTTCCCTGAGGGATCAGTGTTAGACTCCGCTGCACCACAGCAGGTTTACTGTATCCCTTCGACGATCGTATTGAAGATGAAACACAGAAATTGCATCGGGAAGCAATACAAAATTCACAATACCGATTTATATCGACGAGAGTAACGTTTCGGGTAGGCTGCTTTTTGGCTCTTCCCTGAGGGATCAGTGTTAGACTCCGATGCACCACAGCAGGTTTACTGTATCCCTTCGACGATCATATTGAAGATGAAACACAGAAATTGCATCGGGAATCAATACAAAATTCACAATACCGATTTCTATTGACGAGAGTAACGTTTCGGGCAGTCTGGTTCTTTGGTTCTTCCCTGGGGGCTCAGTGTTAGACTCCGATGCAGCAAAGCAGGTTCACTGAATCCCTTCGACCATCACATTGACGATGAAACACAGAAATTACATCGGGAATCAATACAAAATTTACAATGCCGATTTATATTGAGGAGAGTAACGTTTCGGGTAGGCTGCATTTTGGCTCTTCCCTGAGGGATCAATGTTAGACTCCGATGCACCACAGCAGGTTTACTGTATCCCTTTGACGATCATATTGAAAATGAAACACAGAAATTGCATCGGGAATCAATACAAAATTCACAATACCAATTTATATTGACGAGAGTAACGTTTCGGGCAGTCTGGTTCTTTGGTTCTTCCCTGGGGGCACAGTGTGAGACTCCGATGCACCACAGCAGGTTTACTGTATCCCTTCGATGATCGTATTGCAGATGAAACACAGAAATTGCATCGGGAATCAATACATAATTCACAATACCGATTTATATTGACGAGAGTAACGTTTCGGGTAGGCTGCTTTTTGGCTCTTCCCTGAGGGATCAGTGTTAGACTCCGATGCAGCAAAGCAGGTTTACTGTATCCCTTCGACGTTCATATTGAAGATGAAACACAGAAATTGCGTCTTGAATCAATACAAAATTCACAATACCGATTTATATTGACGAGAGTAACGTATCGGGTAGGCTGCTTTTTGGCTCTTCCCTGAGGGATCAGTGTTAGACTCCGATGCAGAACAGCAGGTTTACTGTATCCCTTCGACGATCGTATTGAAGATGAAACACAGAAATTGCATCGGGAATCAATACAAAATTCACAATACCGATTTATATTGACGAGAGTAACGTTTCGCGCAGTCTGGTTCTTTGGTTCTTCCCTGGGGGCTCAGTGTTAGACTCCGATGCACCACAGCAGGTTTACTGTATCCCTTCGACGATCATATTGAAGATGAAACACAGAAATTGCATCGGGAATCAATACAAAATTCACAATACCGATTTATATCGAAGAGAGTAACGTTTCGGGCAGACTGGTTCTTTGGTTCTTCCCTGGGGGCTCAGTGTAAGACTCCGATGCACCACAGCAGGTTTACTGTATCCCTTCGATGATCGTATTAAAGATCAAACACAGAAATTGCATCGGGAATCAATACAAAATTCACAATACCGATTTATATTGACGAGAGTAACGTTTCGGGTAGGCTGCTTTTTGGCTCTTCCGTGAGGGGTCAGTGTTAGACTCCGATGCAGCAAAGCAGGTTTACTGTATCCCTTCGACGATCATATTGAAGATGAAACACAGAAATTGCATCGGGAATCAATAGAAAATTCACAATACCGATTTATATTGACGAGAGTAACGTATCGGGTAGGCTGCTTTTTGGCTCTTCCCTGAGGGATCAGTGTTAGACTCCGATGCACCACAGCAGGTTTAATGTATCCCTTCGACGATCATATTGAAGATGAAACACAGAAATTGCATCGGGAATCAATACAAAATTCACAATACCGATTTATATTGACGAGAGTAACGTTTCGCGCAGTCTGGTTCTTTGGTTCTTCCCTGGGGGCTCAGTGTTAGACTCCGATGCACCACAGCAGGTTTACTGTATCCCTTCGACGTTCATATTGAAGATGAAACACAGAAATTGCATCGGGAATCAATACAAAATTCACAATACCGATTTATATCGAAGAGAGTAACGTTTCGGGCAGACTGGTTCTTTGGTTCTTCCCTGGGGGCTCAGTGTAAGACTCCGATGCACCACAGCAGGTTTACTGTATCCCTTCGATGATCGTATTGAAGATCAAACACAGAAATTGCATCGGGAATCAATACAAAATTCACAATACCGATTTATATTGACGAGAGTAACGTTTCGGGTAGGCTGCTTTTTGGCTCTTCCCTGAGGGATCAGTGTTAGACTCCGATGCACCACAGCAGGTTTACTGTATCCCTTCGCCCATCATATTGAAGATGAAACACAGAAATTGCATCGGGAATCAATACGAAATTCACAATGCCGTTTTATATTGACGAGAGTAACGTTTCGGGCAGCCTGGTTCTTTGGTTCTTCCCTGGGGGCTCAGTGTTAGACTCCGATGCAGCAAAGCAGGTTCACTGAATCCCTTCGACCATCACATTGACGAAGAAACACAGAAATTACATCGGGAATCAATACAACATTTACAATGCCGATTTATATTGACGAGAGTAACGTTTCGGGTAGGCTGTTTTTTGGCTCTTCCCTGAGGGATCAGTGTTACACTCCGATGCACCACAGCAGGTTTACTGTATCCCTTCGACGATCGTATTGAAGATGAAACACAGAAATTGCATCGGGAAATAAAAAAAATTCACAATACCGATTTATATTGACGAGAGTAACGTTTCGGGTGGGCTGCTTTTTGGCTCTTCCCTGAGGGATCAGTGTTAGACTCCGATGCACCACAGCAGGTTTACTGTATCCCTTCGACAATCATATTGAAGATGAAACACAGAAATTGCATCGGGAATCAATACAAAATTCACAATAATGATTTATATTGACGAGAGTAACGTTTCGGGCAGTCAGGTTCTTTGGTTCTTCCCTGGGGGCTCAGTGTTAGACTCCAATGCAGCAAAGCAGGTTCACTGAATCCCTTCGACCATCACATTGACGATGAAACACAGAAATTACATCGGGAATCAATACAAAATTTACAATGCCGATTTATATTGAGGAGAGTAACGTTTCGGGTAGGCTGCTTTTTGGCTCTTCCCTGAGGGATCAATGTTAGACTCCGATGCACCACAGCAGGTTTACTGTATCCCTTCGACGATCATATTGAAGATGAAACACAGAAATTGCATCGGGAATCAATATAAAATTCACAATACCGATTTATACTGACGAGAGTAACGTTTCGGGCAGTCTGGTTCTTTGGTTCTTCCCTGGGGGCACAGTGTGAGACTCCGATGCTCCACAGCAGGTTTACTGTATCCCTTCGATGATCGTATTGAAGATGAAACACAGAAATTGCATCGGGAATCAATACAAAATTCACAATACCGATTTATATTGACGAGAGTAACGTTTCGGGTAGGCTGCTTTTGGCTCTTCCCTGAGGGATCAGTGTTAGACTCCGATGCAGCAAAGCAGGTTTACTGTATCCCTTCGACGATCATATTGAAGATGAAACACAGAAATTGCGTCGGGAATCAATACAAAATTCACAATACCGATTTATATTGACGAGAGTAACGTTTCGGGTAGGCTGCTTTTTGGCTCTTCCCTGAGGGATCAGTGTTAGACTCCGATGCACCACAGCAGGTTTACTGTATCCCATCGACGATCATATTGAAGATGAAACACATAAATTGCATCGGGAATCAATACAAAATTCACAATACCGATTTATATTGACGAGAGTAACGTTTCGCGCAGTCTGGTTCTTTGGTTCTTCCCTGGGGGCTCAGTGTTAGACTCCGATGCACCACAGCAGGTTTACTGTATCCCTTCGACGATCATATTGAAGATGAAACACAGAAATTGCATCGGGAATGAATACAAAATTCACAATACCGATTTATATTGAAGAGAGTAACGTTTCGGGCAGTCTGGTTCCTTGGTTCTTCCCTGGGGGCTCAGTGTAAGACTCCGATGCACCACAGCAGGTTTACTGTATCCCTTCGATGATCGTATTGAAGATGAAACACAGAAATTGCATCGGGAATCAATACAAAATTCACAATACCGATTTATATTGACGAGAGTAACGTTTCGGGTAGGCTGCTTTTTGGCTCTTCCGTGAGGGATCAGTGTTAGACTCCGATGCAGCAAAGCAGGTTTACTGTATCCCTTCGACGATCATATTGAAGATGAAACACAGAAATTGCATCGGGAATCAATAGAAAATTCACAATACCGATTTATATTGACGAGAGTAACGTTTCGGGTAGGCTGCTTTTTGGCTCTTCCCTGAGGGATCAGTGTTAGACTCCGATGCACCACAGCAGGTTTACTGTATCCCTTCGACGATCATATTGAAGATGAAACACAGAAATTGCATCGGGAATCAATACAAAATTCATAATACCGATTTATATTGACGAGTGTAACGTTTCGCGCAGTCTGGTTCTTTGGTTCTTCCCTGGGGGCTCAGTGTTAGACTCCGATGCACCACAGCAGGTTTACTCTATCCCTTCGACGATCATATTGAAGATGAAACACAGAAATTGCATCGGGAATCAATACAAAATTCACAATACCGATTTATATTGAAGAGAGTAACGTTTCGGGCAGTCTGGTTCTTTGGTTCTTCCCTGGGGGCTCAGTGTGAGACTCCGATGCACCACAGCAGGTTTACTGTATCCCTTCGATGATCGTATTGAAGATGAAACACAGAAATTGCTTTGGGAATCAATACAAAATTCACAATACCGATTTATATTGACGAGAGTAACGTTTCGGGTAGGCTGCTTTTTGGCTCTTCCCTGAGGGATCAGTGTTAGACTCCGATGCAGCAAAGCAGGTTTACTGTATCCCTTCGACGATCATATTGAAGATGAAACACAGAAATTGCATCGGGAATCAATACAAAATTCACAATACCGATTAAAATGACGAGAGTAACGTTTCGGGTAGGCTGCTTTTTGGCTCTTCCCTGAGGGATCAGTGTTAAACTCCGATGCAGCAAAGCAGGTTTACTGTATCCCTTCGACGATCATATTGAAGATGAAACACAGAAATTGCATCGGGAATCAATACAAAATTCACAATACCTATTTATATTGACGACAGTAACGTTTCGGGCAGTCTGGCTCTTTGTTTCTTCCCTGGGGGCTCAGTGTTAGACTCCGATGCAGCAAAGCAGGTTCACTGAATCCCTTCGACCATCACATTGACGATGAAACACAGAAATTACATCGGGAATCAATACAAAATTTACAATGCCGATTTATATTGACGAGAGTAACGTTTCGGTCAGCCTGGTTCTTTGGTTCTTCCCTGGGAGCTCAGTGTTAGACTCCGATGCAGCAAAGCAGGTTCACTGAATCCCTTCGACCATCACATTGACGATGAAACACAGAAATTACATCGGGAATCAATACAACATTTACAATGCCGATATATATTGACGAGAGTAACGTTTCGGGTAGCCTGTTTTTTGGCTCTTCCCTGAGGGATCAGTGTTAGACTCCGATGCACCACAGCAGGTTTACTGTATCCCTTCGACGATCGTATTGAAGATGAAACACAGAAATTGCATCGGGAAGCAATACAAAATTCACAATACCGATTTATATCGACGAGAGTAACGTTTCGGGTAGGCTGCTTTTTGGCTCTTCCCTGAGGGATCAGTGTTAGACTCCGATGCACCACAGCAGGTTTACTGTATCCCTTCGACGATCATATTGAAGATGAAACACAGAAATTGCATCAGGAATCAATACAAAATTCACAATACCGATTTCTATTGACGAGAGTAACGTTTCGGGCAGTCTGGTTCTTTGGTTCTTCCCTGGGGGCTCAGTGTTAGACTCCGATGCAGCAAAGCAGGTTCACTGAATCCCTTCGACCATCACATTGACGATGAAACACAGAAATTACATCGGGAATCAATACAAAATTTACAATGCCGATTTATATTGAGGAGAGTAACGTTTCGGGTAGGCTGCTTTTTGGCTCTTCCCTGAGGGATCAATGTTAGACTCCGATGCACCACAGCAGGTTTACTGTATCCCTTTGACGATCATATTGAAAATGAAACACAGAAATTGCATCGGGAATCAATACAATATTCACAATACCGATTTATATTGACGAGAGTAACGTTTCGGGCAGTCTGGTTCTTTGGTTCTTCCCTGGGGGCACAGTGTGAGACTCCGATGCACCACAGCAGGTTTACTGTATCCCTTCGATGATCGTATTGCAGATGAAACACAGAAATTGCATCGGGAATCAATACATAATTCACAATACCGATTTATATTGACGAGAGTAACGTTTCGGGTAGGCTGCTTTTTGGCTCTTCCCTGAGGGATCAGTGTTAGACTCCGATGCAGCAAAGCAGGTTTACTGTATCCCTTCGACGATCATATTGAAGATGAAACACAGAAATTGCGTCTTGAATCAATACAAAATTCACAATACCGATTTATATTGACGAGAGTAACGTATCGGGTAGGCTGCTTTTTGGCTCTTCCCTGAGGGATCAGTGTTAGACTCCGATGCACCACAGCAGGTTTAATGTATCCCTTCGACGATCATATTGAAGATGAAACACAGAAATTGCATCGGGAATCAATACAAAATTCACAATACCGATTTATATTGACGAGAGTAACGTTTCGCGCAGTCTGGTTCTTTGGTTCTTCCCTGGGGGCTCAGTGTTAGACTCCGATGCACCACAGCAGGTTTACTGTATCCCTTCGACGATCATATTGAAGATGAAACACAGAAATTGCATCGGGAATCAATACAAAATTCACAATACCGATTTATATCGAAGAGAGTAACGTTTCGGGCAGACTGGTTCTTTGGTTCTTCCCTGGGGGCTCAGTGTAAGACTCCGATGCACCACAGCAGGTTTACTGTATCCCTTCGATGATCGTATTGAAGATCAAACACAGAAATTGCATCGGGAATCAATACAAAATTCACAATACCGATTTATATTGACGAGAGTAACGTTTCGGGTAGGCTGCTTTTTGGCTCTTCCCTGAGGGATCAGTGTTAGACTCCGATGCACCACAGCAGGTTTACTGTATCCCTTCGCCCATCATATTGAAGATGAAACACAGAAATTGCATCGGGAATCAATACGAAATTCACAATGCCGTTTTATATTGACGAGAGTAACGTTTCGGGCAGCCTGGTTCTTTGGTTCTTCCCTGGGGGCTCAGTGTTAGACTCCGATGCAGCAAAGCAGGTTCACTGAATCCCTTCGACCATCACATTGACGATGAAACACAGAAATTACATCGGGAATCAATACAACATTTACAATGCCGATTTATATTGACGAGAGTAACGTTTCGGGTAGGCTGTTTTTTGGCTCTTCCCTGAGGGATCAGTGTTAGACTCCGATGCACCACAGCAGGTTTACTGTATCCCTTCGACGATCGTATTGAAGATGAAACACAGAAATTGCATCGGGAATCAATACAAAATTCACAATACCGATTTATATTGACGAGAGTAACGTTTCGGGTGGGCTGCTTTTTGGCTCTTCCCTGAGGGATCAGTGTTAGACTCCGATGCACCACAGCAGGTTTACTGTATCCCTTCGACAATCATATTGAAGATGAATTACAGAAATTGCATCGGGAATCAATACAAAATTCACAATAATGATTTATATTGACGAGAGTAACGTTTCGGGCAGTCTGGTTCTTTGGTTCTTCCCTGGGGGCTCAGTGTTAGACTCCGATAAAGCAAAGCAGGTTCACTGAATCCCTTCGACCATCACATTGACGATGAAACACAGAAATTACATCGGGAATCAATACAAAATTTACAATGCCGATTTATATTGAGGAGAGTAACGTTTCGGGTAGGCTGTTTTTGGCTCTTCCCTGAGGGATCAATGTTAGACTCCGATGCACCACAGCAGGTTTACTGTATCCCTTCGACGATCATATTGAAGATGAAACACAGAAATTGCATCGGGAATCAATACAAAATTCACAATACCGATTTATACTGACGAGAGTAACGTTTCGGGCAGTCTGGTTCTTTGGTTCTTCCCTGGGGGCACAGTGTGAGACTCCGATGCACCACAGCAGGTTTACTGTATCCCTTCGATGATCGTATTGAAGATGAAACACAGAAATTGCATCGGGAATCAATACAAAATTCACAATTCCGATTTATATTGACGAGAGTAACGTTTCGGGTAGGCTGCTTTTTGGCTCTTCCCTGAGGGATCAGTGTTAGACTCCGAGGCAGCAAAGCAGGTTTACTGTATCCCTTCGACGATCATATTGAAGATGAAACACAGAAATTGCGTCGGGAATCAATACAAAATTCACAATACCGATTTATATTGACGAGAGTAACGTTTCGGGTAGGCTGCCTTTTGGCTCTTCCCTGAGGGATCAGTGTTAGACTCCGATGCACCACAGCAGGTTTACTGTATCCCTTCGACGATCATATTGAAGATGAAACACAGAAATTGCATCGGGAATCAATACAAAATTCACAATACCGATTTATATTGACGAGAGTAACGTTTCGCGCAGTCTGGTTCTTTGGTTCTTCCCTGGGGGCTCAGTGTTAGACTCCGATGCACCACAGCAGGTTTACTGTATCCCTTCGACGATCATATTGAAGATGAAACACAGAAATTGCATCGGGAATGAATACAAAATTCACAATACCGATTTATATTGAAGAGAGTAACGTTTCGGGCAGTCTGGTTCCTTGATCTTCCCTGGGGGCTCAGTGTAAGACTCCGATGCACCACAGCAGGTTTACTGTATCCCTTCGATAATCGTATTGAAGATGAAACACAGAAATTGCATCGGGAATCAATACAAAATTCACAATACCGATTTATATTGACGAGAGTAACGTTTCGGGTAGGCTGCTTTTTGGCTCTTCCGTGAGGGATCAGTGTTAGACTCCGATGCACCACAGCAGGTTTACTGTATCCCTTCGACGATCATATTGAGGATGAAACACAGAAATTGCATCGGGAATCAATAGAAAATTCACAATACCGATTTATATTGACGAGAGTAACGTTTCGGGTAGGCTGCTTTTTGGCTCTTCCCTGAGGGATCAGTGTTAGACTCCGATGCACCACAGCAGGTTTACTGTATCCCTTCGACGATCATATTGAAGATGAAACACAGAAATTGCATCGGGAATCAATACAAAATTCACAATACCGATTTATATTGACGAGTGTAACGTTTCGCGCAGTCTGGTTCTTTGGTTCTTCCCTGGGGGCTCAGTGTTAGACTCCGATGCAGCAAAGCAGGTTTACTGTATCCCTTCGACGATCATATTGAAGATGAAACATAGAAATTGCATCGGGAATCAATACAAAATTCACAATACCGATTAAAATGACGAGAGTAACGTTTCTGGTAGGCTGCTTTTTGGCTCTTCCCTGAGGGATCAGTGTTAGACTCCGATGCACCACAGCAGGTTTACTGTATCCCTTCGACGATCAAATTGAAGATGAAACACAGAAATTGCATCGGGAATCAATACAAAATTCATAATACCGATTTATATTGACGAGAGTAACGTTTCGGGCAGTCTGGTTCTTTGGTCCTTCCCTGGGGGCTCAGTGTTAGACTCCGATGCACCACAGCAGGTTTACTGTATCCCTTCGACGATCATATTGAAGATGAAACACAGAAATCGCATCGGGAATCAATAAAAAATTCACAATACCGATTTATATTGGCGAGAGTAACGTTTCGGGTAGGCTGTTTTTGGCTCTTCCCTGAGGGATCAATGTTAGACTCCGATGCACCACAGCAGGTTTACTGTATCCCATCGATGATCGTATTGATTATGAAGCACAGAAATTGCATCGGGAATCAATACAAAATTCACAATACCGATTTATATTGACGAGAGTAACGTTTCGGGCAGTCTGGTTCTTTGGTTCTTCCCTGGGGGCTCAGCGTTAGACTCCGATGCAGCAAAGCAGGTTCACTGAATCCCTTCGACCATCACATTGACGATGAAACACAGAAATTACATCGGGAATCAATACAAAATTTACAATGCCGTTTTATATTGAGGAGAGTAACGTTTCGGGTAGGCTGTTTTTGGCTCTTCCCTGAGGGATCAATGTTAGACTCCGATGCACCACAGCAGGTTTACTGTATCCCTTCGATGATTGTATTGAAGATGAAACACAGAAATTGCATCGGGAATCAATACAAAATTCACAATACCGATTTATATTGACGAGAGTAACGTTTCGGGTAGGCTGCGTTTTGGCTCTTCCCTGAGGGATCAGTGTTAGACTCCGATGCACCACAGCAGGTTTACTGTATCCCTTCGATGATCGTATTGAAGATGAAACACAGAAATTGCTTCGGGAATCAATACAAAATTCACAATACCGATTTATATTGACGAGAGTAACGTTTAGGGAATCTGCTTTTTGGCTCTTCCCTGAGGGATCAATGTTAGACTCCGATGCACCACAGCAGGTTTACTGTATCCCTTCGATGATCGTATTGAAGATGAAACACAGAAATTGCATCGGGAATCAATACAAAATTCACAATACCGATTTATATTGACGAGAGTAACGTTTCGGGCAGTCTGGTTCTTTGGTTCTTCCCTGGGGGCTCAGCGTTAGACTCCAATGCAGCAAAGCTGGTTCACTGAATCCCTTCGACGATCACATTGACGATGAAACACAGAAATTACATCGGGAATCAATACAAAATTTACAATGCCGATTTATATTGAGGAGAGTAACGTTTCGGGTAGGCTGTTTTTTGGCTCATCCCTGAGGGATTAATGTTAGACTCCGATGCACCACAGCTGGTTTACTGTATCCCTTCGATGATCGTATTGAAGATGAAACACAGAAATTGCATCGGGAATCAATACAAAATTCACAATACCGATTTATATTGACGAGAGTAACGTTTCGGGCAGTCTGGTTCTTTGGTTCTTCCCTGAGGGATCAGTGTTAGACTCCGATGCACCACAGCAGGTTTACTGTATCCCTTCGACGATCATATTGAAGATGAAACACGGAAATTGCATCGGGAATCAATACAAAATTCACAATACCGATTTATATTGACGAGAGTAACGTTTCGGGCAGTCTGGTTCTTTGGTTCTTCCCTGGGGGCTCAGTGTTAGACTTTGATGCACCACAGCAGGTTTACTGTATCCCTTCCACGATCATATTGAAGATGAAACACAGAAATTGCATAGGGAATCAATACAAAATTCACAATACCGATTAATATTGACGAGAGTAACGTTTCGGGTAGTCTGGTTCTTTGGTTCTTCCCTGGCGGCTCAGTGTGAGACTCCGATGCACCACAGCAGGTTTACTGTATCCCTTAGATGACCGTATTGAAGATGAAACACAGAAATTGCTTCGGGAATCAATACAAAACTCACAATACCGATTTATATTGACGAGAGTAACGTTTCGGGTAGGCTGCTTTTTGGCTCTTCCCTGAGGGATCAGTGTTAGACTCCGATGCAGCAAAGCAGGTTTACTGTATCCCTTCGACAATCATATTGAAGATGAAACACAGAAATTGCATCGGGAATCAATACAAAA
The DNA here is from genome assembly GCF_023864275.1 of Schistocerca cancellata. Lineage (NCBI taxonomy): Eukaryota > Metazoa > Arthropoda > Insecta > Orthoptera > Acrididae > Schistocerca > Schistocerca cancellata. Next base: position 186,147,387 of record NC_064635.1, read on the forward strand.
TTCACAATACCGATTTATATTGACGAGAGTAACGTTTCGGGCAGTCTGGTTCTTTGGTTCTTCCTTGGGGGCACAGTGTGAGACTCCGATGCAGCACAGCAGGTTTACTGTATCCCTCCGATGATCGTATTGAAGATGAAACACAGAAATTGCATCGGGAATCAATACAAAATTCACAATACCGATTTATATTGACGAGAGTAACGTTTCGGGTAGGCTGCTTTTTGGCTCTTACCTGAGGGATCAGTGTTAGACTCCGATGCAGCAAAGCAGGTTTACTGTATCCCTTCGACGATCATATTGAAGATGAAACACAGAAATTGCGTCGGGAATCAATACAAAATTCACAATACCGATTTATATTGACGAGAGTAACGTTTCGGGTAGGCTGCTTTTTGGCTCTTCCCTGAGGGATCAGTGTTAGACTCCGATGCACCACAGCAGGTTTACTGTATCCCTTCGACGATCATATTGAAGATGAAACACAGAAATTGCATCGGGAATCAATACAAAATTCACTATACCGATTTATATTGACGAGAGTAACGTTTCGCGCAGTCTGGTTCTTTGGTTCTTCCCTGGGGGCTCAGTGTTAGACTCCGATGCACCACAGCAGGTTTACTGTATCCCTTCGATGATCGTATTGAAGATGAAACACAGAAATTGCTTCGGGAATCAATACAAAATTCACAATACCGATTTATATTGACGAGAGTAACGTTTCGGGAATCTGCGTTTTGGCTCTTCCCTGAGGGATCAATGTTAGACTCCGATGCACCACAGCAGGTTTACTGTATCCCTTCGATGATCGTATTGAAGATGAAACACAGAAATTGCATCGGGAATCAATACTAAATTCACAATACCGATTTATATTGACGAGAGTAACGTTTCGGGCAGTCTGGTTCTTTGGTTCTTCCCTGGGGGCTCAGCGTTAGACTCCGATGCAGCAAAGCTGGTTCACTGAATCCCTTCGACGATCACATTGACGATGAAACACAGAAATTACATCGGGAATCAATACAAAATTTACAATGCCGATTTATATTGAGGAGAGTAACGTTTCGGGTAGGCTGTTTTTTGGCTCATCCCTGAGGGATCAATGTTAGACTCCGATGCACCACAGCAGGTTTACTGTATCCCTTCGATGATCGTATTGAAGATGAAACACAGAAATTGCATCGGGAATCAATACAAAATTCACAATACCGATTTATATTGACGAGAGTAACGTTTCGGGCAGTCTGGTTCTTTGGTTCTTCCCTGAGGGATCAGTGTGAGACTCCGATGCATCACAGCAGGTTTACTGTATCCCTTCGATGATCGTATTGAAGATGAAACACAGAAATTGCATCGTAAATCAATACAAAACTCACAATACCGATTTATATTGACGAGAGTAACGTTTCGGGTAGGCTGCTTTTTGGCTCTTCCCTGAGGGATCAGTGTTAGACTCCGATGCAGCAAAGCAGGTTTACTGTATCCCTTCGACGATCATATTGAAGATGAGACACAGAAATTGCATCGGGAATCAATACAAAATTCACAATACCGATTTATATTGACGAGAGTAACGTTTCGGGCAGTCTGGTTCTTTGGTTCTTCCCTGGGGGCACAGTGTGATACTCCGATGCACCACAGCAGGTTTACTGTATCCCTTCGATGATCGTATTGAAGATGAAACACAGAAATTGCATCGGGAATCAATACAAAATCACAATACCGATTTATATTGACGAGAGTAACGTTTCGGGTAGGCTGCTTTTTGGCTCTTCCCTGAGGGATCAGTGTTAGACTCCGATGCAGCAAAGCAGGTTTACTGTATCCCTTCGACGATCATATTGAATATGAATCACAGAAATTGCGTCGGGAATCAATACAAAATTCACAATACCGATTTATATTGACGAGAGTAACGTTTCGGGTAGGCTGCTTTTTGGCTCTTCCCTGAGGGATCAGTGTTAGACTCCGATGCACCACAGCAGGTTTACTGTATCCCTTCGATGATCGTATTGAAGATGAAACACAGAAATTGCATCGGGAATCAATACAAAATTCACAATACCGATTTATATTGACGAGAGTAACGTTTCGGGTAGGCTGCGTTTTGGCTCTTCCCTGAGGGATCAGTGTTAGACTCCGATGCAGCAAAGCAGGTTTACTGTATCCCTTCGACGATCATATTGAAGATGAAACACAGAATTTGCGTCGGGAATCAATACAAAATTCACATTACCGATTTATATTGACGAGAGTAACGTTTCGGGCAGTCTGGTTCTTTGGTCCTTCCCTGGGGGCTCAGTGTTAGACTCCGATGCACCACAGCAGGTTTACTGTATCCCTTCGACGATCATATTGAAGATGAAACACAGAAATCGCATCGGGAATCAATACAAAATTCACAATACCGATTTAAATTGGCGAGAGTAACGTTTCGGGTAGGCTGTTTTTGGCTCTTCCCTGAGGGATCAATGTTAGACTCCGATGCACCACAGCAGGTTTACTGTATCCCTTCGATGATCGTATTGAAGATGAAACACAGAAATTGCATCGGGAATCAATACAAAATTCACAATACCGATTTATATTGACGAGAGTAACGTTTCGGGCAGTCTGGTTCTTTGGTTCTTCCCTGGGGGCTCAGCGTAAGACTCCGATGCAGCAAAGCAGGTTCACTGAATCCCTTCGACCATCATATTGACGATGAAACACAGAAATTACATCGGGAATCAATACAAAATTTACAATGCCGATTTATATTGAGGAGAGTAACGTTTCGGGTAGGCTGTTTTTGGCTCTTCGCTGAGGGATCAATGTTAGACTCCGATGCACCACAGCAGGTTTACTGTATCCCTTCGATGATTGTATTGAAGATGAAACACAGAAATTGCATCGGGAATCAATACAAAATTCACAATACCGATTTATATTGGCGAGAGTAACGTTTCGGGTAGGCTGCTCTTTTGGCTCTTCCCTGAGGGATCAGTGTTAGACTCCGATGCACCACAGCAGGTTTAATGTATCCCTTCGACGATCATATTGAAGATGAAACACAGAAATTGCATCGGGAATCATTACAAAATTCACAATACCGATTTATATTGACGAGAGTAACGTTTCGGGCAGTCTGGTCCTTTGGTTCTTCCCTGAGGGATCAGTGTTAGACTCCGATGCACCACAGCAGGTTTACTGTATCCCTTCGACGATCATATTGAAGATGAAACACAGAAATTGCATCGGGAATCAATACAAAATTCACAATACCGATTTATATTGACGAGAGTAACGTTTCGGGCAGTCTGGTTCTTTGGTTCTTCCCTGGTGGCTCAGTGTTAGACTCCGATGCACCACAGCAGGTTTACTGTATCCCTTCGATGATCGTATTGAAGATGAAACACAGAAATTGCATCGGGAATCAATACTAAATTCACAATACCGATTTATATTGACGAGAGTAACGTTTCGGGAATCTGCTTTTTGGCTCTTCCCTGAGGGATCAATGTTAGACTCCGATGCACCACAGCAGGTTTACTGTATCCCTTCGATGATCGTATTGAAGATGAAACACAGAAATTGCATCGGGAATCAATACAAAATTCACAATACCGATTTATATTGACGAGAGTAACGTTTCGGGCAGTCTGGTTCTTTGGTTCTTCCCTGGGGGCTCAGCGTTAGACTCCGATGCAGCAAATCTGGTTCACTGAATCCCTTCGACGATCACATTGACGATGAAACACAGAAATTACATCGGGAATCAATACAAAATTTACAATGCCGATTTATATTGAGGAGAGTAACGTTTCGGGTAGGCTGTTTTTTGGCTCATCCCTGAGGGATCAATGTTAGACTCCGATGCACCACAGCAGGTTTACTGTATCCCTTCGATGATCGTATTGAAGATGAAACACAGAAATTGCATCGGGATTCAATACAAAATTCACAATACCGATTTATATTGACGAGAGTAACGTTTCGGGCAGTCTGGTTCTTTGGTTCTTCCCTGAGGGATCAGTGTTAGACTCCGATGCACCACAGCAGGTTTACTGTATCCCTTCGACGATCATATTGAAGATGAAACACAGAAATTGCATCGGGAATCAATACAAAATTCACAATACCGATTTATATTGACGAGAGTAACGTTTCGGGCAGTCTGGTTCTTTCGTTCTTCCCTGGGGGCTCAGTGTTAGACTTTGATGCACCACAGCAGGTTTACTGTATCCCTTCGACGATCATATTGAAGATGAAACACAGAAATTGCATCGGGAATCAACACAAAATTCACAATACCGATTTATATTGACGAGAGTAACGTTTCGGGCAGTCTGGTTCTTTGGTTCTTCCCTGGGGGCTCAGTGTGAGACTCCGATACACCACAGCAGGTTTACTGTTTCCCTTCGATGAACGTATTGAAGATGAAACACAGAAATTGCATCGGGAATCAATACAAAACTCACAATACCGATTTATATTGACGAGAGTAACGTTTCGGGTAGGCTTTTTTTTGGCTCTTCCCTGAGGGATCAATGTTAGACTCCGATGCACCACAGCAGGTTTACTGTATCCCTTCGATGATCGTATTGAAGATGAAACACAAAAATTGCGTCGGGAATCAATACAAAATTCACAATACCGATTTATATTGACGAGAGTGACGTTTCGGGTAGGCTGCTTTTTGGCTCTTCCCTGAGGGATCAGTGTTAGGCTCCGATGCACCACAGCAGGTTTACTGTATCCCTTCGATGATCGTATTGAAGATGAAACACAGAAATTGCATCGGGAATCAATACAAAATTCACAATACCGATTTATATTGACGAGAGTAACGTTTCGGGTAGGCTGCTTTTTGGCTCTTCCCTGAGGGATCAGTGTTAGACTCCGATGCAGCAAAGCAGGTTTACTGTATCCCTTCGACGATCATATTGAAGATGAAACACAGAATTTGCGTCGGGAATCAATACAAAATTCACAATACCGATTTATATTGACGAGAGTAACGTTTCGGGCAGTCTGGTTCTTTGGTTCTTCCCTGGGGGCTCAGCGTAAGACTCCGATGCAGCAAAGCAGGTTCACTGAATCCCTTCGACCATCATATTGACGATCAAACACAGAAATTACATCGGGAATCAATACAAAATTTACAATGCCGATTTATATTGAGGAGAGTAACGTTTCGGGTAGGCTGTTTTTGGCTCTTCGCTGAGGGATCAATGTTAGACTCCGATGCACCACAGCAGGTTTACTGTATCCCTTCGATGATTGTATTGAAGAAGAAACACAGAAATTGCATCGGGAATCAATACAAAATTCACAATACCGATTTATATTGGCGAGAGTAACGTTTCGGGTAGGCTGCTTTTTGGCTCTTCCCTGAGGGATCAGTGTTAGACTCCGATGCACCACAGCAGGTTTAATGTATCCCTTCGACGATCATATTGAAGATGAAACACAGAAATTGCATCGGGAATCATTACAAAATTCACAATACCGATTTATATTGACGAGAGTAACGTTTCGGGCAGTCTGGTTCTTTGGTTCTTCAATGGGGGCTCAGTGTTAGACTCCGATGCACCACAGCAGGTTTACTGTATCCCTTCGACGATCATATTGAAGATGAAACACAGAAATTGCATCGGGAATCAATACAAAATTCACAATACCGATTTATATTGACGAGAGTAACGTTTCGGGCAGTCTGGTTTTTTGGTTCTTCCCTGGTGGCTCAGTGTTAGACTCCGATGCACCACAGCAGGTTTACTGTATCCCTTCGATGATCGTATTGAAGATGAAACACAGAAATTGCATCGGGAATCAATACTAAATTTACAATACCGATTTATATTGACGAGAGTAACGTTTCGGGGATCTGCTTTTTGGCTCTTCCCTGAGGGATCAATGTTAGACTCCGATGCACCACAGCAGGTTTACTGTATCCCTTCGATGATCGTATTGAAGATGAAACACAGAAATTGCATCGGGAATCAATACAAAATTCACAATACCGATTTATATTGACGAGAGTAACGTTTCGGGCAGTCTGGTTCTTTGGTTCTTCCCTGGGGGCTCAGCGTTAGACTCCGATGCAGCAAATCTGGTTCACTGAATCCCTTCGACGATCACATTGACGATGAAACACAGAAATTACATCGGGAATCAATACGAAATTTACAATGCCGATTTATATTGAGGAGAGTAACGTTTCGGGTAGGCTGTTTTTTGGCTCATCCCTGAGGGATCAATGTTAGACTCCGATGCACCACAGCAGGTTTACTGTATCCCTTCGATGATCGTATTGAAGATGAAACACAGAAATTGCATCGGGAATCAATACAAAATTCACAATACCGATTTATATTGACGAGAGTAACGTTTCGGGCAGTCTGGTTCTTTGGTTCTTCCCTGAGGGATCAGTGTTAGACTTTGATGCACCACAGCAGGTTTACTGTATCCCTTCGACGATCATATTGAAGATGAAACACAGAAATTGCATCGGGAATCAATACAAAATTCACAATACCGATTTATATTGACGAGAGTAACGTTTCGGGTGGGCTGTTTTTTGGCTCTTCCCTGAGGGATCAATGTTAGTCTCCGATGCACCACAGCAGGTTTACTGTATCCCTTCGATGATCGTATTGAAGATGAAACACAGAAATTGCATCAGGAATCAATACAAAATTCACAATACCGATTTATATTGACGAGAGTAACGTTTCGGGTAGGCTGCTTTCTGGCTCTTCCCTGAGGGATCAGTGTTAGACTCCGATGCAGCAAAGCAGGTTTACTGTATCCCTTCGATGATCGTATTGAAGATGAAACACAGAAATTGCATCGGGAATCAATACAAAATTCACAATACCGATTTATATTGACGAGAGTAACGTTTCGGGTAGGCTGCTTTTTGGCTCTTCCCTGAGGGATCAGTGTTAGACTCCGATGCAGCAAAGCAGGTTTACTGTATCCTTTCGATGATCGTATTGAAGATGAAACACAGAAATTGCATCGGGAATCAATACAAAATTCACAATACCGATTTATATTGACGAGAGTAACGTTTCGGGCAGTCTGGTTCTTTGGTTCTTCCCTGGGGGCACAGTGTGATACTCCGATGCACCACAGCAGGTTTACTGTATCCCTTCGATGATCGTATTGAAGATGAAACACAGAAATTGCATCGGGAATCAATACAAAATCACAATACCGATTTATATTGACGAGAGTAACGTTTCGGGTAGGCTGCTTTTTGGCTCTTCCCTGAGGGATCAGTGTTAGACTCCGATGCAGCAAAGCAGGTTTACTGTATCCCTTCGACGATCATATTGAATATGAATCACAGAAATTGCGTCGGGAATCAATACAAAATTCACAATACCGATTTATATTGACGAGAGTAACGTTTCGGGTAGGCTGCTTTTTGGCTCTTCCCTGAGGGATCAGTGTTAGACTCCGATGCACCACAGCAGGTTTACTGTATCCCTTCGATGATCGTATTGAAGATGAAACACAGAAATTGCATCGGGAATCAATACAAAATTCACAATACCGATTTATATTGACGAGAGTAACGTTTCGGGTAGGCTGCGTTTTGGCTCTTCCCTGAGGGATCAGTGTTAGACTCCGATGCAGCAAAGCAGGTTTACTGTATCCCTTCGACGATCATATTGAAGATGAAACACAGAATTTGCGTCGGGAATCAATACAAAATTCACATTACCGATTTATATTGACGAGAGTAACGTTTCGGGCAGTCTGGTTCTTTGGTCCTTCCCTGGGGGCTCAGTGTTAGACTCCGATGCACCACAGCAGGTTTACTGTATCCCTTCGACGATCATATTGAAGATGAAACACAGAAATCGCATCGGGAATCAATACAAAATTCACAATACCGATTTAAATTGGCGAGAGTAACGTTTCGGATAGGCTGTTTTTGGCTCTTCCCTGAGGGATCAATGTTAGACTCCGATGCACCACAGCAGGTTTACTGTATCCCTTCGATGATCGTATTGAAGATGAAACACAGAAATTGCATCGGGAATCAATACAAAATTCACAATACCGATTTATATTGACGAGAGTAACGTTTCGGGCAGTCTGGTTCTTTGGTTCTTCCCTGGGGGCTCAGCGTAAGACTCCGATGCAGCAAAGCAGGTTCACTGAATCCCTTCGACCATCATATTGACGATGAAACACAGAAATTACATCGGGAATCAATACAAAATTTACAATGCCGATTTATATTGAGGAGAGTAACGTTTCGGGTAGGCTGTTTTTGGCTCTTCGCTGAGGGATCAATGTTAGACTCCGATGCACCACAGCAGGTTTACTGTATCCCTTCGATGATTGTATTGAAGATGAAACACAGAAATTGCATCGGGAATCAATACAAAATTCACAATACCGATTTATATTGGCGAGAGTAACGTTTCGGGTAGGCTGCTCTTTTGGCTCTTCCCTGAGGGATCAGTGTTAGACTCCGATGCACCACAGCAGGTTTAATGTATCCCTTCGACGATCATATTGAAGATGAAACACAGAAATTGCATCGGGAATCATTACAAAATTCACAATACCGATTTATATTGACGAGAGTAACGTTTCGGGCAGTCTGGTCCTTTGGTTCTTCCCTGAGGGATCAGTGTTAGACTCCGATGCACCACAGCAGGTTTACTGTATCCCTTCGACGATCATATTGAAGATGAAACACAGAAATTGCATCGGGAATCAATACAAAATTCACAATACCGATTTATATTGACGAGAGTAACGTTTCGGGCAGTCTGGTTCTTTGGTTCTTCCCTGGTGGCTCAGTGTTAGACTCCGATGCACCACAGCAGGTTTACTGTATCCCTTCGATGATCGTATTGAAGATGAAACACAGAAATTGCATCGGGAATCAATACTAAATTCACAATACCGATTTATATTGACGAGAGTAACGTTTCGGGAATCTGCTTTTTGGCTCTTCCCTGAGGGATCAATGTTAGACTCCGATGCACCACAGCAGGTTTACTGTATCCCTTCGATGATCGTATTGAAGATGAAACACAGAAATTGCATCGGGAATCAATACAAAATTCACAATACCGATTTATATTGACGAGAGTAACGTTTCGGGCAGTCTGGTTCTTTGGTTCTTCCCTGGGGGCTCAGCGTTAGACTCCGATGCAGCAAATCTGGTTCACTGAATCCCTTCGACGATCACATTGACGATGAAACACAGAAATTACATCGGGAATCAATACAAAATTTACAATGCCGATTTATATTGAGGAGAGTAACGTTTCGGGTAGGCTGTTTTTTGGCTCATCCCTGAGGGATCAATGTTAGACTCCGATGCACCACAGCAGGTTTACTGTATCCCTTCGATGATCGTATTGAAGATGAAACACAGAAATTGCATCGGGAATCAATACAAAATTCACAATACCGATTTATATTGACGAGAGTAACGTTTCGGGCAGTCTGGTTCTTTGGTTCTTCCCTGAGGGATCAGTGTTAGACTCCGATGCACCACAGCAGGTTTACTGTATCCCTTCGACGATCATATTGAAGATGAAACACAGAAATTGCATCGGGAATCAATACAAAATTCACAATACCGATTTATATTGACGAGAGTAACGTTTCGGGCAGTCTGGTTCTTTCGTTCTTCCCTGGGGGCTCAGTGTTAGACTTTGATGCACCACAGCAGGTTTACTGTATCCCTTCGACGATCATATTGAAGATGAAACACAGAAATTGCATCGGGAATCAACACAAAATTCACAATACCGATTTATATTGACGAGAGTAACGTTTCGGGCAGTCTGGTTCTTTGGTTCTTCCCTGGGGGCTCAGTGTGAGACTCCGATACACCACAGCAGGTTTACTGTTTCCCTTCGATGAACGTATTGAAGATGAAACACAGAAATTGCATCGGGAATCAATACAAAACTCACAATACCGATTTATATTGACGAGAGTAACGTTTCGGGTAGGCTGTTTTTTGGCTCTTCCCTGAGGGATCAATGTTAGACTCCGATGCACCACAGCAGGTTTACTGTATCCCTTCGATGATCGTATTGAAGATGAAACACAAAAATTGCGTCGGGAATCAATACAAAATTCACAATACCGATTTATATTGACGAGAGTGACGTTTCGGGTAGGCTGCTTTTTGGCTCTTCCCTGAGGGATCAGTGTTAGGCTCCGATGCACCACAGCAGGTTTACTGTATCCCTTCGATGATCGTATTGAAGATGAAACACAGAAATTGCATCGGGAATCAATACAAAATTCACAATACCGATTTATATTGACGAGAGTAACGTTTCGGGTAGGCTGCTTTTTGGCTCTTCCCTGAGGGATCAGTGTTAGACTCCGATGCAGCAAAGCAGGTTTACTGTATCCCTTCGACGATCATATTGAAGATGAAACACAGAATTTGCGTCGGGAATCAATACAAAATTCACAATACCGATTTATATTGACGAGAGTAACGTTTCGGGCAGTCTGGTTCTTTGGTTCTTCCCTGGGGGCTCAGCGTAAGACTCCGATGCAGCAAAGCAGGTTCACTGAATCCCTTCGACCATCATATTGACGATCAAACACAGAAATTACATCGGGAATCAATACAAAATTTACAATGCCGATTTATATTGAGGAGAGTAACGTTTCGGGTAGGCTGTTTTTGGCTCTTCGCTGAGGGATCAATGTTAGACTCCGATGCACCACAGCAGGTTTACTGTATCCCTTCGATGATTGTATTGAAGAAGAAACACAGAAATTGCATCGGGAATCAATACAAAATTCACAATACCGATTTATATTGGCGAGAGTAACGTTTCGGGTAGGCTGCTTTTTGGCTCTTCCCTGAGGGATCAGTGTTAGACTCCGATGCACCACAGCAGGTTTAATGTATCCCTTCGACGATCATATTGAAGATGAAACACAGAAATTGCATCGGGAATCATTACAAAATTCACAATACCGATTTATATTGACGAGAGTAACGTTTCGGGCAGTCTGGTTCTTTGGTTCTTCAATGGGGGCTCAGTGTTAGACTCCGATGCACCACAGCAGGTTTACTGTATCCCTTCGACGATCATATTGAAGATGAAACACAGAAATTGCATCGGGAATCAATACAAAATTCACAATACCGATTTATATTGACGAGAGTAACGTTTCGGGCAGTCTGGTTTTTTGGTTCTTCCCTGGTGGCTCAGTGTTAGACTCCGATGCACCACAGCAGGTTTACTGTATCCCTTCGATGATCGTATTGAAGATGAAACACAGAAATTGCATCGGGAATCAATACTAAATTTACAATACCGATTTATATTGACGAGAGTAACGTTTCGGGGATCTGCTTTTTGGCTCTTCCCTGAGGGATCAATGTTAGACTCCGATGCACCACAGCAGGTTTACTGTATCCCTTCGATGATCGTATTGAAGATGAAACACAGAAATTGCATCGGGAATCAATACAAAATTCACAATACCGATTTATATTGACGAGAGTAACGTTTCGGGCAGTCTGGTTCTTTGGTTCTTCCCTGGGGGCTCAGCGTTAGACTCCGATGCAGCAAATCTGGTTCACTGAATCCCTTCGACGATCACATTGACGATGAAACACAGAAATTACATCGGGAATCAATACGAAATTTACAATGCCGATTTATATTGAGGAGAGTAACGTTTCGGGTAGGCTGTTTTTTGGCTCATCCCTGAGGGATCAATGTTAGACTCCGATGCACCACAGCAGGTTTACTGTATCCCTTCGATGATCGTATTGAAGATGAAACACAGAAATTGCATCGGGAATCAATACAAAATTCACAATACCGATTTATATTGACGAGAGTAACGTTTCGGGCAGTCTGGTTCTTTGGTTCTTCCCTGAGGGATCAGTGTTAGACTTTGATGCACCACAGCAGGTTTACTGTATCCCTTCGACGATCATATTGAAGATGAAACACAGAAATTGCATCGGGAATCAATACAAAATTCACAATACCGATTTATATTGACGAGAGTAACGTTTCGGGTGGGCTGTTTTTTGGCTCTTCCCTGAGGGATCAATGTTAGTCTCCGATGCACCACAGCAGGTTTACTGTATCCCTTCGATGATCGTATTGAAGATGAAACACAGAAATTGCATCAGGAATCAATACAAAATTCACAATACCGATTTATATTGACGAGAGTAACGTTTCGGGTAGGCTGCTTTCTGGCTCTTCCCTGAGGGATCAGTGTTAGACTCCGATGCAGCAAAGCAGGTTTACTGTATCCCTTCGATGATCGTATTGAAGATGAAACACAGAAATTGCATCGGGAATCAATACAAAATTCACAATACCGATTTATATTGACGAGAGTAACGTTTCGGGTAGGCTGCTTTTTGGCTCTTCCCTGAGGGATCAGTGTTAGACTCCGATGCAGCAAAGCAGGTTTACTGTATCCTTTCGATGATCGTATTGAAGATGAAACACAGAAATTGCATCGGGAATCAATATAAAATTCACAATACCGATTTATATTGACGAGAGTAACGTTTCGGGCAGTCTGGTTCTTTGGTTCTTCCCTGGGGGCTCAGTGTTAGACTCCGATGCACCACAGCAGGTTTACTGTATCCCTTCGATGATCGTATTGAAGATGAAACACAGAAATTGCATCGGGAATCAATACAAAATTCACAATACCGATTTATATTGACGAGAGTAACGTTTCGGGTAGGCTACTTTTTGGCTCTTCCCTGAGGGGTCAGTGTTAGACTCCGATGCAGCAAAGCAGGTTTACTGTATCCCTTCGATGATCGTATTGAAGATGAAACACAGAAATTGCATCGGGAATCAATACAAAATTCACAATACCGAGTTATATTGACGAGAGTAACGTTTCGGGTAGGCTGCTTTTTAGCTCTTCCCTGAGGGATCAGTGTTAGACTCAGATGCAGCAAAGCAGGTTTACTGTATCCCTTCGATGATCGTATTGAAGATGAAACACAGAAATTGCATCGGGAATCAATACAAAATTCACAATACCGATTTATATTGATGAGAGTAACGTTTCGGGTAGGCTGCTTTTTGGCTCTTCCCTGAGGGATCAGTGTTAGACTCCGATGCAGTAAAGCAGGTTTACTGTATCCCTTCGATGATCGTATTGAAGATGAAACACAGAAATTGCATCGGGAATCAATACAAAATTCTCAATACCGATTTATATTGACGAGAGTAACGTTTCGGGTAGGCTGCTTTTTGGCTCTTCCCTGACGGATCATTGTTAGACTCCGATGCACCACAGCAGGTTTACTGTATCCCTTCGACGATCATATTGAAGATGAAACACAGAAATTGCATCGGGAATCAATACAAAATTCACAATACCGATTTATATTGACGAGAGTAACGTTTCGGGCAATCTGGTTCTTTGGTTCTTCCCTGGGGGCTCAGTGTTAGACTCCGATGCAGCAAAGCAGGTTCACTGAATCCCTTCGACCATCACATTGACGATGAAACACAGAAATTACATTGGGAATCAATACGAAATTTACAATGCCGATTTATATTGAGGAGAGTAACGTTTCGGGTAGGTTTTTTTTTGGCTCTTCCCTGAGGGATCAATGTTAGACTCCGATGCACCACAGCAGGTTTACTGTATCCCTTCGATTATCGTATTGAAGATGAAACACAGAAATTTCATCGGGAATCAATACAAAATTCACAATACCGGTTTATATTGACGAGAGTAACGTTTCGGGTAGGCTGTTTTTTGGCTCTTCCCTGAGGGATCAATGTTAGACTCCGATGCACCACAGCAGGTTTACTGTATCCCTTCGATGATCGTATTGAAGATGAAACACAGAAATTGCATCGGGAATCAATACAAAATTCACGATACCGATTTATATTGACGAGAGTAACGTTTCGGGTAGGCTGATTTTTGGCTCCTCCCTGAGGGATCAGTGTTAGACTCCGATGCAGCAAAGTTGGTTTACTGTATCCCTTCGACGATTATATTGAAGATGAAACACAGAAATTGCATCGGGAATCAATATAAAATTCACAATACCGATTTATATTGACGAGAGTAACGTTTCGGGCAGTCTGGTTCTTTGGTTCTTCCCTGGGGGCTCAGTGTTAGACTCCGATGAACCACAGCAGGTTTACTGTATCCCTTCGATGATCGTGTTGAAGATGAAACACAGTAATTGCATCGGGAATCAATACAAAATTCACAATACCGATTTATATTGACGAGAGTAACGTTTCGGGTAGGCTGCGTTTTGGCTCTTCCCTGAGGGATCAGTGTTAGACTCCGATGCAGCAAAGCAGGTTTACTGTATCCCTTCGACGATCATATTGAAGATGAAACACAGAAATTGCATCGGGAATCAATACAAAATTCACAATACCGATTTATATTGACGAGAGTAACTTTTCGGGTAGGCTCTTTTTGGCTCTTCCCTGAGGGATCAGTGTTAGACTCCGATGCACCACAGCAGGTTTACTGCATCCCTTCGACGATCATATTGAAGATGAAACACAGAAATTGCATCGGGAATCATTACAAAATTCACAATACCGATTTATATTGACGAGAGTAACGTTTCGGGCAGTCTGGTTCTTTAGTTCTTCCCTGAGGGATCAGTGTCAGACTCCGATGCACCACAGCAGGTTTACTGTATCCCTACGACGATCATATTGAAGATGAAACACAGAAATTGCATCGGGAATCAATACAAAATTCACAATACCGATTTATATTGACGAGAGTAACGTTTCGGGCAGTCTGGTTCTTTGGTTCTTCCCTGGGGGCTCAGTGTTAGACTCCGATGCACCACAGCAGGTTTACTGTATCCCTTCGATGATCGTATTGAAGATGAAACACAGAAATTGCATCGGGAATCAATACAAAATTCACAATACCGATTTATATTGACGGGAGTAACGTTTCGGGAATCTGCTTTTTGGCTCTTCCCTGAGGGGTCAATGTTAGACTCCGATGCACCACAGCAGGTTTACTGTATCCCTTCGATGATCGTATTGAAGATGAAACACAGAAATTGCATCGGGAATCAATACAAAATTCCCAATACCGATTTATATTGACGAGAGTAACGTTTCGGGTAGGCTGCTTTTTGGCTCTTCCCTGAGGGATCAGTGTATAGACTCCGACGCAGCAAAGCAGGTTTACTGTATCCCTTCCATGATCGTATTGAAGATGAAACACAGAAATTGCATCGGGAATCAATACAAAATTCACAATACCGATTTATATTGCCGAGAGTAACGTTTCGGGTAGGCTGCTTTTTGGCTCTTCCCTGAGGGATCAGTGTTAGACTCCGATGCAGCAAAGCAGGTTTACTGTATCCCTTCCATGATCGTATTGAAGATGAAACACAGAAATTGCATCGGGAATCAATACAAAATTCACAATACCGATTTATATTGACGAGAGTAACGTTTCGGGTAGGCTGCTTTTGGCTCTTCCCTGACGGATCAGTGTTAGACTCCGATGCAGCAAAGCAGGTTTACTGTATCCCTTCGATGATCGTATTGAAGATGAAACACAGAAATTGCATCGGGAATCAATACAAAATTCACAATACCGATTTATATTGACGAGAGTAACGTTTCGGGTAGGCTGCTTTTTGGCTCTTCCCTGAGGGATCAGTGTTAGACTCCGATGCAGCAAAGCAGGTTTACTGTATCCCTTCGACGATCATATTGAAGATGAAACACAGAAATTGCATCGGGAATCAATACAAAATTCACAATACCGATTTATATTGACGAGAGTAACTTTTCGGGTAGGCTGCTTTTTGGCTCTTCCCTGAGGGATCAGTGTTAGACTCCGATGCACCACAGCAGGTTTACTGTATCCCTTCGACGATCATATTGAAGATGAAACACAGAAATTGCATCGGGAATCATTACAAAATTCACAATACCGATTTATATTGACAAGAGTAACGTTTCGGGCAGTCTGGTTCTTTAGTTCTTCCCTGAGGGATCAGTGTAAGACTCCGATGCACCACAGCAGGTTTACTGTATCCCTACGACGATCATATTGAAGATGAAACACAGAAATTGCATCGGGAATCAATGCAAAATTCACAATACCGATTTATATTGACGAGAGTAACGTTTCGGGCAGTCTGGTTCTTTGGTTCTTCCCTGGGGGCTCAGTGTTAGACTCCGATGCACCACAGCAGGTTTACTGTATCCCTTCGATGATCGTATTGAAGATGAAACACAGAAATTGCATCGGGAAGCAATACAAAATTCACAATACCGATTTATATTGACGAGAGTAACGTTTCGGGTAGGCTGCTTTTTGGCTCTTCCCTGAGGGGTCAATGTTAGACTCCGATGCACCACAGCAGGTTTACTGTATCCCTTCGATGATCGTATTGAAGATGAAACACAGAAATTGCATCGGGAATCAATACAAAATTCCCAATACCGATTTATATTGACGAGAGTAACGTTTCGGGTAGGCTGCTTTTTGGCTCTTCCCTGAGGGATTAGTGTATAGACTCCGATGCAGCAAAGCAGGTTTACTGTATCCCTTCCATGATCGTATTGAAGATGAAACACAGAAATTGCATCGGGAATCAATACAAAATTCACAATACCGATTTATATTGACGAGAGTAACGTTTCGGGCAGTCTGGTTCTTTGGTTCTTCCCTGGGGGCTCAGTGTTAGACTCCGATGCACCACAGCAGGTTTACTGTATCCCTTCGATGATCGTATTGAAGATGAAACACAGAAATTGCATCGGGAAGCAATACAAAATTCACAATACCGATTTATATTGACGAGAGTAACGTTTCGGTTAGGCTGCTTTTTGGCTCTTCCCTGAGGGGTCAATGTTAGACTCCGATGCACCACAGCAGGTTTACTGTATCCCTTCGATGATCGTATTGAAGATGAAACACAGAAATTGCATCGGGAATCAATACAAAATTCCCAATACCGATTTATATTGACGAGAGTAACGTTTCGGGTAGGCTGCTTTTTGGCTCTTCCCTGAGGGATCAGTGTATAGACTCCGATGCAGCAAAGCAGGTTTACTGTATCCCTTCCATGATCGTATTGAAGATGAAACACAGAAATTGCATCGGGAATCAATACAAAATTCACAATACCGATTTATATTGCCGAGAGTAACGTTTCGGGTAGGCTGCTTTTTGGCTCTTCCCTGAGGGATCAGTGTTAGACTCCGATGCAGCAAAGCAGGTTTACTGTATCCCTTCCATGATCGTATTGAAGATGAAACACAGAAAATGCATCGGGAATCAATACAAAATTCACAATACCGATTTATATTGACGAGAGTAACGTTTCGGGTAGGCTGCTTTTTGGCTCTTCCCTGACGGATCAGTGTTAGACTCCGATGCAGCAAAGCAGGTTTACTGTATCCCTTCGATGATCGTATTGAAGATGAAACACAGAAATTGCATCGGGAATCAATACAAAATTCACAATACCGATTTATATTGACGAGAGTAACGTTTCGGGTAGGCTGCTTTTTGGCTCTTCCCTGAGGGATCAGTGTTAGACTCCGATGCAGCAAAGCAGGTTTACTGTATCCCTTCGATGATCGTATTGAAGATGAAACACAGAAATTGCATCGGGAATCAATACAAAATTCACAATACCGATTTATATTGACGAGAGTAACGTTTGGGTAGGCTGATTTTTGGCTCTTCCCTGAGGGATCATTGTTAGACTCCGATGCAGCAAAGCAGGTTTACTGTATCCCTTCGATGATCGTATTGAAGATGAAACACAGAAATTGCATCGGGAATCAATACAAAATTCACAATACCGATTTATATTGCCGAGAGTAACGTTTCGGGTAGGCTGCTTTTTGGCTCTTCCCTGAGGGATCAGTGTTAGACTCCGATGCAGCAAAGCAGTTTTACTGTATCCCTTCGATGATCGTATTGAAGATGAAACACAGAAATTGCATCGGGAATCAATACAAAATTCACAATACCGATTTATATTGACGAGAGTAACGTTTCGGGTGGGCTGCTTTTTGGCTCTTCCCTGAGGGATCAGTGTTAGACTCCGATGCAGCAAAGCATTTTTACTGTATCCCTTCGATGATCGTATTGAAGATGAAACACAGAAATTGCATCGGGAATCAATACAAAATTCACAATACCGATTTATATTGCCGAGAGTAACGTTTCGGGTAGGCTGCTTTTTGGCTCTTCCCTGAGGGATCAGTGTTAGACTCCGATGCACCACAGCAGGTTTACTGTATCCCTTCGATGATCGTATTGAAGATGAAACACAGAAATTGCATCGGGAATCAATACAAAATTCACAATACCGATTTATATTGACGAGAGTAACGTTTCGGGCAGTCTGGTTCTTTGGTTCTTCCCTGGGGGCTCAGTGTTAGACTCCGATGCACCACAGCAGGTTTACTGTATCCCTTCGATGATCGTATTGAAGATGAAAGACAGAAATTGCATCGGGAATCAATACAAAATTCACAATACCGATTTATATTGACGAGAGTAACGTTTCGGGTAGGCTGCGTTTTGGCTCTTCCCTGAGGGATCAGTGTTAGACTCCGATGCAGCAAAGCAGGTTTACTGTATCCCTTCGACGATCATATTGAAGATGAAACACAGAAATTGAATCGGGAATCAATACAAAATTCACAATACCGATTTATATTGACGAGAGTAACGTTTCGGGTAGGCTGCTTTTTGGCTCTTCCCTGAGGGATCAGTGTTAGACTCCGATGCACCACAGCAGGTTTACTGTATCCCTTCGACGATCATATTGAAGATGAAACACAGAAATTGCATCGGGAATCAATACAAAATTCACAATACCGATTTATATTGACGAGAGTAACGTTTCGGGCAGTCTGGTTCTTTGGTTCTTCAATGGGGGCTCAGTGTTAGGCTCCGATGCAGCAAAGCAGGTTCACTGAATCCCTTCGACCATCACATTGACGATGAAACACATAAACTACATCGGGAATCAATACAAAATTTACAATGCCGATTTATATTGACGAGAGTAACGGTTCGGGTAGGCTGTTTTTTGGCTCTTCCCTGAGGGATCAATGTTAGACTCCGATGCACCACAGCAGGTTTACTGTATCCCTTCGATGATCGTATTGAAGATGAAACACAGAAATTGCATCGGGAATCAATACAAAATTCACAATACCGATTTATATTGACGAGAGTAACGTTTCGGGTAGGCTGCTTTTTGGCTCTTCCCTGAGGGATCAGTGTTAGACTCCGATGCACCACAGCAGGTTTACTGTATCAATTCGACGATCATATTGAAGATGAAACACAGAAATTGCATCGGGAATCATTACAAAATTCACAATACCGATTTATATTGACGGGAGTAACGTTTCGGGCAGTCTGGTTCTTTGGTTCTTCCCTGAGGGATCAGTGTTAGACTCCGATGCACCACAGCAGGTTTACTGTATCCCTTCGACGATCATATTGAAGATGAAACACAGAAATTGCATCGGGAATCAATACAAAATTCACAATACCGATTTATATTGATGAGAGTAACGTTTCGGGCAGTCTGGTTTTTTGGTTCTTCCCTGGGGGCTCAGTGTTAGACTCCGATGCACCACTGCAGGTTTACTGTATCCCTTCGATGATCGTATTGAAGATGAAACACAGAAATTGCATCGGGAATCAATACAAAATTCACAATACCGATTTATATTGACGAGAGTAACGTTTCGGGTAGGCTGTTTTTTGGCTCTTCCCTGAGGGATCAATGTTAGACTCCGATGCACCACAGCAGGTTTACTGTATCCCTTCGATGATCGTATTGAAGATGAAACACAGAAATTGCATCGGGAATCAATACAAAATACACAATACCGATTTATATTGGCGAGAGTAACGTTTCGGGTAGGCTGCTTTTTGGCTCTTCCCTGAGGGATCAATGTTAGACTCCGATGCACCACAGCAGTTTTACTGTATCCCTTCGATGATCGTATTGAAGATGAAACACAGAAATTGCATCGGGAATCAATACAAAATTCACAATACCGTTTTATATTGACGAGAGTAACGTTTCGGGTAGGCTGCTTTTTGGCTCTTCCCTGAGGGATCAGTGTTAGACTCCGATGCAGCAAAGCAGGTTTACTGTATCCCTTCCATGATCGTATTGAAGATGAAACACAGAAATTGCATCGGCAATCAATACAAAATTCACAATACCGATTTACATTGCCGAGAGGAACGTTTCGGGTAGGCTGCTTTTTGGCTCTTCCCTGAGGGATCAGTGTTAGACTCCGATGCAGCAAAGCAGGTTTACTGTATCCCTTCCATGATCGTATTGAAGATGAAACACAGAAATTGCATCGGGAATCAATACAAAATTCACAATACCGATTTATATTGACGAGAGTAACGTTTCGGGTAGGCTGCTATTTGGCTCTTCCCTGAGGGATCAGTGTTAGACTCCGATGCAGCAAAGCAGGTTTACTGTATCCCTTCGATGATCGTATTGAAGATGAAACACAGAAATTGCATCGGGAATCAATACAAAATTCACAATACCGATTTATATTGACGAGAGTAACGTTTCGGGTAGGCTGCTTTTTGGCTCTTCCCTGAGGGATCAGTGTTAGACTCCGATGCAGCAAAGCAGGTTTACTGTATCCCTTCGATGATCGTATTGAAGATGAAACACAGAAATTGCATCGGGAATCAATACAAAATTCACAATACCGATTTATATTGACGAGAGTAACGTTTGGGTAGGCTGATTTTTGGCTCTTCCCTGAGGGATCATTGTTAGACTCCGATGCAGCAAAGCAGGTTTACTGTATCCCTTCGATGATCGTATTGAAGATGAAACACAGAAATTGCATCGGGAATCAATACAAAATTCACAATACCGATTTATATTGCCGAGAGTAACGTTTCGCGTAGGCTGCTTTTTGGCTCTTCCCTGAGGGATCAGTGTTAGACTCCGATGCAGCAAAGCAGGTTTACTGTATCCCTTCGATGATCGTATTGAAGATGAAACACAGAAATTGCATCGGGAATCAATACAAAATTCACAATACTGATTTATATTGACGAGAGTAACGTTTCGGGTAGGCTGCTTTTTGGCTCTTCCCTGAGGGATCAGTGTTAGCAAAGCATTTTTACTGTATCCCTTCGATGATCGTATTGAAGATGAAACACAGAAATTGCATCGGGAATCAATACAAAATTCACAATACCGATTTATATTGACGAGAGTAATGTTTCGGGTAGGCTGCTTTTTGGCTCTTCCCTGACGGATCAGTGTTAGACTCCGATGCACCACAGCAGGTTTACTGTATCCCTTCGATGATCGTATTGAAGATGAAACACAGAAATTGCATCGGGAATCAATACAAAATTCACAATACCGATTTATATTGACGAGAGTAACGTTTCGGGCAGTCTGGTTCTTTGGTTCTTCCCTGGGGGCTCAGTGTTAGACTCCGATGCACCACAGCAGGTTTACTGTATCCCTTCGATGATCGTATTGAAGATGAAAGACAGAAATTGCATCGGGAATCAATACAAAATTCACAATACCGATTTATATTGACGAGAGTAACGTTTCGGGTAGGCTGCGTTCTGGCTCTTCCCTGAGGGATCAGTGTTAGACTCCGATGCAGCAAAGCAGGTTTACTGTATCCCTTCGACGATCATATTGAAGATGAAACACAGAAATTGCATCGGGAATCAATACAAAATTCACAATACCGATTTATATTGACGAGAGTAACGTTTCGGGTAGGCTGCTTTTTGGCTCTTCCCTGAGGGATCAGTGTTAGACTCCGATGCACCACAGCATGTTTACTGTATCCCTTCGACGATCATATTGAAGATGAAACACAGAAGTTGCATCGGGAATCAATACAAAATTCACAATACCGATTTATATTGACGAGAGTAACGTTTCGGGCAGTCTGGTTCTTTGGTTCTTCAATGGGGGCTCAGTGTTAGACTCCGATGCAGCAAAGCAGGTACACTGAATCCCTTCGACCATCACATTGACGATGAAACACAGAAACTACATCGGGAATCAATACAAAATTTACAATGCCGATTTATATTGACGAGAGTAACGTTTCGGGTAGGCTGTTTTTTGGCTCTTCCCTGAGGGATCAATGTTAGACTCCGATGCACCACAGCAGGTTTACTGTATCCCTTCGATGATCGTATTGAAGATGAAACACAGAAATTGCATCGGGAATCAATACAAAATTCACAATGCCGATTTATATTGACGAGAGTAACGTTTCGGGTAGGCTGCTTTTTGGCTCTTCCCTGAGGGATCAGTGTTAGACTCCGATGCACCACAGCAGGTTTACTGTATCCCTTCGACGATCATATTGAAGATGAAACACTGAAATTCCATCGAGAATCATTACAAAATTCACAATACCGATTTATATTGACGAGAGTAACGTTTCGGGCAGTCTGGTTCTTTGGTTCTTCCCTGAGGGATCAGTGTTAGACTCCGAAGCACCACAGCAGGTTTACTGTATCAATTCGACGATCATATTGAAGATGAAACACAGAAATTGCATCGGGAATCAATACAAAATTCACAATACCGATTTGTATTGATGAGAGTAACGGTTCAGGCAGTCTGGTTCTTTGGTTCTTCCCAGGGGGCTCAGTGTTAGACTCTGATGCACCACAGCAGGTTTACTGTATCCCTTCGATGATCGTATTGAAGATGAAACACAGAAATTGCATCGGGAATCAATACAAAATTCACAATACCGATTTATATTGACGAGAGTAACGTTTCGGGTAGGCTACTTTTTGGCTCTTCCCTGAGGGATCAATGTTAGACTCCGATGCACCACAGCAGGTTTACTGTATCCCTTCGATGATCGTATTGAAGATGAAACACAGAAATTGCATCGGGAATCAATACAAAATTCACAATACCGATTTATATTGACGAGAGTAACGTTTCGGGTAGGCTGCTTTTTGGCACTTCCCTGAGGGATCAGTGTTAGACTCCGATGCAGCAAAGCAGGTTTACTGTATCCCTTCCATGATCGTATTGAAGATGAAACACAGAAATTGCATCGGGAATCAATACAAAATTCACAATACCGATTTATATTGCCGAGAGTAACGTTTCGGGTAGGCTGCTTTTTGGCTCTTCCCTGAGGGATCAGTGTTAGACTCCGATGCAGCAAAGCAGGTTTACTGTATCCCTTCCATGATCGTATTGAAGATGAAACACAGAAATTGCATCGGGAATCAATACAAAATTCACAATACCGATTTATATTGACGAGAGTAACGTTTGGGTAGGCTGCTTTTTGGCTCTTCCCTGAGGGATCAGTGTTAGACTCCGATGCAGCAAAGCAGGTTTACTGTATCCCTTCGATGATCGTATTGAAGATGAAACACAGAAATTGCATCGGGAATCAATACAAAATTCACAATACCGATTTATATTGACGAGAGTAACGTTTCGGGTAGGCTGCTTTTTGGCTCTTCCCTGAGGGATCAGTGTTAGACTCCGATGCAGCAAAGCAGGTTTACTGTATCCCTTCCATGATCGTATTGAAGATGAAACACAGAAATTGCATCGGGAATCAATACAAAATTCACAATACCGATTTATATTGACGAGAGTAACGTTTCGGGTAGGCTGCGTTTTGGCTCTTCCCTGAGGGATCAGTTTTAGACTCCGATGCAGCAAAGCAGGTTTACTGTATCCCTTCGACGATCATATTGAAGATGAAACACAGAAATTGAATCGGGAATCAATACAAAATTCACAATACCGATTTATATTGACGAGAGTAACGTTTCTGGTAGGCTGCTATTTGGCTCTTCCCTGAGGGATCAGTGTTAGACTCCGATGCACCACAGCAGGTTTACTGTATCCCTTCGACGATCATATTGAAGATGAAACACAGAAATTGCATCGGGAATCAATACAAAATTCACAATACCGATTTATATTGACGAGAGTAACGTTTCGGGCAGTCTGGTTCTTTGGTTCTTCAATGGGGGCTCAGTGTTAGACTCCGATGCAGCAAAGCAGGTTCACTGAATCCCTTCGACCATCACATTGACGATGAAACACAGAAACTACATCGGGAATCAATACAAAATTTACAATGCCGATTTATATTGACGAGAGTAACGTTTCGGGTAGGCTGTTTTTTGGCTCTTCCCTGAGGGATCAATGTTAGACTCCGATGCACCACAGCAGGTTTACTGTGATCCCTTCGATGATCGTATTGAAGATGAAACACAGAAATTGCATCGGGAATCAATACAAAATTCACAATACCGATTTATATTGACGAGAGTAACGTTTCGGGTAGGCTGCTTTTTGGCTCTTCCCTGAGGGATCAATGTTAGACTCCGATGCACCACAGCAGGTTTACTGTATCCCTTCGACGATCATATTGAAGATGAAACACAGAAATTGCATCGGGAATCATTACAAAATTCACAATACCGATTTATATTGACGAGGGTAACGTTTCGGGCAGTCTGGTTCTTTGGTTCTTCCCTGAGGGATCAGTGTTAGACTCCGATGCACCACAGCAGGTTTACTGTATCCCTTCGACGATCATATTGAAGATGAAACACAGAAATTGCATCGGGAATCAATACAAAATTCACAATACCGATTTATATTGATGAGAGTAACGTTTCGGGCAGTCTGGTTCTTTGGTTCTTCCCTGGGGGCTAAGTTTTAGACTCCGATGCACCACAGCAGGTTTACTGTATCCCTTCGATGATCGTATTGAAGATGAAACACAGAAATTGCATCGGCAATCAATACAAAATTCACAATACCGATTTATATTGACGTGAGTAACGTTTCGGGTAGGCTGTTTTTTGTCTCTTCCCTGAGGGATCAATGTTAGACTCCGATGCACCACAGCAGGTTTACTGTATCCCTTCGATGATCGTATTGAAGATGAAACACAGAAATTGCATCGGGAATCAATACAAATTTCACAATACCGATTTATATTGACGAGAGTAACGTTTCGGGTAGGCTGCTTTTTGGCTCTTCCCTGAGGGATCAGTGTTAGACTCCGATGCAGCAAAGCAGGTTTACTGTATCCCTTCGATGATCGTATTGAAGATGAAAAACAGAAATTGCATCGGGAATCAATACAAAATTCACAATACAGATTTATATTGACGAGAGTAACGTTTCGGGTAGGCTGCTTTTTGGCTCTTCTCTGAGGGATCAGTGTTAGACTCCGATGCAGCAAAGCAGGTTTACTGTATCCCTTCGACGATCATATTGAAGATGAAACACAGAAATTGCATCGGGAATCAATATAAAATTCACAATACCGATTTATATTGACGAGAGTAACGTTTCGGGCAGTCTGGTTCTTTGGTTCTTCCCTGGGGGCTCAGTGTTAGACTCCGATGCACCACAGCAGGTTTACTGTATCCCTTCGATGATCGTATTGAAGATGAAACACAGAAATTGCATCGGGAATCAATACAAAATTCACAATACCGATTTATATTGACGAGAGTAACGTTTCGGGTAGGCTGCATTTTGCTCTTCCCTGAGGGATCAGTGTTAGACTCCGATGCACCACAGCAGGTTTACTGTATCCCTTCGACGATCATATTGAAGATGAAACACAGAAATTGCATCGGGAATCAATACAAAATTCACAATACCGATTTATATTGACGAGAGTAACGTTTCGGGCAGTCTGGTTCTTTGGTTCTTCAATGGGGGCTCAGTGTTAGACTCCGATGCAGCAAAGCAGGTTCACTGAATCCCTTCGACCATCACATTGACGATGAAACACAGAAATTACATCGGGAATCAATACAAAATTTACAATGCCGATTTATATTGAGGAGAGTAACGTTTCGTGTAGGCTGTTATTTGGCTCTTCCCTGAGGGATCAATGTTAGACTCCGATGCACCACAGCAGGTTTACTGTATCCCTTCGATGATCGTATTGAAGATGAAACACAGAAATTGCATCGGGAATAAATACAAAATTCACAATACCGATTTATATTGACGAGAGTAACGTTTCGGGTAGGCTACACTTTGGCTCTTCCCTGAGGGGTCAGTGTTAGAATCCGATGCAGTAAAGCAGGTTTACTGTATCCCTTCGATGATCGTATTGAAGATGAAACACAGAAATTGCATCGGGAATCAATACAAAATTCACAATACCGAGTTATATTGACGAGAGTAACGTTTCGGGTAGGCTGCTTTTTGGCTCTTCCCTGAGGGATCAGTGTTAGACTCCGATGCAGCAAAGCAGGTTTACTGTATCCCTTCGATGATCGTATTGAAGATGAAACACAGAAATTGCATCGGGAATCAATACAAAATTCACAATACCGATATATATTGACGAGAGTAACGTTTCGGGCAGTCTGGTTCTTTGGTTCTTCCCTGGGGGCTCAGTGTTAGACTCCGATGCAGCAAAGCAGGTTCACTGAATCCCTTCGACCATCACATTGACGATGAAACACAGAAATTGCATCGGGAATCAATACAAAATTCACGATACCGATTTATATTGACGAGAGTAACGTTTCGGGTAGGCTCCTTTTTGGCTCCTCCCTGAGGGATCAGTGTTAGACTCCGATGCAGCAAAGTTGGTTTACTGTATCCCTTCGACGATCATATTGAAGATGAAACACAGAAATTGCATCGGGAATCAATATAAAATTCACAATACCGATTTATATTGACGAGGGTAACGTTTCGGGCAGTCTGGTTCTATGGTTCTTCCCTGGGGGCTCAGTGTTAGACTCCGATGCCCCACAGCAGGTTTACTGTATCCCTTCGATGATCGTGTTGAAGATGAAACACAGTAATTGCATCGGGAATCAATACAAAATTCACAATACCGATTTATATTGACGAGAGTAACGTTTCGGATAGGCTGCGTTTTGGCTCTTCCCTGAGGGATCAGTGTTAGACTCCGATGCAGCAAAGCAGGTTTACTGTATCCCTTCGACGATCATATTGAAGATGAAACACAGAAATTGCATCGGGAATCAATACAAAATTCACAATACCGATTTATATTGACGAGAGTAACTTTTCGGGTAGGCTGCTTTTTGGCTCTTCCCTGAGGGATCAGTGTTAGACTCCGATGCACCATAGCAGGTTTACTGTATCCCTTCGACGATCATATTGAAGATGAAACACAGAAATTGCATCGGGTATCATTACAAAATTCACAATACCGATTTATATTGACGAGAGTAACGTTACGGGCAGTCTGGTTCTTTGGTTCTTCCCTGAGGGATCAGTGTAAGACTCCGATACACCACAGCAGGTTTACTGTATCCCTTCGACGATCATATTGAAGATGAAACACAGAAATTGCATCGGGAATCAATACAAAATTCACAATACCGATTTATATTGACGAGAGTAACGTTTCGGGCAGTCTGGTTCTTTGGTTCTTCCCTGGGGGCTCAGTGTTAGACTCCGATGCACCACAGCAGGTTTACTGTATCCCTTCGATGATCGTATTGAAGATGAAACACAGAAATTGCATCGGGAATCATTACAAAATTCACAATACCGATTTATATTGACGAGAGTAACGTTTCGGTAAGTCTGGTTCTTTGGTTCTTCCCTGGGGGCTCAGTGTTAGACTCCGATGCACCACAGGAGGTTTACTGTATCCCTTCGATGATCGTATTGAAGATGAAACACAGAAATTGCATCGGGAATCAATACAAAATTCACAATACCGATTTATATTGCCGAGAGTAACGTTTCGGGTAGGCTGCTTTTTGGCTCTTCCCTGAGGGATCAGTGTTAGACTCCGATGCAGCAAAGCAGGTTTACTGTATCCCTTCCATGATCGTATTGAAGATGAAACACAGAAATTGCATCGGGAATCAATACAAAATTCACAATACCGATTTATATTGACGAGAGTAACGTTTCGGGTAGGCTGCTTTTTGGCTCTTCCCTGAGGGATCAGTGTTAGACTCCGATGCAGCAAAGCAGGTTTACTGTATCCCTTCGATGATCGTATTGAAGATGAAACACAGAAATTGCATCGGGAATCAATACAAAATTCACAATACCGATTTATATTGACGAGAGTAACGTTTCGGGTAGGGTGCTTTTTGGCTCTTCCCTGAGGTATCAGTGTTAGACTCCGATGCAGTAAAGCAGGTTTACTGTATCCCTTCGATGATCGTATTGAAGATGAAACACAGAAATTGCATCGGGAATCAATACAAAATTCACAATACCGATTTATATTGACGAGAGTAACGTTTCGGGTAGGCTGCTTTTTGGCTCTTCCCTGACGGATCAGTGTTAGACTCCGATGCACCACAGCAGGTTTACTGTATCCCTTCGATGATCGTATTGAAGATGAAACACAGAAATTGCATCGGGAATCAATACAAAATTCACAATACCGATTTATATTGACGAGAGTAACGTTTCGGGCAGTCTGGTTCTTTGGTTCTTCCCTGGGGGCTCAGTGTTAGACTCCGATGCAGCAAAGCAGGTTCACTGAATCCCTTCGACCATCAAATTGACGATGAAACACAGAAATTACATTGGGAATCAATACAAAATTTACAATGCCGATTTATATTGACGAGAGTAACGTTTCGGGTAGGCTGTTTTTTGGCTCTTCCCTGAGGGATCAATGTTAGACTCCGATGCACCACAGCAGGTTGACTGTATCCCTTCGATGATCGTATTGAAGATGCAACACAGAAATTGCATCGGGAATCAATACAAAATTCACAATACCGATTTATATTGACGAGAGTAACGTTTCGGGTAGGCTGTTTTTTGGCTCTTCCCTGAGGGATCAATGTTAGACTCCGATGCACCACAGCAGGTTTACTGTATCCCTTCGATGATCGTATTGAAGATAAAACACAGAAATTGCATCGGGAATCAATACAAAATTCACGATACCGATTTATATTGACGAGAGTAACGTTTCGGGTAGGCTGCTATTTGGCTCTTCCCTGAGGGATCAGTGTTAGACTCCGATGCAGCAAAGCAGGTTTACTGTATCCCTTCGACGATCATATTGAAGATGAAACACAGATATTGCATCGGGAATCAATATAATTTTCACAATACCGATTTATATTGACGAGAGTAGCGTTTCGGGCAGTCTGGTTCTTTGGTTCTTCCCTGGGGGCTCAGTGTTAGACTCAGATGCACCACAGTAGGTTTACTGTATCCCTTCGATGATCGTATTGAAGATGAAACACAGAAATTGCATCGGGAATCAATGCAAAATTCATAATACCGATTTATATTGACGAGAGTAACGTTTCGGGTAGGCAGAGTTTTGGCTCTTCCCTGAGGGATCAGTGTTAGACTCCGATGCAGCAAAGCAGGTTTACTGTATCCCTTCGACGATCATATTGAAGATGAAACACAGAAATTGCATCGGGAATCAATACAAAATTCACAATACCGATTTATATTGAAGAGAGTAACGTTTCGGGTAGGCTGCTTTTTGGCTCTTCCCTGAGGGATCAGTGTTAGACTCCGATGCACCACAGCAGGTTTACTGTATCCCTTCGACGATCATATAGAAGATGAAACACAGAAATTGCATCGGGAATCAATACAAAATTCACAATACCGATTTATATTGACGAGAGTAAAGTTTCGGGCAGGCTGGTTCTTTGGTTCTTCAATGGGGGCTCAGTGTTAGACTCCGAAGCAGCAAAGCAGGTTCACTGAATCCCTTCGACCATCACATTGACGATGAAACACAGAAATTACATCGGGAATCAATACAAAATTTACAATGCCGATTTATATTGACGAGAGTAACGTTTCGGGTAGGCTGTTCTTTGGCTCTTCCCTGAGGGATCAATGTTAGACTCCGATGCACCACAGCAGGTTTACTGTATCGCTTCGGTGATCGTATTGAAGATGAAACACAGAAATTGCATCGGGAATCAATACAAAATTCACAATACCGATTTATATTGACGAGAGTAACGTTTCGGGTAGGCTGCTTTTTGGCTCTTCCCTGAGGGATCAGTGTTAGACTCCGATGCACCACAGCAGGTTTACTGTATCCCTTCGACGATCATATTGAAGATGAAAAACAGAAATTGCATCGGGAATCATTACAAAATTCACAATACCGATTTATATTGACGAGAGTAACGTTTCGGGCAGTCTGGTTTGTTTGGTTCTTCCCTGAGGGATCAGTGTTAGACTCCGATGCACCACAGCAGGTTTACTGTATCCCTTCGATGATCGTATTGAAGATGAAACACAGAAATTGCATCGGGAATCAATACAAAATTCACAATACCGATTTATATTGACAAGAGTAACGTTTCGGGTAGGCTGCTTTTTGTCTCTTCCCTGATGGATCAGTGTTAGACTCAGATGCAGCAAAGCAGGTTTACTGTATCCCTTCGACCATCATATTGAAGATGAAACACAGAAATTGCATCGGGAATCAATACAAAATTCACAATACCGATTTATATTGACGAGAGTAACGTTTCGGGTAGGCTGCTTTTTGGCTCTTCCCTGACGGATCAGTGTTAGACTCCGATGCAGCAAAGCAGGTTTACTGTATCCCTTCGATGATCGTATTGAAGATGAAACACAGAAATTGCATCGGGAATCAATACAAAATTCACAATACCGATTTATATTGACGAGAGTAACGTTTCGGGTAGGCTGCTTTTTGGCTCTTCCCTGAGGGATCAGTGTTAGACTCCGATGCAGCAAAGCAGGTTTACTGTACCCCTTCGATGATCGTATTGAAGATGAAACACAGAAATTGCATCGGGAATCAATACAAAATTCACAATACCGATTTATATTGACGAGAGTAACGTTTGGGTAGGCTGATTTTTGGCTCTTCCCTGAGGGATCATTGTTAGACACCGATGCAGCAAAGCAGGTTTACTGTATCCCTTCGATGATCGTATTGAAGATGAAACACAGAAATTGCATCGGGAATCAATACAAAATTCACAATACCGATTTATATTGCCGAGAGTAACGTTTCGGGTGGGCTGCTTTTTGGCTCTTCCCTGAGGGATCAGTGTTAGACTCCGATGCAGCAAAGCAGGTTTACTGTATCCCTTCCATGATCGTATTGAAGATGAAACACAGAAATTGCATCGGGAATCAATACAAAATTCACTATACCGATTTATATTGACGAGAGTAACGTTTCGGGTAGGCTGCTTTTTGGCTCTTCCCTGAGGGATCAGTGTTAGACTCCGATGCAGCAAAGCAGGTTTACTGTATCCCTTCGATGATCTATTGAAGATGAAACACAGAAATTGCATCGGGAATCAATACAAAATGCACAATACCGATTTATATTGACGAGAGTAACGTTTCGGGTAGGCTGCTTTTTGGCTCTTCCCTGACGGATCAGTGTTAGACTCCGATGCACCACAGCAGGTTTACTGCATCCCTTCGATGATCGTATTGAAGATGAAACACAGAAATTGCATCGGGAATCAATACAAAATTCACAATACCGATTTATATTGACGAGAGTAACGTTTCGGGTAGGCTGCGATTTGGCTCTTCCCTGAGGGATCAGTGTTAGACTCCGATGCAGCAAAGCAGGTTTACTGTATCCCTTCGACGATCATATTGAAGATGAAACACAGAAATTGAATCGGAAATCAATACAAAATTCACAATACCGATTTATATTGACGAGAGTAACGTTTCGGGTGGGCTGCTTTTTGGCTCTTCCCTGAGGGATCAGTGTTAGACTGCGATGCACCACAGCAGGTTTACTGTATCCCTTCGACGATCATATTGAAGATGAAACACAGAAATTGCATCGGGAATCAATACAAAATTCACAATACCGATTTATATTGACGAGAGTAACGTTTCGGGCAGTCTGGTTCTTTGGTTCTTCAATGGGGGCTCAGTGTTAGACTCCGATGCAGCAAAGCAGGTTCACTGAATCCCTTCGACCATCACATTGACGATGAAACACAGAAACTACATCGGGATTCAATACAAAATTTACAATGCCGATTTATATTGACGAGAGTAACGTTTCGGGTAGGCCGTTTTTTGGCTCTTCCCTGAGGGATCAATGTTAGACTCCGATGCACCACAGCAGGTTTACTGTATCCCTTCGATGATCGTATTGAAGATGAAACACAGGAATTGCATCGGGAATCAATACAAAATTCACAATACCGATTTATATTGACGAGAGTAACGTTTCGGGCAGTCTGGTTCTTTGGTTCTTCCCTGAGGGATCAGTGTTAGACTCCGATGCACCACAGCAGGTTTACTGTATCCCTTCGATGATCGTATTGAAGATAAAACACAGAAATTGCATCGGGAATCAATACAAAATTCACAATACCGATTTATATTGACGAGAGTAACGTTTCGGGTAGGCTGTTTTTTGGCTCTTCCCTGATGGATCAATGTTAGACTCCGATGCACCACAGCAGGTTTACTGTATCCCTTCGATGATCGTATTGAAGATGAAACACAGAAATTGCATCGGGAATCAATACAAAATTCACAATACCGATTTATATTGACGAGAGTAACGTTTCGGGTAGGCTCCTTTTTGGCTCTTCCCTGAGGGATCAGTGTTAGACTCCGACGCAGCAAAGCAGGTTTACTGTATCCCTTCGATGATCGTATTGAAGATGAAACACAGAAATTGCATCGGGAATCAATACAAAATTCACAATACCGATTTATATTGACGAGAGCAACGTTTCGGGTAGGCTGCTTTTTGGCTCTTCCCTGAGGGATCAGTGTTAGACTCCGATGCAGCAAAGCAGGTTTACTGTATCCCTTCGATGATCGTATTGAAGATGAAACACAGAAATTGCATCGGGAATCAATACAAAATTCACAATACCGATTTATATTGACGAGAGTAACGTTTCGGGTAGGCTGCTTTTTGGCTCTTCTCTGAGGGATCAGTGTTAGACTCCGATGCAGCAAAGCAGGTTTACTGTATCCCTTCGACGATCATATTGAAGATGAAACACAGAAATTGCATCGGGAATCAATATAAAATTCACAATACCGATTTATATTGACGAGAGTAACGTTTCGGGCAGTCTGGTTCTTTGGTTCTTCCCTGGGGGCTCAGTGTTAGACTCCGATGCACCACAGCAGGTTTAGTGTATCCCTTCGATGATCGTATTGAAGATGAAACACAGAAATTGCATCGGGAATCAATACAAAATTCACAATACCGATTTATATTGACGAGAGTAACGTTTCGGGTAGGCTGCGTTTTGGCTCTTCCCTGAGGGATCAGTGTTAGACTCCGATGCACCACAGCAGGTTTACTGTATCCCTTCGACGATCATATTGAAGATGAAACACAGAAATTGCATCGGGAATCAATACAAAATTCACAATACCGATTTATATTGACGAGAGTAACGTTTCGGGCAGTCTGGTTCTTTGGTTCTTCAATGGTGGCTCAGTGTTAGACTCCGATGCAGCAAAGCAGGTTTACTGTATCCCTTCGATGATCGTATTGAAGATGAAACACAGAAATTGCATCGGGAATCAATACAAAATTCACAATACCGATTTATATTGACGAGAGTAACGTTTCGGGTAGGCTGCTTTTTGGCTCTTCTCTGAGGGATCAGTGTTAGACTCCGATGCAGCAAAGCAGGTTTACTGTATCCCTTCGACGATCATATTGAAGATGAAACACAGAAATTACATCGGGAATCAATACAAAATTTACAATGCCGATTTATATTGAGGAGAGTAACGTTTCGTGTAGGCTGTTATTTGGCTCTTCCC
Source organism: Schistocerca cancellata (assembly GCF_023864275.1). Lineage (NCBI taxonomy): Eukaryota > Metazoa > Arthropoda > Insecta > Orthoptera > Acrididae > Schistocerca > Schistocerca cancellata. The sequence continues at coordinate 186,181,177 of NC_064635.1, forward strand.
TGAGGGATCAATGTTAGACTCCGATGCACCACAGCAGGTTTACTGTATCCCTTCGATGATCGTATTGAAGATGAAACACAGAAATTGCATCGGGAATCAATACAAAATTCACAATACCGATTTATATTGACGAGAGTTACGTTTCGGGTAGGCTACTTTTTGGCTCTTCCCTGAGGGGTCAGTGTTAGAGTCCGATGCAGCAAAGCAGGTTTACTGTATCCCTTCGATGATCGTATCGAAGATGAAACACAGAAATTGCATCGGGAATCAATACAAAATTCACAATACCGAGTTATATTGACGAGAGTAACGTTTCGGGTAGGCTGCTTTTTGGCTCTTCCCTGAGGGATCAGTGTTAGACTCCGATGCAGCAAAGCAGGTTTACTGTATCCCTTCGATGATCGTATTGAAGATGAAACACAGAAATTGCATCGGGAATCAATACAAAATTCACAATACCGATTTATATTGACGAGAGTAACGTTTCGGGTTGGCTGCATTTTGGCTCTTCCCTGAGGGATCAGTGTTAGACTCCGATGCAGTAAAGCAGGTTTACTGTATCCCTTCGATGTTCGTATTGAAGATGAAACACAGAAATTGCATCGGGAATCAATACAATATTCACAATACCGATTTATATTGACGAGAGTAACGTTTCGGGTAGGCTGCTTTTTGGCTCTTCCCTGACGGATCAGTGTTAGACTCCGATGCAGCAAAGCAGGTTTACTGTATCCCTTCGATGATCGTATTGAAGATGAAACACAGAAATTGCATCGGGAATCAATACAAAATTCACAATACCGATTTATATTGACGAGAGTAACGTTTCGGTAAGTCTGGTTCTTTGGTTCTTCCCTGGGGGCTCAGTGTTAGACTCCGATGCACCACAGCAGGTTTACTGTATCCCTTCGATGATCGTATTGAAGATGAAACACAGAAATTGCATCGGGAATCAATACAAAATTCACAATACCGATTTATATTGACGAGAGTAACGTTTCGGGTAGGCTGCTTTTTGGCTCTTCCCTGATGAATCAGTGTTAGACTCCGATGCAGCAAAGCAGGTTTACTGAATCCCTTAGACCATCACATTGGCGATGAAACACGGAAATTACATTGGGAATCAATACGAAATTTACAATGCCGATTTATATTGACGAGAGTAACTTTTCGGGTAGGCTGCTTTTTGGCTCTTCCCTGAGGGATCAGTGTTAGACTCCGATGCACCACAGCAGGATTACTGTATCCCTTCGACGATCATATTGAAGATGAAACACAGAAATTGCATCGGGAATCATTACAAAATTCACAATACCGATTTATATTGACGAGAGTAACGTTTCGGGCAGTCTGGTTCTTTGGTTCTTCCCTGAGGGATCAGTTTAAGACTCCGATGCACCACAGCAGGTTTACTGTATCCCTTCGACGATCATATTGAAGATGAAACACAGAAATTGCATCGGGAATCAATACAAAATTCACAATACCGATTTATATTGACGAGAGTAACGTTTCGGGCAGTCTGGTTCTTTGGTTCTTCCCTGGGGGCTCAGTGTTAGACTCCGATGCACCACAGCAGGTTTACTGTATCCCTTCGATGATCGTATTGAAGATGAAACACAGAAATTGCATCGGGAATCAATACAAAATTCACAATACCGATTTATATTGACGAGAGTAACGTTTCGGGTAGGCTGCTTTTTGGCTCTTCCCTGAGGGATCAATGTTAGACTCCGATGCACCACAGCAGGTTTACTGTATCCCTTCGATGATCGTATTGAAGATGAAACACAGAAATTGCATCGGGAATAAATACAAAATTCACAATACCGATTTACATTGACGAGAGTAACGTTTCGTGCAGTCTTGTTCTTTGGTTCTTCCCTGGGGGCTCAGCGTTAGACTCCGATGCAGCAAAGCAGGTTCACTGAATCCCTTCGACCATCACATTGTCGATGAAACACAGAAATTACATCGGGAATCAATACAAAATTTACAATGCCGATTTATATTGAGGAGAGTAACGTTTCGGGTAGGCTGTTTTTTGGCTCTTCCCTGAGGGATCAATGTTAGACTCCGAAGCACCACAGCAGGTTTACTGTATCCCTTCGATGATCGTATTGAAGATGAAACACAGAAATTGCATCGGGAATCAATACAAAATTCACAATACCGATTTATATTGACGAGAGTAACGTTTCGGGTAGGCTGTTTTTTGGCTCTTCCCTGAGGGATCAATGTTAGACTCCGATGCACCACAGCAGGTTTACTGTATCCCTTCGATGATCGTATTGAAGATGAAACACAGAAATTGCATCGGGAATCAATACAAAATTCACAATACCGATTTATATTGACGAGAGTAACGTTTCGGGTAGGCTGTTTTTTGGCTCTTCCCTGAGGGATCAATGTTAGACTCCGATGCACCACAGCAGGTTTACTGTATCCCTTCGATGATCGTATTGAAGATGAAACACAGAAATTGCATCGGGAATCATTACAAAATTCACAATACCGATTTATATTGACGAGAGTTTCGGGCAGTCTGGTTCTTTGGTTCTTCCCTGAGGGATCAGTGTAAGACTCCGATGCACCACAGCAGGTTTACTGTATCCCTTCGACGATCATATTGAAGATGAAACACAGAAATTGCATCGGGAATCAATACAAAATTCACAATACCGATTTATATTGACGAGAGTAACGTTTCGGGCAGTCTGGTTCTTTGGTTCTTCCCTGGGGGCTCAGTGTTAGACTCCGATGCACCTCAGCAGGTTTACTGTATCCCTTCGATGATCGTATTGAAGATGAAACACAGAAATTGCATCGGGAATCAATACAAAATTCACAATACCGATTTATATTGACGAGAGTAACGTTTCGGGTAGGCTGCTTTTTGGCTCTTCCCTGAGGGATCAATGTTAGACTCCGATGCACCACAGCAGGTTTACTGTATCCCTTCGATGATCGTATTGAAGATGAAACACAGAAATTGCATCGGGAATCAATACAAAATTCACAATACCGATTTATACTGACGAGAGTAACGTTTCGGGCAGTCTGGTTCTTTGGTTCTTCCCTGGGGGCTCAGCGTTAGACTCCGATGCAGCAAAGCAGGTTCACTGAATCCCTTCGACCATCACATTGACGATGAAACACAGAAATTACATCGGGAATCAATACAAAATTTACAATGCCGATTTATATTGAGGAGAGTAACGTTTCGGGTAGGCTGTTTTTTGGCTCATCTCTGAGGGATCAATGTTAGACTCCGATGCACCACAGCAGGTTTACTGTATCCCTTCGATGATCGTATTGAAGATGAAACACAGAAATTGCGTCGGGAATCAATACAAAATTCACAATACTGATTTATATTGACGAGAGTAACGTTTCGGGTAGGCTGCTTTTTGGCTCTTCCCTGAGGGATCAGTGTTAGACTCCGATGCACCACAGCAGGTTTACTGTATCCCTTCGACGAACATATTGAAGATGAAACACAGAAATTGCATCGGGAATCAATACAAAATTCACAATACCGATTTATATTGACGAGAGTAACGTTTCGGGCAGTCTGGTTCTTTGGTTCTTCCCTGAGGGATCAGTGTTAGACTCCGATGCACCACAGCAGGTTTACTGTATCCCTTCGACGATCATATTGAAGATGAAACACAGAAATTGCATCGGGAATCTATACAAAATTCACAATACCGATTTATATTGACGAGAGTAACGTTTCGGGCAGTCTGGTTCTTTGGTTCTTCCCTGGGGGCTCAGTGTTAGACTCCGATGCACCACAGCAGGTTTACTGTATCCCTTCGACGATCATAATGAAGATGAAACACAGAAATTGCATCGGGAATCAATACAAAATTCACAATACCGATTTATATTGACGAGAGTAACGTTTCGGGCAGTCTGGTTCTGTGGTTCTTCCCTGGGGGCTCAGTGTGAGACTCCGATGCACCACAGCAGGTTTACTGTATCCCATCGATGATCGTATTGAAGATGAAACACAGAAATTGCATCGGGAATCAATACAAAGTTCACAATACCGATTTATATTGACGAGAGTAACGTTTCGGGTAGGCTGCTTTTTGGCTCTTCCCTGAGGGATCAGTGTTAGACTCCGATGCACCACAGCAGGTTTACAGTATCCCTTCGACGATCATATTGAAGTTGAAACACAGAAATTGCATCGGGAATCAATACAAAATTCACAATACCGATTTATATTGACGAGAGTAACGTTTCGGGCAGTCTGGTTCTTTGGTTCTTCCCTGGGGGTTCAGTGTTAGACTCCGATGCAGCAAAGCAGGTTCACTGAAACCTTTCGACCATCACGTTGACGATGAAACACAGAAATTACATCGGGAATCAATACAAAATTTACAATGCCGATTTATATTGAGGAGAGTAACGTTTCGGGTAGGCTGTTTTTTGCTCTTCCCTGAGGGATCAATGTTAGACTCCGATGCACCACAGCAGGTTTACTGTATCCCTTCGATAATCGTATTGAAGATGAAACACAGAAATTGCATCGGGAATCAATACAAAATTCACAATACCGATTGATATTGAGGAGAGTAACGTTTCGGGTAGGCTGCTTTTTGGCTCTTCCCTGAGGGATCAATGTTAGACTCCGATGCACCACAGCAGGTTTACTGTATCCCTTCGATGATCGTATTGAAGATGAAACACAGAAATTGCATCGGGAATCAATACAAAATTCACAATACCGATTTATATTGACGAGAGTAACGTTTCGGGTAGGCTGCTTTTTGGCTCTTCCCTGAGGGATCAGTGTTAGACTCCGATGCAGCAAAGCAGGTTTACTGTACCCCTTCGATGATCGTATTGAAGATGAAACACAGAAATTGAATCGGGAATCAACACTAAATTCACAAGACCGATTTATATTAACGAGAGTAACGTTTCGGGTAGGCTGCTTTTTGGCTCTTCTTTGAGGGATCAGTGTTAGACTCCGATGCAGCAAAGCATGTTTACTGTATCCCTTCGATGATCGTATTGAAGATGAAACACAGAAATTGCATCGGGAATCAATACAAAATTCACAATACCGATTTATATTGACGAGAGTAACGTTTGGGTAGGCTGCTTTTTGGCTCTTCTCTGAGGGATCAGTGTTAGACTCCGATGCAGCAAAGCAGGTTTACTGTATCCCTTCGATGATCGTATTGAAGATGAAACACAGAAATTGCATCGGGAATCAATACAAAATTCACAATACCGATTTATATTGACGAGAGTAACGTTTCGGGTAGGCTGCTTTTTGGCTCTTCCCTGAGGGATTAGTGTTAGACTCCGATGCAGCAAAGCAGGTTTACTGTATCCCTTCGATGATCGTATTGAAGTTGAAACACAGAAATTGCATCGGGAATCAATACAAAATTCACAATACCGAGTTATATTGACGAGAGTAACGTTTCGGGTAGGCTGCTTTTTGGCTCTTCCCTGAGGGATCAGTGTTGGACTCCGATGCAGCAAAGCAGGTTTACTGTATCCCTTCGATGATCGTATTGAAGATGAAACACAGAAATTGCATCGGGAATCAATACAAAATTCACAATACCGATTTATAATGACGAGAGTAACGTTTCGGGTAGGATGCTTTTTGGCTCTTCCCTGAGGGATCAGTGTTAGACTCCGATGCAGTAAAGCAGGTTTACTGTATCCCTTCGATGATCGTATTGAAGATGAAACACAGAAATTGCATCGGGAATCAATACAAAATTCACAATACCGATTTATATTAACGAGAGTAACGTTTCGGGTAGGCTGCCTTTTGGCTCTTCCCTGACGGATCAGTGTTAGACTCCGATGCAGCAAAGCAGGTTTACTGTATCCCTTCGATGACCGTATTGAAGATGAAACACAGAAATTGCATCGGGAATCAATACAAAATTCACAATACCGATTTATATTGACGAGAGTATTGTTTCGGTAAGTCTGGTTCTTTGGTTCTTCCCTGGGGGCTCAGTGTTAGACTCCGATGCACCACAGCAGGAATACTGTATCCCTTCGATGATCGTATTGAAGATGAAACACAGAAATTGCATCGGGAATCAATACAAAATTCACAATACCGATTTATATTGACGAGACTAACGTTTCGGGCAGTCTGGTTCTTTGGTTCTTCCCTGGGGGCTCAGTGTTAGACTCCGATGCAGCAAAGCAGGTTCACTGAATCCCTTCGACCATCACATTGACGATGAAACACAGAAATTACATTGGGAATCAATACGAAATTTACAATGCCGATTTATATTGAGGAGAGTAACGTTTCGGGTAGGCTGTTTTTTGGCTCTTCCCTGACGGATCAATGTTAGACTCCCATGAACCACAGCAGGTTTACTGTATCCCTTCGATGATCGTATTGAAGATAAACACAGAAATTGCATCGGGAATCAATACAAAATTCACAATACCGATTTATATTGACGAGAGTAACGTTTCGGGAAGGCTGTTTCTTGGATCTTCCCTGAGGTATCAATGTTAGACTCCGATGCACCACAGCAGGTTTACTGTATCCCTTCGATGATCGTATTGAAGATGAAACACAGAAATTGCATCGGGAATCAATACAAAATTCACGATACCGATTTATATTGACGAGAGTAACGTTTCGGGTAAGCTGCTTTTTGGCTCCTCCCTGAGGGATCAGTGTTAGACTCCGATGCAGCAAAGTTAGTTTACTGTATCCCTTCGACGATCATATTGAAGATGAAACACAGAAATTGCATCGGGAATCAATATAAAATTCACAATACCGATTTATATTGACGAGAGTAACGTTTCGGGCAGTCTGGTTCTTTGGTTCTTCCCTGGGGGCTCAGTGTTAGACTCCGATGCCCCACAGCAGGTTTACTGTATCCCTTCGATGATCGTATTGAAGATGAAACACAGTAATTGCATCGGGAATCAATAAAAAATTCACAATACCGATTTATATTGACGAGAGTAACGTTTCGGGTAGGCTGCGTTTTGGCTCTTCCCTGAGGGATCCGTGTTAGACTCCGATGCACCACAGCAGGTTTACTGTATCCCTTCGACGATCATATTGAAGATGAAACACAGAAATTGCATCGGGAATCAATACAAAATTCATAATATCGATTTATATTGACGAGAGTGACATTTCGGGCAGTCTGTTTCTTTGGTTCTTCAATGGGGGCTCAGTGTTAGACTCTGATGCAGCAAAGCAGGTTCACTGAATCCCTTCGACCATCACATTGACGATGAAAAACAGAAATTACATCGGGAATCAATACAAAATTTACAATGCCGATTTATATTGACGAGAGTAACGTTTCGGGCAGGCTGTTTTTTGGCTCTTCCCTGAGGGATCAATGTTAGACTCCGATGCACCACAGCAGCTTTACTGTATCCCTTCGATGATCGTATTGAAGATGAAACACAGAAATTGCATCGGGAATCAATACAAAATTCACAATACCGATTTATATTGACGAGAGTAACGTTTCGGGTAGGCTGCTTTTTGGCTCTTCCCTGAGGGATCAGTGTTAGACTCCGATGCACCACAGCAGGTTTACTGTATCCCTTCGACGATCATATTGAAGATGAAGTACAGAAATTGCATCGGGAATCATTACAAAATTCACAATACCGAATATATTGAGAGTAACGTTTCGGGCAGTCTGGTTCTTTGGTTCTTCCCTGAGGGATCAGTGTTAGACTCCGATGCACCACAGCAGGTTTACTGTATCCCTTCGATGATCGTATTGAAGATGAAACACAGAAATTGCATCGGGAATCAATACAAAATTCATAATACCGATTTATATTGACGAGAGTAACGTTTCGGGTAGGCTGCTTTTTGGCTCTTCCCTGAGGGATCAATGTTAGACTCCGATGCACCACAGCAGGTTTACTGTATCCCTTCGATGATCGTATTGAAGATGAAACACAGAAATTGCATCGGGAATAAATACAAAATTCACAATACCGATTTATATTGACGAGAGTAACGTTTCGTGCAGTCTGGTTCTTTGGTTCTTCCCTGGGGGCTCAGCGTTAGACTCCGATGCAGCAAAGCAGGTTCACTGAATCCCTTCGACCATCACATTGACGATGAAACACAGAAATTACATCGGGAATCAATACAAAATTTACAATGCCGATTTATATTGAGTAGAGTAACGTTTCGGGTAGGCTGTTTTTTGACTCATCTCTGAGGGATCAATGTTAGACTCCGATGCACCACAGCAGGTTTACTGTATCCCTTCGATGATCGTATTGAAGATGAAACACAGAAATTGCATCGGGAATCAATACAAAATTCACAATACTGATTTATATTGACGAGAGTAACGTTTCGGGTAGGCTGCTATTTGGCTCTTCCCTGAGGGATCAGTGTTAGACTCCGATGCACCACAGCAGGTTTACTGTATCCCTTCGACGATCATATTGAAGATGAAACACAGAAATTGCATCGGGAATCAATACATAATTCACAATACCGGTTTATATTGACGATAGTAACGTTTCGGGCAGTCTGGTTCTTTGGTTCTTCCCTGGGGGCTCAGTGTTAGACTCCGATGCAGCAAAGCAGGTTCACTGAATCCCTTAGACCATCACATTGACGATGAAACACAGAAATTACATTGGGAATCAATACGAAATTTACAATGCCGATTTATATTGAGGAGAGTAACGTTTCGGGTAGGCTGTTTTTTGGCACTTCCCTGAGGGATCAATGTTAGACTCCGAAGCACCACAGCAGGTTTACTGTATCCCTTCGATGATCGTATTGAAGATGAAACACAGAAATTGCATCGGGAATCAATACAAAATTCACAATACCGATTTATATTGACGAGAGTAACGTTTCGGGTACGCTGTTTTTTGGCTCTTCCCTGAGGGATCAATGTTAGACTCCGATGCACCACAGCAGGTTTACTGTATCCCTTCGATGATCGTATTGAAGATGAAACACAGAAATTGCATCGGGAATCAATACAAAATTCACGATACCGATTTACATTGACGTGAGTAACGTTTCGGGTAGGCTGCTTTTTGGCTCCTCCCTGAGGGATCAGTGTTAGACTCCGATGCAGCAAAGTTGGTTTACTGTATCCCTTCGACGATCATATTGAAGATGAAACACAGAAATTGCATCGGGAATCAATATAAAATTCACAATACCGATTTATATTGACGAGAGTAACGTTTCGGGCAGTCTGGTTATTTGCTTCTTCCCTGGGGGCTCAGTGTTAGACTCCGATGCACCACAGCAGGTTTACTGTATCCCTTCGATGATCGTGTTGAAGATGAAACTCAGTAATTGCATCGGGAATCAATACAAAATTCACAATACCGATTTATATTGACGAGAGTAACTTTTCGGGTAGGCTGCTTTTTGGCTCTTCCCTGAGGGATCAGTGTTAGACTCCGATGCACCACAGCAGGTTTACTGTATCCCTTCGACGATCATATTGAAGATGAAACACAGAAATTGCATCGGGAATCATTACAAAATTCACAATACCGATTTATATTGACGAGAGTAACGTTTCGGGCAGTCTGGTTCTTTGGTTCTTCCCTGAGGGATCAGTGTAAGACTCCGATGCACCACAGCAGGTTTACTGTATCCCTTCGACGATCATATTGAAGATGAAACACAGAAATTGCATCGGGAATCAATACAAAATTCACAATACCGATTTATATTGACGAGAGTAACGTTTCGGGCAGTCTGGTTCTTTGGTTCTTCCCTGGGGGCTCAGTGTTAGACTCCGATGCACCACAGCAGGTTTACTGTATCCCTTCGATGATCGTATTGAAGATGAAACACAGAAATTGCATCGGGAATCAATACAAAATTCACAATACCGATTTATATTGACGAGAGTAACGTTTCGGGTAGGCTGCATTTTGGCTCTTCCCTGAAGGATCAATGTTAGACTCCGATGCACCACAGCAGGTTTACTGTATCCCTTCGATGATCGTATTGAAGATGAAACACAGAAATTGCATCGGGAATCAATACAAAATTCACAATACCGATTTATATTGACGAGAGTAACGTTTCGTGCAGTCTGGTTCTTTGGTTCTTCCCTGGGGGCTCAGCGTTAGACTCCGATGCAGCAAAGCAGGTTCACTGAATCCCTTCGACCATCACATTGACGATGAAACACAGAAATTACATAGGGAATCAATACAAAATTTACAATGCCGATTTATATTGAGGAGAGTAACGTTTCGGGTAGGCTGTTTTTTGGCTCATCTCTGAGGGATCAATGTTAGTCTCCGATGCACCACAGCAGGTTTACTGTATCCCTTCGATGATCGTATTGAAGATGAAACACAGAAATTGCATCGGGAATCAATACAAAATTCACAATACTGATTTATATTGACGAGAGTAACGTTTCGGGTAGGCTGCTTTTTGGCTCTTCCCTGAGGGATCAGTGTTAGACTCCGATGCACCACAGCAGGTTTACTGTATCCCTTCGACGATCATATTGAAGATGAAACACAGAGATTGCATCGGGAATCAATACAAAATTCACAATACCGATTTATATTGACGAGAGTAACGTTTCGGGCAGTCTGGTTCTTTGGTTCTTCCCTGAGGGATCAGTGTTAGACTCCGATGCACCACAGCAGGTTTACTGTATCCCTTCGACGATCATATTGAAGATGAAACACAGAAATTGCATCGGGAATCAATACAAAATTCACAATACCGATTTATATTGACGAGATTAACGTTTCGCGCAGTCTGGTTCTTTGGTTCTTCCCTGGGGGCTCAGTGTTAGACTCCGATGCACCACAGCAGGTTTACTGTATCCCTTCGACGATCATAATGAAGATGAAACACAGAAATTGCATCGGGAATCAATACAAAATTCACAATACCGATTTATATTGACGAGAGTAACGTTTCGGGCAGTCTGGTTCTGTGGTTCTTCCCTGGGGGCTCAGTGTGAGACTCCGATGCACCACAGCAGGTTTACTGTATCCCTTCGATGATCGTATTGAAGATGAAACACAGAAATTGCATCGGGAATCAATACAAAGTTCACAATACCGATTTATATTGACGAGAGTAACGTTTCGGGTAGGCTGCTTTTTGGCTCTTCCCTGAGGGATCAGTGTTAGACTCCGATGCACCACAGCAGGTTTACAATATCCCTTCGACGATCATATTGAAGTTGAAACACAAAAATTGCATCGGGAATCAATACAAAATTCACAATACCGATTTATATTGACGAGAGTAACGTTTCGGGCAGTCTGGTTCTTTGGTTCTTCCCTGGGGGTTCAGTGTTAGACTCCGATGCAGCAAAGCAGGTTCACTGAAACCTTTCGACCATCACGTTGACGATGAAACACAGAAATTACATCGGGAATCAATACAAAATTTACAATGCCGATTTATATTGAGGAGAGTAACGTTTCGGGTAGGCTGTTTTTTGCTCTTCCCTGAGGGATCAATGTTAGACTCCGATGCACCACAGCAGGTTTACTGTATCCCTTCGATAATCGTATTGAAGATGAAACACAGAAATTGCATCGGGAATCAATACAAAATTCACAATACCGATTTATATTGAGGAGAGTAACGTTTCGGGTAGGCTGCTTTTTGGCTCTTCCCTGAGGGATCAATGTTAGACTCCGATGCACCACAGCAGGTTTACTGTATCCCTTCGATGATCGTATTGAAGATGAAACACAGAAATTGCATCGGGAATCAATACAAAATTCACAATACCGATTTATATTGACGAGAGTAACGTTTCGGGTAGGCTGCTTTTTGGCTCTTCCCTGAGGGATCAGTGTTAGACTCCGATGCAGCAAAGCAGGTTTACTGTACCCCTTCGATGATCGTATTGAAGATGAAACACAGAAATTGAATCGGGAATCAATACTAAATTCACAAGACCGATTTATATTGACGAGAGTAACGTTTCGGGTAGGCTGCTTTTTGGCTCTTCTTTGAGGGATCAGTGTTAGACTCCGATGCAGCAAAGCATGTTTACTGTATCCCTTCGATGATCGTATTGAAGATGAAACACAGAAATTGCATCGGGAATCAATACAAAATTCACAATACCGATTTATATTGACGAGAGTAACGTTTGGGTAGGCTGCTTTTTGGCTCTTCTCTGAGGGATCAGTGTTAGACTCCGATGCAGCAAAGCAGGTTTACTGTATCCCTTCGATGATCGTATTGAAGATGAAACACAGAAATTTCATCGGGAATCAATACAAAATTCACAATACCGATTTATATTGACGAGAGTAACGTTTCGGGTAGGCTGCTTTTTGGCTCTTCCCTGAGGGATCAGTGTTAGACTCCGATGCAGCAAAGCAGGTTTACTGTATCCCTTCGATGATCGTATTGAAGATGAAACACAGAAATTGCATCGGGAATCAATACAAAATTCACAATACCGAGTTATATTGACGAGAGTAACGTTTCGGGTAGGCTGCTTTTTGGCTCTTCCCTGAGGGATCAGTGTTGGACTCCGATGCAGCAAAGCAGGTTTACTGTATCCCTTCGATGATCGTATTGAAGATGAAACACAGAAATTGCATCGGGAATCAATACAAAATTCACAATACCGATTTATAATGACGAGAGTAACGTTTCGGGTAGGCTGCTTTTTGGCTCTTCCCTGAGGGATCAGTGTTAGACTCCGATGCACCACAGCAGGTTTACTGTATCCCTTCGACGATCATATTGAAGATGAAACACAGAGTTTGCATCGGGAATCAATACAAAATTCACAATACCGATTTATATTGACGAGAGTAACGTTTCGGGCAGTCTGGTTCTTTGGTTCTTCCCTGAGGGATCAGTGTTAGACTCCGATGCACCACAGCAGGTTTACTGTATCCCTTCGACGATCATATTGAAGATGAAACACAGAAATTGCATCGGGAATCAATACAAAATTCACAATACCGATTTATATTGACGAGATTAACGTTTCGCGCAGTCTGGTTCTTTGGTTCTTCCCTGGGGGCTCAGTGTTAGACTCCGATGCACCACAGCAGGTTTACTGTATCCCTTCGACGATCATAATGAAGATGAAACACAGAAATTGCATCGGGAATCAATACAAAATTCACAATACCGATTTATATTGACGAGAGTAACGTTTCGGGCAGTCTGGTTCTGTGGTTCTTCCCTGGGGGCTCAGTGTGAGACTCCGATGCACCACAGCAGGTTTACTGTATCCCTTCGATGATCGTATTGAAGATGAAACACAGAAATTGCATCGGGAATCAATACAAAGTTCACAATACCGATTTATATTGACGAGAGTAACGTTTCGGGTAGGCTGCTTTTTGGCTCTTCCCTGAGGGATCAGTGTTAGACTCCGATGCACCACAGCAGGTTTACAATATCCCTTCGACGATCATATTGAAGTTGAAACACAAAAATTGCATCGGGAATCAATACAAAATTCACAATACCGATTTATATTGACGAGAGTAACGTTTCGGGCAGTCTGGTTCTTTGGTTCTTCCCTGGGGGTTCAGTGTTAGACTCCGATGCAGCAAAGCAGGTTCACTGAAACCTTTCGACCATCACGTTGACGATGAAACACAGAAATTACATCGGGAATCAATACAAAATTTACAATGCCGATTTATATTGAGGAGAGTAACGTTTCGGGTAGGCTGTTTTTTGCTCTTCCCTGAGGGATCAATGTTAGACTCCGATGCACCACAGCAGGTTTACTGTATCCCTTCGATAATCGTATTGAAGATGAAACACAGAAATTGCATCGGGAATCAATACAAAATTCACAATACCGATTTATATTGAGGAGAGTAACGTTTCCGGTAGGCTGCTTTTTGGCTCTTCCCTGAGGGATCAATGTTAGACTCCGATGCACCACAGCAGGTTTACTGTATCCCTTCGATGATCGTATTGAAGATGAAACACAGAAATTGCATCGGGAATCAATACAAAATTCACAATACCGATTTATATTGACGAGAGTAACGTTTCGGGTAGGCTGCTTTTTGGCTCTTCCCTGAGGGATCAGTGTTAGACTCCGATGCAGCAAAGCAGGTTTACTGTACCCCTTCGATGATCGTATTGAAGATGAAACACAGAAATTGAATCGGGAATCAATACTAAATTCACAAGACCGATTTATATTGACGAGAGTAACGTTTCGGGTAGGCTGCTTTTTGGCTCTTCTTTGAGGGATCAGTGTTAGACTCCGATGCAGCAAAGCATGTTTACTGTATCCCTTCGATGATCGTATTGAAGATGAAACACAGAAATTGCATCGGGAATCAATACAAAATTCACAATACCGATTTATATTGACGAGAGTAACGTTTGGGTAGGCTGCTTTTTGGCTCTTCTCTGAGGGATCAGTGTTAGACTCCGATGCAGCAAAGCAGCTTTACTGTATCCCTTCGATGATCGTATTGAAGATGAAACACAGAAATTTCATCGGGAATCAATACAAAATTCACAATACCGATTTATATTGACGAGAGTAACGTTTCGGGTAGGCTGCTTTTTGGCTCTTCCCTGAGGGATCAGTGTTAGACTCCGATGCAGCAAAGCAGGTTTACTGTATCCCTTCGATGATCGTATTGAAGATGAAACACAGAAATTGCATCGGGAATCAATACAAAATTCACAATACCGAGTTATATTGACGAGAGTAACGTTTCGGGTAGGCTGCTTTTTGGCTCTTCCCTGAGGGATCAGTGTTGGACTCCGATGCAGCAAAGCAGGTTTACTGTATCCCTTCGATGATCGTATTGAAGATGAAACACAGAAATTGCATCGGGAATCAATACAAAATTCACAATACCGATTTATAATGACGAGAGTAACGTTTCGGGTAGGATGCTTTTTGGCTCTTCCCTGAGGGTTCAGTGTTAGACTCCGATGCAGTAAAGCAGGTTTACTGTATCCCTTCGATGATCGTATTGAAGATGAAACACAGAAATTGCATCGGGAATCAATACAAAATTCACAATACCGATTTATATTAACGAGAGTAACGTTTCGGGTAGGCTGCCTTTTGGCTCTTCCCTGACGGATCAGTGTTAGACTCCGATGCAGCAAAGCAGGTTTACTGTATCCCTTCGATGACCGTATTGAAGATGAAACACAGAAATTGCATCGGGAATCAATACAAAATTCACAATACCGATTTATATTGACGAGAGTAACGTTTCGGTAAGTCTGGTTCTTTGGTTCTTCCCTGGGGGCTCAGTGTTAGACTCCGATGCACCACAGCAGGTTTACTGTATCCCTTCGATGATCGTATTGAAGATGAAACACAGAAATTGCATCGGGAATCAATACAAAATTCACAATACCGATTTATATTGACGAGAGTAACGTTTCGGGTAGGCTGCTTTTTGGCTCTTCCCTGAGGGATCAATGTTAGACTCCGATGCACCACAGCAGGTTTACTGTATCCCTTCGATGATCGTATTGAAGATGAAACACAGAAATTGCATCGGGAATCAATACAAAATTCACAATACCGATTTATATTGACGAGAGTAACGTTTCGTGCAGTCTGGTTCTTTGGTTCTTCCCTGGGGGCTCAGCGTTAGACTCCGATGCAGCAAAGCAGGTTCACTGAATCCCTTCGACCATCACATTGACGATGAACTACAGAAATTACATCGGGAATCAATACAAAATTTACAATGCCGATTTATATTGACGAGAGTAACGTTTCGGGTAGGCTGTTTTTTGGCTCATCTCTGAGGGATCAATGTTAGACTCCGATGCACCACAGCAGGTTTACTGTATCCCTTCGATGATCGTATTGAAGATGAAACACAGAAATTGCATCGGGAATCAATACAAAATTCACAATACTGATTTATATTGACGAGAGTAACGTTTCGGGTAGGCTGCTTTTTGGCTCTTCCCTGAGGGATCAGTGTTAGACTCCGATGCACCACAGCAGGTTTACTGTATCCCTTCGACGATCATATTGAAGATGAAACACAGAAATTGCATCGGGAATCAATACAAAATTCACAATACCGATTTATATTGACGAGAGTAACGTTTCGGGCAGTCTGGTTCTTTGGTTCTTCCCTGAGGGATCAGTGTTAGACTCCGATGCACCACAGCAGGTTTACTGTATCCCTTCGACGATCATATTGAAGATGAAACACAGAAATTGCATCGGGAATCAATACAAAATTCACAATACCGATTTATATTGACGAGAGTAACGTTTCGGGCAGTCTGGTTCTTTGGTTCTTAACTGGGGGCTCAGTGTTAGACTCCGATGCACCACAGCAGGTTTACTGTATCCCTTCGACGATCATAATGAAGATGAAACACAGAAATTGCATCGGGAATCAATACAAAATTCCCAATACCGATTTATATTGACGAGAGTAACGTTTCGGGCAGTCTGGTTCTGTGGTTCTTCCCTGGGGGCTCAGTGTGAGACTCCGATGCACCACAGCAGGTTTACTGTATCCCTTCGATGATCGTATTGAAGATGAAACACAGAAATTGCATCGGGAATCAATACAAAGTTCACAATACCGATTTATATTGACGAGAGAAACGTTTCGGGTAGGCTGCTATTTGGCTCTTCCCTGAGGGATCAGTGTTAGACTCCGATGCACCACAGCAGGTTTACAGTATCCCTTCGACGATCATATTGAAGTTGAAACACAGAAATTGCATCGGGAATCAATACAAAATTCACAATACCGATTTATATTGACGAGAGTAACGTTTCGGGCAGTCTGGTTCTTTGGTTCTTCCCTGGGGGTTCAGTGTTAGACTCCGATGCAGCAAAGCAGGTTCACTGAAACCTTTCGACCATCACGTTGACGATGAAACACAGAAATTACATCGGGAATTAATACAAAATTTACAATGCCGATTTATATTGAGGAGAGTAACGTTTCGGGTAGGCTGTTTTTTGCTCTTCCCTGAGGGATCAATGTTAGACTCCGATGCACCACAGCAGGTTTACTGTATCCCTTCGATAATCGTATTGAAGATGAAACACAGAAATTGCATCGGGAATCAATACAAAATTCACAATACCGATTTATATTGAGGAGAGTAACGTTTCGGGTAGGCTGCTTTTTGGCTCTTCCCTGAGGGATCAATGTTAGACTCCGATGCACCACAGCAGGTTTACTGTATCCCTTCGATGATCGTATTGAAGATGAAACACAGAAATTGCATCGGGAATCAATACAAAATTCACAATACCGATTTATATTGACGAGAGTAACGTTTCGGGTAGGCTGCTTTTTGGCTCTTCCCTGAGGGATCAGTGTTAGACTCCGATGCAGCAAAGCAGGTTTACTGTACCCCTTCGATGATCGTATTGAAGATGAAACACAGAAATTGAATCGGGAATCAATACTAAATTCACAAGACCGATTTATATTGACGAGAGTAACGTTTCGGGTAGGCTGCTTTTTGGCTCTTCTTTGAGGGATCAGTGTTAGACTCCGATGCAGCAAAGCATGTTTACTGTATCCCTTCGATGATCGTATTGAAGATGAAACACAGAAATTGCATCGGGAATCAATACAAAATTCACAATACCGATTTATATTAACGAGAGTAACGTTTCGGGTAGGCTGCTTTTTGGCTCTTCTCTGAGGGATCAGTGTTAGACTCCGATGCAGCAAAGCAGGTTTACTGTATCCCTTCGATGACCGTATTGAAGATGAAACACAGAAATTGCATCGGGAATCAATACAAAATTCACAATACCGATTTATATGGACGAGAGTAACGTTTGGGTAGGCTGCTTTTTGGCTCTTCTCTGAGGGATCAGTGTTAGACTCCGATGCAGCAAAGCAGGTTTACTGTATCCCTTCGATGATCGTATTGAAGATGAAACACAGAAATTTCATCGGGAATCAATACAAAATTCACAATACCGATTTATATTGACGAGAGTAACGTTTCGGGTAGGCTGCTTTTTGGCTCTTCCCTGAGGGATCAGTGTTAGACTCCGATGCAGCAAAGCAGGTTTACTGTATCCCTTCGATGATCGTATTGAAGATGAAACACAGAAATTGCATCGGGAATCAATACAAATTTCACAATACCGATTTATATTGACGAGAGTAACGTTTCGGGCAGTCTGGTTCTTTGGTTCTTCCCTGAGGGATCAGTGTTAGACTCCGATGCACCACAGCAGGTTTACTGTATCCCTTCGACGATCATATTGAAGATGAAACACAGAAATTGCATCGGGAATCAATACAAAATTCACAATACCGATTTATATTGACGAGAGTAACGTTTCGGGCAGTCTGGTTCTTTGGTTCTTCCCTGGGGGCTCAGTGTTAGACTCCGATGCACCACAGCAGGTTTACTGTATCCCTTCGACGATCATAATGAAGATGAAACACAGAAATTGCATCGGGAATCAATACAAAATTCACAATACCGATTTATATTGACGAGAGTAACGTTTCGGGCAGTCTGGTTCTGTGGTTCTTCCCTGGGGGCTCAGTGTGAGACTCCGATGCACCACAGCAGGTTTACTGTATCCCTTCGATGATCGTATTGAAGATGAAACACAGAAATTGCATCGGGAATCAATTCAAAGTTCACAATACCGATTTATATTGACGAGAGTAACGTTTCGGGTAGGCTGCTTTTTGGCTCTTCCCTGAGGGATCAGTGTTAGACTCCGATGCACCACAGCAGGTTTACAGTATCCCTTCGACGATCATATTGAAGTTGAAACACAGAAATTGCATCGGGAATCAATACAAAATTCACAATACCGATTTATATTGACGAGAGTAACGTTTCGGGCAGTCTGGTTCTTTGGTTCTTCCCTGGGGGTTCAGTGTTAGACTCCGATGCAGCAAAGCAGGTTCACTGAAACCTTTCGACCATCACGTTGACGATGAAACACAGAAATTACATCGGGAATTAATACAAAATTTACAATGCCGATTTATATTGAGGAGAGTAACGTTTCGGGTAGGCTGTTTTTTGCTCTTCCCTGAGGGATCAATGTTAGACTCCGATGCACCACAGCAGGTTTACTGTATCCCTTCGATAATCGTATTGAAGATGAAACACAGAAATTGCATCGGGAATCAATACAAAATTCACAATACCGATTTATATTGAGGAGAGTAACGTTTCGGGTAGGCTGCTTTTTGGCTCTTCCCTGAGGGATCAATGTTAGACTCCGATGCACCACAGCAGGTTTACTGTATCCCTTCGATGATCGTATTGAAGATGAAACACAGAAATTGCATCGGGAATCAATACAAAATTCACAATACCGATTTATATTGACGAGAGTAACGTTTCGGGTAGGCTGCTTTTTGGCTCTTCCCTGAGGGATCAGTGTTAGACTCCGATGCAGCAAAGCAGGTTTACTGTACCCCTTCGATGATCGTATTGAAGATGAAACACAGAAATTGAATCGAGAATCAATACTAAATTCACAAGACCGATTTATATTGACGAGAGTAACGTTTCGGGTAGGCTGCTTTTTGGCTCTTCTTTGAGGGATCAGTGTTAGACTCCGATGCAGCAAAGCATGTTTACTGTATCCCTTCGATGATCGTATTGAAGATGAAACACAGAAATTGCATCGGGAATCAATACAAAATTCACAATACCGATTTATATTGACGAGAGTAACGTTTGGGTAGGCTGCTTTTTGGCTCTTCTCTGAGGGATCAGTGTTAGACTCCGATGCAGCAAAGCAGGTTTACTGTATCCCTTCGATGATCGTATTGAAGATGAAACACAGAAATTTCATCGGGAATCAATACAAAATTCACAATACCGATTTATATTGACGAGAGTAACGTTTCGGGTAGGCTGCTTTTTGGCTCTTCCCTGAGGGATCAGTGTTAGACTCCGATGCAGCAAAGCAGGTTTACTGTATCCCTTCGATGATCGTATTGAAGATGAAACACAGAAATTGCATCGGGAATCAATACAAAATTCACAATACCGAGTTATATTGACGAGAGTAACGTTTCGGGTAGGCTGCTTTTTGGCTCTTCCCTGAGGGATCAGTGTTGGACTCCGATGCAGCAAAGCAGGTTTACTGTATCCCTTCGATGATCGTATTGAAGATGAAACACAGAAATTGCATCGGGAATCAATACAAAATTCACAATACCGATTTATAATGACGAGAGTTACGTTTCGGGTAGGATGCTTTTTGGCTCTTCCCTGAGGGATCAGTGTTAGACTCCGATGCAGTAAAGCAGGTTTACTGTATCCCTTCGATGATCGTATTGAAGATGAAACACAGATATTGCATCGGGAATCAATACAAAATTCACAATACCGATTTATATTAACGAGAGTAACGTTTCGGGTAGGCTGCCTTTTGGCTCTTCCCTGACGGATCAGTGTTAGACTCCGATGCAGCAAAGCAGGTTTACTGTATCCCTTCGATGACCGTATTGAAGATGAAACACAGAAATTGCATCGGGAATCAATACAAAATTCACAATACCGATTTATATGGACGAGAGTAACGTTTGGGTAGGCTGCTTTTTGGCTCTTCTCTGAGGGATCAGTGTTAGACTCCGATGCAGCAAAGCAGGTTTACTGTATCCCTTCGATGATCGTATTGAAGATGAAACACAGAAATTTCATCGGGAATCAATACAAAATTCACAATACCGATGTATATTGACGAGAGTAACGTTTCGGGTAGGCTGCTTTTTGGCTCTTCCCTGAGGGATCAGTGTTAGACTCCGATGCAGCAAAGCAGGTTTACTGTATCCCTTCGATGATCGTATTGAAGATGAAACACAGAAATTGCATCGGGAATCAATACAAAATTCACAATACCGAGTTATATTGACGAGAGTAACGTTTCGGGTAGGCTGCTTTTTGGCTCTTCCCTGAGGGATCAGTGTTGGACTCCGATGCAGCAAAGCAGGTTTACTGTATCCCTTCGAAGATCGTATTGAAGATGAAACACAGAAATTGCATCGGGAATCAATACAAAATTCACAATACCGATTTATAATGACGAGAGTAACGTTTCGGGTAGGATGCTTTTTGGCTCTTCCCTGAGGGATCAGTGTTAGACTCCGATGCAGCAAAGCAGGTTTACTGTATCCCTTCTATGATCGTATTGAAGATGAAACACAGAAATTTCATCGGGAATCAATACAAAATTCACAATACCGATTTATATTGACGAGAGTAACGTTTCGGGTAGGCTGCTTTTTGGCTCTTCCCTGAGGGATCAGTGTTAGACTCCGATGCAGCAAAGCAGGTTTACTGTATCCCTTCGATGATCGTATTGAAGATGAAACACAGAAATTGCATCGGGAATCAATACAAAATTCACAATACCGAGTTATATTGACGAGAGTAACGTTTCGGGTAGGCTGCTTTTTGGCTCTTCCCTGAGGGATCAGTGTTGGACTCCGATGCAGCAAAGCAGGTTTACTGTATCCCTTCGATGATCGTATTGAAGATGAAACACAGAAATTGCATCGGGAATCAATACAAAATTCACAATACCGATTTATAATGACGAGAGTAACGTTTCGGGTAGGATGCTTTTTGGCTCTTCCCTGAGAGATCAGTGTTAGACTCCGATGCAGTAAAGCAGGTTTACTGTATCCCTTCGATGATCGTATTGAAGATGAAACACAGAAATTGCATCGGGAATCAATACAAAATTCACAATACCGATTTATATTAACGAGAGTAACGTTTCGGGTAGGCTGCCTTTTGGCTCTTCCCTGACGGATCAGTGTTAGACTCCGATGCAGCAAAGCAGGTTTACTGTATCCCTTCGATGACCGTATTGAAGATGAAACACAGAAATTGCATTGGGAATCAATACAAAATTCACAATACCGATTTATATTGACGAGAGTAACGTTTCGGTGAGTCTGGTTCTTTGGTTCTTCCCTGGGGGCTCAGTGTTAGACTCCGATGCACCACAGCAGGTTTACTGTATCCCTTCGATGATCGTATTGAAGATGAAACACAGAAATTGCATCGGGAATCAATACAAAATTCACAATACCGATTTATATTGACGAGAGTAACGTTTCGGGTAGGCTGCTTTTTGGCTCTTCCCTGAGGGATCAGTGTTAGACTCCGATGCAGCAAAGCAGGTTTACTGTATCCCTTCGATGATCGTATTGAAGATGAAACACAGAAATTGCATCGGGAATCAATACAAAATTCACAATACCGAGTTATATTGACGAGAGTAACGTTTCGGGTAGGCTGCTTTTTGGCTCTTCCCAGAGGGATCAGTGTTGGACTCCGATGCAGCAAAGCAGGTTTACTGTATCCCTTCGATGATCGTATTGAAGATGAAACACAGAAATTGCATCGGGAATCAATACAAAATTCACAATACCGATTTATAATGACGAGAGTAACGTTTCGGGTAGGATGCTTTTTGGCTCTTCCCTGAGGGATCAGTGTTAGACTCCGATGCAGTAAAGCAGGTTTACTGTATCCCTTCGATGATCGTATTGAAGATGAAACACAGAAATTGCATCGGGAATCAATACAAAATTCACAATACCGATTTATATTAACGAGAGTAACGTTTCGGGTAGGCTGCCTTTTGGCTCTTCCCTGACGGATCAGTGTTAGACTCCGATGCAGCAATGCAGGTTTACTGTATCCCTTCGATGACCGTATTGAAGATGAAACACAGAAATTGCATCGGGAATCAATACAAAATTCACAATACCGATTTATATTGACGAGAGTAACGTTTCGGTAAGTCTGGTTCTTTGGTTCATCCCTGGGGGCTCAGTGTTAGACTCCGATGCACCACAGCAGGTTTACTGTATCCCTTCGATGATCGTATTGAAGATGAAACACAGAAATTGCATCGGGAATCAATACAAAATTCACAATACCGATTTATATTGACGAGAGTAACGTTTCGGGTAGGCTGCTTTTTGGCTCTTCCCTGAGGGATCAATGTTAGACTCCGATGCACCACAGCAGGTTTACTGTATCCCTTCGATGATCGTATTGAAGATGAAACACAGAAATTGCATCGGGAATAATACAAAATTCACAATACCGATTTATATTGACGAGAGTAACGTTTCGTGCAGTCTGGTTCTTTGGTTCTTCCCTGGGGGCTCAGCGTTAGACTCCGATGCAGCAAAGCAGGTTCACTGAATCCCTTCGACCATCACATTGACGATGAAACACAGAAATTACATCGGGAATCAATACAAAATTTACAATGCCGATTTATATTGAGGAGAGTAACGTTTCGGGTAGGCTGTTTTTTGGCTCATCTCTGAGGGATCAATGTTAGACTCCGATGCACCACAGCAGGTTTACTGTATCCCTTCGATGATCGTATTGAAGATGAAACACAGAAATTGCATCGGGAATCAATACAAAATTCACAATACTGATTTATATTGACGAGAGTAACGTTTCGGGTAGGCTGCTTTTTGGCTCTTCCCTGAGGGATCAGTGTTAGACTCCGATGCACCACAGCAGGTTTACTGTATCCCTTCGACGATCATATTGAAGATGAAACACAGAAATTGCATCGGGAATCAATACAAAATTCACAATACCGATTTATATTGACGAGAGTAACGTTTCGGGCAGTCTGGTTCTTTGGTTCTTCCCTGAGGGATCAGTGTTAGACTCCGATGCACCACAGCAGGTTTACTGTATCCCTTCGACGATCATATTGAAGATGAAACACAGAAATTGCATCGGGAATCAATACAAAATTCACAATACCGATTTATATTGACGAGAGTAACGTTTCGGGCAGTCTGGTTCTTTGGTTCTTCCCTGGGGGCTCAGTGTTAGACTCCGATGCACCACAGCAGGTTTACTGTATCCCTTCGACGATCATAATGAAGATGAAACACAGAAATTGCATCGGGAATCAATACAAAATTCACAATACCGATTTATATTGACGAGAGTAACGTTTCGGGCAGTCTGGTTCTTTGGTTCTTCCCTGGGGGTTCAGTGTTAGACTCCGATGCAGCAAAGCAGGTTCACTGAAACCTTTCGACCATCACGTTGACGATGAAACACAGAAATTACATCGGGAATCAATACAAAATTTACAATGCCGATTTATATTGAGGAGAGTAACGTTTCGGGTAGGCTGCTTTTTGGCTCTTCTTTGAGGGATCAGTGTTAGACTCCGATGCAGCAAAGCATGTTTACTGTATCCCTTCGATGATCGTATTGAAGATGAAACACAGAAATTGCATCGGGAATCAATACAAAATTCACAATACCGATTTATATTGACGAGAGTAACGTTTGGGTAGGCTGCATTTTGGCTCTTCCCTGAGGGATCAGTGTTAGACTCCGATGCAGCAAAGCAGGTTTACTGTACCCCTTCGATGATCGTATTGAAGATGAAACACAGAAATTGAATCGGGAATCAATACTAAATTCACAAGACCGATTTATATTGACGAGAGTAACGTTTCGGGTAGGCTGCTTTTTGGCTCTTCTTTGAGGGATCAGTGTTAGGCTCCGATGCAGCAAAGCATGTTTACTGTATCCCTTCGATGATCGTATTGAAGATGAAACACAGAAATTGCATCGGGAATCAATACAAAATTCACAATACCGATTTATATTGACGAGAGTAACGTTTGGGTAGGCTGCATTTTGGCTCTTCTCTGAGGGATCAGTGTTAGACTCCGATGCAGCAAAGCAGGTTTACTGTATCCCTTCGATGATCGTATTGAAGATGAAACACAGAAATTTCATCGGGAATCAATACAAAATTCACAATACCGATTTATATTGACGAGAGTAACGTTTCGGGTAGGCTGCTTTTTGGCTCTTCCCTGAGGGATCAGTGTTAGACTCCGATGCAGCAAAGCAGGTTTACTGTATCACTTCGATGATCGTATTGAAGATGAAACACAGAAATTGCATCGGGAATCAATACAAAATTCACAATACCGAGTTATATTGACGAGAGTAACGTTTCGGGTAGGCTGCTTTTTGGCTCTTCCCTGAGGGATCAGTGTTGGACTCCGATGCAGCAAAGCAGGTTTACTGTATCCCTTCGATGATCGTATTGAAGATGAAACACAGAAATTGCATCGGGAATCAGTACAAAATTCACAATACCGATTTATAATGACGAGAGTAACGTTTCGGGTAGGATGCTTTTTGGCTCTTCCCTGAGGGATCAGTGTTAGACTCCGATGCAGTAAAGCAGGTTTACTGTATCCCTTCGATGATCGTATTGAAGATGAAACACAGAAATTGCATCGGGAATCAATACAAAATTCACACTACCGATTTATATTAACGAGAGTAACGTTTCGGGTAGGCTGCCTTTTAGCTCTTCCCTGACGGATCAGTGTTAGACTCCGATGCAGCAAAGCAGGTTTACTGTATCCCTTCGATGACCGTATTGAAGATGAAACACAGAAATTGCATCGGGAATCAATACAAAATTCACAATACCGATTTATATTGACGAGAGTAACGTTTCGGTAAGTCTGGTTCTTTGGTTCTTCCCTGGGGGCTCAGTGTTAGACTCCAATGCACCACAGCAGGTTTACTGTATCCCTTCGATGATCGTATTGAAGATGAAACACAGAAATTGCATCGGGAATCAATACAAAATTCACAATACCGATTTATATTGACGAGAGTAACGTTTCGGGCAGTCTGGTTTTTTGGTTCTTCCCTGGGGGCTCAGTGTTAGACTCCGATGCAGCAAAGCAGGTTCACTGAATCCCTTCGACCATCACATTGACGATGAAACACAGAAATTACATGGGGATTCAATACGAAATTTACAATGCCGATTTATATTGAGGAGAGTAACGTTTCGGGTAGGCTGTTTTTTGGCTCTTCCCTGACGGATCAATGTTAGACTCCCATGAACCACAGCAGGTTTACTGTATCCCTTCGATGATCGTATTGAAGATGAAACACAGAAATTGCATCGGGAATCAATACAAAATTCACAATACCGATTTATATTGACGAGAGTAACGTTTCGGGAAGGCTGTTTTTTGGATCTTCCCTGAGGTATCAATGTTAGACTCCGATGCACCACAGCAGGTTTACTGTATCCCTTCGATGATCGTATTGAAGATGAAACACAGAAATTGCATCGGGAATCAATACAAAATTCACGATACCGATTTATATTGACGAGAGTAACGTTTCGGGTAAGCTGCTTTTTGGCTCCTCCCTGAGGGATCAGTGTTAGACTCCGATGCAGCAAAGTTGGTTTACTGTATCCCTTCGACGATCATATTGAAGATGAAACACAGAAATTGCATCGGGAATCAATATAAAATTCACAATACCGATTTATATTGACGAGAGTAACGTTTCGGGCAGTCTGGTTCTTTGGTTCTTCCCTGGGGGCTCAGTGTTAGACTCCGATGCCCCACAGCAGGTTTACTGTATCCCTTCGATGATCGTATTGAAGATGAAAGACAGTAATTGCATCGGGAATCAATACAAAATTCACAATACCGATTTATATTGACGAGAGTAACGTTTCGGGTAGGCTGCTTTTTGGCTCTTCCCTGAGGGATCAGTGTTAGACTCCGATGCACCACAGCAGGTTTACTGTATCCCTTCGACGATCATATTGAAGATGAAACACAGAAATTGCATCGGGAATCATTACAAAATTCACAATACCGATTTATATTGACGAGAGTAACGTTTCGGGCAGTCTGGTTCTTTGGTTCTTCCCTGAGGGATCAGTGTTAGACTCCGATGCACCACAGCAGGTTTACTGTATCCCTTCGACGATCATATTGAAGATGAAACACAGAAATTGCATCGGGAATCAATACGAAATTCACAATACCGATTTATATTGACGAGAGTAACGTTTCGGGCAGTCTGGTTCTTTGGTTCTTCAATGGGGGCTCAGTGTTAGACTCCGATGCAGCAAAGCAGGTTCACTGAATCCCTTCGACCATCACATTGACGATGAAACACAGAAATTACATCGGGAATCAATACAAAATTTACAATGCCGATTTATATTAACGAGAGTAACGTTTCGGGTAGGCTGTTCTTTGGCTCTTCCCTGAGGGATCAGTGTTAGACTCCGATGCACCACAGCAGGTTTACTGTATCCCTTAGACTATCATATTGAAGATGAAACACAGAAATTGCATCGGGAATCATTGCAAAATTCACAATACCGATTTATATTGACGAGAGTAAGGTTTCGGGCAGTCTGGTTCTTTGGTTCTTCCCTGAGGGATCAGTGTTAGACTCCGATGCACCACAGCAGGTTTACTGTATCCCTTCGATGATCGTATTGAAGATGAAACACAGAAATTGCATCGGGAATCAATACAAAATTCACAATACCGATTTATATTGACGAGAGAAACGTTTCGGGCTGTCTGGTTCTTAGGTTCTTCCCTTGGGGGCTCAGCGTTAGACTCCGATGCAGCAAAGCAGGTTCACTGAATCCCTTCGACCATCACATTGACGATGAAACACAGAAATTACATCGGGAATCAATACAAAATTTACAATGCCGATTTATATTGAGGAGAGTAACGTTTCGGGTAGGCTGTTTTTTGGCTCATCCCTGAGGGATCAATGTTAGACTCCGATGCACCACAGCAGGTTTACTGTATCCCTTCGATGATCGTATTGAAGATGAAACACAGAAATTGCATCGGGAATCAATACAAAATTCACAATACCGATTTATATTGACGAGAGTAACGTTTCGGGTAGGCTGCTGTTTGGCTCTTCCCAGAGGGATCAGTGTTAGACTCCGATGCACCACAGCAGGTTTCCTGTATCCCTTCGACGATCATATTGAAGATGAAATACAGAAATTGCATCGGGAATCAATACAAAATTCACAATACCGATTTATATTGACGAGAGTAACGTTTCGGGCAGTCTGGTTCTTTGGTTCTTCCCTGAGGGATCAGTGTTAGACTCAGATGCACCACAGCAGGTTTACTGTATCCCTTCGACGATCATATTGAAGATGAAACACAGAAATTGCATCGGGAATCAATACAAAATTCACAATACCGATTTATATTGACGAGAGTAACGTTTCGGGCAGTCTGGTTCTTTGGTTCTTCCCTGGGGGCTCAGTGTGAGACTCCGATGCACCACAGCAGGTTTACTGTATCCCTTCGACGATCGTATTGAAGATGAAACACAG
This sequence comes from Schistocerca cancellata, assembly GCF_023864275.1. NCBI lineage: Eukaryota > Metazoa > Arthropoda > Insecta > Orthoptera > Acrididae > Schistocerca > Schistocerca cancellata. The sequence continues at coordinate 186,209,334 of NC_064635.1, forward strand.
AAATTGCATCGAGAATCAATACAAAATTCACAATACCGAATTATATTGACGAGAGTAACGTTTCGGGTCGGCTGCTTGTTTGCTCTTCCCTGAGGGATCAATGTTAGACTCCGATGCACCACAGCAGGATTACTGTATCCCTTCGATGATCGTATTGAAGATGAAACACAGATATTGCATCGGGAATCAATACAAAATTCACAATACCGATTTATATTGACGAGAGTAACGTTTCGGGCAGTCTGGTTCTTTGGTTCTTCCCTGGGGGCTCAGTGTTAGACTCCGATGCAGCAAAGCAGGTTCACTGAATCCCTTCGACCATCACATTGACGATGAAACACAGATATTACATCGGGAATCAATACAAAATTTACAATGCCGTTTTATATTGAGGAGAGTAACGTTTCGGGTAGGCTGTTTTTGGCTCGTCCCTGAGGGATCAATGTTAGACTCGGATGCACCACAGCAGGTTTACTGTATCCCTTCGATGATCGTATTGAAGATGAAACACAGAAATTGCATCGGGAATCAATACAAAATTTACAATACCGATTTATATTGACGAGAGTAACGTTTCGGGCAGTCTTGTTCTTTGGTTCTTCCCTGGGGGCTTAGCGTTAGACTCCGATGCAGCAAAGCAGGTTCACTGAATCCCTTCGACCATCACATTGACGATGAAACACAGAAATTACATCGGGAATCAATACAAAATTTACAATGCCGATTTATATTGAGGAGAGTAACGTTTCGGGTAGGCTGCTTTTTGGCTCTTCCCTGAGGGATCAGTGTTAGACTCCGATGCACCACAGCAGGTTTACTGTATCCCTTCGACGATCATATTGAAGATGAAACACAGAAATTGCTTCGGGAATCATTACAAAATTCACAATACCGATTTATATTGACGAGAGTAACGTTTCGGGCAGTCTGGTCCTTTGGTTCTTCCCTGAGGGATCAGTGTTTGACTCCGATGCACCACAGCAGGTTTACTGTATCCCGTCGACGATCATATTGAAGATGAAACACAGAAATTGCATCGGGAATCAATACAAAATTCACAATACCGATTTATATTGACGAGAGTAACGTTTCGGGCAGTCTGGTTCTTTGGTTCTTCCCTGGGGGCTCAGTGTTAGACTCCGATGCACCACAGCAGGTTTACTGTATCCCTTCGATGATCGTATTAAAGATGAAACACAGAAATTGCATCGGGAATCAATACAAAATTCACAATACCGATTTATATTGACGAGAGTAACGTTTCGGGTAGGCTGCGTTTTGGCTCTTCCCTGAGGGATCAGTATTAGACTCCGATGCAGCAAAGCACGTTTACTGTATCCCTTCGACGATCATATTGAAGATGAAACACAGAAATTGCATCGGGAATCAATACAAAATTCACAATACCGATTTATATTGACGAGAGTAACGTTTCGGGTAGGCTGCGTTTTGGCTCTTCCCTGAGGGATCAGTGTTAGACTCCGATGCACCACAGCAGGTTTACTGTATCCCTTCGACGATCATATTGAAGATGAAACACAGAAATTGCATCGGGAATCAATACAAAATTCACAATACCGATTTATATTGACGAGAGTAACGTTCGGGTAGGCTGCTTTTTGGCTCTTCCCTGAGGGACCATTGTTAGACTCCGATGCAGCAAAGCAGGTTTACTGTATCCCTTCGATGATCGTATTGAAGAAGAAACACAGAAATTGCATCGGGAATCAATACAAAATTCACAATACCGAATTATATTGACGAGAGTAACGTTTCGGGTAGGCTGCTTTTTGGCTCTTCCCAGAGGGATCAGTGTTAGACTCCGAAGCAGCAAAGCAGGTTTACTGTATCCCTTCCATGATCGTATTGAAGATGAAACACAGAAATTGCATCGGGAATCAATACAAAATTCACAATACCGAATTATATTGACGAGAGTAACGTTTCGGGTAGGCTGCTTTTTGGCTCTTCCCTGAGGGATCAGTGTTAGACTCCGATGCAGCAAAGCAGGTTTACTGTATCCCTTCGATGATCGTATTGAAGATGAAACACAAAAATTGCATCGGGAATCAATACAAAATTCACAATACCGATTTATATTGACGAGAGTAACGTTTCGGGTAGGCTGCTTTTTGGCTCTTCCCTGAGGGATCAGTGTTAGACTCCGATGCAGTAAAGCAGGTTTACTGTATCCCTTCGATGATCGTATTGAAGAAGAAACACAGAAATTACATCGGGAACCAATACAAAATTCACAATACCGATTTATATTGACGAGAGTAACGTTTCGGGTAGGCTGCTTTTTGGCTCTTCCCTGACGGATCAGTGTTAGACTCCGATGCACCACAGCAGGTTTACTGTATCCCTTCGACGACCATATTGAAAATGAAACACAGAAATTGCATCGGGAATCAATACAAAATTCACAATACCGATTTATATTGACGAGAGTAACGTTTCGGGCAGTCTGGTTCTTTGGTTGTTCCCTGTGGTTCAGTGTTAGACTCCGATGCAGCAAAGCAGGTTCACTGAATCCCTTCGACCATCACATTCCCGATGAGACACAGAAATTACATTGGGAATCAATACAAAATTTACAATGCCGATTTATATTGAGGAGACTAACGTTTCGGGTAGGCTGTTTTTTGGCTCTTCCCTGAGGGATCAATGTTAGACTCTGATGCACCACAGCAGGTTTACTGTATCCCTTCGATGATCGTTTTGAAGATGAAACACAGAAATTGCATCGGGAATCAATACAAAATTCACAATACCGATTTATATTGACGAGAGTAACGTTTCGGGTAGGCTGTTTTTTGCCTCTTCCCTGAGGGATCAATGTTAGACTCCGATGCACCACAGCAGGTTTACTGTATCCCTTCGATGATCGTATTGAAGATGAAACACAGAAATTGCATCGGGAATCAATACAAAATTCACAATACCGATTTATATTGACGAGAGTAACGTTTCGGGTAGGCTGCTTTTTGGCTCTTCCCTGAGGGATCAGTATTAGACTCCGATGCACCACAGCAGGTTTACTGTATCCCTTCGACGATCATATTGAAGATGAAACACAGAAATTGCATCGGGAATCATTACAAAATTCACAATATCGATTTATATTGACGAGAGTAACGTTTCGGGCAGTCTGGTTCTTTGGTTCTTCCCTGAGGGATCAGTGTTAGACTCCGATGCGCAACAGCAGGTTTATTGTATCCCTTCGACGATCATATTGAAGATGAAACACAGAAATTGCATCGGGAATCAATACAAAATTCACAATACCGATTTATATTGACGAGAGTAACGTTTCGGGCAGTCTGGTTCTTTGGTTCTTCCCTGGGGGCTCAGTGTTAGACTCCGATGCACCACAGCAGGTTTACTGTATCCCTTCGATGATCGTATTGAAGATGAAACACAGAAATTGCATCGGGAATCAATACAAAATTCACAATACCGATTTATATTGACGAGAGTAACGTTTCGGGCTGTCTGGTTCTTTGGTTCTTCCCTGGGGGCTCAGCGTTAGACTCCGATGCAGCAAAGCAGGTTCACTGAATCCCTTCGACCATCACATTGACGATGAAACACAGAAATTACATGGGGAATCAATACAAAATTTACAATGCCGATTTATATTGAGGAGAGTAACGTTTCGGGTAGGCTGTTTTTTGGCTCATCCCTGAGGGATCAATGTTAGACTCCGATGCACCACAGCAGGTTTACTGTATCCCTTCGATGATCGTATTGAAGATGAAACACAGAAATTGCATCGGGAATCAATACAAAATTCACAATACCGATTTATATTGACGAGAGTAACGTTTCGGGTAGGCTGCTGTTTGGCTCTTCCCAGAGGGATCAGTGTTAGTCTCCGATGCACAACAGCAGGTTTACTGTATCCCTTCGACGATCATATTGAAGATGAAACACAGAAATTGCATCGGGAATCAATACAAAATTCACAATACCGATTTATATTGACGAGAGTAACGTTTCGGGCAGTCTGGTTCTTTGGTTCTTCCCTGAGGGATCAGTGTTAGACTCAGATACACCACAGCAGGTTTACTGTATCCCTTCGACGATCATATTGAAGATGAAACACAGAAATTGCATCGGGAATCAATACAAAATTCACAATACCGATTTATATTGACGAGAGTAACGTTTCGGGCAGTCTGGTTCTTTGGTTCTTCCCTGGGGGCAGAGTGTTAGACTCCGATGCACCACAGCAGGTTTACTGTATCCCTTCGACGATCATATTGAAGATGAAACACAGAAATTGCATCGGGAATCAATACAAAATTCACAATACCGATTTATATTGACGAGAGTAACGTTTCGGGCAGTCTGGTTCTTTGGTTCTTCCCTGAGGGATCAGTGTTAGACTCCGATGCACCACAGCAGGTTTACTGTATCCCTTCGACGATCATATTGAAGATGAAACACAGAAATTGCATCGGGAATCAATACAAAATTCACAATACCGATTTATATTGCCGAGAGTAACGTTTCGGGTAGGCTGCTTTTTGGCTCTTCCCTGAGGGATCAGTGTTAGACTCCGAAGCAGCAAAGCAGGTTTACTGTATCCCTTCCATGATCGTATTGAAGATGAAACACAGAAATTGCATCGGGAATCAATACAAAATTCACAATACCGAATTATATTGACGAGAGTAACGTTTCGGGTAGGCTGCTTTTTGGCTCTTCCCTGAGGGATCAGTGTTAGACTCCGATGCAGCAAAGCAGGTTTACTGTATCCCTTCGATGATCGTATTGAAGATGAAACACAAAAATTGCATCGGGAATCAATACAAAATTCACATTACCCATTTATATTGACGAGAGTAACGTTTCGGGTAGGCTGCTTTTTGGCTCTTCCCTGAGGGATCAGTGTTAGACTCCGATGCAGTAAAGCAGGTTTACTGTATCCCTTCGATGATCGTATTGAAGAAGAAACACAGAAATTACATCGGGAACCAATACAAAATTCACAATACCGATTTATATTGACGAGAGTAACGTTTCGGGTAGGCTGCTTTTTGGCTCTTCCCTGACGGATCAGTGTTAGACTCCGATGCACCACAGCAGGTTTACTGTATCCCTTCGACGACCATATTGAAAATGAAACACAGAAATTGCATCGGGAATCAATACAAAATTCACAATACCGATTTATATTGACGAGAGTAACGTTTCGGGCAGTCTGGTTCTTTGGTTGTTCCCTGTGGTTCAGTGTTAGACTCCGATGCAGCAAAGCAGGTTCACTGAATCCCTTCGACCATCACATTCCCGATGAAACACAGAAATTACATTGGGAATCAATACAAAATTTACAATGCCGATTTATATTGAGGAGACTAACGTTTCGGGTAGGCTGTTTTTTGGCTCTTCCCTGAGGGATCAATGTTAGACTCTGATGCACCACAGCAGGTTTACTGTATCCCTTCGATGATCGTATTGAAGATGAAACACAGAAATTGCATCGGGAATCAATACAAAATTCACAATACCGATTTATATTGACGAGAGTAACGTTTCGGGTAGGCTGTTTTTTGCCTCTTCCCTGAGGGATCAATGTTAGACTCCGATGCACCACAGCAGGTTTACTGTATCCCTTCGATGATCGTATTGAAGATGAAACACAGAAATTGCATCGGGAATCAATACAAAATTCACAATACCGATTTATATTGACGAGAGTAACGTTTCGGGCTGTCTGGTTCTTTGGTTCTTCCCTGGGGGCTCAGCGTTAGACTCCGATGCAGCAAAGCAGGTTCACTGAATCCCTTCGACCATCACATTGACGATGAAACACAGAAATTACATGGGGAATCAATACAAAATTTACAATGCCGATTTATATTGAGGAGAGTAACGTTTCGGGTAGGCTGTTTTTTGGCTCATCCCTGAGGGATCAATGTTAGACTCCGATGCACCACAGCAGGTTTACTGTATCCCTTCGATGATCGTATTGAAGATGAAACACAGAAATTGCATCGGGAATCAATACAAAATTCACAATACCGATTTATATTGACGAGAGTAACGTTTCGGGTAGGCTGCTGTTTGGCTCTTCCCAGAGGGATCAGTGTTAGACTCCGATGCACAACAGCAGGTTTACTGTATCCCTTCGACGATCATATTGAAGATGAAACACAGAAATTGCATCGGGAATCAATACAAAATTCACAATACCGATTTATATTGACGAGAGTAACGTTTCGGGCAGTCTGGTTCTTTGGTTCTTCCCTGAGGGATCAGTGTTAGACTCAGATACACCACAGCAGGTTTACTGTATCCCTTCGACGATCATATTGAAGATGAAACACAGAAATTGCATCGGGAATCAATACAAAATTCACAATACCGATTTATATTGACGAGAGTAACGTTTCGGGCAGTCTGGTTCTTTGGTTCTTCCCTGGGGGCAGAGTGTTAGACTCCGATGCACCACAGCAGGTTTACTGTATCCCTTCGACGATCATATTGAAGATGAAACACAGAAATTGCATCGGGAATCAATACAAAATTCACAATACCGATTTATATTGACGAGAGTAACGTTTCGGGCAGTCTGGTTCTTTGGTTCTTCCCTGAGGGATCAGTGTTAGACTCCGATGCACCACAGCAGGTTTACTGTATCCCTTCGACGATCATATTGAAGATGAAACACAGAAATTGCATTGGGAATCAATACAAAATTCACAATACCGATTTATATTGACGAGAGTAACGTTTCGGGCAGTCTGGTTCTTTGGTTCTTCCCTGGGGGCTCAGTGTTAGACTCCGATGCACCACAGCAGGTTTACTGTATCCCTTCGATGATCGTATTGAAGATGAAACACAGAAATTGCATCGGGAATCAATACAAAATTCACAATACCGATTTATATTGACGAGAGTAACGTTTCGGGTAGGCTGCTTTTTGGCTCTTCCCTGAGGGATCAATGTTAGACTCCGATGCACCACAGCAGGTTTACTGTATCCCTTCGATGATCGTATTGAAGATGAAACACAGAAACTGCATCGGGAATCAATACAAAATTCACAATACCGATTTATATTGACGAGAGTAACGTTTCGGGCAGTCTGGTTCTTTGGTTCTTCCCTGGGGGCTCAGCGTTAGACTCCGATGCAGCAAAGCAGGTTCACTGAATCCCTTCGACCATCACATTGACGATGAAACACAGAAATTACATCGGGAATCAATACAAAATTTACAATGCCGATTTATATGGAGGAGAGTAACGTTTCGGGTAGGCTGTTTTTTGGCTCATCCCTGAGGGATCAATGTTAGACTCCGATGCACCACAGCAGGTTTACTGTATCCCTTCGATGATCGTATTGAAGATGAAACACAGAAATTGCATCGGGAATCAATACAAAATTCACAATACCGATTTATATTGACGAGAGTAACGTTTCGGGTAGGCTGCTTTTTGGCTCTTCCCTGAGGGATTAGTGTTAGACTCCGATGCACCACAGCAGGTTTACTGTATCCCTTCGACGATCATATTGAAGATGAAACACAGAAATTGCATCGGGAATCATTACAAAATTCACAATACCGATTTATATTGACGAGAGTAACGTTTCGGGCAGTCTGGTTATTTGGTTCTTCCCTGAGGGATCAGTGTTAGACTCCGATGCACCACAGCAGGTTTACTGTATCCCTTCGACGATCATATTGAAGATGAAACACAGAAATTGCATCGGGAATCAATACAAAATTCACTATACCGATTTATATTGACGAGAGTAACGTTTCGGGCAGTCTGGTTCTTTGGTTCTTCCCTGGGGGCTCAGTGTTAGACTCCGATGCACCACAGCAGGTTTACTGTATCCCTTCGATGATCGTATTGAAGATGAAACACAGAAATTGCATCGGGAATCAATACAAAATTCACAATACCGATTTATATTGACGAGAGTAACGTTTCGGGCTGTCTGGTTCTTTGGTTCTTCCCTGGGGGCTCAGCGTTAGACTCCGATGCAGCAAAGCAGGTTCACTGAATCCCTTCGACCATCACATTGACGATGAAACACAGAAATTACATCGGGAATCAATACAAAATTTACAATGCCGATTTATATTGAGGAGAGTAACGTTTCGGGTAGGCTGTTTTTTGGCTCATCCCTGAGGGATCAATGTTAGACTCCGATTCACCACAGCAGGTTTACTGTATCCCTTCGATGATCGTATTGAAGATGAAACACAGAAATTGCATCGGGAATCAATACAAAATTCACAATACCGATTTATATTGACGAGAGTAACGTTTCGGGTAGGCTGCTGTTTGGCTCTTCCCAGAGGGATCAGTGTTAGACTCCGATGCACCACAGCAGGTTTACTGTATCCCTTCGACGATCATATTGAAGATGAAACACAGAAATTGCATCGGGAATCAATACAAAATTCACAATACCGATTTATATTGACGAGAGTAACGTTTCGGGCAGTCTGGTTCTTTGGTTCTTCCCTGAGGGATCAGTGTTAGACTCAGATGCACCACAGCAGGTTTACTGTATCCCTTCGACGATCATATTGAAGATGAAACACAGAAATTGCATCGGGAATCAATACAAAATTCACAATACCGATTTATATTGACGAGAGTAACGTTTCGGGCAGTCTGGTTCTTTGGTTCTTCCCTGAGGGATCAGTGTTAGACTCCGATGCACCACAGCAGGTTTACTGTATCCCTTCGACGATCATATTGAAGATGAAACACAGAAATTGCATCGGGAATCAATACAAAATTCACAATACCGATTTATATTGACGAGAGTAACGTTTCGGGCAGTCTGGTTCTTTGGTTCTTCCCTGGGGGCTCAGTGTTAGACTCCGATGCACCACAGCAGGTTGACTGTATCCCTTCGATGATCGTATTGAAGATGAAACACAGATATTGCATCGGGAATCAATACAAAATTCACAATACCGATTTATATTGACGAGAGTAACGTTTCGGGTAGGCTGCTTTTTGGCTCTTCCCTGAGGGATCAATGTTAGACTCCGATGCACCACAGCAGGTTTACTGTATCCCTTCGATGATCGTATTGAAGATGAAACACAGAAACTGCATCGGGAATCAATACAAAATTCACAATACCGATTTATATTGACGAGAGTAACGTTTCGGGCAGTCTGGTTCTTTGGTTCTTCCCTGGGGGCTCAGCGTTAGACTCCGATGCAGCAAAGCAGGTTCACTGAATCCCTTCGACCATCACATTGACGATGAAACACAGAAATTACATCGGGAATCAATACAAAATTTACAATGCCGATTTATATTGACGAGAGTAACGTTTCGGGTAGGCTGTTTTTTGGCTCATCCCTGAGGGATCAATGTTAGACTCCGATGCACCACAGCAGGTTTACTGTATCCCTTCGATGATCGTATTGAAGATGAAACACAGAAATTGCATCGGGAATCAATACAAAATTCACAATACCGATTTATATTGACGAGAGTGACGTTTCGGGTAGGCTGCTTTTTGGCTCTTCCCTGAGGGATTAGTGTTATACTCCGATGCACCACAGCAGGTTTACTGTATCCCTTCGACGATCATATTGAAGATGAAACACAGATATTGCATCGGGAATCATTACAAAATTCACAATACCGATTTATATTGACGAGAGTAACGTTTCGGGCAGTCTGGTTCTTTGGTTCTTCCCTGAGAGATCAGTGTTAGACTCCGATGCACCACAGCAGGTTTACTGTATCCCTTCGACGATCATATTGAAGATGAAACACAGAAATTGCATCGGGAATCAATACAAAATTCACTATACCGATTTATATTGACGAGAGTAACGTTTCGGGCAGTCTGGTTCTTTGGTTCTTCCCTGGGGGCTCAGTGTTAGACTCCGATGCACCACAGCAGGTTTACTGTATCCCTTCGATGATCGTATTGAAGATGAAACACAGAAATTGCATCGGGAATCAATACAAAATTCACAATACCGATTTATATTGACGAGAGTAACGTTTCGGGTAGGCTGCGTTTTGGCTCTTCCCTGAGGGATCAGTGTTAGACTCCGATGCACCACAGCAGGTTTACTGTATCCCTTCGATGATCGTGTTGAAGATGAAACACAGAAATTGCATCGGGAATCAATACAAAATTCACAATACTGATTTATATTGACGAGAGTAACGTTTCGGGCAGTCTGATTCTTTGGTTCTTCAATGGGGGCTCAGTGTTAGACTCCGATGCAGCAAAGCAGGTTCACTGAATCCCTTCGACAATCACATTGACGATGGAACACAGAAATTACATCGGAAATCAATACAAAATTTACAATGCCGATTTATATTGAGGAGAGTAACGTTTCGGGGAGGCTGTTTTTTGGCTCTTCCCTGAGGGATCAATGTTAGACGCCGATGCACCACAGCAGGTTTACTGTATCCCTTCGATGATCGTATTGAAGATGAAACACAGAAATTGCATCGGGAATCAATACAAAATTCACAATACCGATTTATATTGACGAGAGTAACGTTTCGGGTAGGCTGCTTTTTGGCTCTTCCCTGAGGGATTAGTGTTAGACTCCGATGCACCACAGCAGGTTTTCTGTATCCCTTCGACGATCATATTGAAGATGAAACACCGAAATTGCATCGGGAATCATTACAAAATTCACAATACCGATTTATATTGACGAGAGTAACGTTTCGGGCAGTCTGGTTCTTTGGTTCTTCCCTGAGGGATCAGTGTTAGACTCCGATGCACCACAGCAGGTTTACTGTTTCCCTTCGACGATCATATTGAAGATGAAACACAGAAATGGCATCGGGAATCAATACAAAATTCACAATACCGATTTATATTGACGAGAGTAACGTTTCGGGCAGTCTGGTTCTTTGGTTCTTCCCTGAAAGTCTCAGTGTTAGACTCCGATGCACCACAGCAGGTTTTTCTGTATCCCTTCGATGATCGTATTGAAGATGAAACACAGAAATTGCATCGGGAATCAATACAAAATTCTCAATACCGATTAATATTGACGAGAGTAACGTTTCGGGTAGGCTGCTTTTTGGCTCTTCCCTGAGGGATCAATGTTAGACTCCGATGCACCACAGCAGGTTTACTGTATCCCTTCGATGATCGTACTGAAGATGAAACACAGAAATTGCATCGGGAATCAATACAAAATTCACAATACCGATTTATATTGACGAGAGTAACGTTTCGGGCAGTCTGGTCCTTTGGTTCTTCCCTGGGGGCTCAGCGTTAGACTCCGATGCAGCAAAGCAGGTTCACTGAATCCCTTCGACCATCACATTGACGATGAAACACAGAAATTACATCGGGAATCAATACAAAATTTACAATGCCGATTTATATTGAGGAGAGTAACGTTTCGGGTAGGCTGTTTTTTGGCTCATCCCTGAGGGATCAATGTTAGACTCCGATGCACCACACCAGGTTTACTGTATCCCTTCGATGATCGTATTGAAAACGAAACACAGAAATTGCATCGGGAATCAATACAATATTCACAATACCGATTTATATTGACGAGAGTAACGTTTCGAGTAGGCTGTTTTTTGGCTCTTCCCTGAGGGATCAATGTTATACTCCGATGCACCACAGCAGGTTTACTGAATCCCTTTGATGATTGTATTGAAGATGAAACACAGAAATTGCATCGGGAATCAATACAAAATTCACGATACCGATTTATATTGACGAGAGTAACGTTTCGGGTAGGCTGCTCTTTGGCTCTTCCCTGAGGGATAAGTGTTAGACTCCGATGCAGCAAAGCAGGTTTACTGTATCCCTTCCACGATCATATTGAAGATGAAACACAGAAATTGCATCGGGAATGAATATAAAATTCACAATACCGATTTATATTGACGAGAGTAACGTTTCGGGCAGTCTGGTTCTTTGGATCTTCCCTGGGGGCTCAGTGTTAGACTCCGATGCCCCACAGCAGGTTTACTGTATCCCTTCGATGATCGTATTGAAGATGAAACACAGAAATTGCATCGGGAATCAATACAAAATTCACAATACCGATTTATATTGACGAGAGTAACGTTTCGGGTAGGCTGCGTTTTGGCTCTTCCCTGAGGGATCAGTGTTAGACTCCGATGCAGCAAAGCAGGTTTACTATATCCCTTCGACGATCATATTGAAGATGAAACACAGAAATTGCATCGGGAATCAATACAAAATTCACAATACCGATTTATATTCACGAGAGTAACGTGCGGGTAGGCTGCTTTTTGGCTCTACCCTGAGGGATCAGTGTTAGACTCCGATGCACCACAGCAGGTTTACTGTATCCCTTCGACGATCATATTGAAGATGAAACACAGAAATTGCATCGGGAATCAATACGAAATTCACAATACCGATTTATATTGACGAGAGTAACGTTTCGGGCAGTCTGGTTCTTTGGTTCTTCAATGGGGGCTCAGTGTTAGACTCCGATGCAGCAAAGCAGGTTCACTGAATCCATTCGACCTTCACATTGACGATGAAACACAGAAATTACATCGGGAATCAATACAAAATTTACAATGCCGATATATATTGACGAGAGTAACGTTTCGGGTAGGCTGTTTTTTGGCTCTTCCCTGAGGGATCAATGTTAGACTCCGATGCACCACAGCAGGTTTACTGTATCCCTTCGATGATCGTGTTGAAGATGAAACACAGAAATTGCATCGGGAATCAATACAAAATTCACAATACCGATTTATATTGACGAGAGTAACGTTTCGGGTAGGCTGCTTTTTGGCTCTTCCCTGAGGGATCAGTGTTAGACTCCGATGCACCACAGCAGGTTTACTGTATCCCTTCGACGATCATATTGAAGATGAACCACAGAAATTGCATCGGGAATCAATACAAATTTCACAATACCGATTTATATTGACGAGAGTAACGTTTCGGGCAGTCTGGTTCTTTGGTTCTTCCCTGGGGGCTCGAAACATCATGTCCAGACACTTTGGGATGATGATGGCATTGAAACAGAGGATGACAAGCGTAAAGCTGAAATACTAAACACCTTTTTCCAAAGCTGTTTCACAGAGGAAGACCGCACTGCAGTTCCTTCTCTAAATCCTCGCACCAACGAAAAAATGGCTGACATTGAAATAAGTGTCCAAGGAATAGAAAAGCAACTGGAATCACTCAACAGAGGAAAGTCCACTGGACCTGACGGGATACCAATTCGATTCTACACAGAGTACGCGAAAGAACTTGCCCCCCTTCTAACAGCCGTGTACCGCAAGTCTCTAGAGGAACAGAAGGTTCCAAATGATTGGAAAAGAGCACAGGTAGTCCCAGTCTTCAAGAAGGGTCGTCGAGCAGATGCGCAAAACTATAGACCTATCTCTCTGACGTCGATCTGTTGTAGAATTTTAGAACATGTCTTTTGCTCGAGTATCATGTCGTTTTTGGAAACTCAGAATCTACTATGTAGGAATCAACATGGATTCCGGAAACAGCGATCGTGTGAAACCCAACTCGCATTATTTGTTCATGAAACCCAGAAAATATTAGATACAGGCTCCCAGGTAGATGCCATTTTCCTTGACTTCCGGAAGGCGTTCGATACAGTTCCGCACTGTCGTCTGATAAACAAAGTAAGAGCCTACGGAATATCAGACCAGCTGTGTGGCTGGATTGAAGAGTTTTTAGCAAACAGAACACAGCATGTTGTTCTCAATGGAGAGACATCTACAGACGTTAAAGTAACCTCTGGCGTGCCACAGGGGAGTGTTATGGGACCATTGCTTTTCACAATATATATAAATGACCTAGTAGATAGTGTCGGAAGTTCCATGCGGCTTTTCGCGGATGATGCTGTAGTATACAGAGAAGTTGCAGCATTAGAAAATTGTAGCGAAATGCAGGAAGATCTGCAGCGGATAGGCACTTGGTGCAGGGAGTGGCAACTGACCCTTAACATAGACAAATGTAATGTATTGCGAATACATAGAAAGAAGGATCCTTTATTGTATGATTATATGATAGCGGAACAAACACTGGTAGCAGTTACTTCTGTAAAATATCTGGGAGTATGCGTGCGGAACGATTTGAAGTGGAATGATCATATAAAATTAATTGTTGGTAAGGCGGGTACCAGGTTGAGATTCATTGGGAGAGTCCTTAGAAAATGTAGTCCATCAACAAAGGAGGTGGCTTACAAAACACTCGTTCGACCTATACTTGAGTATTGCTCATCAGTGTGGGATCCGTACCAGATCGGGTTGACGGAGGAGATAGAGAAGATCCAAAGAAGAGCGGCGCGTTTCGTCACAGGGTTATTTGGTAACCGTGATAGCGTTACGGAGATGTTTAACAAACTCAAGTGGCAGACTCTGCAAGAGAGGCGCTCTGCATCGCGGTGTAGCTTGCTCGCCAGGTTTCGAGAGGGTGCGTTTCTGGATGAGGTATCGAATATATTGCTTCCCCCTACTTATACCTCCCGAGGAGATCACGAATGTAAAATTAGAGAGATTAGAGCGCGCACAGAGGCTTTCAGACAGTCGTTCTTCCCGCGAACCACACGCGACTGGAACAGGAAAGGGAGATAATGACAGTGGCACGTAAAGTGCCCTCCGCCACACACCGTCGGGTGGCTTGCGGAGTATAAATGTAGATGTAGATGTAGATGTAGATGTTAGACTCCGATGCACCACAGCAGGTTTACTGTATCCCTTCGATGATCGTATTGAAGATGAAACACAGAAATTGCATCGGGAATCAATACAAAATTCACAATACCGATTTATATTGACGAGAGTAACGTTTCGGGTAGGCTGTTTTTTGGCTCTTCCCTGAGGGATCAATGTTAGACTCCGATGCACCACAGCAGGTTTACTGTATCCCTTCGATGATCGTATTGAAGATGAAACACAGAAATTGCATCGGGAATCAATACAAAATTCACAATACCGATTTATATTGACGAGAGTAACGTTTGGGGTAGGCTGTTTTTTGGCTCTTCCCTGAGGGATCAATGTTAGACTCCGATGCACCACAGCAGGTTTACTGTATCCCTTCGATGATCGTATTGAAGATGAAACACAGAAATTGCATCGGGAATCAATACAAAATTCACGATACCGATTTATATTGACGAGAGTAACGTTTCGGGTAGGCTGCTTTTTGGCTCTTCCCTGAGGGATCAGTATTAGACTCCGATGCAGCAAAGCAGGTTTACTGTATCCCTTCGACGATCATATTGAAGATGAAACACAGAAATTGCATCGGGAATCAATATAAAACTCACAATACGGATTTATATTGACGAGAGTAACGTTTCGGGCAGTCTGGTTCTTTGGTTCTTCCCTGGGGGCTCAGTGTTAGACTCCGATGCACCACAGCAGGTTTACTGTATCCCTTCGATGATCGTATTGAAGATGAAACACAGAAATTGCATCGGCAATCAATACAAAATTCACAATACCGATTTATATTGACGAGAGTAACGTTTCGGGTAGAATGCGTTTTGGCTCTTCCCTGAGGGATCAGTGTTAGACTCCGATGCACCACAGCAGGTTTACTGTATCCCTTCGACGATCATATTGAAGATGAAACACAGAAATTGCATCGGGAATCAATACAAAATTCACAATACCGATTTATATTGACGAGAGTAACGTTTCGGGCAGTCTGGTTCTTTGGTTCTTCCCTGAAAGTCTCAGTGTTAGACTCCGATGCACCACAGCAGGTTTTTCTGTATCCCTTCGATGATCGTATTGAAGATGAAACACAGAAATTGCATCGGGAATCAATACAAAATTCTCAATACCGATTTATATTGACGAGAGTAACGTTTCGGGTAGGCTGCTTTTTGGCTCTTCCCTGAGGGATCAATGTTAGACTCCGATGCACCACAGCAGGTTTACAGTATCCCTTCGATGATCGTATTGAAGATGAAACACAGAAATTGCATCGGGAATCAATACAAAATTCACAATACCGATTTATATTGACGAGAGTAACGTTTCGGGCAGTCTGGTCCTTTGGTTCTTCCCTGGGGGCTCAGCGTTAGACTCCGATGCAGCAAAGCAGGTTCACTGAATCCCTTCGACCATCACATTGACGATGAAACACAGAAATTACATCGGGAATCAATACAAAGTTTACAATGCCGATTTATATTGAGGAGAGTAACGTTTCGGGTAGGCTGTTTTTTGGCTCATGCCTGAGGGATCAATGTTAGACTCCGATGCACCACACCAGGTTTACTGTATCCCTTCGATGATTGTATTGAAGATGAAACACAGAAATTGCATCGGGAATCAATACAAAATTCACGATACCGATTTATATTGACAAGAGTAACGTTTCGGGTAGGCTGCGTTTTGGCTCTTCCCTGAGGGATCAGTGTTAGACTCCGATGCAGCAAAGCAGGTTTACTATATCCCTTCGACGATCATATTGAAGATGAAACACAGAAATTGCATCGGGAATCAATACAAAATTCACAATACCGATTTATATTGACGAGCGTAACGTGCGGGTAGGCTGCTTTTTGGCTCTACCCTGAGGGATCAGTGTTAGACTCCGATGCACCACAGCAGGTTTACTGTATCCCTTCGACGATCATATTGAAGATGAAACACAGAAATTGCATCGGGAATCAATACGAAATTCACAATACCGATTTATATTGACGAGAGTAACGTTTCGGGCAGTCTGGTTCTTTGGTTCTTCAATGGGGGCTCAGTGTTAGACTCCGATGCAGCAAAGCAGGTTCACTGAATCCCTTCGACCATCACATTGACGATGAAACACAGAAATTACATCGGGAATCAATACAAAATTTACAATGCCGATTTATATTGACGAGAGTAACGTTTCGGGTAGGCTGTTTTTTGGCTCTTCCCTGAGGGATCAATGTTAGACTCCGATGCACCACAGCAGGTTTACTGTATCCCTTCGATGATCGTATTGAAGATGAAACACAGAAATTGCATCGGGAATCAATACAAAATTCACAATACCGATTTATATTGACGAGAGTAACGTTTCGGGTAGGCTGCTTTTTGGCTCTTCCCTGAGGGATCAGTGTTAGACTCCGATGCACCACAGCAGGTTTACTGTATCCCTTCGACGATCATATTGAAGATGAAACACAGAAATTGCATCGGGAATCAATACAAATTTCACAATACCGATTTATATTGACGAGAGTAACGTTTCGGGCAGTCTGGTTCTTTGGTTCTTCCCTGGGGGCTCAGTGTTAGACTCCGATGCACCACAGCAGGTTTACTGTATCCCTTCGATGATCGTATTGGAGATGAAACACAGAAATTGCATCGGGAATCAATACAAAATTTACAATGCCGATTTATATTGACGAGAGTAACGTTTCGGGTAGGCTGTTTTTTGGCTCTTCCCTGAGGGATCAATGTTAGACTCCGATGCACCACAGCAGGTTTACTGTATCCCTTCGATGATCGTATTGAAGATGAAACACAGAAATTGCATCGGGAATCAATACAAAATTCACGATACCGATTTATATTGACGAGAGTAACGTTTCGGGTAGGCTGCTTTTTGGCTCTTCCCTGAGGGATCAGTATTAGACTCCGATGCAGCAAAGCAGGTTTACTGTATCCCTTCGACGATCATATTGAAGATGAAACACAGAAATTGCATCGGGAATCAATATAAAACTCACAATACGGATTTATATTGACGAGAGTAACGTTTCGGGCAGTCTGGTTCTTTGGTTCTTCCCTGGGGGCTCAGTGTTAGACTCCGATGCACCACAGCAGGTTTACTGTATCCCTTCGATGATCGTATTGAAGATGAAACACAGAAATTGCATCGGCAATCAATACAAAATTCACAATACCGATTTATATTGACGAGAGTAACGTTTCGGGTAGAATGCGTTTTGGCTCTTCCCTGAGGGATCAGTGTTAGACTCCGATGCACCACAGCAGGTTTACTGTATCCCTTCGACGATCATATTGAAGATGAAACACAGAAATTGCATCGGGAATCAATACAAAATTCACAATACCGATTTATATTGACGAGAGTAACGTTTCGGGCAGTCTGGTTCTTTTGTTCTTCCCTGAAGGTCTCAGTGTTAGACTCCGATGCACCACAGCAGGTTTTTCTGTATCCCTTCGATGATCGTATTGAAGATGAAACACAGAAATTGCATCGGGAATCAATACAAAATTCTCAATACCGATTTATATTGACGAGAGTAACGTTTCGGGTAGGCTGCTTTTTGGCTCTTCCCTGAGGGATCAATGTTAGACTCCGATGCACCACAGCAGGTTTACTGTATCCCTTCGATGATCGTATTGAAGATGAAACACAGAAATTGCATCGGGAATCAATACAAAATTTACAATACCGATTTATATTGACGAGAGTAACGTTTCGGGCAGTCTGGTCCTTTGGTTCTTCCCTGGGGGCTCAGCGTTAGACTCCGATGCAGCAAAGCAGGTTCACTGAATCCCTTCGACCATCACATTGACGATGAAACACAGAAATTACATCGGGAATCAATACAAATTTTACAATGCCGATTTATATTGAGGAGAGTAACGTTTCGGGTAGGCTGTTTTTTGGCTCATGCCTGAGGGATCAATGTTAGACTCCGATGCACCACACCAGGTTTACTGTATCCCTTCGATGATCGTATTGAAGATGAAACACAGAAATTGCATCGGGAATCAATACAATATTCACAATACCGATTTATATTGACGAGAGTAACGTTTCGAGTAGGCTGTTTTTTGGCTCTTCCCTGAGGGATCAATGTTATACTCCGATGCACCACAGCAGGTTTACTGAATCCCTTCGATGATTGTATTGAAGATGAAACACAGAAATTGCATCGGGAATCAATACAAAATTCACGATACCGATTTATATTGACAAGAGTAACGTTTCGGGTAGGCTGCGTTTTGGCTCTTCCCTGAGGGATCAGTGTTAGACTCCGATGCAGCAAAGCAGGTTTACTATATCCCTTCGACGATCATATTGAAGATGAAACACAGAAATTGCATCGGGAATCAATACAAAATTCACAATACCGATTTATATTGACGAGAGTAACGTGCGGGTAGGCTGCTTCTTGGCTCTACCCTGAGGGATCAGTGTTAGACTCCGATGCACCACAGCAGGTTTACTGTATCCCTTCGACGATCATATTGAAGATGAAACACAGAAATTGCATCGGGAATCAATACGAAATTCACAATACCGATTTATATTGACGAGAGTAACGTTTCGGGCAGTCTGGTTCTTTGGTTCTTCAATGGGGGCTCAGTGTTAGACTCCGATGCAGCAAAGCAGGTTCACTGAATCCCTTCGACCATCACATTGACGATGAAACACAGAAATTACATCGGGAATCAATACAAAATTTACAATGCCGATTTATATTGACGAGAGTAACGTTTCGGGTAGGCTGTTTTTTGGCTCTTCCCTGAGGGATCAATGTTAGACTCCGATGCACCACAGCAGGTTTACTGTATCCCTTCGATGATCGTATTGAAGATGAAACACAGAAATTGCATCGGGAATCAATACAAAATTCACAATACCGATTTATATTGACGAGAGTAACGTTTCGGGTAGGCTGCTTTTTGGCTCTTCCCTGAGGGATCAGTGTTAGACTCCGATGCACCACAGCAGGTTTACTGTATCCCTTCGACGATCATATTGAAGATGAAACACAGAAATTGCATCGGGAATCAATACAAATTTCACAATACCGATTTATATTGACGAGAGTAACGTTTCGGGCAGTCTGGTTCTTTGGTTCTTCCCTGGGGGCTCAGTGTTAGACTCCGATGCACCACAGCAGGTTTACTGTATCCCTTCGATGATCGTATTGGAGATGAAACACAGAAATTGCATCGGTAATCAATACAAAATTTACAATGCCGATTTATATTGACGAGAGTAACGTTTCGGGTAGGCTGTTTTTTGGCTCTTCCCTGAGGGATCAATGTTAGACTCCGATGCACCACAGCAGGTTTACTGTATCCCTTCGATGATCGTGTTGAAGATGAAACACAGAAATTGCATCGGGAATCAATACAAAATTCACAATACCGATTTATATTGACGAGAGTAACGTTTCGGGTAGGCTGCTTTTTGGCTCTTCCCTGAGGGATCAGTGTTAGACTCCGATGCACCACAGCAGGTTTACTGTATCCCTTCGACGATCATATTGAAGATGAACCACAGAAATTGCATCGGGAATCAATACAAATTTCACAATACCGATTTATATTGACGAGAGTAACGTTTCGGGCAGTCTGGTTCTTTGGTTCTTCCCTGGGGGCTCGAAACATCATGTCCAGACACTTTGGGATGATGATGGCATTGAAACAGAGGATGACAAGCGTAAAGCTGAAATACTAAACACCTTTTTCCAAAGCTGTTTCACAGAGGAAGACCGCACTGCAGTTCCTTCTCTAAATCCTCGCACCAACGAAAAAATGGCTGACATTGAAATAAGTGTCCAAGGAATAGAAAAGCAACTGGAATCACTCAACAGAGGAAAGTCCACTGGACCTGACGGGATACCAATTCGATTCTACACAGAGTACGCGAAAGAACTTGCCCCCCTTCTAACAGCCGTGTACCGCAAGTCTCTAGAGGAACAGAAGGTTCCAAATGATTGGAAAAGAGCACAGGTAGTCCCAGTCTTCAAGAAGGGTCGTCGAGCAGATGCGCAAAACTATAGACCTATCTCTCTGACGTCGATCTGTTGTAGAATTTTAGAACATGTCTTTTGCTCGAGTATCATGTCGTTTTTGGAAACTCAGAATCTACTATGTAGGAATCAACATGGATTCCGGAAACAGCGATCGTGTGAAACCCAACTCGCATTATTTGTTCATGAAACCCAGAAAATATTAGATACAGGCTCCCAGGTAGATGCCATTTTCCTTGACTTCCGGAAGGCGTTCGATACAGTTCCGCACTGTCGTCTGATAAACAAAGTAAGAGCCTACGGAATATCAGACCAGCTGTGTGGCTGGATTGAAGAGTTTTTAGCAAACAGAACACAGCATGTTGTTCTCAATGGAGAGACATCTACAGACGTTAAAGTAACCTCTGGCGTGCCACAGGGGAGTGTTATGGGACCATTGCTTTTCACAATATATATAAATGACCTAGTAGATAGTGTCGGAAGTTCCATGCGGCTTTTCGCGGATGATGCTGTAGTATACAGAGAAGTTGCAGCATTAGAAAATTGTAGCGAAATGCAGGAAGATCTGCAGCGGATAGGCACTTGGTGCAGGGAGTGGCAACTGACCCTTAACATAGACAAATGTAATGTATTGCGAATACATAGAAAGAAGGATCCTTTATTGTATGATTATATGATAGCGGAACAAACACTGGTAGCAGTTACTTCTGTAAAATATCTGGGAGTATGCGTGCGGAACGATTTGAAGTGGAATGATCATATAAAATTAATTGTTGGTAAGGCGGGTACCAGGTTGAGATTCATTGGGAGAGTCCTTAGAAAATGTAGTCCATCAACAAAGGAGGTGGCTTACAAAACACTCGTTCGACCTATACTTGAGTATTGCTCATCAGTGTGGGATCCGTACCAGATCGGGTTGACGGAGGAGATAGAGAAGATCCAAAGAAGAGCGGCGCGTTTCGTCACAGGGTTATTTGGTAACCGTGATAGCGTTACGGAGATGTTTAACAAACTCAAGTGGCAGACTCTGCAAGAGAGGCGCTCTGCATCGCGGTGTAGCTTGCTCGCCAGGTTTCGAGAGGGTGCGTTTCTGGATGAGGTATCGAATATATTGCTTCCCCCTACTTATACCTCCCGAGGAGATCACGAATGTAAAATTAGAGAGATTAGAGCGCGCACAGAGGCTTTCAGACAGTCGTTCTTCCCGCGAACCACACGCGACTGGAACAGGAAAGGGAGATAATGACAGTGGCACGTAAAGTGCCCTCCGCCACACACCGTCGGGTGGCTTGCGGAGTATAAATGTAGATGTAGATGTAGATGTAGATGTTAGACTCCGATGCACCACAGCAGGTTTACTGTATCCCTTCGATGATCGTATTGAAGATGAAACACAGAAATTGCATCGGGAATCAATACAAAATTCACAATACCGATTTATATTGACGAGAGTAACGTTTCGGGTAGGCTGTTTTTTGGCTCTTCCCTGAGGGATCAATGTTAGACTCCGATGCACCACAGCAGGTTTACTGTATCCCTTCGATGATCGTATTGAAGATGAAACACAGAAATTGCATCGGGAATCAATACAAAATTCACAATACCGATTTATATTGACGAGAGTAACGTTTCGGGTAGGCTGTTTTTTGGCTCTTCCCTGAGGGATCAATGTTAGACTCCGATGCACCACAGCAGGTTTACTGTATCCCTTCGATGATCGTATTGAAGATGAAACACAGAAATTGCATCGGGAATCAATACAAAATTCACGATACCGATTTATATTGACGAGAGTAACGTTTCGGGTAGGCTGCTTTTTGGCTCTTCCCTGAGGGATCAGTGTTAGACTCCGATGCAGCAAAGCAGGTTTACTGTATCCCTTCGACGATCATATTGAAGATGAAACACAGAAATTGCATCGGGAATCAATATAAAACTCACAATACGGATTTATATTGACGAGAGTAACGTTTCGGGCAGTCTGGTTCTTTGGTTCTTCCCTGGGGGCTCAGTGTTAGACTCCGATGCACCACAGCAGGTTTACTGTATCCCTTCGATGATCGTATTGAAGATGAAACACAGAAATTGCATCGGCAATCAATACAAAATTCACAATACCGATTTATATTGACGAGAGTAACGTTTCGGGTAGAATGCGTTTTGGCTCTTCCCTGAGGGATCAGTGTTAGACTCCGATGCACCACAGCAGGTTTACCGTATCCCTTCGACGATCATATTGAAGATGAAACACAGAAATTGCATCGGGAATCAATACAAAATTCACAATACCGATTTATATTGACGAGAGTAACGTTTCGGGCAGTCTGGTTCTTTGGTTCTTCACTGAAGGTCTCAGTGTTAGACTCCGATGCACCACAGCAGGTTTTTCTGTATCCCTTCGATGATCGTATTGAAGATGAAACACAGAAATTGCATCGGGAATCAATACAAAATTCTCAATACCGATTTATATTGACGAGAGTAACGTTTCGGGTAGGCTGCTTTTTGGCTCTTCCCTGAGGGATCAATGTTAGACTCCGATGCACCACAGCAGGTTTACTGTATCCCTTCGATTATCGTATTGAAGATGAAACACAGAAATTGCATCGGGAATCAATACAAAATTCACAATACCGATTTATATTGACGAGAGTAACGTTTCGGGCAGTCTGGTCCTTTGGTTCTTCCCTGGGGGCTCAGCGTTAGACTCCGATGCAGCAAAGCAGGTTCACTGAATCCCTTCGACCATCACATTGACGATGAAACACAGAAATTACATCGGGAATCAATACAAATTTTACAATGCCGATTTATATTGAGGAGAGTAACGTTTCGGGTAGGCTGTTTTTTGGCTCATGCCTGAGGGATCAATGTTAGACTCCGATGCACCACACCAGGTTTACTGTATCCCTTCGATGATCGTATTGAAGATGAAACACAGAAATTGCATCGGGAATCAATACAATATTCACAATACCGATTTATATTGACGAGAGTAACGTTTCGAGTAGGCTGTTTTTTGGCTCTTCCCTGAGGGATCAATGTTATACTCCGATGCACCACAGCAGGTTTACTGAATCCCTTCGATGATTGTATTGAAGATGAAACACAGAAATTGCATCGGGAATCAATACAAAATTCACGATACCGATTTATATTGACAAGAGTAACGTTTCGGGTAGGCTGCGTTTTGGCTCTTCCCTGAGGGATCAGTGTTAGACTCCGATGCAGCAAAGCAGGTTTACTATATCCCTTCGACGATCATATTGAAGATGAAACACAGAAATTGCATCGGGAATCAATACAAAATTCACAATACCGATTTATATTGACGAGAGTAACGTGCGGGTAGGCTGCTTCTTGGCTCTACCCTGAGGGATCAGTGTTAGACTCCGATGCACCACAGCAGGTTTACTGTATCCCTTCGACGATCATATTGAAGATGAAACACAGAAATTGCATCGGGAATCAATACGAAATTCACAATACCGATTTATATTGACGAGAGTAACGTTTCGGGCAGTCTGGTTCTTTGGTTCTTCAATGGGGGCTCAGTGTTAGACTCCGATGCAGCAAAGCAGGTTCACTGAATCCCTTCGACCATCACATTGACGATGAAACACAGAAATTACATCGGGAATCAATACAAAATTTACAATGCCGATTTATATTGACGAGAGTAACGTTTCGGGTAGGCTGTTTTTTGGCTCTTCCCTGAGGGATCAATGTTAGACTCCGATGCACCACAGCAGGTTTACTGTATCCCTTCGATGATCGTATTGAAGATGAAACACAGAAATTGCATCGGGAATCAATACAAAATTCACAATACCGATTTATATTGACGAGAGTAACGTTTCGGGTAGGCTGCTTTTTGGCTCTTCCCTGAGGGATCAGTGTTAGACTCCGATGCACCACAGCAGGTTTACTGTATCCCTTCGACGATCATATTGAAGATGAAACACAGAAATTGCATCGGGAATCAATACAAATTTCACAATACCGATTTATATTGACGAGAGTAACGTTTCGGGCAGTCTGGTTCTTTGGTTCTTCCCTGGGGGCTCAGTGTTAGACTCCGATGCACCACAGCAGGTTTACTGTATCCCTTCGATGATCGTATTGGAGATGAAACACAGAAATTGCATCGGTAATCAATACAAAATTTACAATGCCGATTTATATTGACGAGAGTAACGTTTCGGGTAGGCTGTTTTTTGGCTCTTCCCTGAGGGATCAATGTTAGACTCCGATGCACCACAGCAGGTTTACTGTATCCCTTCGATGATCGTGTTGAAGATGAAACACAGAAATTGCATCGGGAATCAATACAAAATTCACAATACCGATTTATATTGACGAGAGTAACGTTTCGGGTAGGCTGCTTTTTGGCTCTTCCCTGAGGGATCAGTGTTAGACTCCGATGCACCACAGCAGGTTTACTGTATCCCTTCGACGATCATATTGAAGATGAACCACAGAAATTGCATCGGGAATCAATACAAATTTCACAATACCGATTTATATTGACGAGAGTAACGTTTCGGGCAGTCTGGTTCTTTGGTTCTTCCCTGGGGGCTCGAAACATCATGTCCAGACACTTTGGGATGATGATGGCATTGAAACAGAGGATGACAAGCGTAAAGCTGAAATACTAAACACCTTTTTCCAAAGCTGTTTCACAGAGGAAGACCGCACTGCAGTTCCTTCTCTAAATCCTCGCACCAACGAAAAAATGGCTGACATTGAAATAAGTGTCCAAGGAATAGAAAAGCAACTGGAATCACTCAACAGAGGAAAGTCCACTGGACCTGACGGGATACCAATTCGATTCTACACAGAGTACGCGAAAGAACTTGCCCCCCTTCTAACAGCCGTGTACCGCAAGTCTCTAGAGGAACAGAAGGTTCCAAATGATTGGAAAAGAGCACAGGTAGTCCCAGTCTTCAAGAAGGGTCGTCGAGCAGATGCGCAAAACTATAGACCTATCTCTCTGACGTCGATCTGTTGTAGAATTTTAGAACATGTCTTTTGCTCGAGTATCATGTCGTTTTTGGAAACTCAGAATCTACTATGTAGGAATCAACATGGATTCCGGAAACAGCGATCGTGTGAAACCCAACTCGCATTATTTGTTCATGAAACCCAGAAAATATTAGATACAGGCTCCCAGGTAGATGCCATTTTCCTTGACTTCCGGAAGGCGTTCGATACAGTTCCGCACTGTCGTCTGATAAACAAAGTAAGAGCCTACGGAATATCAGACCAGCTGTGTGGCTGGATTGAAGAGTTTTTAGCAAACAGAACACAGCATGTTGTTCTCAATGGAGAGACATCTACAGACGTTAAAGTAACCTCTGGCGTGCCACAGGGGAGTGTTATGGGAACATTGCTTTTCACAATATATATAAATGACCTAGTAGATAGTGTCGGAAGTTCCATGCGGCTTTTCGCGGATGATGCTGTAGTATACAGAGAAGTTGCAGCATTAGAAAATTGTAGCGAAATGCAGGAAGATCTGCAGCGGATAGGCACTTGGTGCAGGGAGTGGCAACTGACCCTTAACATAGACAAATGTAATGTATTGCGAATACATAGAAAGAAGGATCCTTTATTGTATGATTATATGATAGCGGAACAAACACTGGTAGCAGTTACTTCTGTAAAATATCTGGGAGTATGCGTGCGGAACGATTTGAAGTGGAATGATCATATAAAATTAATTGTTGGTAAGGCGGGTACCAGGTTGAGATTCATTGGGAGAGTCCTTAGAAAATGTAGTCCATCAACAAAGGAGGTGGCTTACAAAACACTCGTTCGACCTATACTTGAGTATTGCTCATCAGTGTGGGATCCGTACCAGATCGGGTTGACGGAGGAGATAGAGAAGATCCAAAGAAGAGCGGCGCGTTTCGTCACAGGGTTATTTGGTAACCGTGATAGCGTTACGGAGATGTTTAACAAACTCAAGTGGCAGACTCTGCAAGAGAGGCGCTCTGCATCGCGGTGTAGCTTGCTCGCCAGGTTTCGAGAGGGTGCGTTTCTGGATGAGGTATCGAATATATTGCTTCCCCCTACTTATACCTCCCGAGGAGATCACGAATGTAAAATTAGAGAGATTAGAGCGCGCACAGAGGCTTTCAGACAGTCGTTCTTCCCGCGAACCACACGCGACTGGAACAGGAAAGGGAGATAATGACAGTGGCACGTAAAGTGCCCTCCGCCACACACCGTCGGGTGGCTTGCGGAGTATAAATGTAGATGTAGATGTAGATGTAGATGTTAGACTCCGATGCACCACAGCAGGTTTACTGTATCCCTTCGATGATCGTATTGAAGATGAAACACAGAAATTGCATCGGGAATCAATACAAAATTCACAATACCGATTTATATTGACGAGAGTAACGTTTCGGGTAGGCTGTTTTTTGGCTCTTCCCTGAGGGATCAATGTTAGACTCCGATGCACCACAGCAGGTTTACTGTATCCCTTCGATGATCGTATTGAAGATGAAACACAGAAATTGCATCGGGAATCAATACAAAATTCACAATACCGATTTATATTGACGAGAGTAACGTTTCGGGTAGGCTGTTTTTTGGCTCTTCCCTGAGGGATCAATGTTAGACTCCGATGCACCACAGCAGGTTTACTGTATCCCTTCGATGATCGTATTGAAGATGAAACACAGAAATTGCATCGGGAATCAATACAAAATTCACGATACCGATTTATATTGACGAGAGTAACGTTTCGGGTAGGCTGCTTTTTGGCTCTTCCCTGAGGGATCAGTGTTAGACTCCGATGCAGCAAAGCAGGTTTACTGTATCCCTTCGACGATCATATTGAAGATGAAACACAGAAATTGCATCGGGAATCAATATAAAACTCACAATACGGATTTATATTGACGAGAGTAACGTTTCGGGCAGTCTGGTTCTTTGGTTCTTCCCTGGGGGCTCAGTGTTAGACTCCGATGCACCACAGCAGGTTTACTGTATCCCTTCGATGATCGTATTGAAGATGAAACACAGAAATTGCATCGGCAATCAATACAAAATTCACAATACCGATTTATATTGACGAGAGTAACGTTTCGGGTAGAATGCGTTTTGGCTCTTCCCTGAGGGATCAGTGTTAGACTCCGATGCACCACAGCAGGTTTACCGTATCCCTTCGACGATCATATTGAAGATGAAACACAGAAATTGCATCGGGAATCAATACAAAATTCACAATACCGATTTATATTGACGAGAGTAACGTTTCGGGCAGTCTGGTTCTTTGGTTCTTCACTGAAGGTCTCAGTGTTAGACTCCGATGCACCACAGCAGGTTTTTCTGTATCCCTTCGATGATCGTATTGAAGATGAAACACAGAAATTGCATCGGGAATCAATACAAAATTCTCAATACCGATTTATATTGACGAGAGTAACGTTTCGGGTAGGCTGCTTTTTGGCTCTTCCCTGAGGGATCAATGTTAGACTCCGATGCACCACAGCAGGTTTACTGTATCCCTTCGATTATCGTATTGAAGATGAAACACAGAAATTGCATCGGGAATCAATACAAAATTCACAATACCGATTTATATTGACGAGAGTAACGTTTCGGGCAGTCTGGTCCTTTGGTTCTTCCCTGGGGGCTCAGCGTTAGACTCCGATGCAGCAAAGCAGGTTCACTGAATCCGTTCGACCATCACATTGACGATGAAACACAGAAATTACATAGGGGAATCAATACAAAATTTACAATGCCGATTTATATTGAGGAGAGTAACGTTTCGGGTAGGCTGTTTTTTGGCTCATCCCTGAGGGATCAATGTTAGACTCCGATGCACCACACCAGGTTTACTGTATCCCTTCGATGATCGTATTGAAGATGAAACACAGAAATTGCATCGGGAATCAATACAAAATTCACAATACCGATTTATATTGACGAGAGTAACGTTTCGAGTAGGCTGTTTTTTGGCTCTTCCCTGAGGGATCAATGTTATACTCTGATGCACCACAGCAGGTTTACTGAATCCCTTCGATGATTGTATTGAAGATGAAACACAGAAATTGCATCGGGAATCAATACAAAATTCACGATACCGATTTATATTGACGAGAGTAACGTTTCGGGTAGGCTGCTCTTTGGCTCTTCCCTGAGGGATCAGTGTTAGACTCCGATGCAGCAAAGCAGGTTTACTGTATCCCTTCCACGATCATATTGAAGATGAAACACAGAAATTGCATCGGGAATCAATATAAAATTCACAATACCGATTTATATTGACGAGAGTAACGTTTCGGGCAGTCTGGTTCTTTGGATCTTCCCTGGGGGCTCAGTGTTAGACTCCGATGCACCACAGCAGGTTTACTGTATCCCTTCGATGATCGTATTGAAGATGAAACACAGAAATTGCATCGGGAATCAATACAAAATTCACAATACCGATTTATATTGACAAGAGTAACGTTTCGGGTAGGCTGTTTTTTGGCTCTTCCCTGAGGGATCAGTGTTAGACTCCGATGCAGCTAAGCAGGTTTACTATATCCCTTCGACGATCATATTGAAGATGAAACACAGAAATTGCATCGGGAATCAATACAAAATTCACAATACCGATTTATATTGACGAGAGTAACGTGCGGGTAGGCTGCTTTTTGGCTCTACCCTGAGGGATCAGTGTTAGACTCCGATGCACCACAGCAGGTTTACTGTATCCCTTCGACGATCATATTGAAGATGAAACACAGAAATTGCATCGGGAATCAATATAAAACTCACAATACGGATTTATATTGACGAGAGTAACGTTTCGGGCAGTCTGGTTCTTTGGTTCTTCCCTGGGGGCTCAGTGTTAGACTCCGATGCACCACAGCAGGTTTACTGTATCCCTTCGATGATCGTATTGAAGATGAAACACAGAAATTGCATCGGCAATCAATACAAAATTCACAATACCGATTTATATTGACGAGAGTAACGTTTCGGGTAGAATGCGTTTTGGCTCTTCCCTGAGGGATCAGTGTTAGACTCCGATGCACCACAGCAGGTTTACTGTATCCCTTCGACGATCATATTGAAGATGAAACACAGAAATTGCATCGGGAATCAATACAAAATTCACAATACCGATTTATATTGACGAGAGTAACGTGCGGGTAGGCTGCTTTTTGGCTCTACCCTGAGGGATCAGTGTTAGACTCCGATGCACCACAGCAGGTTTACTGTATCCCTTCGACGATCATATTGAAGATGAAACACAGAAATTGC
The DNA here is from genome assembly GCF_023864275.1 of Schistocerca cancellata. Lineage (NCBI taxonomy): Eukaryota > Metazoa > Arthropoda > Insecta > Orthoptera > Acrididae > Schistocerca > Schistocerca cancellata. The sequence continues at coordinate 186,239,284 of NC_064635.1, forward strand.
ATCGGGAATCAATATAAAACTCACAATACGGATTTATATTGACGAGAGTAACGTTTCGGGCAGTCTGGTCCTTTGGTTCTTCCCTGGGGGCTCAGCGTTAGACTCCGATGGAGCAAAGCAGGTTCACTGAATCCCTTCGACCATCACATTGACGATGAAACACAGAAATTACATCGGGAATCAATACAAATTTTACAATGCCGATTTATATTGAGGAGAGTAACGTTTCGGGTAGGCTGTTTTTTGGCTCATGCCTGAGGGATCAATGTTAGACTCCGATGCACCACACCAGGTTTACTGTATCCCTTCGATGATCGTATTGAAGATGAAACACAGAAATTGCATCGGGAATCAATACAATATTCACAATACCGATTTATATTGACGAGAGTAACGTTTCGAGTAGGCTGTTTTTTGGCTCTTCCCTGAGGGATCAATGTTATACTCCGATGCACCACAGCAGGTTTACTGAATCCCTTCGATGATTGTATTGAAGATGAAACACAGAAATTGCATCGGGAATCAATACAAAATTCACGATACCGATTTATATTGACAAGAGTAACGTTTCGGGTAGGCTGCGTTTTGGCTCTTCCCTGAGGGATCAGTGTTAGACTCCGATGCAGCAAAGCAGGTTTACTATATCCCTTCGACGATCATATTGAAGATGAAACACAGAAATTGCATCGGGAATCAATACAAAATTCACAATACCGATTTATATTGACGAGAGTAACGTGCGGGTAGGCTGCTTCTTGGCTCTACCCTGAGGGATCAGTGTTAGACTCCGATGCACCACAGCAGGTTTACTGTATCCCTTCGACGATCATATTGAAGATGAAACACAGAAATTGCATCGGGAATCAATACGAAATTCACAATACCGATTTATATTGACGAGAGTAACGTTTCGGGCAGTCTGCTTCTTTGGTTCTTCAATGGGGGCTCAGTGTTAGACTCCGTTGCAGCAAAGCAGGTTCACTGAATCCCTTCGACCATCACATTGACGATGAAACACAGAAATTACATCGGGAATCAATACAAAATTTACAATGCCGATTTATATTGACGAGAGTAACGTTTCGGGTAGGCTGTTTTTTGGCTCTTCCCTGAGGGATCAATGTTAGACTCCGATGCACCACAGCAGGTTTACTGTATCCCTTCGATGATCGTATTGAAGATGAAACACAGAAATTGCATCGGGAATCAATACAAAATTCACAATACCGATTTATATTGACGAGAGTAACGTTTCGGGTAGGCTGCTTTTTGGCTCTTCCCTGAGGGATCAGTGTTAGACTCCGATGCACCACAGCAGGTTTACTGTATCCCTTCGACGATCATATTGAAGATGAAACACAGAAATTGCATCGGGAATCAATACAAATTTCACAATACCGATTTATATTGACGAGAGTAACGTTTCGGGCAGTCTGGTTCTTTGGTTCTTCCCTGGGGGCTCAGTGTTAGACTCCGATGCACCACATCAGGTTTACTGTATCCCTTCGATGATCGTATTGGAGATGAAACACAGAAATTGCATCGGTAATCAATACAAAATTTACAATGCCGATTTATATTGACGAGAGTAACGTTTCGGGTAGGCTGTTTTTTGGCTCTTCCCTGAGGGATCAATGTTAGACTCCGATGCACCACAGCAGGTTTACTGTATCCCTTCGATGATCGTGTTGAAGATGAAACACAGAAATTGCATCGGGAATCAATACAAAATTCACAATACCGATTTATATTGACGAGAGTAACGTTTCGGGTAGGCTGCTTTTTGGCTCTTCCCTGAGGGATCAGTGTTAGACTCCGATGCACCACAGCAGGTTTACTGTATCCCTTCGACGATCATATTGAAGATGAACCACAGAAATTGCATCGGGAATCAATACAAATTTCACAATACCGATTTATATTGACGAGAGTAACGTTTCGGGCAGTCTGGTTCTTTGGTTCTTCCCTGGGGGCTCGAAACATCATGTCCAGACACTTTGGGATGATGATGGCATTGAAACAGAGGATGACAAGCGTAAAGCTGAAATACTAAACACCTTTTTCCAAAGCTGTTTCACAGAGGAAGACCGCACTGCAGTTCCTTCTCTAAATCCTCGCACCAACGAAAAAATGGCTGACATTGAAATAAGTGTCCAAGGAATAGAAAAGCAACTGGAATCACTCAACAGAGGAAAGTCCACTGGACCTGACGGGATACCAATTCGATTCTACACAGAGTACGCGAAAGAACTTGCCCCCCTTCTAACAGCCGTGTACCGCAAGTCTCTAGAGGAACAGAAGGTTCCAAATGATTGGAAAAGAGCACAGGTAGTCCCAGTCTTCAAGAAGGGTCGTCGAGCAGATGCGCAAAACTATAGACCTATCTCTCTGACGTCGATCTGTTGTAGAATTTTAGAACATGTCTTTTGCTCGAGTATCATGTCGTTTTTGGAAACTCAGAATCTACTATGTAGGAATCAACATGGATTCCGGAAACAGCGATCGTGTGAAACCCAACTCGCATTATTTGTTCATGAAACCCAGAAAATATTAGATACAGGCTCCCAGGTAGATGCCATTTTCCTTGACTTCCGGAAGGCGTTCGATACAGTTCCGCACTGTCGTCTGATAAACAAAGTAAGAGCCTACGGAATATCAGACCAGCTGTGTGGCTGGATTGAAGAGTTTTTAGCAAACAGAACACAGCATGTTGTTCTCAATGGAGAGACATCTACAGACGTTAAAGTAACCTCTGGCGTGCCACAGGGGAGTGTTATGGGAACATTGCTTTTCACAATATATATAAATGACCTAGTAGATAGTGTCGGAAGTTCCATGCGGCTTTTCGCGGATGATGCTGTAGTATACAGAGAAGTTGCAGCATTAGAAAATTGTAGCGAAATGCAGGAAGATCTGCAGCGGATAGGCACTTGGTGCAGGGAGTGGCAACTGACCCTTAACATAGACAAATGTAATGTATTGCGAATACATAGAAAGAAGGATCCTTTATTGTATGATTATATGATAGCGGAACAAACACTGGTAGCAGTTACTTCTGTAAAATATCTGGGAGTATGCGTGCGGAACGATTTGAAGTGGAATGATCATATAAAATTAATTGTTGGTAAGGCGGGTACCAGGTTGAGATTCATTGGGAGAGTCCTTAGAAAATGTAGTCCATCAACAAAGGAGGTGGCTTACAAAACACTCGTTCGACCTATACTTGAGTATTGCTCATCAGTGTGGGATCCGTACCAGATCGGGTTGACGGAGGAGATAGAGAAGATCCAAAGAAGAGCGGCGCGTTTCGTCACAGGGTTATTTGGTAACCGTGATAGCGTTACGGAGATGTTTAACAAACTCAAGTGGCAGACTCTGCAAGAGAGGCGCTCTGCATCGCGGTGTAGCTTGCTCGCCAGGTTTCGAGAGGGTGCGTTTCTGGATGAGGTATCGAATATATTGCTTCCCCCTACTTATACCTCCCGAGGAGATCACGAATGTAAAATTAGAGAGATTAGAGCGCGCACAGAGGCTTTCAGACAGTCGTTCTTCCCGCGAACCACACGCGACTGGAACAGGAAAGGGAGATAATGACAGTGGCACGTAAAGTGCCCTCCGCCACACACCGTCGGGTGGCTTGCGGAGTATAAATGTAGATGTAGATGTAGATGTAGATGTTAGACTCCGATGCACCACAGCAGGTTTACTGTATCCCTTCGATGATCGTATTGAAGATGAAACACAGAAATTGCATCGGGAATCAATACAAAATTCACAATACCGATTTATATTGACGAGAGTAACGTTTCGGGTAGGCTGTTTTTTGGCTCTTCCCTGAGGGATCAATGTTAGACTCCGATGCACCACAGCAGGTTTACTGTATCCCTTCGATGATCGTATTGAAGATGAAACACAGAAATTGCATCGGGAATCAATACAAAATTCACAATACCGATTTATATTGACGAGAGTAACGTTTCGGGTAGGCTGTTTTTTGGCTCTTCCCTGAGGGATCAATGTTAGACTCCGATGCACCACAGCAGGTTTACTGTATCCCTTCGATGATCGTATTGAAGATGAAACACAGAAATTGCATCGGGAATCAATACAAAATTCACGATACCGATTTATATTGACGAGAGTAACGTTTCGGGTAGGCTGCTTTTTGGCTCTTCCCTGAGGGATCAGTGTTAGACTCCGATGCAGCAAAGCAGGTTTACTGTATCCCTTCGACGATCATATTGAAGATGAAACACAGAAATTGCATCGGGAATCAATATAAAACTCACAATACGGATTTATATTGACGAGAGTAACGTTTCGGGCAGTCTGGTTCTTTGGTTCTTCCCTGGGGACTCAGTGTTAGACTCCGATGCACCACAGCAGGTTTACTGTATCCCTTCGATGATCGTATTGAAGATGAAACACAGAAATTGCATCGGCAATCAATACAAAATTCACAATACCGATTTATATTGACGAGAGTAACGTTTCGGGTAGAATGCGTTTTGGCTCTTCCCTGAGGGATCAGTGTTAGACTCCGATGCACCACAGCAGGTTTACCGTATCCCTTCGACGATCATATTGAAGATGAAACACAGAAATTGCATCGGGAATCAATACAAAATTCACAATACCGATTTATATTGACGAGAGTAACGTTTCGGGCAGTCTGGTTCTTTGGTTCTTCACTGAAGGTCTCAGTGTTAGACTCCGATGCACCACAGCAGGTTTTTCTGTATCCCTTCGATGATCGTATTGAAGATGAAACACAGAAATTGCATCGGGAATCAATACAAAATTCTCAATACCGATTTATATTGACGAGAGTAACGTTTCGGGTAGGCTGCTTTTTGGCTCTTCCCTGAGGGATCAATGTTAGACTCCGATGCACCACAGCAGGTTTACTGTATCCCTTCGATTATCGTATTGAAGATGAAACACAGAAATTGCATCGGGAATCAATACAAAATTCACAATACCGATTTATATTGACGAGAGTAACGTTTCGGGCAGTCTGGTCCTTTGGTTCTTCCCTGGGGGCTCAGCGTTAGACTCCGATGCAGCAAAGCAGGTTCACTGAATCCGTTCGACCATCACATTGACGATGAAACACAGAAATTACATAGGGGAATCAATACAAAATTTACAATGCCGATTTATATTGAGGAGAGTAACGTTTCGGGTAGGCTGTTTTTTGGCTCATCCCTGAGGGATCAATGTTAGACTCCGATGCACCACACCAGGTTTACTGTATCCCTTCGATGATCGTATTGAAGATGAAACACAGAAATTGCATCGGGAATCAATACAAAATTCACAATACCGATTTATATTGACGAGAGTAACGTTTCGAGTAGGCTGTTTTTTGGCTCTTCCCTGAGGGATCAATGTTATACTCCGATGCACCACAGCAGGTTTACTGAATCCCTTCGATGATTGTATTGAAGATGAAACACAGAAATTGCATCGGGAATCAATACAAAATTCACGATACCGATTTATATTGACGAGAGTAACGTTTCGGGTAGGCTGCTCTTTGGCTCTTCCCTGAGGGATCAGTGTTAGACTCCGATGCAGCAAAGCAGGTTTACTGTATCCCTTCCACGATCATATTGAAGATGAAACACAGAAATTGCATCGGGAATCAATATAAAATTCACAATACCGATTTATATTGACGAGAGTAACGTTTCGGGCAGTCTGGTTCTTTGGATCTTCCCTGGGGGCTCAGTGTTAGACTCCGATGCACCACAGCAGGTTTACTGTATCCCTTCGATGATCGTATTGAAGATGAAACACAGAAATTGCATCGGGAATCAATACAAAATTCACAATACCGATTTATATTGACAAGAGTAACGTTTCGGGTAGGCTGTTTTTTGGCTCTTCCCTGAGGGATCAGTGTTAGACTCCGATGCAGCAAAGCAGGTTTACTATATCCCTTCGACGATCATATTGAAGATGAAACACAGAAATTGCATCGGGAATCAATACAAAATTCACAATACCGATTTATATTGACGAGAGTAACGTGCGGGTAGGCTGCTTTTTGGCTCTACCCTGAGGGATCAGTGTTAGACTCCGATGCACCACAGCAGGTTTACTGTATCCCTTCGACGATCATATTGAAGATGAAACACAGAAATTGCATCGGGAATCAATACGAAATTCACAATACCGATTTATATTGACGAGAGTAAACTTTCGGGCAGTCTGGTTCTTTGGTTCTTCAATGGGGGCTCAGTGTTAGACTCCGATGCAGCAAAGCAGGTTCGCTGAATCCCTTCGACCATCACATTGACGATGAAACACAGAAATTACATCGGGAATCAATACAAAATTTACAATGCCGATTTATATTGACGAGAGTAACGTTTCGGGTAGGCTGTTTTTTGGCTCTTCCCTGAGGGATCAATGTTAGACTCCGATGCACCACAGCAGGTTTACTGTATCCCTTCGATGATCGTATTGAAGATGAAACACAGAAATTGCATCGGGAATCAATACAAAATTCACAATACCGATTTATATTGACGAGAGTAACGTTTCGGGTAGGCTGCTTTTTGGCTCTTCCCTGAGGGATCAGTGTTAGACTCCGATGCACCACAGCAGGTTTACTGTATCCCTTCGACGATCATATTGAAGATGAAACACAGAAATTGCATCGGGAATCAATACAAATTTCACAATACCGATTTATATTGACGAGAGTAACGTTTCGGGCAGTCTGGTTCTTTGGTTCTTCCCTGGGGGCTCAGTGTTAGACTCCGATGCATCACAGCAGGTTTACTGTATCCCTTCGATGATCGTATTGGAGATGAAACACAGAAATTGCATCGGGAATCAATACAAAATTCACAATACCGATTTATATTGACGAGAGTAACGTTTCGGGTAGGCTGTTTTTTGGCTCTTCCCTGAGGGATCAATGTTAGACTCCGATGCACCACAGCAGGTTTACTGTATCCCTTCGATGATCGTATTGAAGATGAAACACAGAAATTGCATCGGGAATCAATACAAAATTCACAATAGCGATTTATATTGACGAGAGTAACGTTTCGGGTAGGCTGTTTTTTGGCTCTTCCCTGAGGGATCAATGTTAGACTCCGATGCACCACAGCAGGTTTACTGTATCCCTTCGATGATCGTATTGAAGATGAAACACAGAAATTGCATCGGGAATCAATACAAAATTCACGATACCGATTTATATTGACGAGAGTAACGTTTCGGGTAGGCTGCTTTTTGGCTCTTCCCTGAGGGATCAGTGTTAGACTCCGATGCAGCAAAGCAGGTTTACTGTATCCCTTCGACGATCATATTGAAGATGAAACACAGAAATTGCATCGGGAATCAATATAAAACTCACAATACCGATTTATATTGACGAGAGTAAGGTTTGGGCAGTCTGGTTCTTTGGTTCTTCCCTGGGGGCTCAGTGTTAGACTCCGATGCACCACAGCAAGTTTACTGTATCCCTTCGATGATCGTATTGAAGATGAAACACAGAAATTGCATCGGCAATCAATACAAAATTCACAATACCGATTTATATTGACGAGAGTAACGTTTCGGGTAGAATGCGTTTTGGCTCTTCCCTGAGGGATCAGTGTTAGACTCCGATGCACCACAGCAGGTTTACTGTATCCCTTCGACGATCATATTGAAGATGAAACACAGAAATTGCATCGGGAATCAATACAAAATTCACAAGACCGATTTATATTGACGAGAGTAACGTTTCGGGTAGGCTGCTTTTTGGCTCTTCCCTGAGGATTCAGTGTTAGACTCCGATGCACCACAGCAGCTTTACTGTATCCCTTCGATGATCGTATTGAAGATGAAACACAGAAATTGCATCGGGAATCAATACAAAATTCACAATACCGATTTATATTGACGAGAGTAACGTTTCGGGTAGGCTGCTTTTTGGCTCTTCCCTGAGGGATCAGTGTTAGACTCCGATGCAGTAAAGCAGGTTTAATGTATCCCTTCGACGATCATATTTAAGATGAAACACAGAAATTGCATCGGGAATCAATACAAAATTCACAATACCGATTTATATTGACGAGAGTAACGTTTCGGGCAGTCTGGTTCTTTGGTTCTTCCCTGAGGGATCAGTGTTAGACTCAGATGCACCACACAGGTTTACTGTATCCCTTCGACGATCATATTGAAGATGAAATACAGAAATTGCATCGGGAATCAATACAAAATTCACAATACCGATTTATATTGACGAGAGTAACGTTTCGGGCAGTCTGGTTCTTTGGTTATTCCCTAGGGGCTCAGTGTTAGACTCCGATGCACCACAGCAGGTTTACTGTATCCTTTCGACGATCATATTGAAGATGAAACACAGAAATTGCATCGGGAATCAATACAAAATTCACAATACCGATTTATATTGACGAGAGTAACGTTTCGGGCAGTCTGGTTCTTTGGTTCTTCCCTGTGGGCTCAGTGTGAGACTCCAATGCACCACAGCAGGTTTACTGTATCCCTTCGATGATCGTATTGAAGATGAAACACAGAAATTGCATCGGGAATCAATACAAAATTCACAATACCGATTTATATTGACGAGAGTAACGTTTCGGGTAGGCTGCTTTTTGGCTCTTCCCTGAGGAATCAGTGTTAGACTCCGATGCAGCAAAGCAGGTTTACTGTATCCCTTCGACGATCATATTGAAGATGAAACACAGAAATTGCATCGGGAATCAATACAAAATTCTCAATACCGATTTATATTGACGAGAGTAACGTTTCGGGTAGGCTGCTTTTTGGCTCTTCCCTGAGGGATCAATGTTAGACTCCGATGCACCACAGCAGGTTTACTGTATCCCTTCGATTATCGTATTGAAGATGAAACACAGAAATTGCATCGGGAATCAATACAAAATTCACAATACCGATTTATATTGACGAGAGTAACGTTTCGGGCGGTCTGGTCCTTTGGTTCTTCCCTGGGGGCTCAGCGTTAGACTCCGATGCAGCAAAGCAGGTTCACTGAATCCGTTCGACCATCACATTGACGATGAAACACAGAAATTACATAGGGGAATCAATACAAAATTTACAATGCCGATTTATATTGAGGAGAGTAACGTTTCGGGTAGGCTGTTTTTTGGCTCATCCCTGAGGGATCAATGTTAGACTCCGATGCACCACACCAGGTTTACTGTATCCCTTCGATGATCGTATTGAAGATGAAACACAGAAATTGCATCGGGAATCAATACAAAATTCACAATACCGATTTATATTGACGAGAGTAACGTTTCGAGTAGGCTGTTTTTTGGCTCTTCCCTGAGGGATCAATGTTATACTCCGATGCACCACAGCAGGTTTACTGAATCCCTTCGATGACTGTATTGAAGATGAAACACAGAAATTGCATCGGGAATCAATACAAAATTCACGATACCGATTTATATTGACGAGAGTAACGTTTCGGGTAGGCTGCTCTTTGGCTCTTCCCTGAGGGATCAGTGTTAGACTCCGATGCAGCAAAGCAGGTTTACTGTATCCCTTCCACGATCATATTGAAGATGAAACACAGAAATTGCATCGGGAATCAATATAAAATTCACAATACCGATTTATATTGACGAGAGTAACGTTTCGGGCAGTCTGGTTCTTTGGATCTTCCCTGGGGGCTCAGTGTTAGACTCCGATGCACCACAGCAGGTTTACTGTATCCCTTCGATGATCGTATTGAAGATGAAACACAGAAATTGCATCGGGAATCAATACAAAATTCACAATACCGATTTATATTGACAAGAGTAACGTTTCGGGTAGGCTGTTTTTTGGCTCTTCCCTGAGGGATCAGTGTTAGACTCCGATGCAGCAAAGCAGGTTTACTATATCCCTTCGACGATCATATTGAAGATGAAACACAGAAATTGCATCGGGAATCAATACAAAATTCACAATACCGATTTATATTGACGAGAGTAACGTGCGGGTAGGCTGCTTTTTGGCTCTACCCTGAGGGATCAGTGTTAGACTCCGATGCACCACAGCAGGTTTACTGTATCCCTTCGACGATCATATTGAAGATGAAACACAGAAATTGCATCGGGAATCAATACGAAATTCACAATACCGATTTATATTGACGAGAGTAAACTTTCGGGCAGTCTGGTTCTTTGGTTCTTCAATGGGGGCTCAGTGTTAGACTCCGATGCAGCAAAGCAGGTTCGCTGAATCCCTTCGACCATCACATTGACGATGAAACACAGAAATTACATCGGGAATCAATACAAAATTTACAATGCCGATTTATATTGACGAGAGTAACGTTTCGGGTAGGCTGTTTTTTGGCTCTTCCCTGAGGGATCAATGTTAGACTCCGATGCACCACAGCAGGTTTACTGTATCCCTTCGATGATCGTATTGAAGATGAAACACAGAAATTGCATCGGGAATCAATACAAAATTCACAATACCGATTTATATTGACGAGAGTAACGTTTCGGGTAGGCTGCTTTTTGGCTCTTCCCTGAGGGATCAGTGTTAGACTCCGATGCACCACAGCAGGTTTACTGTATCCCTTCGACGATCATATTGAAGATGAAACACAGAAATTGCATCGGGAATCAATACAAATTTCACAATACCGATTTATATTGACGAGAGTAACGTTTCGGGCAGTCTGGTTCTTTGGTTCTTCCCTGGGGGCTCAGTGTTAGACTCCGATGCATCACAGCAGGTTTACTGTATCCCTTCGATGATCGTATTGGAGATGAAACACAGAAATTGCATCGGGAATCAATACAAAATTCACAATACCGATTTATATTGACGAGAGTAACGTTTCGGGTAGGCTGTTTTTTGGCTCTTCCCTGAGGGATCAATGTTAGACTCCGATGCACCACAGCAGGTTTACTGTATCCCTTCGATGATCGTATTGAAGATGAAACACAGAAATTGCATCGGGAATCAATACAAAATTCACAATAGCGATTTATATTGACGAGAGTAACGTTTCGGGTAGGCTGTTTTTTGGCTCTTCCCTGAGGGATCAATGTTAGACTCCGATGCACCACAGCAGGTTTACTGTATCCCTTCGATGATCGTATTGAAGATGAAACACAGAAATTGCATCGGGAATCAATACAAAATTCACGATACCGATTTATATTGACGAGAGTAACGTTTCGGGTAGGCTGGTTTTTGGCTCTTCCCTGAGGGATCAGTGTTAGACTCCGATGCAGCAAAGCAGGTTTACTGTATCCCTTCGACGATCATATTGAAGATGAAACACAGAAATTGCATCGGGAATCAATATAAAACTCACAATACCGATTTATATTGACGAGAGTAAGGTTTGGGCAGTCTGGTTCTTTGGTTCTTCCCTGGGGGCTCAGTGTTAGACTCCGATGCACCACAGCAAGTTTACTGTATCCCTTCGATGATCGTATTGAAGATGAAACACAGAAATTGCATCGGCAATCAATACAAAATTCACAATACCGATTTATATTGACGAGAGTAACGTTTCGGGTAGAATGCGTTTTGGCTCTTCCCTGAGGGATCAGTGTTAGACTCCGATGCACCACAGCAGGTTTACTGTATCCCTTCGACGATCATATTGAAGATGAAACACAGAAATTGCATCGGGAATCAATACAAAATTCACAAGACCGATTTATATTGACGAGAGTAACGTTTCGGGTAGGCTGCTTTTTGGCTCTTCCCTGAGGATTCAGTGTTAGACTCCGATGCACCACAGCAGCTTTACTGTATCCCTTCGATGATCGTATTGAAGATGAAACACAGAAATTGCATCGGGAATCAATACAAAATTCACAATACCGATTTATATTGACGAGAGTAACGTTTCGGGTAGGCTGCTTTTTGGCTCTTCCCTGAGGGATCAGTGTTAGACTCCGATGCAGTAAAGCAGGTTTAATGTATCCCTTCGACGATCATATTTAAGATGAAACACAGAAATTGCATCGGGAATCAATACAAAATTCACAATACCGATTTATATTGACGAGAGTAACGTTTCGGGCAGTCTGGTTCTTTGGTTCTTCCCTGAGGGATCAGTGTTAGACTCAGATGCACCACACAGGTTTACTGTATCCCTTCGACGATCATATTGAAGATGAAATACAGAAATTGCATCGGGAATCAATACAAAATTCACAATACCGATTTATATTGACGAGAGTAACGTTTCGGGCAGTCTGGTTCTTTGGTTATTCCCTAGGGGCTCAGTGTTAGACTCCGATGCACCACAGCAGGTTTACTGTATCCTTTCGACGATCATATTGAAGATGAAACACAGAAATTGCATCGGGAATCAATACAAAATTCACAATACCGATTTATATTGACGAGAGTAACGTTTCGGGCAGTCTGGTTCTTTGGTTCTTCCCTGTGGGCTCAGTGTGAGACTCCAATGCACCACAGCAGGTTTACTGTATCCCTTCGATGATCGTATTGAAGATGAAACACAGAAATTGCATCGGGAATCAATACAAAATTCACAATACCGATTTATATTGACGAGAGTAACGTTTCGGGTAGGCTGCTTTTTGGCTCTTCCCTGAGGAATCAGTGTTAGACTCCGATGCAGCAAAGCAGGTTTACTGTATCCCTTCGACGATCATATTGAAGATGAAACACAGAAATTGCATCGGGAATCAATACAAAATTCACAATACCGATTTATATTGACGAGAGTAACGTTTCGGGTAGGCTGCATTTTGGCTCTTCCCTGAAGGATCAGTGTTAGACTCCGATGCAGCAAAGCAGGTTTACTGTATCCCTTCGATGATCGTATTGAAGATGAAACACAGAAATTGCATCGGGAATCAATACAAAATTCACAATACCGATTTATATTGACGAGAGTAACGTTTGGGTAGGCTGCTTTTTGGCTCTTCCCTGAGGGATCAGTGTTAGACTCCGATGCAGCAAAGCAGGTTTACTGTATCCCTTCGATGATCGTATTGAAGATGAAACACAGAAATTGCATCGGGAATCAATACAAAATTCACAATTCCGATTTATATTGACGAGAGTAACGTTTCGAGTAGGCTGCTTTTTGACTCTTCCCTGAGGGATCAGTGTTAGACTCCGATGTAGCAAAGCAGGCTTACTGTATCCCTTCGATGATCGTATTGAAGATGAAACACAGAAATTGCATCGGGAATCAATACAAAATTCACAATACCGATTTATATTGACGAGAGTAACGTTTCGGGTAGGCTGCTTTTTGGCTCTTCCCTGAGGGATCAATGTTAGACTCCGATGCACCACAGCAGGTTTACTGTATCCCTTCGATGATCGTATTGAAGATGAAACACAGAAATTGCATCGGGAATCAATACAAAATTCACAATACCGATTTATATTGACGAGAGTAACGTTTCGGGTAGGCCTCTTTTTGGCTCTTCCCTGAGGGATCAGTGTTAGACTCCGATGCAGCAAAGCAAGTTTACTGTATCCCTTCGATGATCGTATTGAAGATGAAATACAGAAATTGCATCGGGAATCAATACAAAATTCACAAGACCGATTTATATTGACGAGAGTAACGTTTCGGGTAGGCTGCTTTTTGGCTCTTCCCTGAGGGATCAGTGTTAGACTCCGATGCAGCAAAGCAGGTTTACTGTATCCCTTCGATGATCGTATTGAAGATGAAACACAGAAATTGCATCGGGAATCAATACAAAATTCACAATACCGATTTATATTGACGAGAGTAACGTTTGGGTAGGCTGCTTTTTGGCTCTTCCCTGAGGGATCAGTGTTAGACTCCGATGCACCACAGCAGGTTTACTGTATCCCTTCGATGATCGTATTGAAGATGAAACACAGAAATTGCATCGGGAATCAATACAAAATTCACAATACCGATTTATATTGACGAGAGTAACGTTTGGGTAGGCTGCTTTTTGGCTCTTCCCTGAGCGATCAGTGTTAGACTCCGATGCACCACAGCAGGTTTACTGTATCCCTTCGATGATCGTATTGAAGATGAAACACAGAAATTGCATCGGGAATCAATACAAAATTCACAATACCGATTTATATTGACGAGAGTAACGTTTCGAGTAGGCTGCTTTTTGGCTCTTCCCTGAGGGATCAGTGTTAGACTCCGATGCAGCAAAGCAGGTTTACTGTATCCCTTCGATGATCGTATTGAAGATGAAACACAGAAATTGCATCGGGAATCAATACAAATTTCACAATAGCGATTTATATTGACCAGATTAACGTTTCGGGTAGGCTGCTTTTTGGCTCTTCCCTGAGGGGTTAGTGTTAGACTCCGATGCACCACAGCAGGTTTACTGTATCCCTTCGACGATCATATTGAAGATGAAACACAGAAATTGCATCGGGAATCATTACAAAATTCACAATACCGAATTATATTGACGAGAGTAACGTTTCGGGCAGTCTGGTTTTTTGGTTCTTCCCTGAGGGATCAGTGTTAGACTCCGATGCACCACAGCAGGTTTACTGTATCCCTTCGACGATCATATTGAAGATGAAACACAGAAATTGCATCGGGAATCAATAAAAAATTCACAATACCGATTTATATTGACGAGAGTAACGTTTCGGGCAGTCTGGTTCTTTGGTTCTTCCCTGGGGGCTCAGTGTTAGACTCCGATGCACCACAGCAGGTTTACTGTATCCCTTCGATGATCGTATTGAAGATGAAACACAGAAATTGCATCGGGAATCAATACAAAATTCACAATACCGATTTATATTGACGAGAGTAACGTTTCGGGTAGGCTGCGTTTTGGCTCTTCCCTGAGGGATCAGTGTTAGACTCCGATGCACCACAGCAGGTTTATTGTATCCCTTCGACGATCATATTGAAGATGAAACACAGAAATTGCATCGGGAATCAATACAAAATTCACAATACCGATTTATATTGACGAGAGTAACATTTCGGGCAGTCTGGTTCTTTGGTTCTTCCCTGTGGGCTCAGTGTGAGACTCCAATGCACCACAGCAGGTTTACTGTATCCCTTCGATGATCGTATTGAAGATGAAACACAGAAATTGCATCGGGAATCAATACAAAATTCACAATACCGATTTATATTGACGAGAGTAACGTTTCGGGTAGGCTGCTTTTTGGCTCTTCCCTGAGGAATCAGTGTTAGACTCCGATGCAGCAAAGCAGGTTTACTGTATCCCTTCGACGATCATATTGAAGATGAAACACAGAAATTGCATCGGGAATCAATACAAAATTCACAATACCGATTTATATTGACGAGAGTAACGTTTCGGGTAGGCTGCATTTTGGCACTTCCCTGAAGGATCAGTGTTAGACTCCGATGCAGCAAAGCAGGTTTACTGTATCCCTTCGATGATCGTATTGAAGATGAAACACAGAAATTGCATCGGGAATCAATACAAAATTCACAATACCGATTTATATTGACGAGAGTAACGTTTGGGTAGGCTGCTTTTTGGCTCTTCCCTGAGGGATCAGTGTTAGACTCCGATGCAGCAAAGCAGGTTTACTGTATCCCTTCGATGATCGTATTGAAGATGAAACACAGAAAATGCATCGGGAATCAATACAAAATTCACAATTCCGATTTATATTGACGAGAGTAACGTTTCGAGTAGGCTGCTTTTTGGCTCTTCCCTGAGGGATCAGTGTTAGACTCCGATGCAGCAAAGCAGGCTTACTGTATCCCTTCGATGATCGTATTGAAGATGAAACACAGAAATTGCATCGGGAATCAATACAAAATTCACAATACCGATGTATATTGACGAGAGTAACGTTTCGGGTAGGCTGCTTTTTGGCTCTTCCCTGAGGGATTAGTGTTAGACTCCGATGCACCACAGCAGGTTTACTGTATCCCTTCGACGATCATATTGAAGATCAAACACAGAAATTGCATCGGGAATCAATACAAAATTCACAATACCGATTTATACTGACGAGAGTAACGTTTCGGGCAGTCTGGTTCTTTGGTTCTTCCCTGAGGGATCAGTGTTAGACTCCGATGCACCACAGCAGGTTTATTGTATCCCTTCGACGATCTTATTGAAGATGAAACACAGAAATTGCATCGGGAATCAATACAAAATTCACAATACCGATTTATATTGACGAGAGTAACGTTTCGGGCAGTCTGGTTCTATGGCTCTTCCCTGGGGGCTCAGAGTTAGACTCCGATGCACCACTGCAGGTTTACTGAATCCCTTCGACCATCACATTGTCGATGAAACACAGAAATTACATCGGGAATCAATACAAAATTTACAATGCCGATTTATATTGAGGAGAGTAACATTTCGGGTAGGCTGCTTTTTGACTCTTCCCTGAGGGATCAATGTTAGACTCCGATGCACCACAGCAGGTTTACTGTATCCCTTCGATGATCGTATTGAAGATGAAACACAGAAATTGCATCGGGAATCAATACAAAATTCACAATACCGATTTATATTGACGAGAGTAACGTTTCGGGTAGGCCTCTTTTTGGCTCTTCCCTGAGGGATCAGTGTTAGACTCCGATGCAGCAAAGCAAGTTTACTGTATCCCTTCGATGATCGTATTGAAGATGAAATACAGAAATTGCATCGGGAATCAATACAAAATTCACAAGACCGATTTATATTGACGAGAGTAACGTTTCGGGTAGGCTGCTTTTTGGCTCTTCCCTGAGGGATCAGTGTTAGACTCCGATGCAGCAAAGCAGGTTTACTGTATCCCTTCGATGATCGTATTGAAGATGAAACACAGAAATTGCATCGGGAATCAATACAAAATTCACAATACCGATTTATATTGACGAGAGTAACGTTTGGGTAGGCTGCTTTTTGGCTCTTCCCTGAGGGATCAGTGTTAGACTCCGATGCACCACAGCAGGTTTACTGTATCCCTTCGATGATCGTATTGAAGATGAAACACAGAAATTGCATCGGGAATCAATACAAAATTCACAATACCGATTTATATTGACGAGAGTAACGTTTCGAGTATACTGCTTCTTGGCTCTTCCCTGAGGGATCAGTGTTAGACTCCGATGCAGCAAAGCAGGTTTACTGTATCCCTTCGATGATCGTATTGAAGATGAAACACAGAAATTGCATCGGGAATCAATACAAAATTCACAATACCGATTTATATTGACCAGAGTAACGTTTCGGGTAGGCTGCTTTTTGGCTCTTTCCTGAGGGGTTAGTGTTAGACTCCGATGCACCACAGCAGGTTTACTGTATCCCTTCGACGATCATATTGAAGATGAAACACAGAAATTCCATCGGGAATCATTACAAAATTCACAATACCGAATTAAATTGACGAGAGTAACGTTTCGGGCAGTCTGGTTTTTTGGTTCTTCCCTGAGGGATCAGTGTTAGACTCCGATGCACCACAGCAGGTTTACTGTATCCCTTCGACGATCATATTGAAGATGAAACACAGAAATTGCATCGGGAATCAATAAAAAATTCACAATACCGATTTATATTGACGAGAGTAACGTTTCGGGCAGTCTGGTTCTTTGGTTCTTCCCTGGGGGCTCAGTGTTAGACTCCGATGCACCACAGCAGGTTTACTGTATCCCTTCGATGATCGTATTGAAGATGAAACACAGAAATTGCATCGGGAATCAATACAAAATTCACAATACCGATTAATATTGACGAGAGTAACGTTTCGGGTAGGCTGCGTTTTGGCTCTTCCCTGAGGGATCAGTGTTAGACTCCGATGCACCACAGCAGGTTTACTGTATCCCTTCGACGATCATATTGAAGATGAAACACAGAAATTGCATCGGGAATCAATGCAAAATTCACAATACCGATTTATATTGACGAGAGTAACGTTTCGGGCAGTCTGGTTCTTTGGTTCTTCCCTGAGGGATCAGTGTTAGTCTCCGATGCACCACAGCAGGTTAACTGTATCCCTTCGATGATCGTATTGAAGATGAAACACAGAAATTGCATCGGGAATCAATACAAATTTCACAAAACCGATTTATATTGACGAGAGTAACGTTTCGAGTAGGCTGTTTCTTGGCTCTTCCCTGAGGGATCAATGTTAGACTCCGATGCACTACAGCAGGTTTACTGTATCCCTTCGATGATTGTATTGAAGATGAAACACAGACATTGCATCGGGAATCAATACAAAATTCACGATACCGATTTATATTGACGAGAGTAACGTTTCGGGTAGGCTGCTTTTTGGCTCTTCCCTGAGGGATCAGTGTTAGACTCCGATGCAGCAAAGCAGGTTTACTGTATCCCTTCGACGATCATATTGAAGATGAAACACAGAAATTGCATCGGGAATCAATATAAAATTCACAATACCGATTTATATTGTTGAGAGTAACGTTTCGGGCAGTCTGGTTCTTTGGTTCTTCCCTGGGGGCTCAGTGTTAGACTCCGATGCACCACAGCAGGTTTACTGTATCCCTTCGATGATCGTATTGAAGATGAAACACAGAAATTGCATCGGGAATCAATACAAAATTCACAATACCGATTTATATTGACGAGAGTAACGTTTCGGGTAGGCTGCGTTTTGGCTCTTCCCTGAGGGATCAGTATTAGACTCCGATGCAGCAAAGCAGGTTTACTGTATCCCTTCGATGATCGTATTGAAGATGAAACACAGAAATTGCATCGGGAATCAATACAAATTTCACAAAACCGATTTATATTGACGAGAGTAACGTTTCGAGTAGGCTGTTTCTTGGCTCTTCCCTGAGGGATCAATGTTAGACTCCGATGCACTACAGCAGGTTTACTGTATCCCTTCGATGATTGTATTGAAGATGAAACACAGAAATTGCATCGGGAATCAATACAAAATTCACAATACCGATTTATATTGACGAGAGTAACGTTTCGGGTAGGCTGCATTTTGGCTCTTACCTGAGGGATCAATGTTAGACTCCGATGCACCACAGCAGGTTTACTGTATCCCTTCGATGATCGTATTGAAGATGAAACACAGAAATTGCATCGGGAATCAATACAAATTTCACAAAACCGATTTATATTGACGAGAGTAACGTTTCGAGTAGGCTGTTTCTTGGCTCTTCCCTGAGGGATCAATGTTAGACTCCGATGCACTACAGCAGGTTTACTGTATCCCTTCGATGATTGTATTGAAGATGAAACACAGAAATTGCATCGGGAATCAATACAAAATTCACGATACCGATTTATATTGACGAGAGTAACGTTTCGGGTAGGCTGCGTTTTGGCTCTTCCCTGAGGGATCAGTATTAGACTCCGATGCAGCAAAGCAGGTTCACTGAATCCCTTCGACCATCACATTGACGATGAAACACAGAAATTGCATCGGGAATCAATACAAAATTCACAATACCGATTTATATTGACGAGAGTAACGTTTCGGTTAGGCTGCGTTTTGGCTCTTCCCTGAGGGATCAGTGTTAGACTCCGATGCACCACAGCAGGTTTACTGTATCCCTTCGACGATCATATTGAAGATGAAACACAGAAATTGCATCGGGAATCATTACAAAATTCACAATACCGATTTATATTGACGAGAGTAACGTTTCGGGCAGTCTGGTTCTTTGGTTCTTCCCTGAGGGATCAGTGTTAGACTCCGATGCACCACAGCAGGTTTATTGTATCCCTTCGACGATCATATTGAAGATGAAACACAGAAATTGCATCGGGAATCAATACAAATTTCACAATACCGATTTATATTGACGAGAGTAACGTTTCGGGCAGTCTGGTTCTTTGGTTCTTCCCTGGGGGCTCAGTGTTAGACTCCGATGCACCACAGCAGGTTTACTGTATCCCTTCGATGATCGTATTGAAGATGAAACACAGAAATTGCTTCGGGAATCAATACAAAATTCACAATACCGATTTATATTGACGAGAGTAACGTTTCGGGTATGCTGTTTTTTGGCTCTTCCCTGAGGGATCAATGTTAGACTCCGATGCACCACAGCAGGTTTACTGTATCCCTTCGATGATCGTATTGAAGATGAAACACAGAAATTGCATCGGGAATCAATACAAAATTCACAATACCGATTTATATTGACGAGAGTAACGTTTCGGGTAGGCTGTTTTTTGGCTCTTCCCTGAGGGATCAATGTTAGACTCCGATGCACCACAGCAGGTTTACTGTATCCCTTCGATGATCGTATTGAAGATGAAACACAGAAATTGCATCGGGAATCAATACAAAATTCACGATACCGATTTATATTGACGTGAGTAACGTTTCGGGTAGGCTGCTTTTTGGCTCTTCCCTGAGGGATCAGTGTTAGACTCTGATGCAGCAAAGCAGGTTTACTGTATCCCTTCGACGATCATATTGAAGATGAAACCCAGAAATTGCATCGGGAATCAATATAAAATTCACAATACCGATTTATATTGACGAGAGTAACGTTTCGGGCAGTCTGGTTCTTTGGTTCTTCAATGGGGGCTCAGTGTTAGACTCCGATGCAGCAAAGCAGGTTCACTGAATCCCTTCGACCATCACATTGACGATGTAACACAGAAATTACATCGGGAATCAATACAAAATTTACAATGCCGATTTATATTGAGGAGAGTAACGTTTCGGGTAGGCTGTTCTTTGGCTCTTCCCTGAGGGATTAGTGTTAGACTCCGATGCACCACAGCAGGTTTACTGTATCCCTTCGATGATCGTATTGAAGATGAAACACAGAAATTGCATCGGGAATGAATACAAAATTCACAATACCGATTTATATTGACGAGAGTAACGTTTCGGGTAGGCTGCTTCTTGGCTCTTCCCTGAGGGATCAGTGTTAGACTCCGATGCACCACAGCAGGTTTACTGTATCCCTTCGACGATCATATTGAAGATGAAACACAGAAATTGCATCGGGAATCAATACAAAATTCACAATACCGATTTATATTGACGAGAGTAACGTTTCGGGCAGTTTGGTTCTTTGGTTCTTCCCTGAGGGATCAGTGTTAGACTCAGATGCACCACAGCAGGTTTACTGTATCCCTTCGACGATCATATTGAAGATGAAATACAGAAATTGCATCGGGAATCAATACAAAATTCACAATACCGATTTATATTGACGAGAGTAACGTTTCGGGCAGTCTGGTTCTTTGGTTCTTCCCTGGGGGCTCAGTGTTAGACTCCGATGCACCACAGCAGGTTTACTGTATCCCTTCGACGATCATATTGAAGATGAAACACAGAAATTGCATCGGGAATCAATACAAAATTCACAATACCGATTTATATTGACGAGAGTAACGTTTCGGGCAGTCTGGTTCTTTGATTCTTCCCTGGGGGCTCAGTGTGAGTCTCCGATGCAGCACAGGAGGTTTACTGTATCCCTTCGATGATCGTATTGAAGATGAAACACAGAAATTGCATCGGGAATCAATACAAAATTCACAATACCGATTTATATTGACGAGAGTAACGTTTCGGGTAGGCTGCTTTTTGGCTCTTCCCTGAGGAATCAGTGTTAGACTCCAATGCAGCAAAGCAGGTTTACTGTATCCCTTCGACGATCATATTGAAGATGAAACACAGAAATTGCATCGGGAATCAATACAAAATTCACAATACCGATTTATATTGACGAGAGTAACATTTCGGGTAGGCTGCTTTTTGGCTCTTCCCTGAGGGATCAGTGTTAGACTCCGATGCACCACAGCAGATTTACTGTATCCCTTCGACGATCATATTGAAGTTGAAACACAGAAATTGCATCGGGAATCAATACAAAATTCACAATACCGATTTATATTGACGAGAGTAACGTTTCGGGTAGGCTGCTTTTTGGCTCTTCCTTGAAGAATCAGTGTTAGACTCCGATGCAGCAAAGCAGGTTTACTGTATCCCTTCGACGATCATATTGAAGATGAAACACAGAAATTGCATCGGGAATCAATACAAAATTCACAATACCGATTTATATTGACGAGAGTAACATTTCGGGTAGGCTGCTTTTTGGCTCTTCCCTGAGGGATCAGTGTTAGACTCCGATGCACCACAGCAGATTTACTGTATCCCTTCGACGATCATATTGAAGTTGAAACACAGAAATTGCATCGGGAATCAATACAAAATTCACAATACCGATTTATATTGACGAGAGTAACGTTTCGGGCAGTCTGGTTCTTTGGTTCTTCCCTGGGGGTTCAGTGTTAGACTCCGATGCAGCAAAGCAGGTTCACTGAATCCCTTCGACCATCACATTGACGATGAAACACAGAAATTACATCGGGAATCAATACAAAATTTACAATGCCGATTTATATTGAGGAGAGTAACGTTTTGGGTAGGCTGTTTTTTGGCTCTTCCCTGAGGGATCAATGTTAGACTCCGATGCAGGAAAGCAGGTTTACTGTATCCCTTCGATAATCGTATTGAAGATGAAACACAGAAATTGCATCGGGAATCAATACAAAATTCACAATACCGATTTATATTGAGGAGAGTAACGTTTCGGGTAGGCTGCTCTTTGGCTCTTCCCTGAGGGATCAATGTTAGACTCCGATGCACCACAGCAGGATTACTGTATCCCTTCGATGATCGTATTGAAGATGAAACACAGAAATTGCATCGGGAATCTATACAAAATTCACAATACCGATTTATATTGACGAGAGTAGCGTTTCGGGTAGACTGCTTTTCGGCTCTTCCCTGAGGGATCAGTGTTAGACTCCAATGCAGCAAAGCAGGTTTACTGTATCCCTTCGATGATCGTATTGAAGATGAAACACAGAAATTGCATCGGGAATCAATACAAAATTCACAATACCGATTTATATTGACGAGAGTAACGTTTCGGGTAGGCTGGTTTTTGGCTCTTCCCTGAGGGATCAGTGTTAGACTCCGATGCAGCAAAGCAGGTTTACTGTATCCCTTCGATGATCGTATTGAAGATGAAACACAGAAATTGCATCGGGAATCAATACAAAATTCACAATACCGATTTATATTGACGAGAGTAACGTTTCGGGTAGGCTGCTTTTTGGCTCTTCACTGAGGGATCAGTGTTAGACTCCGATGCAGTAAAGCAGGTTTACTGTATCCCTTCGATGATCGTATTGAAGATGAAACACAGAATAGCATCGGGAATCAATACAAAATTCACAATACCGATTTATATTGACGAGAGTAACGTTTCGGCAGTCTGGTTCTTTGGTTCTTCCCTGGGGGCTCAGTGTGAGACTCCGATGCACCACAGCAGGTTTACTGTATCCCTTCGATGATCGTATTGAAGATGAAACACAGAAATTGCATCGGGAATCAATACAAAATTCACAATACCGATTTATATTGACGAGAGTAACGTTTCGGGTAGGCTGCTTCTTGGCTCTTCCCTGAGGGATCAGTGTTAGACTCCGATGCACCACAGCAGGTTTACTGTATCCCTTCGACGATCATATTGAAGATGAAACACAGAAATTGCATCGGGAATCAATACAAAATTCACAATACCGATTTATATTGACGAGAGTAACGTTTCGGGCAGTTTGGTTCTTTGGTTCTTCCCTGAGGGATCAGTGTTAGACTCAGATGCACCACAGCAGGTTTACTGTATCCCTTCGACGATCATATTGAAGATGAAATACAGAAATTGCATCGGGAATCAATACAAAATTCACAATACCGATTTATATTGACGAGAGTAACGTTTCGGGCAGTCTGGTTCTTTGGTTCTTCCCTGGGGGCTCAGTGTTAGACTCCGATGCACCACAGCAGGTTTACTGTATCCCTTCGACGATCATATTGAAGATGAAACACAGAAATTGCATCGGGAATCAATACAAAATTCACAATACCGATTTATATTGACGAGAGTAACGTTTCGGGCAGTCTGGTTCTTTCGTTCTTCCCTGGCGGTTCCGTGTTAGACTCCGATGCACCACAGCAGGTTCACTGAATCCCTTCGACCATCACATTGACGATGAAACACAGAAATTACATCGGGAATCAATACAAAATTTACAATGCCGATTTATATTGGGGAGAGTAACGTTTCGGGTAGGCTGTTCTTTGGCTCTTCCCTGAGGGATCAATGTTAGACTCCGATGCACCACAGCAGGTTTACTGTATCCCTTCGATAATCGTATTGAAGATGAAACACAG
This sequence comes from Schistocerca cancellata, assembly GCF_023864275.1. Lineage (NCBI taxonomy): Eukaryota > Metazoa > Arthropoda > Insecta > Orthoptera > Acrididae > Schistocerca > Schistocerca cancellata. The sequence continues at coordinate 186,263,407 of NC_064635.1, forward strand.
AAATTGCATCGGGAATCAATACAAAATTCACAATACCGATTTATATTGAGGAGAGTAACGTTTCGGGTAGGCTGCTTTTTGGCTCTTCCCTGAGGGATCAATGTTAGACTCCGATGCACCACAGCAGGTTTACTGTATCCCTTCGATGATCGTATTGAAGATGAAACACAGAAATTGCATCGGGAATCAATACAAATTTCACAATACCGATTTATATTGACGAGAGTAACGTTTCGGGTAGGCTGCTTTTTGGCTCTTCCCTGAGGGATCAGTGTTAGACTCCGATGCAGCAAAGCAGGTTTACTGTATCCCTTCGATGATCGTATTGAAGATGAACACAGAAATTGCATCGGGAATCAATACAAAATTCACAATACCGATTTATATTGACGAGAGTAACGTTTGGGTAGGCTGCTTTTTGGCTCTTCCCTGAGGGATCAGTGTTAGACTCCGATGCAGCAAAGCAGGTTTACTGTATCCCTTCGATGATCGTATTGAAGATGAAACACAGAAATTGCATCGGGAATCAATACAAAATTCACAATACCGATTTATATTGACGAGAGTAACGTTTCGAGTAGGCTGCTTTTTGGCTCTTCCCTGAGGGATCAGTGTTAGACTCCGATGCAGCTAAGCAGGTTTACTGTATCCCTTCGATGATCCTATTGAAGATAAAACACAGAAATTGCATCGAGAATCAATACCAAATTCACAATACCGATTTATATTGACGAGAGTAACGTTTCGGGTAGGCTGCTTTTTGGCTCTTCCCTGAGGAATCAGTGTTAGACTCCGATGCAGCAAAGCAGGTTTACTGTATCCCTTCGATGATCGTATTGAAGATGAAACACAGAGATTGCATCGGGAATCAATACAAAATTCACAATACCGATTTATATTGACGAGAGTAACGTTTTTTGGCTCTTCCCTGAGGGATCAGTGTTAGACTCCGATGCAGTAAAGCTGGTTTACTGTATCCCTTCGATGATCGTATTGAAAATGAAACACAGAAATTGCATCGGGAATCAATACAAAATTCACAATACCGATTTATATTGACGAGAGTAACGTTTCGGTTAGGCTGCTTTTTGGCTCTTCCCTGAGGGATCAGTGTTAGACTCCGATGCACCACAGCAGGTTTACTGTATCCCTTCGACGATCATATTGAAGATGAAACACAGAAATTGCATCGAGAATCAATACAAAATTCACAATACCGATTTATATTGACGAGAGTAACGTTTCGGGCAGTCTGGTTCTTTGGTTCTTCAATGGGGGCTCAGTGTTAGACTCCGATGCAGCAAAGCAGGTTCACTGAATCCCTTCGACCATCACATTGACGATGAAACACAGATATTACATCGGGAATCAATACAAAATTTACAATGCCGATTTATATTGAGGAGAGTAACGTTTCGGGTAGGCTGTTTTTTGGCTCTTCCCTGAGGGATCAATGTTAGTCTCCGATGCACCACAGCAGGTTTACTGTATCCCTTCGATGATCGTATTGAAGATGAAACACAGAAATTGCATCGGGAATCAATACAAAATTCACAATACCGATTTATATTGACGAGAGTAACGTTTCAGGTAGGCTGCTTTTTAGCTCTTCCCTGAGGGATCAGTGTTAGACTCCGATGCACCACAGCAGGTTTACTGTATCCCTTCGACGATCATATTGAAGATGAAACACAGAAATTGCATCGGGAATCATTACAAAATTCACAATACCGATTTATATTGACGAGAGTATCTTTTCGGGCAGTCTGGTTCTTTGGTTCTTCCCTGAGGGATCAGTGTTCGATGTACCACAGCAGGTTTACTGTATCCCTTCGACGATCATATTGAAGATGAAACACAGAAATTGCATCGGGAATCAATACAAAATTCACAATACCGATTTATATTGACGAGAGTAACGTTTCGGGCAGTCTGGTTCTTTGGTTCTTCCCTGGGGGCTCTGTGTTAGACTCCGATGCACCACAGCAGGTTTACTATATCCCTTCGATGATCGTATTGAAGATGAAACACAGAAATAGCATCGGGAATCAATACAAAATTCACAATACCGTTTTATATTGACGAGAGTAACGTTTCGGGTAGGCTGTTTTTTGGCTCTTCCCTGAGGGATCAATGTTAGACTCCGATGCACCACAGCAGGTTTACTGTATCCCTTCGATGATCGTATTGAAGATGAAACACAGAAATTGCATCGGGAATCAATACAAAATTCACAATACCGATTTATATTGACGAGAGTAACGTTCCGGGTAGGCTGTTTTTTGGCTCTTCCCTGAGGGATCAATATTAGACTCCGATGCACCACAGCAGGTTTACTGTATCCCTTCGATGGTCGTATTGAAGATGAAACACAGAAATTGCATCGGGAATCAATACAAAATTCACGATACCGATTTATATTGACGAGAGTAACGTTTCGGGTACGCTGCTATTTGGCTCTTCCCTGAGGGATCAGTGTTAGACTCCGATGCAGCAAAGCAGGTTTACTGTATCCCTTCGACGATCATATTGAAGATGAAACACAGAAATTGCATCGGGAAACAATATATATAATTCACAATACCGATTTATATTGACGAGAGTAACGTTTCGGGCAGTCTGGTTCTTTGGTTCTTCCCTGGGGGCTCAGTGTTAGACTCCGATGCACCACAGCAGGTTTACTGTATCCCTTCGATGATCGTATTGAAGATGAAACACAGAAATTGCATCGGGAATCAATACAAAATTCACAATACCGATTTATATTGACGAGAGTAACGTTTTGGGTAGGCTGCGTTTTGGCTCTTCCCTGAGGGATCAGTGTTAGACTCCGATGCAGCAAAGCAGGTTTACTGTATCCCTTCGACGATCATATTGAAGATGAAACACAGAAATTGCATCGGGAATCAATACAAAATTCACAATACCGATTTATATTGACGAGAGTAACGTTTCGGGTAGGCTGCTTTTTGGCTCTTCCCTGAGGGATCAGTGTTAGACTCCGATGCACCACAGCAGGTTTACTGTATCCCTTCGACGATCATATTGGAGATGAAACACAGAAATTGCATCGGGAATCAATACAAAATTCACAATACCGATTTATATTGACGAGAGTAACGTTTCGGGCAGTCTGGTTCTTTGGTTCTTCAAAGGGGGCTCAGTGTTAGACTCCGATGCAGCAAAGCAGGTTCACTGAATCCCTTCGACCAACACATTGACGATGAAACACAGAAATTACATCGGGAATCAATACAAAATTTACAATGCCGATTTATATTGACGAGAGTAACGTTTCGGGTAGGCTGTTTTTTCGCTCTTCCCTGAGGGATCAATGTTAGACTCCGATGCACCTAGTAGGTTTACTGTATCCCTTCGATGATCGTATTGAAGATGAACCACAGAAATTGCATTGGGAATCAATACAAAATTCACAATACCGATTTATATTGACGAGAGTAACGTTTCGGGTAGGCTGCTTTTTGGATCTTCCCTGAGGGATCAGTGTTAGACTCCGATGCACCACAGCAGGTTTACTGTATCCCTTCGACGATCATATTGAAGATGAAACACAGAAATTGCATCGGTAATCATTACAAAATTCACAATACCGATTTATATTGACGAGAGTAACGTTTCGGGCAGTCTGGTTCTTTGGTTCTTCCCTGAGGGATCAGTGTGAGACTCCGATGCACCACAGCAGGTTTACTGTATCCCTTCGACGATCATATTGAAGATGAAACTCAGAAATTGTATCGGGAATCAATACAAAATTCACAATACCGATTTATATTGACGAGAGTAACGTTTCGGGCAGTCTGGTTCTTTGGTTCTTCCCTGGGGGTTCAGTGTTAGACTCCGATGCACCACAGCAGGTTTACTGTATCCCTTCGATGATCGTATTGAAGATGAAACACAGAAATTGCATCCGGAATCAATACAAAATTCACAATACCGATTTATATTGACGAGAGTAACGTTTCGGGTAGGCTGCTTTTTGGCTCTTCCCTGAGGGGTCAATGTTAGACTCCGATGCACCACAGCAGGTTTACTGTATCCCTTCGATGATCGTATTAAAGATGAAACACAGAAATTGCATCGGGAATCAATACAAAATTCACAATACCGATTTAAATTGACGAGAATAACGTTTCAGGCAGTCTGGTTCTTTGGTTCTTCCCTGGGGGCTCAGCGTTAGACTCCGATGCAGCAAAGCAGGTTCACTGAATCCCTTCGACCATCACATTGACGATGAAACACAGAAATTACATCGGGAATCAATATAAAATTTACAATACCGTTTTATATTGACGAGAGAAACGTTTCGGGTAGGCTGTTTTTTGGCTCTTCCCTGAGGGATCAATGTTAGACTCCGATGCACCACAGCAGGTTTACTGTATCCCTTCGATGATCGTATTGAAGATGAAACACAGAAATTGCATCGGGAATCAATACAAAATTCACAATACCGATTTATATTGACGAGAGTAACGTTCCGGGTAGGCTGTTTTTTGGCTCTTCCCTGAGGGATCAATATTAGACTCCGATGCACCACAGCAGGTTTACTGTATCCCTTCGATGGTCGTATTGAAGATGAAACACAGAAATTGCATCGGGAATCAATACAAAATTCACGATACCGATTTATATTGACGAGAGTAACGTTTCGGGTACGCTGCTATTTGGCTCTTCCCTGAGGGATCAGTGTTAGACTCCGATGCAGCAAAGCAGGTTTACTGTATCCCTTCGACGATCATTTTGAAGATGAAACACAGAAATTGCATCGGGAAACAATATATATAATTCACAATACCGATTTATATTGACGAGAGTAACGTTTCGGGCAGTCTGGTTCTTTGGTTCTTCCCTGGGGGCTCAGTGTTAGACTCCGATGCACCACAGCAGGTTTACTGTATCCCTTCGATGATCGTATTGAAGATGAAACACAGAAATTGCATCGGGAATCAATACAAAATTCACAATACCGATTTATATTGACGAGAGTAACGTTTTGGGTAGGCTGCGTTTTGGCTCTTCCCTGAGGGATCAGTGTTAGACTCCGATGCAGCAAAGCAGGTTTACTGTATCCCTTCGACGATCATATTGAAGATGAAACACAGAAATTGCATCGGGAATCAATACAAAATTCACAATACCGATTTATATTGACGAGAGTAACGTTTCGGGTAGGCTGCTTTTTGGCTCTTCCCTGAGGGATCAGTGTTAGACTCCGATGCACCACAGCAGGTTTACTGTATCCCTTCGACGATCATATTGGAGATGAAACACAGAAATTGCATCGGGAATCAATACAAAATTCACAATACCGATTTATATTGACGAGAGTAACGTTTCGGGCAGTCTGGTTCTTTGGTTCTTCAAAGGGGGCTCAGTGTTAGACTCCGATGCAGCAAAGCAGGTTCACTGAATCCCTTCGACCATCACATTGACGATGAAACACAGAAATTACATCGGGAATCAATACAAAATTTACAATGCCGATTTATATTGACGAGAGTAACGTTTCGGGTAGGCTGTTTTTTCGCTCTTCCCTGAGGGATCAATGTTAGACTCCGATGCACCTAGTAGGTTTACTGTATCCCTTCGATGATCGTATTGAAGATGAACCACAGAAATTGCATTGGGAATCAATACAAAATTCACAATACCGATTTATATTGACGAGAGTAACGTTTCGGGTAGGCTGCTTTTTGGATCTTCCCTGAGGGATCAGTGTTAGACTCCGATGCACCACAGCAGGTTTACTGTATCCCTTCGACGATCATATTGAAGATGAAACACAGAAATTGCATCGGTAATCATTACAAAATTCACAATACCGATTTATATTGACGAGAGTAACGTTTCGGGCAGTCTGGTTCTTTGGTTCTTCCCTGAGGGATCAGTGTGAGACTCCGATGCACCACAGCAGGTTTACTGTATCCCTTCGACGATCATATTGAAGATGAAACTCAGAAATTGTATCGGGAATCAATACAAAATTCACAATACCGATTTATATTGACGAGAGTAACGTTTCGGGCAGTCTGGTTCTTTGGTTCTTCCCTGGGGGTTCAGTGTTAGACTCCGATGCACCACAGCAGGTTTACTGTATCCCTTCGATGATCGTATTGAAGATGAAACACAGAAATTGCATCCGGAATCAATACAAAATTCACAATACCGATTTATATTGACGAGAGTAACGTTTCGGGTAGGCTGCTTTTTGGCTCTTCCCTGAGGGGTCAATGTTAGACTCCGATGCACCACAGCAGGTTTACTGTATCCCTTCGATGATCGTATTAAAGATGAAACACAGAAATTGCATCGGGAATCAATACAAAATTCACAATACCGATTTAAATTGACGAGAATAACGTTTCAGGCAGTCTGGTTCTTTGGTTCTTCCCTGGGGGCTCAGCGTTAGACTCCGATGCAGCAAAGCAGGTTCACTGAATCCCTTCGACCATCACATTGACGATGAAACACAGAAATTACATCGGGAATCAATATAAAATTTACAATGCCGATTTATATTGAGGAGAGAAACGTTTCGGGTAGGCTGTTTTTTGGCTCATCCCTGAGGGATCAATGTTAGACTCCGATGCACCACAGCAGGTTTACTGTATCCCTTCGATGATCGTATTGAAGATGAAACACAGAAATTGCATCGGGAATCAATACAAAATTCACAATACCGATTTATATTGACGAGAGTAACGTTTCGGGTAGGCTGCTTTATGGCTCTTCCCTGAGGAATCAGTGTTAGACTCCGATCCACCACAGCAGGTTTACTGTATCCCTTCGACGATCATATTGAAGATGAAACACAGAAATTGCATCGGGAATCAATACAAAATTCACAATACCGATTTGTATTGACGAGAGTAACGTTTCGGGCAGTCTGGTTCTTTGGTTCTTCCCTGGGGGCTCAGTGTTAGACTCCGATGCACCACAGCAGGTTTACTGTATCCCTTCGACGATCATATTGAAGATGAAACAGAGAAATTGCATCGGGAATCAATACAAAATTCACAATATCGATTTATATTGACGAGAGTAACGTTTCCGGCAGTCTGGTTCTTTGGTTCTTCCCTGGGGGCTCAGTGTGAGACTCCGATGCACCACAGCAGGTTAACTGTATCCCTTCGATGATCGTATTGAAGATGAAACACAGAAATTGCATCGGGAATCAATACAAAATTCACAATACCGATTTATATTGACGAGAGTAACGTTTTGGGTAGGCTGCTTTTTGGCTCTTCCCTGAGGGATCAGTGTTAGACTCCGATGCAGCAAAGCAGGTTTACTGTATCCCTTCGACGATCATATTGATGGTGAAACACAGAAATTGCATCGGGAATCAATACAATATTCACAATACCGATTTATATTGACGAGAGTAACATTTCGGGTAGGCTTCTTTTTGGCTCTTCCCTGAGGGATCAGTGTTAGACTCCGATGCACCACAACAGATTTACTGTATCCCTTCGACGATCATATTGAAGATGAAACACAGAAATTGCATCGGGAATCAATACAAAATTCACAATACCGATTTATATTGACGAGAGTAACGTTTCGGGCAGTCTGGTTCTTTGGTTCTTCCCTGGGGGTTCAGTGTTAGACTCCGATGCAGCAAAGCAGGTTCACTGAATCCCTTCGACCATCACATTGACGATGAAACACAGAAATTACATTGGGAATCAATACAAAATTTACAATGCCGATTTATATTGACGAGAGTAACGTTTCGGGTAGGCTGCTTTTTGGCTCTTCCCTGATGGATCAGTGTTAGACTCCGATGCAGCAAAGCAGGTTTACTGTATCCCTTCGACGATCGCATTGAAGATGAAACACAGAAATTGCATCGGGAATCAATACAAAATTCACAATACCGATTTATATTGACGAGAGTAACGTTTCGGGTAGGCTGCTTTTTAGCTCTTCCCTGAGGGATCAGTGTTAGACTCCGATGCAGTAAAGCAGGTTTACTGTATCCCTTCGATGATCGTATTGAAGATGAAACACAGAAATTGCATCTGGAATCAATACAAAATTCACAATACCGATTTATATTGACGAGAGTAACGTTTCGGGTAGTCTGCTTTTTGGCTCTTCCCTGACGGATCAGTGTTAGACTCCGATGCAGCAAAGCAGGTTTACTGTATCCCTTCGATGATCGTATTGAAGATGAAACACAGAAATTGCATCGGGAATCAATACAAAATTCACAATACCGATTTATATTGACGAGAGTAACGTTTCGTGCAGTCTGGTTCTTTGGTTCTTCCCTGGGGGCTCAGTGTTAGACTCCGATGCACCACAGCAGGTTTACTGTATACCTTCGATGATCGTATTGAAGATGAAACACAGAAATTGCATCGGGAATCAATACAAAATTCACAATACCGATTTATATTGACGAGAGTAACGTTTCGGGTAGGCTGCTTTTTGGCTCTTCCCTGATGGATCAGTGTTAGACTCCGATGCAGCAAAGCAGGTTTACTGTATCCCTTCGACGATCATATTGAAGATGAAACACAGAAATTGCATCGGGAATCAATACAAAATTCACAATACCGATTTATATTGACGAGAGTAACGTTTCGGGTAGGCTGCTTTTTGGCTCTTCCCTGAGGGATCAGTGTTAGACTCCGATGCACCACAGTAGGTTTACTGTATCCCTTCGACGACCATATTGAAGATAAAACACAGAAATTGCATCGGGAATCAATACAAAATTCACAATACCGATTTATATTGACGAGAGTAACGTTTCGGGCAGTCTGGTTCTTTGGTTCTTCCCTGGGGGCTCAGTGTTAGACTCCGATGCAGCAAAGCAGGTTCACTGAATCCCTTCGACCATCACATTGACGATGAAACACAGAAATTACATTGGGAATCAATACAAAATTTACAATGCCGATTTATATTGAGGAGAGTAACGTTTCGGGTAGGCTGTTTTTTGGCTCTTCCCTGAGGGATCAATGTTAGACTCCGATGCACCACAGCAGGTTTACTATATTCCTTCGATGATCGTATTGAAGATGAAACACAGAAATTCCATTGGGAATTAATACGAAATTCACAATACCGATTTATATTGACGAGAGTACCGTTTCGGGTAGGCTGTTTTTTGGCTCTTCCCTGAGGGATCAATGTTAGACTCCGATGCACCACAGCAGGTTTACTGTATCCCTTCGATGATCGTATTGAAGATGAAACACAGAAATTGCATCGGGAATCAATACAAAATTCACGATACCGATTTATATTGACGAGAGTAACGTTTCGGGTAGGCTGCTTTTTGCTCTTCCCTGAGGGATCACTGTTAGACTCCGATGCAGCAAAGCAGGTTTACTGTATCCCTTCGACGATCATATTGAAGATGAAACACAGAAATTGCATCGGGAATCAATACAAAATTCACAATACCGATTTATATTGACGAGAGTAACGTTTCGGGTAGGCTGCTTTTTGGCTCTTCCCTGAGGGATCAATGTTAGACCCCGATGCACCACAGCAGGTTTACTGTATCCCTTCGATGATCGTATTGAAGATGAATCACAGAAATTGCATCGGGAATCAATACAAAATTCACAATACCGATTTATATTGACAAGAGTAACGTTTCGGGTAGGCTTCTCTTTGGCTCTTCCCTGAGGGATCAGTGTTAGACTCCGATGCAGCAAAGCAGGTTTACTGTATCCCTTCGACCATCACATTGACGATGAAACACAGAAATTACATTGGGAATCAATACAAAATTTACAATGCCGATTTATATTGAGGAGAGTAACGTTTCGGGTAGGCTGTTTTTTGGATCTTCCCTGAGGGATCAATGTTAGACTCCGATGCACCACAGCAGGTTTACTGTATCCCTTCGATGATCGTATTGAAGATGAAACACTGAAATTGCATCGGGAATCAATACAAAATTCACAATACCGATTTATATTGACGAGAGTAACGTTTTGTGTAGGCTGTTTTTTGGCTCCTCCCTGAGGGATCAATGTTAGACTCCGATGCACCACAGCAGGTTTACTGTATCCCTTCGATGATCGTATTGAAGATGAAACACAGAAATTGCACCGGGAATCAATACAAAATTCACGATACCGATTTATATTGACGAGAGTAACGTTTCGGGTAGGCTGCTTTTTGGCTCTTCCCTGAGGAATCAGTGTTAGACTCCGATGCAGCAAAGCAGGTTTACTGTATCCCTTCGACGATCATATTGAAGATGAAACACAGAAATTGCATCGGGAATCAATACAAAATTCACAATACCGATTTATATTGACGAGAGTAACGTTTCGGGTAGGCTGCTTTTTGGCTCTTCCCTGAGGAATCAGTGTTAGACTCCGATGCAGCAAAGCAGGTTTACTGTATCCCTTCGACGATCATATTGAAGATGAAACACAGAAATTGCATCGGGAATCAATACAAAATTCACAATACCGATTTATATTGACGAGAGTAACGTTTCGGGCAGTCTGGTTCTTTCGTTCTTCCCTGGCGGTTCCGTGTTAGACTCCGATGCACCACAGCAGGTTCACTGAATCCCTTCGACCATCACATTGACGATGAAACACAGAAATTACATCGGGAATCAATACAAAATTTACAATGCCGATTTATATTGGGGAGAGTAACGTTTCGGGTAGGCTGTTTTTTGGCTCTTCCCTGAGGGATCAATGTTAGACTCCGATGCACCACAGCAGGTTTACTGTATCCCTTCGATAATCGTATTGAAGATGAAACACAGAAATTGCATCGGGAATCAATACAAAATTCACAATACCGATTTATATTGAGGAGAGTAACGTTTCGGGTAGGCTGCTTTTTGGCTCTTCCCTGAGGGATCAATGTTAGACTCCGATGCACCACAGCAGGTTTACTGTATCCCTTCGATGATCGTATTGAAGATGAAACACAGAAATTGCATCGGGAATCAATACAAATTTCACAATACCGATTTATATTGACGAGAGTAACGTTTCGGGTAGGCTGCTTTTTGGCTCTTCCCTGAGGGATCAGTGTTAGACTCCGATGCAGCAAAGCAGGTTTACTGTATCCCTTCGATGATCGTATTGAAGATGAACACAGAAATTGCATCGGGAATCAATACAAAATTCACAATACCGATTTATATTGACGAGAGTAACGTTTGGGTAGGCTGCTTTTTGGCTCTTCCCTGAGGGATCAGTGTTAGACTCCGATGCAGCAAAGCAGGTTTACTGTATCCCTTCGATGATCGTATTGAAGATGAAACACAGAAATTGCATCGGGAATCAATACAAAATTCACAATACCGATTTATATTGACGAGAGTAACGTTTCGAGTAGGCTGCTTTTTGGCTCTTCCCTGAGGGATCAGTGTTAGACTCCGATGCAGCTAAGCAGGTTTACTGTATCCCTTCGATGATCCTATTGAAGATGAAACACAGAAATTGCATCGAGAATCAATACCAAATTCACAATACCGATTTATATTGACGAGAGTAACGTTTCGGGTAGGCTGCTTTTTGGCTCTTCCCTGAGGAATCAGTGTTAGACTCCGATGCAGCAAAGCAGGTTTACTGTATCCCTTCGATGATCGTATTGAAGATGAAACACAGAGATTGCATCGGGAATCAATACAAAATTCACAATACCGATTTATATTGACGAGAGTAACGTTTTTTGGCTCTTCCCTGAGGGATCAGTGTTAGACTCCGATGCAGTAAAGCTGGTTTACTGTATCCCTTCGATGATCGTATTGAAAATGAAACAAAGAAATTGCATCGGGAATCAATACAAAATTCACAATACGGATTTATATTGACGAGAGTAACGTTTCGGTTAGGCTGCTTTTTGGCTCTTCCCTGAGGGATCAGTGTTAGACTCCGATGCACCACAGCAGGTTTACTGTATCCCTTCGACGATCATATTGAAGATGAAACACAGAAATTGCATCGAGAATCAATACAAAATTCACAATACCGATTTATATTGACGAGAGTAACGTTTCGGGCAGTCTGGTTCTTTGGTTCTTCAATGGGGGCTCAGTGTTAGACTCCGATGCAGCAAAGCAGGTTCACTGAATCCCTTCGACCATCACATTGACGATGAAACACAGATATTACATCGGGAATCAATACAAAATTTACAATGCCGATTTATATTGAGGAGAGTAACGTTTCGGGTAGGCTGTTTTTTGGCTCTTCCCTGAGGGATCAATGTTAGACTCCGATGCACCACAGCAGGTTTACTGTATCCCTTCGATGATCGTATTGAAGATGAAACACAGAAATTGCATCGGGAATCAATACAAAATTCACAATACCGATTTATATTGACGAGAGTAACGTTTCAGGTAGGCTGCTTTTTAGCTCTTCCCTGAGGGATCAGTGTTAGACTCCGATGCACCACAGCAGGTTTACTGTATCCCTTCGACGATCATATTGAAGATGAAACACAGAAATTGCATCGGGAATCATTACAAAATTCACAATACCGATTTATATTGACGAGAGTATCTTTTCGGGCAGTCTGGTTCTTTGGTTCTTCCCTGAGGGATCAGTGTTCGATGTACCACAGCAGGTTTACTGTATCCCTTCGACGATCATATTGAAGATGAAACACAGAAATTGCATCGGGAATCAATACAAAATTCACAATACCGATTTATATTGACGAGAGTAACGTTTCGGGCAGTCTGGTTCTTTGGTTCTTCCCTGGGGGCTCTGTGTTAGACTCCGATGCACCACAGCAGGTTTACTATATCCCTTCGATGATCGTATTGAAGATGAAACACAGAAATAGCATCGGGAATCAATACAAAATTCACAATACCGTTTTATATTGACGAGAGTAACGTTTCGGGTAGGCTGTTTTTTGGCTCTTCCCTGAGGGATCAATGTTAGACTCCGATGCACCACAGCAGGATAACTGTATCCCTTCGATGATCGTATTGAAGATGAAACACAGAAATTGCATCGGGAATCAATACAAAATTCACAATACCGATTTATATTGACGAGAGTAACGTTTCGGGTAGGCTGTTTTTTGGCTCTTCCCTGAGGGATCAATATTAGACTCCGATGCACCACAGCAGGTTTACTGTATCCCTTCGATGGTCGTATTGAAGATGAAACACAGAAATTGCATCGGGAATCAATACAAAATTCACGATACCGATTTATATTGACGAGAGTAACGTTTCGGGTACGCTGCTATTTGGCTCTTCCCTGAGGGATCAGTGTTAGACTCCGATGCAGCAAAGCAGGTTTACTGTATCCCTTCGACGATCATATTGAAGATGAAACACAGAAATTGCATCGGGAAACAATATATATAATTCACAATACCGATTTATATTGACGAGAGTAACGTTTCGGGCAGTCTGGTTCTTTGGTTCTTCCCTGGGGGCTCAGTGTTAGACTCCGATGCACCACAGCAGGATTACTGTATCCCTTCGATGATCGTATTGAAGATGAAACACAGAAATTGCATCGGGAATCAATACAAAATTCACAATACCGATTTATATTGACGAGAGTAACGTTTTGGGTAGGCTGCGTTTTGGCTCTTCCCTGAGGGATCAGTGTTAGACTCCGATGCAGCAAAGCAGGTTTACTGTATCCCTTCGACGATCATATTGAAGATGAAACACAGAAATTGCATCGGGAATCAATACAAAATTCACAATACCGATTTATATTGACGAGAGTAACGTTTCGGGTAGGCTGCTTTTTGGCTCTTCCCTGAGGGATCAGTGTTAGACTCCGATGCACCACAGCAGGTTTACTGTATCCCTTCGACGATCATATTGGAGATGAAACACAGAAATTGCATCGGGAATCAATACAAAATTCACAATACCGATTTATATTGACGAGAGTAACGTTTCGGGCAGTCTGGTTCTTTGGTTCTTCAAAGGGGGCTCAGTGTTAGACTCCGATGCAGCAAAGCAGGTTCACTGAATCCCTTCGACCATCACATTGACGATGAAACACAGAAATTACATCGGGAATCAATACAAAATTTACAATGCCGATTTATATTGACGAGAGTAACGTTTCGGGTAGGCTGTTTTTTCGCTCTTCCCTGAGGGATCAATGTTAGACTCCGATGCACCTAGTAGGTTTACTGTATCCCTTCGATGATCGTATTGAAGATGAACCACAGAAATTGCATCGGGAATCAATACAAAATTCACAATACCGATTTATATTGACGAGAGTAACGTTTCGGGTAGGCTGCTTTATGGCTCTTCCCTGAGGAATCAGTGTTAGACTCCGATCCACCACAGCAGGTTTACTGTATCCCTTCGACGATCATATTGAAGATGAAACACAGAAATTGCATCGGGAATCAATACAAAATTCACAATACCGATTTGTATTGACGAGAGTAACGTTTCGGGCAGTCTGGTTCTTTGGTTCTTCCCTGGGGAATCAGTGTTAGACTCCTATGCACCACAGCAGGTTTACTGTATCCCTTCGACGATCATATTGAAGATGAAACACAGAAATTGCATCGGGAATCAATACAAAATTCACAATATCGATTTATATTGACGAGAGTAACGTTTCCGGCAGTCTGGTTCTTTGGTTCTTCCCTGGGGGCTCAGTGTGAGACTCCGATGCACCACAGCAGGTTAACTGTATCCCTTCGATGATCGTATTGAAGATGAAACACAGAAATTGCATCGGGAATCAATACAAAATTCACAATACCGATTTATATTGACGAGAGTAACGTTTCGGGTAGGCTGCTTTTTGGCTCTTCCCTGAGGGATCAGTGTTAGACTCCGATGCAGCAAAGCAGGTTTACTGTATCCCTTCGACGATCATATTGAAGGTGAAACACAGAAATTGCATCGGGAATCAATACAATATTCACAATACCGATTTATATTGACGAGAGTAACATTTCGGGTAGGCTGCTTTTTGGCTCTTCCCTGAGGGATCAGTGTTAGACTCCGATGCACCACAGCAGATTTACTGTATCCCTTCGACGATCATATTGAAGATGAAACACAGAAATTGCATCGGGAATCAATACAAAATTCACAATACCGATTTATATTGACGAGAGTAACGTTTCGGGCAGTCTGGTTCTTTGGTTCTTCCCTGGGGGTTCAGTGTTAGACTCCGATGCAGCAAAGCAGGTTCACTGAATCCCTTCGACCATCACATTGACGATGAAACACAGAAATTACATTGGGAATCAATACAAAATTTACAATGCCGATTTATATTGACGAGAGTAACGTTTCGGGTAGGCTGCTTTTTGGCTCTTCCCTGATGGATCAGTGTTAGACTCCGATGCAGCAAAGCAGGTTTACTGTATCCCTTCGACGATCGCATTGAAGATGAAACACAGAAATTGCATCGGGAATCAATACAAAATTCACAATACCGATTTATATTGACGAGAGTAACGTTTCGGGTAGGCTGCTTTTTAGCTCTTCCCTGAGGGATCAGTGTTAGACTCCGATGCAGTAAAGCAGGTTTACTGTATCCCTTCGATGATCGTATTGAAGATGAAACACAGAAATTGCATCTGGAATCAATACAAAATTCACAATACCGATTTATATTGACGAGAGTAACGTTTCGGGTAGTCTGCTTTTTGGCTCTTCCCTGACGGATCAGTGTTAGACTCCGATGCAGCAAAGCAGGTTTACTGTATCCCTTCGATGATCGTATTGAAGATGAAACACAGAAATTGCATCGGGAATCAATACAAAATTCACAATACCGATTTATATTGACGAGAGTAACGTTTCGTGCAGTCTGGTTCTTTGGTTCTTCCCTGGGGGCTCAGTGTTAGACTCCGATGCACCACAGCAGGTTTACTGTATACCTTCGATGATCGTATTGAAGATGAAACACAGAAATTGCATCGGGAATCAATACAAAATTCACAATACCGATTTATATTGACGAGAGTAACGTTTCGGGTAGGCTGCTTTTTGGCTCTTCCCTGATGGATCAGTGTTAGACTCCGATGCAGCAAAGCAGGTTTACTGTATCCCTTCGACGGTCATATTGAAGATGAAACACAGTAGTTGCATCGGGAATCAATACAAAATTCACAATACCGATTTATATTGACGAGAGTAACGTTTCGGGTAGGCTGCTTTTTGGCTCTTCCCTGAGGGATCAGTGTTAGACTCCGATGCACCACAGCAGGTTTACTGTATCCCTTCGACGACCATATTGAAGATGAAACACAGAAATTGCATCGGGAATCAATACAAAATTCACAATACCGATTTATATTGACGAGAGTAACGTTTCGGGCAGTCTGGTTATTTGGTTCTTCCCTGGGGTTCAGTGTTAGACTCCGATGCAGCAAAGCAGGTTCACTGAATCCCTTCGACCATCACATTGACGATGAAACACAGAAACTACATTGGGAATCAATACAAAATTTACAATGCCGATTTATATTGAGGAGAGTAACGTTTCGGGTAGGCTGCTTTTTGGCTCTTCCCTGATGGATCAGTGTTAGACTCCGATGCAGCAAAGCAGGTTTACTGTATCCCTTCGACGATCATATTGAAGATGAAACACAGAAATTGCATCGGGAATCAATACAAAATTCACAATACCGATTTATATTGACGAGAGTAACGTTTCGGGTAGGCTGGTTTTTGGCTCTTCCCTGAGGGATCAGTGTTAGACTCCGATGCACCACAGTAGGTTTACTGTATCCCTTCGACGACCATATTGAAGATAAAACACAGAAATTGCATCGGGAATCAATACAAAATTCACAATACCGATTTATATTGACGAGAGTAACGTTTCGGGCAGTCTGGTTCTTTGGTTCTTCCCTGGGGGCTCAGTGTTAGACTCCGATGCAGCAAAGCAGGTTCACTGAATCCCTTCGACCATCACATTGACGATGAAACACAGAAATTACATTGGGAATCAATACAAAATTTACAATGCCGATTTATATTGAGGAGAGTAACGTTTCGGGTAGGCTGTTTTTTGGCTCTTCCCTGAGGGATCAATGTCAGACTCCGATGCACCACAGCAGGTTTACTGTATTCCTTCGATGATCGTATTGAAGATGAAACACAGAAATTCCATTGGGAATTAATACAAAATTCACAATACCGATTTATATTGACGAGAGTAACGTTTCGGGCAGTCTGGTTATTTGGTTCTTCCCTGGGGTTCAGTGTTAGACTCCGATGCAGCAAAGCAGGTTCACTGAATCCCTTCGACCATCACATTGACGATGAAACACAGAAACTACATTGGGAATCAATACAAAATTTACAATGCCGATTTATATTGAGGAGAGTAACGTTTCGGGTAGGCTGCTTTTTGGCTCTTCCCTGATGGATCAGTGTTAGACTCCGATGCAGCAAAGCAGGTTTACTGTATCCCTTCGACGATCATATTGAAGATGAAACACAGAAATTGCATCGGGAATCAATACAAAATTCACAATACCGATTTATATTGACGAGAGTAACGTTTCGGGTAGGCTGCTTTTTGGCTCTTCCCTGAGGGATCAGTGTTAGACTCCGATGCACCACAGTAGGTTTACTGTATCCCTTCGACGACCATATTGAAGATAAAACACAGAAATTGCATCGGGAATCAATACAAAATTCACAATACCGATTTATATTGACGAGAGTAACGTTTCGGGCAGTCTGGTTCTTTGGTTCTTCCCTGGGGGCTCAGTGTTAGACTCCGATGCAGCAAAGCAGGTTCACTGAATCCCTTCGACCATCACATTGACGATGAAACACAGAAATTACATTGGGAATCAATACAAAATTTACAATGCCGATTTATATTGAGGAGAGTAACGTTTCGGGTAGGCTGTTTTTTGGCTCTTCCCTGAGGGATCAATGTCAGACTCCGATGCACCACAGCAGGTTTACTGTATTCCTTCGATGATCGTATTGAAGATGAAACACAGAAATTCCATTGGGAATTAATACAAAATTCACAATACCGATTTATATTGACGAGAGTAACGTTTCGGGTAGGCTGTTTTTTGGCTCTTCCCTGAGGGATCAATGTTAGACTCCGATGCACCACAGCAGGTTTACTGTATCCCTTCGATGATCGTATTGAAGATGAAACACAGAAATTGCATCGGGAATCAATACAAAATTCACAATACCGATTTATATTGACGAGAGTAACGTTTCGGGTAGGCTGCTTTTTGGCTCTTCCCTGAGGGATCAATGTTAGACCCCGATGCACCACAGCAGGTTTACTGTATCCCTTCGATGATCGTATTGAAGATGAATCACAGAAATTGCATCGGGAATCAATACAAAATTCACAATACCGATTTATATTGACAAGAGTAACGTTTCGGGTAGGCTTCTCTTTGGCTCTTCCCTGAGGGATCAGTGTTAGACTCCGATGCAGCAAAGCAGGTTTACTGTATCCCTTCGACCATCACATTGACGATGAAACACAGAAATTACATTGGGAATCAATACAAAATTTACAATGCCGATTTATATTGAGGAGAGTAACGTTTCGGGTAGGCTGTTTTTTGGATCTTCCCTGAGGGATCAATGTTAGACTCCGATGCACCACAGCAGGTTTACTGTATCCCTTCGATGATCGTATTGAAGATGAAACACTGAAATTGCATCGGGAATCAATACAAAATTCACAATACCGATTTATATTGACGAGAGTAACGTTTCGGGTAGGCTGTTTTTTGGCTCCTCCCTGAGGGATCAATGTTAGACTCCGATGCACCACAGCAGGTTTACTGTATCCCTTCGATGATCGTATTGAAGATGAAACACAGAAATTGCACCGGGAATCAATACAAAATTCACGATACCGATTTATATTGACGAGAGTAACGTTTCGGGTAGGCTGCTTTTTGGCTCTTCCCTGAGGGATCAGTGTTAGACTCCGATGCAGCAAAGCAGGTTTACTGTACCCCTTCGACGATCATATTGAAGATGAAACACAGAAATTGCATCGGGAATCAATACAAAATTCACAATACCGATTTATATTGACGAGAGTAACGTTTCGGGCAGTCTGGTTCTTCGGTTCTTCCCTGGGGGCTCAGTGTGAGACTCCGATGCAGCAAAGCAGGTTCACTGAATCCCTTCGACCATCACATTGACGATGAAACACAGAAATTACATCGGGAATCAATACAAAATTTACAATGCCGATTTATATTGACGAGAGTAACGTTTCGGGTAGGCTGTTTTTTGGCTCTTCCCTGAGGGATCAGTGTTAGACTCCGATGCAGCAAAGCAGGTTTACTGTACCCCTTCGACGATCATATTGAAGATGAAACACAGAAATTGCATCGGGAATCAATACAAAATTCACAATACCGATTTATATTGACGAGAGTAACGTTTCGGGCAGTCTGGTTCTTCGGTTCTCCCTGGGGGCTCAGTGTGAGACTCCGATGCAGCAAAGCAGGTTCACTGAATCCCTTCGACCATCACATTGACGATGAAACACAGAAATTACATCGGGAATCAATACAAAATTTACAATGCCGATTTATATTGACGAGAGTAACGTTTCGGGTAGGCTGTTTTTTGGCTCTTCCCTGAGGGATCAGTGTTAGACTCCGATGCACCACAGCAGGTTTACTGTATCCCTTCATCGATCATATTGAAGATGAAACACAGAAATTGCATCGGGAACCATTACAAAATTCACAATACCGATTTATATTGACGAGAGTGACGTTTCGGGCAGTCTGGTTTTCTGGTTTTTCCCTGGGGGCTCAGAGTTAGACTCCGATGCAGCAAAGCAGGTTTACTGTATCCCTTCGACCATCATATTGATGATGAAACACAGAAATTGCATCCGGATTCAATACAAAATTTACAATGCCTACTTATATTGACGAGAGTAACATTTCGGAGTGTCTGTTTTTTAACTCTTCCCTGGGGGCTCAGTGTTAGACTCCGATGCACCACAGCAGGTTCACTGTATCCCTTCGACCATCATATTGACGATGAAACACAGAAATTGCATCGGGAATCAATACAAAATTCACAATACCGATTTATATTGACGAGAGTAACGTTTCGGGGAGTCTGTTCTTTGGCTCAGTGTTAAACTCCGATGCACCACAGCAGGTTTACCGTATTCCTTCGAGCAACATATTGACGATGAACCACAGAAATTGCATCTGGATTCAATACAAAATTCACAATGCCTATTTGTATTGACCAGAGTAACGTTTCGGGGAGTCGGTTTTTCGGGTCGTCCCTGGGGGCTCAGAGTTAGACGCCGATGCCCACAGCTGGTTTACTGAATCCCTTCGCCCATCATATTGACGATGAAACACAGAAACTGCATCGGGAATCAATACAAAATTCACAATACCGATTTATATTGACGAGAGTAACGTTTCGGGTAGGCTGCTTTTTGGCTCTTCCCTGAGGGATCAGTGTTAGACTCCGATGCACCACAGTAGGTTTACTGTATCCCTTCGACGACCATATTGAAGATAAAACACAGAAATTGCATCGGGAATCAATACAAAATTCACAATACCGATTTATATTGACGAGAGTAACGTTTCGGGCAGTCTGGTTCTTTGGTTCTTCCCTGGGGGCTCAGTGTTAGACTCCGATGCAGCAAAGCAGGTTCACTGAATCCCTTCGACCATCACATTGACGATGAAACAGAGAAATTACATCGGGAATCAATACAAAATTTACAATGCCGATTTATATTGAGGAGAGTAACGTTTCGTGTAGGCTGTTTTTTGGCTCTTCCCTGAGGGATCAATGTTAGACTCCGATGCACCAGAGCAGGTTTACTGTATCCCTTCATCGATCATATTGAAGATGAAACACAGAAATTGCATCGGGAATCAATACAAAATTCACAATACCGATTTATATTGACGAGAGTAACGTTTGGGGTAGGCTGCTTTTCGGCTCTTCCCTGAGGGATCAGTGTTAGACTCCGATGAAGCAAAGCAGGTTTACTGTATCCCTTCGACGATCATATTGAAGATGAAACACAGAAATTGCATCGGGAATCAATACAAAATTCACAATACTTATTTATATTGACGAGAGTAACTTTTCGGGCAGTCTGGTTCTTTTGGTTCTTCCCTGGGGGCTCAGTGTTAGACTCCGATGCAGCAAAGCAGGTTCACTGAATCCCTTCGACCACCACATTGACGATGAAACACAGAAATTACATCTGGAATCAATACAAAATTTACAATGCCGATTTATATTGACGAGAGTAACGTTTCGGGTAGGCTGTTTTTTGGCTCTTCCCTGAGGGACCAATGTTAGACTCCGATGCACCACAGCAGGTTTACTGTATCCCGTCGATGATCGTATTGAAGATGAAACACAGAAATTGCATCGGGAATCAATACAAAATTCACAATACCGATTTATATTGACGAGAGTAACGTTTCGGGGAGTCTGTTCTTTGGCTCTTCCCTGGGGGCTCAGTGTTAAACTCCGATGCACCACAGCAGGTTTACCGTATTCCTTCGAGCATCAAATTGACGATGAACCACAGAAATTGCATCTGGATTCAATACAAAATTCACAATGCCGATTTGTATTGACCAGAGTAACGTTTCGGGGAATCTGTTTTTCGGGTCGTTCCTGGGGGCTCAGTGTTAGACGCCGATGCCCACAGCTGGTTTACTGAATCCCTTCGCCCATCATATTGACGATGAAACACAGAAATTGCATCGGGAATCAATACAAAATTCACAATACCGATTTATATTGACGAGAGTAACGTTTGGGGTAGGCTGCTTTTCGGTTCTTCCCTGAGGGATCAGTGTTAGACTCCGATGCACCACAGTAGGTTTACTGTATCCCTTCGACGATCATATTGAAGATGAAACACAGAAATTGCATCGGGAATCAATACAAAATTCACAATACTTATTTATATTGACGAGTGTAACTTTTCGGGCAGTCTGGTTCTTTGGTTCTTCCCTGGGGGCTCAGTGTTAGACTCCGATGCAGCAAAGCAGGTTCACTGAATCACTTCGACCACCACATTGACGATGAAACACAGAAATTACATCCGGAATCAATACAAAATTTACAATGCCGATTTATATTGACGAGAGTAACGTTTCGGGTAGGCTGTTTTTTGGCTCTTCCCTGAGGGATCAATGTTAGACTCCGATGCACCACAGCAGGTTTACTGTATCCCTTCGATGATCGTATTGAAGATGAAACACAGAAATTGCATCGGGAATCAATACAAAATTCACAATACCGATTTATATTGACGAGAGTAACGTTTCGGGTAGGCTGATATTTGGCTCTTCCCTCAGGGATCAGTGTCAGACTCCGATGCAGCAAAGCAGGTTTACTGTATCCCTTCGACGATCATATTGAAGATGAAACACAGAAATTGCATCGGGAATCAATACAAAATTCACAATACCGATTTATATTGACGAGAGTAACGTTTCGGGCAGTCTGGTTCTTTGGTTCTTCCCTGGGAGCTCAGTGTGAGACTCCGATTCAGCAAAGCAGGTTTACTGTATCCCTTCGACGATCATATTGAAGATGAAACATTGAAATTGCATCGGGAATCAATACAAAATTCACAATACCGATTTATATTGACGAGAGTAACGTTTCGGGTAGGCTGCTTTTTGGCTCTTCCCTGAGGGATAAATGTTAGACTCCGATGCACCACAGCAGGTTTACTGTATTCCTTCGATGATCGTATTGAAGATGAAAAACAGAAATTGCATCGGGAATCAATACAAAATTCACAATACCGATTTATATTGACGAGAGTAACGTTTCGGGTAGGCTGCTTTTTGGCTCTTCCCTGAGGGATCAGTGTTAGACTCCGATGCAGCAAAGCAGGTTTACTGTATCCCTTCGACGATCATATTGAAGATGAAACACAGAAATTGCATCGGGAATCAATACAAAATTCACAATACCGATTTATATTGACGAGAGTAACAATTCGGGTAGGCTGCTTTTTGGCTCTTCTCTGAGGGATCAATGTTAGACTCCGATGCACCACAGCAGTTTTACTGTATCCCTTCGATGATCGTATTGAAGATGAAACACAGAAATTGCATCGGGAATCAATACAAAATTCACAATACCTATTTATATTGACGAGAGTAACGTTTCGGGTAGGCTGCTCTTTGGCTCTTCCCTGAGGGATCAATGTTAGACTCCGATGCACCACAGCAGGTTTACTGTATCCCTTCGATGATCGTATTGATGATGAAACACAGAAATTGCATCGGGAATCAATACAAAATTCACAATACCGATTTATATTGACGAGAGTAACGTTTCGGGTAGGCTGCTTTTTGGCTCTTCCCTGAGGGATCAGTGTTAGACTCCGATGCACCACAGCAGGTTTACTGTATCCCTTCGGCGATCATATTGAAGATGAAACACAGAAATTGCATCGGGAATCAATACAAAATTCACAATACCGATTTATATTGACGAGAGTAACGTTTCGGGTAGGCTGCTTTTTGGCTCTTCCCTGAGGGATCAGTGTTAGACTCCGATGCAGCAAAGCAGGTTTACTGTATCCCTTCATCGATCATATTGAAGATGAAACACAGAAATTGCATCGGGAATCAATACAAAATTCACAATACCGATTTATATTGACGAGAGTAACGTTTGGGGTAGGCTGCTTTTCGGCTCTTACCTGAGGGATCAGTGTTAGACTCCGATGCAGCAAAGCAGGTTTACTGTACCCCTTCGACGATCATATTGAAGATGAAACACCGAAATTGCATCGGGAATCAATACAAAATTCACAATACCGATTTATATTGACGAGAGTAACGTTTCGGGCAGTCTGGTTCTTCGGTTCTTTCCTGGGGGCTCAGTGTGGGACTCCGATGCAGCAAAGCAGGTTCAATGAATCCCTTCGACCATCACATTGACGATGAAACACAGAAATTACATCGGGAATCAATACAAAATTTACAATGCCGATTTATATTGACGAGAGTAACGTTTCGGGTAGGCTGTTTTTTGGCTCTTCCCTGAGGGATCAGTGTTAGACTCCGATGCACCACAGCAGGTTTACTGTATCCCTTCATCGATCATATTGAAGATGAAACACAGAAATTGCATCGGGAATCAATACAAAATTCACAATACCGATTTATATTGACGAGAGTAACGTTTGGGGTAGGCTGCTTTTCGGCTCTCCCCTGAGGGATCAGTGTTAGAGTCCGATGCAGCAAAGCAGGTTTACTGTATCCCTTCGACGATCATATTGAAGATGAAACACAGAAATTACATCGGGAATCAATACAAAATTTACAATACTTATTTATATTGACGAGAGTAACTTTTCGGGCAGTCTGGTTCTTTGGTTCTTCCCTGGGGGCTCAGTGTTAGACCCCGATGCAGCAAAGCAGGTTCACTGAATCCCTTCGACCACCACATTGACGATGAAACACAGAAATTACATCGGGAATCAATAGAAAATTTACAATGCCGATTTATATTGACGAGAGTAACGTTTCGGGTAGGCTGTTTTTTGGCTCTTCCCTGAGGGATCAATGTTAGACTCCGATGCACCACAGCAGGTTTACTGTATCCCTTCGATGATCGTATTGAAGATGAAACACAGAAATTGCATCGGGAATCAATACAAAATTCACAATACCGATTTATATTGACGAGAGTAACGTTTCGGGTAGGCTGCTATTTGGCTCTTCCCTGAGGGATGAGTGTTAGACTCCGATGCAGCAAAGCAGGTTTACTGTATCCCTTCGACGATCATATTGAAGATGAAACACAGAAATTGCATCGGGAATCAATACAAAATTCACAATACCGATTTATATTGACGAGAGTAACGTTTCGGGCAGTCTGGTTCTTTGGTTCTTCCCTGGGGGCTCAGTGTGAGACTCCGATTCAGCAAAGCAGATTTACTGTATCCCTTCGACGATCATATTGAAGATGAAACATTGAAATTGCATCGGGAATCAATACAAAATTCACAATACCGATTTATATTGACGAGAGTAACGTTTCGGGTAGGCTGCTTTTTGGCTCTTCCCTGAAGGATCAATGTTAGACTCCGATGCACCACAGCAGGTTTACTGTATTCCTTCGATGATCGTATTGAAGATGAAAAACAGAAATTGCATCGGGAATCAATACAAAATTCACAATACCGATTTATATTGACGAGAGTAACGTTTCGGGTAGGCTGCTTTTGGCTCTTCCCTGAGGGATCAGTGTTAGTCTTCGATGCAGCAAAGCAGGTTTACTGTATCCGTTCGACGATCATATTGAAGATGAAACACAGAAATTGCATCGGGAATCAATACAAAATTCCCAATACCGATTTATATTAACGAGAGTAACGCTTCGGGGAGTCAGTTTTTTGGCTCTTCCCTGGGGGCTCAGAGTTAGACTCCGATGCAGGAAAGCAGGTTCACTGAATCCCTTCGACCATCACATTGACGATGAAACACAGAAATTACATCGGGAATCAATACAAAATTAACAATGCCGATTTATATTGACGTGAGTAACGTTTCAGGTAGGCTGCTTTTTGGCTCTTCCCTGAGGGATCACTGTTAGACTCCGATGCACCACAGCAGGTTTACTGTATCCCTTCGACGATCATATTGAAGATGAAACACAGAAATTGCATCGGGAATCAATACAAAATTCACAATACCGATTTATATTGACGTGAGTAACGTTTTGGGTACGCTGCTTTTTGGCTCTTCCTTGAGGGATCAGTGTTAGACTCCGATGCACCACAGCAGGTTTACTGTATCCCTTCGACGATCATATTGAAGATGAAACACAGAAATTGCATCGGGCATCAATAAAAAATTAACAATACCGATTTATATTGACGAGAGTAACGTTTCGGCCAGTCTGGTTCTTTGGTTCTTCCCTGGGGGCTCAGCGTTAGACTCCGATGCAGCAAAGCAGGTTCACTGAATCCCTTCGACCATCACATTGACGATGAAACACAGAGATTACATCGGGAATCAATACAAAATTTACAATGCCGATTTATATTGAGGAGAGTAACGTTTCGAGAAGGATGTTCTTTGGCTCTTCCCTGAGGGATCAATGTTAGACTCCGATGCACCAGAGCAGGTTTACTGGATCCCTTCATCGATCATATTGAAGATGAAACACAGAAATTGCATCGGGAATCAATACAAAATTCACAATACCGATTTATATTGACGAGAGTAACGTTTGGGGTAGGCTGCTTTTCGGTTCTTCCCTGAGGGATCAGTGTTAGACTCCGATGCAGAAAAGCAGGTTTACTGTATCCCTTCGACGATCATATTGAAGATGAAACACAGAAATTGCATCGGGAATCAATACAAAATTCACAATACTTATTTATATTGACGAGAGTAACTTTTCGGGCAGTCTGGTTCTTTGGTTCTTCCCTGGGGGCTCAGTGTTAGACTCCGATGCAGCAAAGCAGGTTCACTGAATCCCTTCGACCACCACATTGACGATGAAACACAGAAATTACATCCGGAATCAATACAAAATTTACAATGCCGATTTATATTGACGAGAGTAACGTTTCGCGTAGGCTGTTTTTTGGCTCTTCCCTGAGGGATCAATGTTAGACTCCGATGCACCACAGCAGGTTTACTGTATCCCTTCGACGATCGTATTGAAGATGAAACACAGAAATTGCATCGGGAATCAATACAAAATTCACAATACCGATTTATATTGACGAGAGTAACGTTTCGGGTAGGCTGATATTTGGCTCTTCCCTGAGGGATCAGTGTTAGACTCCGATGCAGCAAAGCAGGTTTACTGTATCCCTTCGACGATCATATTGAAGATGAAACACAGAAATTGCATCGGGAATCAATACAAAATTCACAATACCGATTTATATTGACGAGAGTAACGTTTCGGTTAGTCTGGTTCTTTGGTTCTTCCCTGGGGGCTCAGTGTGAGACTCCGATTCAGCAAAGCAGGTTTACTGTATCCCTTCGACGATCATATTGAAGATGTAACATAGAAATTGCATCGGGAATCAATACAAAATTCACAATACCGATTTATATTGACGAGAGTAACGTTTCGGGTAGGCTGCTTTTTGGCTCTTCCCTGAGGGATCAATGTTAGACTCCGATGCACCACAGCAGGTTTACTGTATTCCTTCGATGATCGTATTTAAGATGAAAAACAGAAATTGCATCGGGAATCAATACAAAATTCACAATACCGATTTATATTGACGAGAGTAACGTTTCGGGTAGGCTGCTTTTTGGCTCTTCCCTGAGGGATCAGTGTTAGACTCCGATGCAGCAAAGCAGGTTTACTGTATCCCTTCGACGATCATATTGAAGATGAAACACAGAAATTGCATCGGGAATCAATACAAAATTCACAATACCGATTTATATTGACGAGAGTAACGTTTCGGGTAGGCTGCTTTTTGGCTCTTCTCTGAGGGATCAATGTTAGACTCCGATGCACCACAGCAGTTTTACTGTATCCCTTCGATGATCGTATTGAAGATGAAACACAGAAATTGCATCGGGAATCAATACAAAATTCACAATACCAATTTATATTGACGAGAGTAACGTTTCGGGTAGGCTGCTCTTTGGCTCTTCCCTGAGGGATCAATGTTAGACTCCGATGCACCACAGCAGGTTTACTGTATCCCTTCGATGATCGTATTGAAGATGAAACACAGAAATTGCATCGGCAATCAATACAAAATTCACAATACCGATTTATATTGACGAGAGTAACGTTTCGGGTAGGCTGCTTTTTGGCTCTTCCCTGAGGGATCAGTGTTAGACTCCGATGCAGCAAAGCAGGTTTACTGTATCCCTTCGGCGATCATATTGAAGATGAAACACAGAAATTGCACCGGGAATCTATACAAAATTCACAATACCGATTTATATTGAGGAGAGTAACGTTTCGGGTAGGCAGCTTTTTGGCTCTTCCCTGAGGGATCAATGTTAGACTCCGATGCACCACAGCAGGTTTACTGTATCCCTTCGATGATCGTATTGAAGATGAAACACAGAAATTGCATCGGGAATCAATACAAAATTCACAATACCGATTTATATTGACGAGAGTAACGTTTCGGGTAGGCTGCTTTTTGGCTCTTCCCTGAGGGATCAGTGTTAGACTCCGATGCAGCAAAGCAGGTTTACTGTATCCCTTCATCGATCATATTGAAGATGAAACACAGAAATTACATCGGGAATCAATACAAAATTCACAATACCGATTTATATTGACGAGAGTAACGTTTGGGGTAGGCTGCTTTTCGGCTCTTCCCTGAGGGATCAGTGTTAGACTCCGATGCAGCAAAGCAGGTTTACTGTACCCCTTCTACGATCATATTGAAGATGAAACACAGAAATTGCATCGGGAATCAATACAAAATTAACAATACCGATTTATATTGACGAGAGTGACGTTTTGGGCAGTCTGGTTTTTTGGTTCTTCCCTGGGGGCTCAGAGTTAGACTCCGATGCAGCAAAGCAGGTTTACTGTATCTCTTCGACCATCATATTGATGATGAAACACAGAAATTGCATCCGGATTCAATACAACATTTACAATGCCTATTTATATTGACGAGAGTAACATTTCGGAGTGTCTGTTTTTTAACTCTTCCCTGGGGGCTCAGTGTTAGACTCCGATGCACCACAGCAGGTTCACTGTATCCCTTCGACCATCATATTGACGATGAAACACAGAAATTGCATCGGGAATCAATACAAAATTCACAATACCGATTTATATTGACGAGAGTAACGTTTCGGGGAGTCTGTTCTTTGGCTCTTCCCTGGGGGCTCAGTGTTAAACTCCGATGCACCACAGCAGGTTTACCGTATTCCTTCGAGCATCATATTGACGATGAACCACAGAAATTGCATCTGGATTCAATACAAAATTCACAATGCCGATTTGTATTGACCAGAGTAACGTTTCGGGGAATCTGTTTTTCGGGTCGTCCCTGGGGGCTCAGTGTTAGACGCCGATGCCCACAGCTGGTTTACTGAATCCCTTCGCCCATCATATTGACGATGAAACACAGAAATTGCATCGGGAATCAATACAAAATTCACAATACCGATTTATATTGACGAGAGTAACGTTTCGGGCAGTCTGGTTCTTTGGTTCTTCCCTGGGGGCTCAGCGTTAGACTCCGATGCAGCAAAGCAGGTTCACTGAATCCCTTCGACCATCACATTGACGATGAAACACAGAAATTACATCGGGAATCAATACAAAATTTACAATGCCGATTTATATTGAGGAGAGTAACGTTTCGTGTAGGCTGTTTTTTGGCTCTTCCCTGAGGGATCAATGTTAGACTCCGATGCACCAGAGCAGGTTTACTGTATCCCTTCATCGATCATATTGAAGATGAAACACAGAAATTGCATCGGGAATCAATACAAAATTCACAATACCGATTTATATTGACGAGAGTAACGTTTGGGGTAGGCTGCTTTTCGGCTCTTCCCTGAGGGATCAGTGTTAGACTCCGATGCAGCAAAGCAGGTTTACTGTATCCCATCGACGATCATATTGAAGATGAAACACAGAAATTGCATCGGGAATCAATACAAAATTAACAATACTTATTTATATTGACGAGAGTAACTTTTCGGGCAGTCTGGTTCTTTGGTTCTTCCCTGGGGGCTCAGTGTTAGACTACGATGCAGCAAAGCAGGTTCACTGAATCCCTTCGACCACCACATTGCCGATGAAACACAGAAATTACATCGGGAATCAATACAAAATTTACAATGCCGATTTATATTGACGAGAGTAACGTTTCGGGTAGGCTGTTTTTTGGCTCTTCCCTGAGGGATCAATGTTAGACTCCGATGCACCACAGCAGGTTTACTGTATCCCTTCCATGATCGTATTGAAGATGAAACACAGAAATTGCATCGGGAATCAATACAAAATTCACAATACCGATTTATATTGACGAGAGTAACGTTTCGGGTAGGCTGCTATTTGGCTCTTCCCTGAGGGATCAGTGTTAGACTCCGATGCAGCAAAGCAGGTTTACTGTATCCCTTCGACGATCATATTGAAGATGAAACACAGAAATTGCATCGGGAATCAATACAAAATTCACAATACCGATTTATATTGACGAGAGTAACGTTTCGGGCAGTCTGGTTCTTTGGTTCTTCCCTGGGGGCTCAGTGTGAGACTCCGATTCAGCAAAGCAGATTTACTGTATCCCTTCGACGATCATATTGAAGATGAAACATTGAAATTGCATCGGGAATCAATACAAAATTCACAATACCGATTTATATTGACGAGAGTAACGTTTCGGGTAGGCTGCTTTTTGGCTCTTCCCTGAAGGATCAATGTTAGACTCCGATGCACCACAGCAGGTTTACTGTATTCCTTCGATGATCGTATTGAAGATGAAAAACAGAAATTGCATCGGGAATCAATACAAAATTCACAATACCGATTTATATTGACGAGAGTAATGTTTCGGGTAGGCTGCTTTTGGCTCTTCCCTGAGGGATCAGTGTTAGACTTCGATGCAGCAAAGCAGGTTTACTGTATCCCTTCGACGATCATATTGAAGATGAAACACAGAAATTGCATCGGGAATCAATACAAAATTCCCAATACCGATTTATATAAACGAGAGTAACGCTTCGGGGAGTCAGTTTTTTGGCTCTTCCCTGGGGGCTCAGAGTTAGACTCCGATGCAGGAAAGCAGGTTCCCTGAATCCCTTCGACCATCACATTGACGATGAAACACAGAAATTACATCGGGAATCAATACAAAATTAACAATGCCGATTTATATTGACGTGAGTAACGTTTCAGGTAGGCTGCTTTTTGGCTCTTCCCTGATGGATCAGTGTTAGACTCCGATGCACCACAGCAGGTTTACTGTATCCCTTCGACGATCATATTGAAGATGAAACACAGAAATTGCATCGGGAATCAATACAAAATTCACAATACCGATTTATATTGACGAGAGTAACGTTTCGGGTACGCTGCTTTTTGGCTCTTCCTTGAGGGATCAGTGTTAGACTCCGATGCACCCCAGCAGGTTTACTGTATCCCTTCGACGATCGTATTGAAGATGAAACACAGAAATTGCATCGGGAATCAATACAAAATTCACAATACCGATTTATATTGACGAGAGTAACGTTTCGGGCAGTCTGGTTCTTTGGTTCTTCCCTGGGGGCTCAGCGTTAGACTCCGATGCAGCAAAGCAGGTTCACTGAATCCCTTCGACCATCACATTGACGATGAAACACAGAGATTACATCGGGAATCAATACAAAATTTACAATGCCGATTTATATTGAGGAGAGTAACGTTTCGTGTAGGCTGTTTTTTGGCTCTTCCCTGAGGGATCAATGTTAGACTCCGATGCACCAGAGCAGGTTTACTGTATCCCTTCATCGATCATATTGAAGATGAAACACAGAAATTGCATCGGGAATCAATACAAAATTCACAATACCGATTTATATTGACGAGAGTAACGTTTGGGGTTGGCTGCTTTTCGGCTCTTCCCTGAGGGATCAGTGTTAGACTCCGATACAGAAAAGCAGGTTTACTGTATCCCTTCGACGATCATATTGAAGATGAAGCACAGAAATTGCATCGGGAATCAATACAAAATTCACAATACTTATTTATATTGACGAGAGTAACTTTTCGGGCAGTCTGGTTCTTTGGTTCTTCCCTGGGGGCTCAGTGTTACACTCCGATGCAGCAAAGCAGGTTCACTGAATCCCTTCGACCACCACATTGACGATGAAACACAGAAATTACATCCGGAATCAATACAAAATTTACAATGCCGATTTATATTGACGAGAGTAACGTTTCGGGTAGGCTGTTTTTTGGCTCTTCCCTGAGGGATCAATGTTTGACTCCGATGCACCACAGCAGGTTTACTGTATCCCTTCGATGATCGTATTGAAGTTGAAACACAGAAATTGCATCGGGAATCAATACAAAATTCACAATACCGATTTATATTGACGAGAGTAACGTTTCGGGTAGGCTGATATTTGGCTCTTCCCTGATGGATCAGTGTTAGACTCCGATGCAGTAAAGCAGGTTTACTGTATCCCTTCGACGATCATATTGAAGATGAAACACAGAAATTGCATCGGGAATCAATACAAAATTCACAATACCGATTTATATTGACGAGAGTAACGTTTCGGGCAGTCTGGTTCTTTGGTTCTTCCCTGGGGGCTCAGTGTGAGACTCCGATTCAGCAAAGCAGGTTTACTGTATCCCTTCGACGATCATATTGAAGATGAAACATTGAAATTGCATCGGGAATCAATACAAAATTCACAATACCGATTTATATTGACGAGAGTAACGTTTCGGGTAGGCTGCTTTTTGGCTCTTCCCTGAGGGATCAATGTTAGACTCCGATGCACCAAAGCAGGTTTACTGTATTCCTTCGATGATCGTATTGAAGATGAAAAACAGAAATTGCATCGGGAATCAATACAAAATTCACAATACCGATTTATATTGACGAGAGTAACGTTTCGGGTAGGCTGCTTTTTGGCTCTTCCCTGAGGGATCAGTGTTAGACTCCGATGCAGCAAAGCAGGTTTACTGTATCCCTTCGACGATCATATTTTAGATGAAACATTGAAATTGCATCGGGAATCAATACAAAATTCACAATACCGATTTATATTGACGAGAGTAACGTTTCGGGTAGGCTGCTTTTTGGCTCTTCCCTGATGGATCAATGTTAGACTCCGATGCACCAAAGCAGGTTTACTGTATTCCTTCGATGATCGTATTGAAGATGAAAAACAGAAATTGCATCGGGAATCAATACAAAATTCACAATACCGATTTATATTGACGAGAGTAACGTTTCAGGTAGGCTGCTTTTTGGCTCTTCTCTGAGGGATCAATGTTAGACTCCGATGCACCACAGCAGTTTTACTGTATCCCTTCGATGATCGTATTGAAGATGAAACACAGAAATTGCATCGGGAATCAATACAAAATTCACAATACCAATTTATATTGACGAGAGTAACGTTTCGGGTAGGCTGCTCTTTGGCTCTTCCCTGAGGGATCAATGTTAGACTCCGATGCACCACAGCAGGTTTACTGTATCCCTTCGATGATCGTATTGAAGATGAAACACAGAAATTGCATCGGGAATCAATACAAAATTCACAATACCGATTTATATTGACGAGAGTAACGTTTCGGGTAGGCTGCTTTTTGGCTCTTCCCTGAGGGATCAGTGTTAGACTCCGATGCAGCAAAGCAGGTTTACTGTATCCCTTCGGCGATCATATTGAAGATGAAACATAGAAATTGCACCGGGAATCTATACAAAATTCACAATACCGATTTATATTGAGGAGAGTAACGTTTCGGGTAGGCAGCTTTTTGGCTCTTCCCTGAGGGATCAATGTTAGACTCCGATGCACCACAGCAGGTTTACTGTATCCCTTCGATGATCGTATTGAAGATGAAACACAGAAATTGCATCGGGAATCAATACAAAATTCACAATACCGATTTATATTGACGAGAGTAACGTTTCGGGTAGGCTGCTTTTTGGCTCTTCCCTGAGGGATCAGTGTTAGACTCCGATGCAGCAAAGCAGGTTTACTGTATCCCTTCATCGATCATATTGAAGATGAAACACAGAAATTACATCGGGAATCAATACAAAATTCACAATACCGATTTATATTGACGAGAGTAACGTTTGGGGTAGGCTGCTTTTCGGCTCTTCCCTGAGGGATCAGTGTTAGACTCCGATGCAGCAAAGCAGGTTTACTGTACCCCTTCGACGATCATATTGAAGATGAAACACAGAAATTGCATCGGGAATCAATACAAAATTCACAATACCGATTTATATTGACGAGAGTAACGTTTCGGGCAGTCTGGTTCTTCGGTTCTTCCCTGGGGGCTCAGTGTGAGACTCCGATGCAGCAAAGCAGGTTCACTGAATCCCTTCGACCATCACATTGACGATGAAACACAGAAATTACATCGGGAATCAATACAAAATTTACAATGCCGATTTATATTGACGAGAGTAACGTTTCGGGCAGTCTGGTTTTTTGGTTCTTCCCTGGGGGCTCAGAGTTAGACTCCGATGCAGCAAAGCAGGTTTACTGTATCTCTTCGACCATCATATTGATGATGAAACACAGAAATTGCATCCGGATTCAATACAAAATTTACAATGCCTATTTATATTGACGAGAGTAACATTTCGGAGTGTCTGTTTTTTAACTCTTCCCTGGAGGCTCAGTGTTACACTCCGATGCACCACAGCAGATTCACTGTATCCCTTCGACCATCATATTGACGATGAAACACAGAAATTGCATCGGGAATCAATACAAAATTCACAATACCGATTTATATTGACGAGAGTAATGTTTCGGGGAGTCTGTTCTTTGGCTCTTCCCTGGGGGCTCAGTGTTAAACTCCGATGCACCACAGCAGGTTTACCGTATTCCTTCGAGCATCATATTGACGATGAACCACAGAAATTGCATCTGGATTCAATACAAAATTCACAATGCCGATTTGTATTGACCAGAGTAACGTTTCGGGGAATCTGTTTTTCGGGTCGTCCCTGGGGGCTCAGTGTTAGACGCCGATGCCCACAGCTGGTTTACTGAATCCCTTCGCCCATCATATTGACGATGAAACACAGAAATTGCATCGGGAATCAATACAAAATTTACAATGCCGATTTATATTGAGGAGAGTAACGTTTCGTGTAGGCTGTTTTTTGGCTCTTCCCTGAGGGATCAATGTTAGACTCCGATGCACCAGAGCA
Source organism: Schistocerca cancellata (assembly GCF_023864275.1). Classification (NCBI taxonomy): domain Eukaryota; kingdom Metazoa; phylum Arthropoda; class Insecta; order Orthoptera; family Acrididae; genus Schistocerca; species Schistocerca cancellata. The sequence goes on from NC_064635.1 coordinate 186,298,236, forward strand.
GGTTTACTGTATCCCTTCATCGATCATATTGAAGATGAAACACAGAAATTGCATCGGGAATCAATACAAAATTCACAATACCGATTTATATTGACGAGAGTAACGTTTCGGGTAGGCTGCTTTTCGGCTCTTCCCTGAGGGATCAGTGTTAGACTCCGATGCAGCAAAGCAGGTTTACTGTATCCCATCGACGATCATATTGAAGATGAAACACAGAAATTGCATCGGGAATCAATACAAAATTCACAATACTTATTTATATTGACGAGAGTAACTTTTCGGGCAGTCTGGTTCTTTGGTTCTTCCCTGGGGGCTCAGTGTTAGACTACGATGCAGCAAAGCAGGTTCACTGAATCCCTTCGACCACCACATTGACGATGAAACACAGAAATTACATCGGGAATCAATACAAAATTTACAATGCCGATTTATATTGACGAGAGTAACGTTTCGGGTAGGCTGTTTTTTGGCTCTTCCCTGAGGGATCAATGTTAGACTCCGATGCACCACAGCAGGTTTACTGTATCCCTTCCATGATCGTATTGAAGATGAAACACAGAAATTGCATCGGGAATCAATACAAAATTCACAATACCGATTTATATTGACGAGAGTAACGTTTCGGGTAGGCTGCTATTTGGCTCTTCCCTGAGGGATCAGTGTTAGACTCCGATGCAGCAAAGCAGGTTTACTGTATCCCTTCGACGATCATATTGAAGATGAAACACAGAAATTGCATCGGGAATCAATACAAAATTCACAATACCGATTTATATTGACGAGAGTAACGTTTCGGGCAGTCTGGTTCTTTGGTTCTTCCCTGGGGGCTCAGTGTGAGACTCCGATTCAGCAAAGCAGATTTACTGTATCCCTTCGACGATCATATTGAAGACGAAACATTGAAATTGCATCGGGAATCAATACAAAATTCACAATACCGATTAATATTGACGAGAGTAACGTTTCGGGTAGGCTGCTTTTTGGCTCTTCCCTGAAGGATCAATGTTAGACTCCGATGCACCACAGCAGGTTTACTGTATTCCTTCGATGATCGTATTGAAGATGAAAAACAGAAATTGCATCGGGAATCAATACAAAATTCACAATACCGATTTATATTGACGAGAGTAATGTTTCGGGTAGGCTGCTTTTGGCTCTTCCCTGAGGGATCAGTGTTAGACTTCGATGCAGCAAAGCAGGTTTACTGTATCCCTTCGACGATCATATTGAAGATGACACACAGAAATTGCATCGGGAATCAATACAAAATTCCCAATACCGATTTATATTAACGAGAGTAACGCTTCGGGGAGTCAGTTTTTTGGCTCTTCCCTGGGGGCTCAGAGTTACTCCGATGCAGGAAAGCAGGTTCACTGAATCCCTTCGACCATCACATTGACGATGAAACACAGAAATTACATCGGGAATCAATACAAAATTAACAATGCCGATTTATATTGACGTGAGTAACGTTTCAGGTAGGCTGCTTTTTGGCTCTTCCCTGAGGGATCAATGTTAGACTCCGATGCACCACAGCAGGTTTACTGTATTCCTTCGATGATCGTATTGAAGATGAAAAACAGAAATTGCATCGGGAATCAATACAAAATTCACAATACCGATTTATATTGACGAGAGATACGTTTCGGGCAGTCTGGTTCTTTGGTTCTTCCCTGGGGGCTCAGCGTTAGACTCCGATGCAGCAAAGCAGGTTCACTGAATCCCTTCGACCATCACATTGACGATGAAACACAGAGATTACATCGGGAATCAATACAAAATTTACAATGCCGATTTATATTGAGGAGAGTAACGTTTCGTGTAGGCTGTTTTTTGGCTCTTCCCTGAGGGATCAATGTTAGACTCAGATGCACCAGAGCAGGTTTACTGTATCCCTTCATCGATCATATTGAAGATGAAACACAGAAATTGCATCGGGAATCAATACAAAATTCACAATACCGATTTATATTGATGAGAGTAACGTTTGGGGTTGGCTGCTTTTCGGCTCTTCCCTGAGGGATCAGTGTTAGACTCCGATGCAGAAAAGCAGGTTTACTGTATCCCTTCGACGATCATATTGAAGATGAAACACAGAAATTGCATCGGGAATCAATACAAAATTCACAATACTTATTTATATTGACGAGAGTAACTTTTCGGGCAGTCTGGTTCTTTGGTTCTTCCCTGGGGGCTCAGTGTTACACTCCGATGCAGCAAAGCAGGTTCACTGAATCCCTTCGACCACCACATTGACGATGAAACACAGAAATTACATCGGGAATCAATACAAAATTTTCAATGCCGATTTATATTGACGAGAGTAACGTTTCGGGTAGGCTGTTTTTTGGCTCTTCCCTGAGGGATCAATGTTAGACTCCGATGCACCACAGCAGGTTTACTGTATCCCTTCGATGATCGTATTGAAGATGAAACACAGAAATTGCATCGGGAATCAATACAAAATTCACAATACCGATTTATATTGACGAGAGTAACGTTTCGGGTAGGCTGATACTTGGCTCTTCCCTGATGGATCAGTGTTAGACTCCGATGCAGTAAAGCAGGTTTACTGTATCCCTTCGACGATCATATTGAAGATGAAACACAGAAATTGCATCGGGAATCAATACAAAATTCACAATACCGATTTATATTGACGAGAGTAACGTTTCGGGCAGTCTGGTTCTTTGGTTCTTCCCTGGGGGCTCAGTGTGAGACTCCGATTCAGCAAAGCAGGTTTACTGTATCCCTTCGACGATCATATTGAAGATGAAACATTGAAATTGCATCGGGAATCAATACAAAATTCATAATACCGATTTATATTGACGAGAGTAACGTTTCGGGTAGGCTGCTTTTTGGCTCTTCCCTGAGGGATCAATGTTAGACTCCGATGCACCAAAGCAGGTTTACTGTATTCCTTCGATGATCGTATTGAAGATGAAAAAGAGAAATTGCATCGGGAATCAATACAAAATTCACAATACCGATTTATATTGACGAGAGTAACTTTTCGGGTAGGCTGCTTTTTGGCTCTTCCCTGAGGGATCAGTGTTAGACTCCGATGCAGCAAAGCAGGTTTACTGTATCCCTTCGACGATCATATTGAAGATGAAACACAGAAATTGCATCGGGAATCAATACAAAATTCACAGTACCGATTTTTATTGACGAGAATAACGTTTCGGGTAGGCTGCTTTTTGGCTCTTCCCTGAGGGATCAGTGTTAGACTCCGATGCAGCAAAGCAGGTTTACTGTATCCCTTCGACGATCATATTGAAGATGAAACACAGAAATTGCATCGGGAATCAATACAAAATTCACAATACCGATTTATATTGACGAGAGTAACGTTTCGGGTAGGCTGCTTTTTGGCTCTTCCCTGAGGGATCAATGTTAGACTCCGATGCACCACAGCAGGTTTACTGTATCCCTTCGATGATCGTATTGAAGATGAAACACAGAAATTGCATCGGGAATCAATACAAAATTCACGATACCGATTTATATTGACGAGAGTAACGTTTCGGGTAGGCTGCTTTTTGGCTCTTCCCTGAGGGATCAGTGTTAGACTCCGATGTAGCAAAGCAGGTTTACTGTACCCCTTCGACGATCAAATTGAAGATGAAACACAGAAATTGCATCGGGAATCAATACAAAATTCACAATACCGATTTATATTGACGAGAGTAACGTTTCGGGCAGTCTGGTTCTTCGGTTCTTCCCTGGGGGCTCAGTGTGAGACTCCGATGCAGCAAAGTAGGTTCACTGAATCCCTTCGACCATCACATTGACGATGAAACACAGAAATTACATCGGGAATCAATACAAAATTTACAATGCCGATTTATATTGACGAGAGTAACGTTTCGGGTAGGATGTTTTTTGGCTCTTCCCTGAGGGATCAGTGTTAGACTCCGATGCACCACAGCAGGTTTACTGTATCACTTCATCGATCATATTGAAGATGAAACACAGAAATTGCATCGGGAACCAATACAAAATTCACAATACCGATTTATATTGACGAGAGTAACGTTTGGGGTAGGCTGCTTTTCGGCTCTTCCCTGAGGGATCAGTGTTAGACTCCGATGCAGCAAAGCAGGTTTACTGTACCCCTTCGACGATCATATTGAGGATGAAACACAGAAATTGCATCGGGAATCAATACAAAATTCACAATACCGATTTACATTGACGAGAGTAACGTTTCGGGCAGAATGGTTCTTCGGTTCTTCCCTGGGGGCTCAGTGTGAGACTCCGATGCAGCAAAGCAGGTTCACTGAATCCCTTCGACCATCACATTGACGATGAAACACAGAAATTACATCGGGAATCAATACAAAATTTACAATGCCGATTTATATTGACGAGAGTAACGTTTCGGGTAGGCTGTTTTTTGGCTCTTCCCTGAGGGATCAATGTTAGACTCCGATGCACCACAGCAGGTTTACTGTATCCCTTCGATGATCGTATTGAAGATGAAACACAGAAATTGCATCGGGAATCAACACAAAATTCACAATACCGATTTATATTGACGAGAGTAACGTTTCGGGTAGGCTGCTTTTTGGCTCTTCCCTGAGGGATCAATGTTAGACTCCGATGCACCACAGCAGGTTTACTGTATACCTTCGACGATCATATTGAAGATGAAACACAGAAATTGCATCGGGAATCAATACGAAATTCACAATACCGATTTATATTGACGAGAGTAACGTTTCGGGTAGGCTGCTTTTTGGCTCTTCCCTGAGGGATCAGTGTTAGACTCCGATGCAGCAAAGCAGGTTTACTGTATCCCTTCGGCGATCATATTGAAGATGAAACACAGAAATTGCATCGGGAATCAATACAAAATTCACAATACCAATTTATATTGACGAGAGTAACGTTTCGGGTAGGCTGCTCTTTGGCTCTTCCCTGAGGGATCAATGTTAGACTCCGATGCACCACAGCAGGTTTACTGTATCCCTTCGATGATCGTATTGAAGATGAAACACAGAAATTGCATCGGGAATCAATACAAAATTCACAATACCGATTTATATTGACGAGAGTAACGTTTCGGGTAGGCTGCTTTTTGGCTCTTCCCTGAGGGATCAGTGTTAGACTCCGATGCAGCAAAGCAGGTTTACTGTATCCCTTCGGCGATCATATTGAAGATGAAACATAGAAATTGCACCGGGAATCTATACAAAATTCACAATACCGATTTATATTGAGGAGAGTAACGTTTCGGGTAGGCAGCTTTTTGGCTCTTCCCTGAGGGATCAATGTTAGACTCCGATGCACCACAGCAGGTTTACTGTATCCCTTCGATGATCGTATTGAAGATGAAACACAGAAATTGCATCGGGAATCAATACAAAATTCACAATACCGATTTATATTGACGAGAGTAATGTTTCGGGTAGGCTGCTTTTGGCTCTTCCCTGAGGGATCAGTGTTAGACTTCGATGCAGCAAAGCAGGTTTACTGTATCCCTTCGACGATCATATTGAAGATGACACACAGAAATTGCATCGGGAATCAATACAAAATTCCCAATACCGATTTATATTAACGAGAGTAACGCTTCGGGGAGTCAGTTTTTTGGCTCTTCCCTGGGGGCTCAGAGTTACTCCGATGCAGGAAAGCAGGTTCACTGAATCCCTTCGACCATCACATTGACGATGAAACACAGAAATTACATCGGGAATCAATACAAAATTAACAATGCCGATTTATATTGACGTGAGTAACGTTTCAGGTAGGCTGCTTTTTGGCTCTTCCCTGAGGGATCAATGTTAGACTCCGATGCACCACAGCAGGTTTACTGTATTCCTTCGATGATCGTATTGAAGATGAAAAACAGAAATTGCATCGGGAATCAATACAAAATTCACAATACCGATTTATATTGACGAGAGATACGTTTCGGGCAGTCTGGTTCTTTGGTTCTTCCCTGGGGGCTCAGCGTTAGACTCCGATGCAGCAAAGCAGGTTCACTGAATCCCTTCGACCATCACATTGACGATGAAACACAGAGATTACATCGGGAATCAATACAAAATTTACAATGCCGATTTATATTGAGGAGAGTAACGTTTCGTGTAGGCTGTTTTTTGGCTCTTCCCTGAGGGATCAATGTTAGACTCAGATGCACCAGAGCAGGTTTACTGTATCCCTTCATCGATCATATTGAAGATGAAACACAGAAATTGCATCGGGAATCAATACAAAATTCACAATACCGATTTATATTGATGAGAGTAACGTTTGGGGTTGGCTGCTTTTCGGCTCTTCCCTGAGGGATCAGTGTTAGACTCCGATGCAGAAAAGCAGGTTTACTGTATCCCTTCGACGATCATATTGAAGATGAAACACAGAAATTGCATCGGGAATCAATACAAAATTCACAATACTTATTTATATTGACGAGAGTAACTTTTCGGGCAGTCTGGTTCTTTGGTTCTTCCCTGGGGGCTCAGTGTTACACTCCGATGCAGCAAAGCAGGTTCACTGAATCCCTTCGACCACCACATTGACGATGAAACACAGAAATTACATCGGGAATCAATACAAAATTTTCAATGCCGATTTATATTGACGAGAGTAACGTTTCGGGTAGGCTGTTTTTTGGCTCTTCCCTGAGGGATCAATGTTAGACTCCGATGCACCACAGCAGGTTTACTGTATCCCTTCGATGATCGTATTGAAGATGAAACACAGAAATTGCATCGGGAATCAATACAAAATTCACAATACCGATTTATATTGACGAGAGTAACGTTTCGGGTAGGCTGATACTTGGCTCTTCCCTGATGGATCAGTGTTAGACTCCGATGCAGTAAAGCAGGTTTACTGTATCCCTTCGACGATCATATTGAAGATGAAACACAGAAATTGCATCGGGAATCAATACAAAATTCACAATACCGATTTATATTGACGAGAGTAACGTTTCGGGCAGTCTGGTTCTTTGGTTCTTCCCTGGGGGCTCAGTGTGAGACTCCGATTCAGCAAAGCAGGTTTACTGTATCCCTTCGACGATCATATTGAAGATGAAACATTGAAATTGCATCGGGAATCAATACAAAATTCATAATACCGATTTATATTGACGAGAGTAACGTTTCGGGTAGGCTGCTTTTTGGCTCTTCCCTGAGGGATCAATGTTAGACTCCGATGCACCAAAGCAGGTTTACTGTATTCCTTCGATGATCGTATTGAAGATGAAAAAGAGAAATTGCATCGGGAATCAATACAAAATTCACAATACCGATTTATATTGACGAGAGTAACTTTTCGGGTAGGCTGCTTTTTGGCTCTTCCCTGAGGGATCAGTGTTAGACTCCGATGCAGCAAAGCAGGTTTACTGTATCCCTTCGACGATCATATTGAAGATGAAACACAGAAATTGCATCGGGAATCAATACAAAATTCACAGTACCGATTTTTATTGACGAGAATAACGTTTCGGGTAGGCTGCTTTTTGGCTCTTCCCTGAGGGATCAGTGTTAGACTCCGATGCAGCAAAGCAGGTTTACTGTATCCCTTCGACGATCATATTGAAGATGAAACACAGAAATTGCATCGGGAATCAATACAAAATTCACAATACCGATTTATATTGACGAGAGTAACGTTTCGGGTAGGCTGCTTTTTGGCTCTTCCCTGAGGGATCAATGTTAGACTCCGATGCACCACAGCAGGTTTACTGTATCCCTTCGATGATCGTATTGAAGATGAAACACAGAAATTGCATCGGGAATCAATACAAAATTCACGATACCGATTTATATTGACGAGAGTAACGTTTCGGGTAGGCTGCTTTTTGGCTCTTCCCTGAGGGATCAGTGTTAGACTCCGATGTAGCAAAGCAGGTTTACTGTACCCCTTCGACGATCAAATTGAAGATGAAACACAGAAATTGCATCGGGAATCAATACAAAATTCACAATACCGATTTATATTGACGAGAGTAACGTTTCGGGCAGTCTGGTTCTTCGGTTCTTCCCTGGGGGCTCAGTGTGAGACTCCGATGCAGCAAAGTAGGTTCACTGAATCCCTTCGACCATCACATTGACGATGAAACACAGAAATTACATCGGGAATCAATACAAAATTTACAATGCCGATTTATATTGACGAGAGTAACGTTTCGGGTAGGATGTTTTTTGGCTCTTCCCTGAGGGATCAGTGTTAGACTCCGATGCACCACAGCAGGTTTACTGTATCACTTCATCGATCATATTGAAGATGAAACACAGAAATTGCATCGGGAACCAATACAAAATTCACAATACCGATTTATATTGACGAGAGTAACGTTTGGGGTAGGCTGCTTTTCGGCTCTTCCCTGAGGGATCAGTGTTAGACTCCGATGCAGCAAAGCAGGTTTACTGTACCCCTTCGACGATCATATTGAGGATGAAACACAGAAATTGCATCGGGAATCAATACAAAATTCACAATACCGATTTACATTGACGAGAGTAACGTTTCGGGCAGTCTGGTTCTTCGGTTCTTCCCTGGGGGCTCAGTGTGAGACTCCGATGCAGCAAAGCAGGTTCACTGAATCCCTTCGACCATCACATTGACGATGAAACACAGAAATTACATCGGGAATCAATACAAAATTTACAATGCCGATTTATATTGACGAGAGTAACGTTTCGGGTAGGCTGTTTTTTGGCTCTTCCCTGAGGGATCAATGTTAGACTCCGATGCACCACAGCAGGTTTACTGTATCCCTTCGATGATCGTATTGAAGATGAAACACAGAAATTGCATCGGGAATCAACACAAAATTCACAATACCGATTTATATTGACGAGAGTAACGTTTCGGGTAGGCTGCTTTTTGGCTCTTCCCTGAGGGATCAATGTTAGACTCCGATGCACCACAGCAGGTTTACTGTATACCTTCGACGATCATATTGAAGATGAAACACAGAAATTGCATCGGGAATCAATTCGAAATTCACAATACCGCTTTATATTGACGAGAGTAACGTTTCGGGTAGGCTGCTTTTTGGCTCTTCCCTGAGGGATCAGTGTTAGACTCCGATGCAGCAAAGCAGGTTTACTGTATCCCTTCGGCGATCATATTGAAGATGAAACACAGAAATTGCATCGGGAATCAATACAAAATTCACAATACCAATTTATATTGACGAGAGTAACGTTTCGGGTAGGCTGCTCTTTGGCTCTTCCCTGAGGGATCAATGTTAGACTCCGATGCACCACAGCAGGTTTACTGTATCCCTTCGATGATCGTATTGAAGATGAAACACAGAAATTGCATCGGGAATCAATACAAAATTCACAATACCGATTTATATTGACGAGAGTAACGTTTCGGGTAGGCTGCTTTTTGGCTCTTCCCTGAGGGATCAGTGTTAGACTCCGATGCAGCAAAGCAGGTTTACTGTATCCCTTCGGAGATCATATTGAAGATGAAACATAGAAATTGCACCGGGAATCTATACAACATTCACAATACCGATTTATATTGAGGAGAGTAACGTTTCGGGTAGGCAGCTTTTTGGCTCTTCCCTGAGGGATCAATGTTAGACTCCGATGCACCACAGCAGGTTTACTGTATCCCTTCGATGATCGTATTGAAGATGAAACACAGAAATTGCATCGGGAATCAATACAAAATTCACAATACCGATTTATATTGACGAGAGTAATGTTTCGGGTAGGCTGCTTTTGGCTCTTCCCTGAGGGATCAGTGTTAGACTTCGATGCAGCAAAGCAGGTTTACTGTATCCCTTCGACGATCATATTGAAGATGACACACAGAAATTGCATCGGGAATCAATACAAAATTCCCAATACCGATTTATATTAACGAGAGTAACGCTTCGGGGAGTCAGTTTTTTGGCTCTTCCCTGGGGGCTCAGAGTTACTCCGATGCAGGAAAGCAGGTTCACTGAATCCCTTCGACCATCACATTGACGATGAAACACAGAAATTACATCGGGAATCAATACAAAATTAACAATGCCGATTTATATTGACGTGAGTAACGTTTCAGGTAGGCTGCTTTTTGGCTCTTCCCTGAGGGATCAATGTTAGACTCCGATGCACCACAGCAGGTTTACTGTATTCCTTCGATGATCGTATTGAAGATGAAAAACAGAAATTGCATCGGGAATCAATACAAAATTCACAATACCGATTTATATTGACGAGAGATACGTTTCGGGCAGTCTGGTTCTTTGGTTCTTCCCTGGGGGCTCAGCGTTAGACTCCGATGCAGCAAAGCAGGTTCACTGAATCCCTTCGACCATCACATTGACGATGAAACACAGAGATTACATCGGGAATCAATACAAAATTTACAATGCCGATTTATATTGAGGAGAGTAACGTTTCGTGTAGGCTGTTTTTTGGCTCTTCCCTGAGGGATCAATGTTAGACTCAGATGCACCAGAGCAGGTTTACTGTATCCCTTCATCGATCATATTGAAGATGAAACACAGAAATTGCATCGGGAATCAATACAAAATTCACAATACCGATTTATATTGATGAGAGTAACGTTTGGGGTTGGCTGCTTTTCGGCTCTTCCCTGAGGGATCAGTGTTAGACTCCGATGCAGAAAAGCAGGTTTACTGTATCCCTTCGACGATCATATTGAAGATGAAACACAGAAATTGCATCGGGAATCAATACAAAATTCACAATACTTATTTATATTGACGAGAGTAACTTTTCGGGCAGTCTGGTTCTTTGGTTCTTCCCTGGGGGCTCAGTGTTACACTCCGATGCAGCAAAGCAGGTTCACTGAATCCCTTCGACCACCACATTGACGATGAAACACAGAAATTACATCGGGAATCAATACAAAATTTTCAATGCCGATTTATATTGACGAGAGTAACGTTTCGGGTAGGCTGTTTTTTGGCTCTTCCCTGAGGGATCAATGTTAGACTCCGATGCACCACAGCAGGTTTACTGTATCCCTTCGATGATCGTATTGAAGATGAAACACAGAAATTGCATCGGGAATCAATACAAAATTCACAATACCGATTTATATTGACGAGAGTAACGTTTCGGGTAGGCTGATACTTGGCTCTTCCCTGATGGATCAGTGTTAGACTCCGATGCAGTAAAGCAGGTTTACTGTATCCCTTCGACGATCATATTGAAGATGAAACACAGAAATTGCATCGGGAATCAATACAAAATTCACATTACCGATTTATATTGACGAGAGTAACGTTTCGGGCAGTCTGGTTCTTTGGTTCTTCCCTGGGGGCTCAGTGTGAGACTCCGATTCAGCAAAGCAGGTTTACTGTATCCCTTCGACGATCATATTGAAGATGAAACATTGAAATTGCATCGGGAATCAATACAAAATTCATAATACCGATTTATATTGACGAGAGTAACGTTTCGGGTAGGCTGCTTTTTGGCTCTTCCCTGAGGGATCAATGTTAGACTCCGATGCACCAAAGCAGGTTTACTGTATTCCTTCGATGATCGTATTGAAGATGAAAAAGAGAAATTGCATCGGGAATCAATACAAAATTCACAATACCGATTTATATTGACGAGAGTAACTTTTCGGGTAGGCTGCTTTTTGGCTCTTCCCTGAGGGATCAGTGTTAGACTCCGATGCAGCAAAGCAGGTTTACTGTATCCCTTCGACGATCATATTGAAGATGAAACACAGAAATTGCATCGGGAATCAATACAAAATTCACAGTACCGATTTTTATTGACGAGAATAACGTTTCGGGTAGGCTGCTTTTTGGCTCTTCCCTGAGGGATCAGTGTTAGACTCCGATGCAGCAAAGCAGGTTTACTGTATCCCTTCGACGATCATATTGAAGATGAAACACAGAAATTGCATCGGGAATCAATACAAAATTCACAATACCGATTTATATTGACGAGAGTAACGTTTCGGGTAGGCTGCTTTTTGGCTCTTCCCTGAGGGATCAATGTTAGACTCCGATGCACCACAGCAGGTTTACTGTATCCCTTCGATGATCGTATTGAAGATGAAACACAGAAATTGCATCGGGAATCAATACAAAATTCACGATACCGATTTATATTGACGAGAGTAACGTTTCGGGTAGGCTGCTTTTTGGCTCTTCCCTGAGGGATCAGTGTTAGACTCCGATGTAGCAAAGCAGGTTTACTGTACCCCTTCGACGATCAAATTGAAGATGAAACACAGAAATTGCATCGGGAATCAATACAAAATTCACAATACCGATTTATATTGACGAGAGTAACGTTTCGGGCAGTCTGGTTCTTCGGTTCTTCCCTGGGGGCTCAGTGTGAGACTCCGATGCAGCAAAGTAGGTTCACTGAATCCCTTCGACCATCACATTGACGATGAAACACAGAAATTACATCGGGAATCAATACAAAATTTACAATGCCGATTTATATTGACGAGAGTAACGTTTCGGGTAGGATGTTTTTTGGCTCTTCCCTGAGGGATCAGTGTTAGACTCCGATGCACCACAGCAGGTTTACTGTATCACTTCATCGATCATATTGAAGATGAAACACAGAAATTGCATCGGGAACCAATACAAAATTCACAATACCGATTTATATTGACGAGAGTAACGTTTGGGGTAGGCTGCTTTTCGGCTCTTCCCTGAGGGATCAGTGTTAGACTCCGATGCAGCAAAGCAGGTTTACTGTACCCCTTCGACGATCATATTGAGGATGAAACACAGAAATTGCATCGGGAATCAATACAAAATTCACAATACCGATTTACATTGACGAGAGTAACGTTTCGGGCAGTCTGGTTCTTCGGTTCTTCCCTGGGGGCTCAGTGTGAGACTCCGATGCAGCAAAGCAGGTTCACTGAATCCCTTCGACCATCACATTGACGATGAAACACAGAAATTACATCGGGAATCAATACAAAATTTACAATGCCGATTTATATTGACGAGAGTAACGTTTCGGGTAGGCTGTTTTTTGGCTCTTCCCTGAGGGATCAATGTTAGACTCCGATGCACCACAGCAGGTTTACTGTATCCCTTCGATGATCGTATTGAAGATGAAACACAGAAATTGCATCGGGAATCAACACAAAATTCACAATACCGATTTATATTGACGAGAGTAACGTTTCGGGTAGGCTGCTTTTTGGCTCTTCCCTGAGGGATCAATGTTAGACTCCGATGCACCACAGCAGGTTTACTGTATACCTTCGACGATCATATTGAAGATGAAACACAGAAATTGCATCGGGAATCAATACGAAATTCACAATACCGATTTATATTGACGAGAGTAACGTTTCGGGTAGGCTGCTTTTTGGCTCTTCCCTGAGGGATCAGTGTTAGACTCCGATGCAGCAAAGCAGGTTTACTGTATCCCTTCGGCGATCATATTGAAGATGAAACACAGAAATTGCATCGGGAATCAATACAAAATTCACAATACCAATTTATATTGACGAGAGTAACGTTTCGGGTAGGCTGCTCTTTGGCTCTTCCCTGAGGGATCAATGTTAGACTCCGATGCACCACAGCAGGTTTACTGTATCCCTTCGATGATCGTATTGAAGATGAAACACAGAAATTGCATCGGGAATCAATACAAAATTCACAATACCGATTTATATTGACGAGAGTAACGTTTCGGGTAGGCTGCTTTTTGGCTCTTCCCTGAGGGATCAGTGTTAGACTCCGATGCAGCAAAGCAGGTTTACTGTATCCCTTCGGCGATCATATTGAAGATGAAACATAGAAATTGCACCGGGAATCTATACAAAATTCACAATACCGATTTATATTGAGGAGAGTAACGTTTCGGGTAGGCAGCTTTTTGGCTCTTCCCTGAGGGATCAATGTTAGACTCCGATGCACCACAGCAGGTTTACTGTATCCCTTCGATGATCGTATTGAAGATGAAACACAGAAATTGCATCGGGAATCAATACAAAATTCACAATACCGATTTATATTGACGAGAGTAACGTTTCGGGTAGGCTGCTTTTTGGCTCTTCCCTGAGGGATCAGTGTTAGACTCCGATGCAGCAAAGCAGGTTTACTGTATCCCTTCATCGATCATATTGAAGATGAAACACAGAAATTACATCGGGAATCAATACAAAATTCACAATACCGATTTATATTGACGAGAGTAACGTTTGGGGTAGGCTGCTTTTCGGCTCTTCCCTGAGGGATCAGTGTTAGACTCCGATGCAGCAAAGCAGGTTTACTGTACCCCTTCGACGATCATATTGAAGATGAAACACAGAAATTGCATCGGGAATCAATACAAAATTCACAATACCGATTTATATTGACGAGAGTAACGTTTCGGGCAGTCTGGTTCTTCGGTTCTTCCCTGGGGGCTCAGTGTGAGACTCCGATGCAGCAAAGCAGGTTCACTGAATCCCTTCGACCATCACATTGACGATGAAACACAGAAATTACATCGGGAATCAATACAAAATTTACAATGCCGATTTATATTGACGAGAGTAACGTTTCGGGCAGTCTGGTTTTTTGGTTCTTCCCTGGGGGCTCAGAGTTAGACTCCGATGCAGCAAAGCAGGTTTACTGTATCTCTTCGACCATCATATTGATGATGAAACACAGAAATTGCATCCGGATTCAATACAAAATTTACAATGCCTATTTATATTGACGAGAGTAACATTTCGGAGTGTCTGTTTTTTAACTCTTCCCTGGAGGCTCAGTGTTAGACTCCGATGCACCACAGCAGGTTCACTGTATCCCTTCGACCATCATATTGACGATGAAACACAGAAATTGCATCGGGAATCAATACAAAATTCACAATACCGATTTATATTGACGAGAGTAATGTTTCCGGGAGTCTGTTCTTTGGCTCTTCCCTGGGGGCTCAGTGTTAAACTCCGATGCACCACAGCAGGTTTACCGTATTCCTTCGAGCATCATATTGACGATGAACCACAGAAATTGCATCTGGATTCAATACAAAATTCACAATGCCGATTTGTATTGACCAGAGTAACGTTTCGGGGAATCTGTTTTTCGGGTCGTCCCTGGGGGCTCAGTGTTAGACGCCGATGCCCACAGCTGGTTTACTGAATCCCTTCGCCCATCATATTGACGATGAAACACAGAAATTGCATCGGGAATCAATACAAAATTCACAATACCGATTTATATTGACGAGAGTAACGTTTCGGGCAGTCTGGTTCTTTGGTTCTTCCCTGGGGGCTCAGCGTTAGACTCCGATGCAGCAAAGCAGGTTCACTGAATCCCTTCGACAATCACATTGACGATGAAACACAGAAATTACATCGGGAATCAATACAAAATTTACAATGCCGATTTATATTGAGGAGAGTAACGTTTCGTGTAGGCTGTTTTTTGGCTCTTCCCTGAGGGATCAATGTTAGACTCCGATGCACCAGAGCAGGTTTACTGTATCCCTTCATCGATCATATTGAAGATGAAACACAGAAATTGCATCGGGAATCAATACAAAATTCACAATACCGATTTATATTGACGAGAGTAACGTTTGGGGTAGGCTGCTTTTCGGCTCTTCCCTGAGGGATCAGTGTTAGACTCCGATGCAGCAAAGCAGGTTTACTGTATCCCATCGACGATCATATTGAAGATGAAACACAGAAATTGCATCGGGAATCAATACAAAATTCACAATACTTATTTATATTGACGAGAGTAACTTTTCGGGCAGTCTGGTTCTTTGGTTCTTCCCTGGGGGCTCAGTGTTAGACTACGATGCAGCAAAGCAGGTTCACTGAATCCCTTCGACCACCACATTGACGATGAAACACAGAAATTACATCGGGAATCAATACAAAATTTACAATGCCGATTTATATTGACGAGAGTAACGTTTCGGGTAGGCTGTTTTTTGGCTCTTCCCTGAGGGATCAATGTTAGACTCCGATGCACCACAGCAGGTTTACTGTATCCCTTCCATGATCGTATTGAAGATGAAACACAGAAATTGCATCGGGAATCAATACAAAATTCACAATACCGATTTATATTGACGAGAGTAACGTTTCGGGTAGGCTGCTATTTGGCTCTTCCCTGAGGGATCAGTGTTAGACTCCGATGCAGCAAAGCAGGTTTACTGTATCCCTTCGACGATCATATTGAAGATGAAACACAGAAATTGCATCGGGAATCAATACAAAATTCACAATACCGATTTATATTGACGAGAGTAACGTTTCGGGCAGGCTGGTTCTTTGGTTCTTCCCTGGGGGCTCAGTGTGAGACTCCGATTCAGCAAAGCAGATTTACTGTATCCCTTCGACGATCATATTGAAGACGAAACATTGAAATTGCATCGGGAATCAATACAAAATTCACAATACCGATTAATATTGACGAGAGTAACGTTTCGGGTAGGCTGCTTTTTGGCTCTTCCCTGAAGGATCAATGTTAGACTCCGATGCACCACAGCAGGTTTACTGTATTCCTTCGATGATCGTATTGAAGATGAAAAACAGAAATTGCATCGGGAATCAATACAAAATTCACAATACCGATTTATATTGACGAGAGTAATGTTTCGGGTAGGCTGCTTTTGGCTCTTCCCTGAGGGATCAGTGTTAGACTTCGATGCAGCAAAGCAGGTTTACTGTATCCCTTCGACGATCATATTGAAGATGACACACAGAAATTGCATCGGGAATCAATACAAAATTCCCAATACCGATTTATATTAACGAGAGTAACGCTTCGGGGAGTCAGTTTTTTGGCTCTTCCCTGGGGGCTCAGAGTTACTCCGATGCAGGAAAGCAGGTTCACTGAATCCCTTCGACCATCACATTGACGATGAAACACAGAAATTACATCGGGAATCAATACAAAATTAACAATGCCGATTTATATTGACGTGAGTAACGTTTCAGGTAGGCTGCTTTTTGGCTCTTCCCTGAGGGATCAATGTTAGACTCCGATGCACCACAGCAGGTTTACTGTATTCCTTCGATGATCGTATTGAAGATGAAAAACAGAAATTGCATCGGGAATCAATACAAAATTCACAATACCGATTTATATTGACGAGAGATACGTTTCGGGCAGTCTGGTTCTTTGGTTCTTCCCTGGGGGCTCAGCGTTAGACTCCGATGCAGCAAAGCAGGTTCACTGAATCCCTTCGACCATCACATTGACGATGAAACACAGAGATTACATCGGGAATCAATACAAAATTTACAATGCCGATTTATATTGAAGAGAGTAACGTTTCGTGTAGGCTGTTTTTTGGCTCTTCCCTGAGGGATCAATGTTAGACTCAGATGCACCAGAGCAGGTTTACTGTATCCCTTCATCGATCATATTGAAGATGAAACACAGAAATTGCATCGGGAATCAATACAAAATTCACAATACCGATTTATATTGATGAGAGTAACGTTTCGGGTAGGCTGCTTTTCGGCTCTTCCCTGAGGGATCAGTGTTAGACTCCGATGCAGCAAAGCAGGTTTACTGTACCCCTTCGACGATCATATTGAGGATGAAACACAGAAATTGCATCGGGAATCAATACAAAATTCACAATACCGATTTACATTGACGAGAGTAACGTTTCGGGCAGTCTGGTTCTTCGGTTCTTCCCTGGGGGCTCAGTGTGAGACTCCGATGCAGCAAAGCAGGTTCACTGAATCCCTTCGACCATCACATTGACGATGAAACACAGAAATTACATCGGGAATCAATACAAAATTTACAATGCCGATTTATATTGACGAGAGTAACGTTTCGGGTAGGCTGTTTTTTGGCTCTTCCCTGAGGGATCAATGTTAGACTCCGATGCACCACAGCAGGTTTACTGTATCCCTTCGATGATCGTATTGAAGATGAAACACAGAAATTGCATCGGGAATCAACACAAAATTCACAATACCGATTTATATTGACGAGAGTAACGTTTCGGGTAGGCTGCTTTTTGGCTCTTCCCTGAGGGATCAATGTTAGACTCCGATGCACCACAGCAGGTTTACTGTATACCTTCGACGATCATATTGAAGATGAAACACAGAAATTGCATCGGGAATCAATACGAAATTCACAATACCGATTTATATTGACGAGAGTAACGTTTCGGGTAGGCTGCTTTTTGGCTCTTCCCTGAGGGATCAGTGTTAGACTCCGATGCAGCAAAGCAGGTTTACTGTATCCCTTCGGCGATCATATTGAAGATGAAACACAGAAATTGCATCGGGAATCAATACAAAATTCACAATACCAATTTATATTGACGAGAGTAACGTTTCGGGTAGGCTGCTCTTTGGCTCTTCCCTGAGGGATCAATGTTAGACTCCGATGCACCACAGCAGGTTTACTGTATCCCTTCGATGATCGTATTGAAGATGAAACACAGAAATTGCATCGGGAATCAATACAAAATTCACAATACCGATTTATATTGACGAGAGTAACGTTTCGGGTAGGCTGCTTTTTGGCTCTTCCCTGAGGGATCAGTGTTAGACTCCGATGCAGCAAAGCAGGTTTACTGTATCCCTTCGGCGATCATATTGAAGATGAAACATAGAAATTGCACCGGGAATCTATACAAAATTCACAATACCGATTTATATTGAGGAGAGTAACGTTTCGGGTAGGCAGCTTTTTGGCTCTTCCCTGAGGGATCAATGTTAGACTCCGATGCACCACAGCAGGTTTACTGTATCCCTTCGATGATCGTATTGAAGATGAAACACAGAAATTGCATCGGGAATCAATACAAAATTCACAATACCGATTTATATTGACGAGAGTAACGTTTCGGGTAGGCTGCTTTTTGGCTCTTCCCTGAGGGATCAGTGTTAGACTCCGATGCAGCAAAGCAGGTTTACTGTATCCCTTCATCGATCATATTGAAGATGAAACACAGAAATTACATCGGGAATCAATACAAAATTCACAATACCGATTTATATTGACGAGAGTAACGTTTGGGGTAGGCTGCTTTTCGGCTCTTCCCTGAGGGATCAGTGTTAGACTCCGATGCAGCAAAGCAGGTTTACTGTACCCCTTCGACGATCATATTGAAGATGAAACACAGAAATTGCATCGGGAATCAATACAAAATTCACAATACCGATTTATATTGACGAGAGTAACGTTTCGGGCAGTCTGGTTCTTCGGTTCTTCCCTGGGGGCTCAGTGTGTGACTCCGATGCAGCAAAGCAGGTTCACTGAATCCCTTCGACCATCACATTGACGATGAAACACAGAAATTACATCGGGAATCAATACAAAATTTACAATGCCGATTTATATTGACGAGAGTAACGTTTCGGGCAGTCTGGTTTTTTGGTTCTTCCCTGGGGGCTCAGAGTTAGACTCCGATGCAGCAAAGCAGGTTTACTGTATCTCTTCGACCATCATATTGATGATGAAACACAGAAATTGCATCCGGATTCAATACAAAATTTACAATGCCTATTTATATTGACGAGAGTAACATTTCGGAGTGTCTGTTTTTTAACTCTTCCCTGGAGGCTCAGTGTTAGACTCCGATGCACCACAGCAGGTTCACTGTATCCCTTCGACCATCATATTGACGATGAAACACAGAAATTGCATCGGGAATCAATACAAAATTCACAATACCGATTTATATTGACGAGAGTAATGTTTCGGGGAGTCTGTTCTTTGGCTCTTCCCTGGGGGCTCAGTGTTAAACTCCGATGCACCACAGCAGGTTTACCGTATTCCTTCGAGCATCATATTGACGATGAACCACAGAAATTGCATCTGGATTCAATACAAAATTCACAATGCCGATTTGTATTGACCAGAGTAACGTTTCGGGGAATCTGTTTTTCGGGTCGTCCCTGGGGGCTCAGTGTTAGACGCCGATGCCCACAGCTGGTTTACTGAATCCCTTCGCCCATCATATTGACGATGAAACACAGAAATTGCATCGGGAATCAATACAAAATTCACAATACCGATTTATATTGACGAGAGTAACGTTTCGGGCAGTCTGGTTCTTTGGTTCTTCCCTGGGGGCTCAGCGTTAGACTCCGATGCAGCAAAGCAGGTTCACTGAATCCCTTCGACAATCACATTGACGATGAAACACAGAAATTACATCGGGAATCAATACAAAATTTACAATGCCGATTTATATTGAGGAGAGTAACGTTTCGTGTAGGCTGTTTTTTGGCTCTTCCCTGAGGGATCAATGTTAGACTCCGATGCACCAGAGCAGGTTTACTGTATCCCTTCATCGATCATATTGAAGATGAAACACAGAAATTGCATCGGGAATCAATACAAAATTCACAATACCGATTTATATTGACGAGAGTAACGTTTGGGGTAGGCTGCTTTTCGGCTCTTCCCTGAGGGATCAGTGTTAGACTCCGATGCAGCAAAGCAGGTTTACTGTATCCCATCGACGATCATATTGAAGATGAAACACAGAAATTGCATCGGGAATCAATACAAAATTCACAAAACTTATTTATATTGACGAGAGTAACTTTTCGGGCAGTCTGGTTCTTTGGTTCTTCCCTGGGGGCTCAGTGTTAGACTACGATGCAGCAAAGCAGGTTCACTGAATCCCTTCGACCACCACATTGACGATGAAACACAGAAATTACATCGGGAATCAATACAAAATTTACAATGCCGATTTATATTGACGAGAGTAACGTTTCGGGTAGGCTGTTTTTTGGCTCTTCCCTGAGGGATCAATGTTAGACTCCGATGCACCACAGCAGGTTTACTGTATCCCTTCCATGATCGTATTGAAGATGAAACACAGAAATTGCATCGGGAATCAATACAAAATTCACAATACCGATTTATATTGACGAGAGTAACGTTTCGGGTAGGCTGCTATTTGGCTCTTCCCTGAGGGATCAGTGTTAGACTCCGATGCAGCAAAGCAGGTTTACTGTATCCCTTCGACGATCATATTGAAGATGAAACACAGAAATTGCATCGGGAATCAATACAAAATTCACAATACCGATTTATATTGACGAGAGTAACGTTTCGGGCAGTCTGGTTCTTTGGTTCTTCCCTGGGGGCTCAGTGTGAGACTCCGATTCAGCAAAGCAGATTTACTGTATCCCTTCGACGATCATATTGAAGACGAAACATTGAAATTGCATCGGGAATCAATACAAAATTCACAATACCGATTAATATTGACGAGAGTAACGTTTCGCGTAGGCTGCTTTTTGGCTCTTCCCTGAAGGATCAATGTTAGACTCCGATGCACCACAGCAGGTTTACTGTATTCCTTCGATGATCGTATTGAAGATGAAAAACAGAAATTGCATCGGGAATCAATACAAAATTCACAATACCGATTTATATTGACGAGAGTAATGTTTCGGGTAGGCTGCTTTTGGCTCTTCCCTGAGGGATCAGTGTTAGACTTCGATGCAGCAAAGCAGGTTTACTGTATCCCTTCGACGATCATATTGAAGATGACACACAGAAATTGCATCGGGAATCAATACAAAATTCCCAATACCGATTTATATTAACGAGAGTAACGCTTCGGGGAGTCAGTTTTTTGGCTCTTCCCTGGGGGCTCAGAGTTACTCCGATGCAGGAAAGCAGGTTCACTGAATCCCTTCGACCATCACATTGACGATGAAACACAGAAATTACATCGGGAATCAATACAAAATTAACAATGCCGATTTATATTGACGTGAGTAACGTTTCAGGTAGGCTGCTTTTTGGCTCTTCCCTGAGGGATCAATGTTAGACTCCGATGCACCACAGCAGGTTTACTGTATTCCTTCGATGATCGTATTGAAGATGAAAAACAGAAATTGCATCGGGAATCAATACAAAATTCACAATACCGATTTATATTGACGAGAGATACGTTTCGGGCAGTCTGGTTCTTTGGTTCTTCCCTGGGGGCTCAGCGTTAGACTCCGATGCAGCAAAGCAGGTTCACTGAATCCCTTCGACCATCACATTGACGATGAAACACAGAGATTACATCGGGAATCAATACAAAATTTACAATGCCGATTTATATTGAGGAGAGTAACGTTTCGTGTAGGCTGTTTTTTGGCTCTTCCCTGAGGGATCAATGTTAGACTCAGATGCACCAGAGCAGGTTTACTGTATCCCTTCATCGATCATATTGAAGATGAAACACAGAAATTGCATCGGGAATCAATACAAAATTCACAATACCGATTTATATTGATGAGAGTAACGTTTGGGGTTGGCTGCTTTTCGGCTCTTCCCTGAGGGATCAGTGTTAGACTCCGATGCAGAAAAGCAGGTTTACTGTATCCCTTCGACGATCATATTGAAGATGAAACACAGAAATTGCATCGGGAATCAATACAAAATTCACAATACTTATTTATATTGACGAGAGTAACTTTTCGGGCAGTCTGGTTCTTTGGTTCTTCCCTGGGGGCTCAGTGTTACACTCCGATGCAGCAAAGCAGGTTCACTGAATCCCTTCGACCACCACATTGACGATGAAACACAGAAATTACATCGGGAATCAATACAAAATTTTCAATGCCGATTTATATTGACGAGAGTAACGTTTCGGGTAGGCTGTTTTTTGGCTCTTCCCTGAGGGATCAATGTTAGACTCCGATGCACCACAGCAGGTTTACTGTATCCCTTCGATGATCGTATTGAAGATGAAACACAGAAATTGCATCGGGAATCAATACAAAATTCACAATACCGATTTATATTGACGAGAGTAACGTTTCGGGTAGGCTGATACTTGGCTCTTCCCTGATGGATCAGTGTTAGACTCCGATGCAGTAAAGCAGGTTTACTGCATCCCTTCGACGATCATATTGAAGATGAAACACAGAAATTGCATCGGGAATCAATACAAAATTCACAATACCGATTTATATTGACGAGAGTAACGTTTCGGGCAGTCTGGTTCTTTGGTTCTTCCCTGGGGGCTCAGTGTGAGACTCCGATTCAGCAAAGCAGGTTTACTGTATCCCTTCGACGATCATATTGAAGATGAAACATTGAAATTGCATCGGGAATCAATACAAAATTCATAATACCGATTTATATTGACGAGAGTAACGTTTCGGGTAGGCAGCTTTTTGGCTCTTCCCTGAGGGATCAATGTTAGACTCCGATGCACCACAGCAGGTTTACTGTATCCCTTCGATGATCGTATTGAAGATGAAACACAGAAATTGCATCGGGAATCAATACAAAATTCACAATACCGATTTATATTGACGAGAGTAACGTTTCGGGTAGGCTGCTTTTTGGCTCTTCCCTGAGGAATCAGTGTTAGACTCCGATGCAGCAAAGCAGGTTTACTGTATCCCTTCGATGATCGTATTGAAGATGAAACACAGAAATTGCATCGGGAATCAATACAAAATTCACAATACCGATTTTTATTGACGAGAATAACGTTTCGGGTAGGCTGCTTTTTGGCTCTTCCCTGAGGGATCAGTGTTAGACTCCGATGCAGCAAAGCAGGTTTACTGTATCCCTTCGACGATCATATTGAAGATGAAACACAGAAATTGCATCGGGAATCAATACAAAATTCACAATACCGATTTATATTGACGAGAGTAACGTTTGGGGTAGGCTGCTTTTTGGCTCTTCCCTGAGGGATCAATGTTAGACTCCGATGCACCACAGCAGGTTTACTGTATCCCTTCGTTGATCGTATTGAAGATGAAACACAGAAATTGCATCGGGAATCAATACAAAATTCACGATACCGATTTATATTGACGAGAGTAACGTTTCGGGTAGGCTGCTTTTTGGCTCTTCCCTGAGGGATCAGTGTTAGACTCCGATGCAGCAAAGCAGGTTTACTGTACCCCTTCGACGATCAAATTGAAGATGAAACACAGAAATTGCATCGGGAATCAATACAAAATTCAGAATACCGATTTATATTGACGAGAGTAACGTTTCGGGCAGTCTGGTTCTTCGGTTCTTCCCTGGGGGCTCAGTGTGAGACTCCGATGCAGCAAAGTAGGTTCACTGAATCCCTTCGACCATCACATTGACGATGAAACACAGAAATTACATCGGGAATCAATACAAAATTTACAATGCCGATTTATATTGACGAGAGTAACGTTTCGGGTAGGATGTTTTTTGGCTCTTCCCTGAGGGATCAGTGTTAGACTCCGATGCAGCAAAGCAGGTTTACTGTACCCCTTCGATGATCATATTGAAGATGAAACACAGAAATTGCATCGGAAATCAATACAAAATTCACAATACCGATTTATATTGACGAGAGTAACGTTTCGGGCAGTCTGGTTCTTCGGTTCTTCCCTGGGGGCTCAGTGTGAGACTCCGATGCAGCAAAGCAGGTTCACTGAATCCCTTCGATCATCACATTGACGATGAAACACAGAAATTACATCGGGAATCAATACAAAATTTACAATGCCGATTTATATTGACGAGAGTAACGTTTCGGGTAGGCTGTTTTTTGGCTTTTCCCTGAGGGATCAGTGTTAGACTCCGATGCACCACAGCAGGTTTACTGTATCCCTTCATCGATCATATTGAAGATGAAACACAGAAATTGCATCGGGAACCATTACAAAATTCACAATACCGATTTATATTGACGAGAGTGACGTTTCGGGCAGTCTGGTTTTTTGGTTCTTCCCTGGGGGCTCAGAGTTAGACTCCGATGCAGCAAAGCAGGTTTACTGTATCTCTTCGACCATCATATTGATGATGAAACACAGAAATTGCATCCGGATTCAATACAAAATTTACAATGCCTATTTATATTGACGAGAGTAACATTTCGGAGTGTCTGTTTTTTAACTCTTCCCTGGGGGCTCAGTGTTAGACTCCGATTGCACCACAGCAGGTTCACTGTATCCCTTCGACCATCATATTGACGATGAAACACAGAAATTGCATCGGGAATCAATACAAAATTCACAATACCGATTTATATTGACGAGAGTAACGTTTCGGGGAGTCTGTTCTTTGGCTCTTCCCTGGGGGCTCAGTGTTAAACTCCGATGCACCACAGCAGGTTTACCGTATTCCTTCGAGCATCATATTGACGATGAACCACAGAAATTGCATCTGGATTCAATACAAAATTCACAATGCCGATTTGTATTGACCAGAGTAACGTTTCGGGGAATCTGTTTTTCGGGTCGTCCCTGGGGGCTCAGTGTTAGACGCCGATGCCCACAGCTGGTTTACTGAATCCCATCGCCCATCATATTGACGATGAAACACAGAAATTGCATCGGGAATCAATACAAAATTCACAATACCGATTTATATTGACGAGAGTAACGTTTCGGGCAGTCTGGTTCTTTGGTTCTTCCCTGGGGGCTCAGCGTTAGACTCCGATGCAGCAAAGCAGGTTCACTGAATCCCTTCGACCATCACATTGACGATGAAACGCAGAAATTACATCGGGAATCAATACAAAATTTACAATGCCGATTTATATTGAGGAGAGTAACGTTTCGTGTAGGCTGTTTTTTGGCTCTTCCCTGAGGGATCAGTGTTAGACTCCGATTCAGCAAAGCAGATTTACTGTATCCCTTCGACGATCATATTGAAGATGAAACATTGAAATAGCATCGGGAATCAATACAAAATTCACAATAACGATTTATATTAACGAGAGTAACGTTTCGGGCAGTCTGGTTCTTTGGTTCTTCCCTGGGGGCTCAGTGTGAGACTCCGATTCAGCGAAGCAGGTTTACTGTATCCCTTCGACGATCATATTGAAGATGAAACATTGAAACTGCATCGGGAATCAATACAAAATTCACAATACCGATTTATATTGACGAGAGTAACGTTTCGGGTAGGCTGCTTTTTGGCTCTTCCCTGAGGGATCAATGTTAGACTCCGATGCACCACAGCAGGTTTACTGTATTCCTTCGATGATCGTATTGAAGATGAAAAACAGAAATTGCATCGGGAATCAATACAAAATTCACAATACCGATTTATATTGAGGAGAGTAACGTTTCGGGTAGGCTGCTTTTTGGCTCTTCCCTGAGGGATCAGTGTTAGACTCCGATGCAGCAAAGCAGGTTTACTGTATCCCTTCGACGATCATATTGAAGATGAAACACAGAAATTGCATCGGGAATCAATACAAAATTCACAGTACCGATTTATATTGACGAGAGTAACGTTTCGGGTAGGCTGCTTTTTGGCTCTTCTCTGAGGCATCAATGTTAGACTCCGATGCACCACAGCAGTTTTACTGTATCCCTTCGATGATCGTATTGAAGATGAAACACAGAAATTGCATCGGGAATCAATACAAAATTCACAATACCGATTTATATTGACGAGAGTAACGTTTCGGGCAGTCTGGTTCTTTGGTTCTTCCCTGGGGGCTCAGTGTGAGACTCCGATTCAGCAAAGCAGGTTTACTGTATCCCTTCGACGATCATATTGAAGATGAAACACAGAAATTGCATCGTGAATCAATACAAAATTCACAGTACCGATTTATATTGACGAGAGTAACGTTTCGGGTAGGCTGCTTTTTGGCTCTTCCCTGAGGGATCAGTGTTAGACTCCGATGCAGCAAAGCAGGTTTACTGTATCCCTTCGGCGATCATATTGAAGATGAAACACAGAAATTGCATCGGGAATCTATACAAAATTCACAATACCGATTTATATTGAGGAGAGTAACGTTTCGGGTAGGCAGCTTTTTGGCTCTTCCCTGAGGGATCAATGTTAGACTCCGATGCACCACAGCAGGTTTACTGTATCCCTTCGATGATCGTATTGAAGATGAAACACAGAAATTGCATCGGGAATCAATACAAAATTCACAATACCGATTTATATTGACGAGAGTAACGTTTCGAGTAGGCTGCTTTTTGGCTCTTCCCTGAGGGATCAGTGTTAGACTCCGATGCAGCAAAGCAGGTTTACTGTATCCCTTCGATGATCGTATTGAAGATGAAACACAGAAATTGCATCGGGAATCAATAAAAAATTCACAATACCGATTTTTATTGACGAGAATAACGTTTCGGGTAGGCTGCTTTTTGGCTCTTTCCTGAGGGATCAGTGTTAGACTCCGATGCAGCAAAGCAGGTTTACTGTATCCCTTCGACGATCATATTGAAGATGAAACACAGAAATTGCATCGGGAATCAATACAAAATTCACAATACCGATTTATATTGACGAGAGTAACGTTTCGGGTAGGCTGCTTTTTGGCTCTTCCCTGAGGGATCAATGTTAGACTCCGATGCACCACAGCAGGTTTACTGTATTCCTTCGATGATCGTATTGAAGATGAAAAACAGAAATTGCATCGGGAATCAATACAAAATTCACAATACCGATTTATATTGACGAGAGTAACGTTTCGGGTAGGCTGCTTTTTGGCTCTTCCCTGAGGGATCAGTGTTAGACTCCGATGCAGCAAAGCAGGTTTACTGTATCCCTTCGACGATCATATTGAAGATGAAACACAGAAATTGCATCGGGAATCAATACAAAATTCACAGTACCGATTTATATTGACGAGAGTAACGTTTCGGGTAGGCTGCTTTTTGGCTCTTCTCTGAGGCATCAATGTTAGACTCCGATGCACCACAGCAGTTTTACTGTATCCCTTCGATGATCGTATTGAAGATGAAACACAGAAATTGCATCGGGAATCAATACAAAATTCACAATACCGATTTATATTGACGAGAGTAACGTTTCGGGTAGGCTGCTTTTTGGCTCTTCCCTGAGGGATCAATGTTAGACTCCGATGCACCACAGCAGGTTTACTGTATCCCTTCGACGATCATATTGAAGATGAAACACAGAAATTGCATCGGGAATCAATACGAAATTCACAATACCGATTTATATTGACGAGAGTAACGTGTCGGGTAGGCTGCTTTTTGGCTCTTCCCTGAGGGATCAGTGTTAGACTCCGATGCAGCAAAGCAGGTTTACTGTATCCCTTCGGCGATCATATTGAAGATGAAACACAGAAATTGCATCGGGAATCTATACAAAATTCACAATACCGATTTATATTGAGGAGAGTAACGTTTCGGGTAGGCAGCTTTTTGGCTCTTCCCTGAGGGATCAATGTTAGACTCCGATGCACCACAGCAGGTTTACTGTATCCCTTCGATGATCGTATTGAAGATGAAACACAGAAATTGCATCGGGAATCAATACAAAATTCACAATACCGATTTATATTGACGAGAGTAACGTTTCGAGTAGGCTGCTTTTTGGCTCTTCCCTGAGGGATCAGTGTTAGACTCCGATGCAGCAAAGCAGGTTTACTGTATCCCTTCGATGATCGTATTGAAGATGAAACACAGAAATTGCATCGGGAATCAATAAAAAATTCACAATACCGATTTTTATTGACGAGAATAACGTTTCGGGTAGGCTGCTTTTTGGCTCTTCCCTGAGGGATCAGTGTTAGACTCCGATGCAGCAAAGCAGGTTTACTGTATCCCTTCGACGATCATATTGAAGATGAAACACAGAAATTGCATCGGGAATCAATACAAAATTCACAATACCGATTTATATTGACGAGAGTAACGTTTCGGGTAGGCTGCTTTTTGGCTCTTCCCTGAGGGATCAATGTTAGACTCTGATGCACCACAGCAGGTTTACTGTATCCCTTCGATGATCGTATTGAAGATGAAACACAGAAATTGCATCGGGAATCAATACAAAATTCACGATACCGATTTATATTGACGAGAGTAACGTTTCGGGTAGGCTGCTTTTTGGCTCTTCCCTGAGGGATCAGTGTTAGACTCCGATGCAGCAAAGCAGGTTTACTGTACCACTTCGACGATCATATTGAAGATGAAACACAGAAATTGCATCGGGAATCAATACAAAATTCACAATACCGATTTATATTGACGAGAGTAACGTTTCGGGTGGGCTGTTTTTTGGCTCTTCCCTGAGGGATCAGTGTTAGACTCCGATGCACCACAGCAGGTTTACTGTATCACTTCATCGATCATATTGAAGATGAAACACAGAAATTGCATCGGGAACCAATACAAAATTCACAATACCGATTTATATTTACGAGAGTAACGTTTCGGGCAGTCTGGTTTTTTGGTTCTTCCCTGGGGGCTCAGAGTTAGACTCCGATGCAGCAAAGCAGGTTTACTGTATCCCTTCGACCATCATATTGATGATGAAACACAGAAATTGCATCCGGATTCAATAGAAAATTTACAATGCCTATTTATATTGACGAGAGTAACATTTCGGAGTGTCTGTCTTTTAACTCTACCCTGGGGGCTCAGTGTTAGACTCCGATGCACCACAGCAGGTTCACTGTATCCCTTCGACCATCATATTGACGATGAAACACAGAAATTGCATCGGGAATCAATACAAAATTCACAATACCGATTTATATTGACGAGAGTAACGTTTCGGGGAGTCTGTTTTTTGGCTCTTCCCTGGGGGCTCAGTGTTAAACTCCGATGCACCACAGCAGGTTTACTGTATTCCTTCGAGCATCATATTGACGATGAAACACAGAAATTGCATCTGGATTCAATACAAAATTCACAATGCCGATTTGTATTGACCAGAGTAACGTTTCGGGTAATCTGTTTTTCGGGTCGTCCCTGATGGCTCAGTGTTAGACGCTGATGCCCACAGCTGGTTTACTGAATCCCTTCGCCCATCATATTGACGATGAAACACAAAAATTGCAATGGGAATCAATACAAAATTCCCAATACCGATTTATATTAACGAGAGTAACGATTCGGGGAGTCAGTTTTTTGACTCTTCCCTGGGGGCTCAGAGTTAGACTTCGATGCAGCAAAGCAGGTTCACTGAATCCCTTCGACCATCACATTGACGATGAAACACAGAAATTACATCGGGAATCAATACAAAATTTACAATGCCGATTTATATTGACGTGAGTAACGTTTCAGGTAGGCTGCTTTTTGGCTCTTCCCTGAGGGATCAGTGTTAGACTCCGATGCACCACAGCAGGTTTACTGTATCCCTTCGACGATCATATTGAAGATGAAACACAGAAATTGCATCGGGAATCAATACAAAATTCACAATACCGATTTATATTGACGAGAGTAACGTTTCGGGTAGGCTGCTATTTGGCTCTTCCCTGAGGGTTCAGTGTTAGACTCCGATGCAGCAAAGCAGGTTTACTGTATCCCTTCGACGATCATATTGAAGATGAAACACAGAAATTGCATCGGGAATCAATACAAAACTCACAATACCGATTTATATTGACGAGAGTAACGTTTCGGGCAGTCTGGTTCTTTGGTTCTTCCCTGGAGGCTCAGTGTGAGACTCCGATTCAGCAAAGCAGGTTTACTGTATCCCTTCGACGATCATATTGAAGATGAAACACAGAAATTGCATCGGGAATCAATACAAAATTCACAATACCGATTTATATTGACGAGAGTAACGTTTCGGGTATGCTGCTTTTTGGCTCTTCCCTGAGGGATCAATGTTAGACTCCGATGCACCACAGCAGGTTTACTGTATTCCTTCGATGATCGTATTGAAGATGAAAAACAAAAATTGCATCGGGAATCAATACAAAATTCACAATACCGATTTATATTGACGAGAGTAACTTTTCGGGTAGGCTGCTTTTTGGCTCTTCCCTGAGGGATCAGTGTTAGACTCCGATGCAGCAAAGCAGGTTTACTGTATCCCTTCGACGATCATATTGAAGATGAAACACAGAAATTGCATCGGGAATCAATACAAAATTCACAATACCGATTTATATTGACGACAGTAACGTTTCGGGTAGGCTGCTTTTTGGCTCTTCCCTGAGGGATCAGTGTTAGACTCCGATGCAACACAGCAGGTTTACTGTATCACTTCATCGATCATATTGAAGATGAAACACAGAAATTGCATCGGGAACCAATACAAAATTCACAATACCGATTTATATTGACGAGAGTAACGTTTCGGGCAGTCTGGTTTTTTGGTTCTTCCCTGGGGGCTCAGAGTTAGACTCCGATGCAGCAAAGCAGGTTCACTGAATCCCTTCGACCATCACATTGACGATGAAACACAGAAATTACATCGGGAATCAATACAAAATTTACAATGCCGATTTATATTGACGAGAGTAACGTTTCGGGTAGGCTGTTTTTTGGCTCTTCCCTGAGGGATCAGTGTTAGACTCCGATGCACCACAGCAGGTTTACTGTATCACTTCATCGATCATATTGAAGATGAAACACAGATATTGCATCGGGAACCAATACAAAATTCACAATACCGATTTATATTGACGAGAGTAACGTTTCGGGCAGTCTGGTTTTTTGGTTCTTCCCTGGGGGCTCAGAGTTAGACTCCGATGCAGCAAAGCAGGTTTACTGTATCCCTTCGACCATCATATTGATGATGAAACACAGAAATTGCATCCGGATTCAATAGAAAATTTACAATGCCTATTTATATTGACGAGAGTAACATTTCGGAGTGTCTGTCTTTTAACTCTTCCCTGGGGGCTCAGTGTTAGACTCCGATGCACCACAGCAGGTTCACTGTATCCCTTCGACCATCATATTGACGATGAAACACAGAAATTGCATCGGGAATCAATACAAAATTCACAATACCGATTTATATTGACGAGAGTAACGTTTCGGGGAGTCTGTTTTTTGGCTCTTCCCTGGGGGCTCAGTGTTAAACTCCGATGCACCACAGCAGGTTTACTGTATTCCGTCGAGCATCATATTGACGATGAAACACAGAAATTGCATCTGGATTCAATACAAAATTCACAATGCCGATTTGTATTGACCAGAGTAACGTTTCGGGTAATCTGTTTTTCGGGTCGTCCCTGGGGGCTCAGTGTTAGACGCTGATGCCCACAGCTGGTTTACTGAATCCCTTCGCCCATCATATTGACGATGAAACACAGATATTGCAATGGGAATCAATACAAAATTCCCAATACCGATTTATATTAACGAGAGTAACGATTCGGGGAGTCAGTTTTTTGGCTCTTCCCTGGGGGCTCAGAGTTAGACTTCGATGCAGCAAAGCAGGTTCACTGAATCCCTTCGACCATCACATTGACGATGAAACACAGAAATTACATCGGGAATCAATACAAAATTTACAATGCCGATTTATATTGACGTGAGTAACGTTTCAGGTAGGCTGCTTTTTGGCTCTTCCCTGAGGGATCAGTGTTAGACTCCGATGCACCACAGCAGGTTTACTGTATCCCTTCGACGATCATATTGAAGATGAAACACAGAAATTGCATCGGGAATCAATACAAAATTCACAATACCGATTTATATTGACGAGAGTAACGTTTCGGGTAGCTGCTTTTTGGCTCTTCCCTGAGGGATCAGTGTTAGACTCCGATGCACCACAGTAGGTTTACTGTATCCCTTCGACGATCATATTGAAGATGAAACACAGAAATTGCATCGGGAATCAATACAAAATTCACAATACCGATTTATATTGACGAGAGTAACGTTTCGGGGAGTCTGTTTTTTGGCTCTTCCCTGGGGGCTCAGTGTTAAACTCCGATGCACCACAGCAGGTTTACTGTATTCCTTCGAGCATCATATTGACGATGAAACACAGAAATTGCATCTGGATTCAATACAAAATTCACAATGCCGATTTGTATTGACCAGAGTAACGTTTCGGGTAATCTGTTTTTCGGGTCGTCCCTGGGGGCTCAGTGTTAGACGCTGATGCCCACAGCTGGTTTACTGAATCCCTTCGCCCATCATATTGACGATGAAACACAGAAATTGCAATGGGAATCAATACAAAATTCCCAATACCGATTTATATTAACGAGAGTAACGATTCGGGGAGTCAGTTTTTTGGCTCTTCCCTGGGGGCTCAGAGTTAGACTTCGATGCAGCAAAGCAGGTTCACTGAATCCCTTCGACCATCACATTGACGATGAAACACAGAAATTACATCGGTAATCAATACAAAATTTATAATGCCGATTTATATTGACGTGAGTAACGTTTCAGGTAGGCTGCTTTTTGGCTCTTCCCTGAGGGATCAGTGTTAGACTCCGATGCACCACAGCAGGTTTACTGTATCCCTTCGACGATCATATTGAAGATGAAACACAGAAATTGCATCGGGAATCAATACAAAATTCACAATACCGATTTATATTGACGAGAGTAACGTTTCGGGTAGGCTGCTATTTGGCTCTTCCCTGAGGGATCAGTGTTAGACTCCGATGCAGCAAAGCAGGTTTACTGTATCCCTTCGACGATCATATTGAAGATGAAACACAGAAATTGCATCGGGAATCAATACAAAACTCACAATACCGATTTATATTGACGAGAGTAACGTTTCGGGCAGTCTGGTTCTTTGGTTCTTCCCTGGAGGCTCACTGTGAGACTCCGATTCAGCAAAGCAGGTTTACTGTATCCCTTCGACGATCATATTGAAGATGAAACACAGAAATTGCATCGGGAATCAATACAAAATTCACAATACCGATTTATATTGACGAGAGTAACGTTTCGGGTATGCTGCTTTTTGGCTCTTCCCTGAGGGATCAATGTTAGACTCCGATGCACCACAGCAGGTTTACTGTATTCCTTCGATGATCGTATTGAAGATGAAAAACAAAAATTGCATCGGGAATCAATACAAAATTCACAATACCGATTTATATTGACGAGAGTAACTTTTCGGGTAGGCTGCTTTTTGGCTCTTCCCTGAGGGATCAGTGTTAGACTCCGATGCAGCAAAGCAGGTTTACTGTATCCCTTCGACGATCATATTGAAGATGAAACACAGAAATTGCATCGGGAATCAATACAAAATTCACAATACCGATTTATATTGACGACAGTAACGTTTCGGGTAGGCTGCTTTTTGGCTCTTCCCTGAGGGATCAGTGTTAGACTCCGATGCACCACAGCAGGTTTACTGTATCACTTCATCGATCATATTGAAGATGAAACACAGAAATTGCATCGGGAACCAATACAAAATTCACAATACCGATTTATATTGACGAGAGTAACGTTTCGGGCAGTCTGGTTTTTTGGTTCTTCCCTGGGGGCTCAGAGTTAGACTCCGATGCAGCAAAGCAGGTTCACTGAATCCCTTCGACCATCACATTGACGATGAAACACAGAAATTACATCGGGAATCAATACAAAATTTACAATGCCGATTTATATTGACGAGAGTAACGTTTCGGGTAGGCTGTTTTTTGGCTCTTCCCTGAGGGATCAGTGTTAGACTCCGATGCACCACAGCAGGTTTACTGTATCACTTCATCGATCATATTGAAGATGAAACACAGAAATTGCATCGGGAACCAATACAAAATTCACAATACCGATTTATATTGACGAGAGTAACGTTTCGGGCAGTCTGGTTTTTTGGTTCATCCCTGGGGGCTCAGAGTTAGACTCCGATGCAGCAAAGCAGGTTTACTGTATCCCTTCGACCATCATATTGATGATGAAACACAGAAATTGCATCCGGATTCAATAGAAAATTTACAATGCCTATTTATATTGACGAGAGTAACATTTCGGAGTGTCTGTCTTTTAACTCTTCCCTGGGGGCTCAGTGTTAGACTCGATGCACCACAGCAGGTTCACTGTATCCCTTCGACCATCATATTGACGATGAAACACAGAAATTGCATCGGGAATCAATACAAAATTCACAATACCGATTTATATTGACGAGAGTAACGTTTCGGGGAGTCTGTTTTTAGGCTCTTCCCTGGGGGCTCAGTGTTAAACTCCGATGCACCACAGCAGGTTTACTGTATTCCGTCGAGCATCATATTGACGATGAAACACAGAAATTGCATCTGGATTCAATACAAAATTCACAATGCCGATTTGTATTGACCAGAGTAACGTTTCGGGTAATGTGTTTTTCGGGTCGTCCCTGGGGGCTCAGTGTTAGACGCTGATGCCCACAGCTGGTTTACTGAATCCCTTCGCCCATCATATTGACGATGAAACACAGAAATTGCAATGGGAATCAATACAAAATTCCCAATACCGATTTATATTAACGAGAGTAACGATTCGGGGAGTCAGTTTTTTGGCTCTTCCCTGGGGGCTCAGAGTTAGACTTCGATGCAGCAAAGCAGGTTCACTGAATCCCTTCGACCATCACATTGACGATGAAACACAGAAATTACATCGGGAATCAATACAAAATTTACAATGCCGATTTATATTGACGTGAGTAACGTTTCAGGTAGGCTGCTTTTTGGCTCTTCCCTGAGGGATCAGTGTTAGACTCCGATGCACCACAGTAGGTTTACTGTATCCCTTCGACGATCATATTGAAGATGAAACACAGAAATTGCATCGGGAATCAATACAAAATTCACAATACTTATTTATATTGACGAGAGTAACGTTTCGGGCAGTCTCGTTCTTTGGTTCTTCCCTGGGAGCTCAGTGTTAGACTCCGATGCAGCAAAGCAGGTTCACTGAATCCTTCGACCATCACATTGACGATGAAACACAGAAATTACATCGGGAATCAATACAAAATTTACAATGCCGATTTATGTTGACGAGAGTAACGTTTCGGGTAGGCTGTTTTTTGGCTCTCCCTGAGGGATCAATGTTAGACTCCGATGCACCACAGCAGGTTTACTGTATCCCTTCGATGATCGTATTGAAGATGAAACACAGAAATTGCATCGGGAATCAATACAAAATTCACAATACCGATTTATATTGACGAGAGTAACGTTTCGGGTAGGCTGCTATTTGGCTCTTCCCTGAGGGATCAGTGTTAGACTCCGATGCAGCAAAGCAGGTTTACTGTATCCCTTCGACGATCATATTGAAGATGAAACACAGAAATTGCATCGGGAATCAATACAAAACTCACAATACCGATTTATATTGACGAGAGTAACGTTTCGGGCAGTCTGGTTCTTTGGTTCTTCCCTGGGGGCTCAGTGTGAGACTCCGATTCAGCAAAGCAGGTTTACTGTATCCCTTCGACGATCATATTGAAGATGAAACACAGAAATTGCATCGGGAATCAATACAAAATTCACAATACCGATTTATATTGACGAGAGTAACGTTTCGGGTATGCTGCTTTTTGGCTCTTCCCTGAGGGATCAATGTTAGACTCCGATGCACCACAGCAGGTTTACTGTATTCCTTCGATGATCGTATTGAAGATGAAAAACAAAAATTGCATCGGGAATCAATACAAAATTCACAATACCGATTTATATTGACGAGAGTAACTTTTCGGGTAGGCTGCTTTTTGGCTCTTCCCTGAGGGATCAGTGTTAGACTCCGATGCAGCAAAGCAGGTTTACTGTATCCCTTCGACGATCATATTGAAGATGAAACACAGAAATTGCATCGGGAATCAATACAAAATTCACAATACCGATTTATATTGACGACAGTAACGTTTCCGGTAGGCTGCTTTTTGGCTCTTCCCTGAGGGATCAATGTTAGACTCCGATGCACCACAGCAGGTTTACTGTATCCCTTCGATGATCGTATTGAAGATGAAACACAGAAATTGCATCGGGAATCAATACAAAATTCACAATACCGATTTATATTGACGAGAGTAACGTTTCGGGTAGGCTGCTTTTTGGCTCTTCCCTGAGGGATCAATGTTAGACTCCGATGCACCACAGCAGGTTTACTGTATCCCTTCGATGATCGTATTAAAGATGAAACACAGAAATTGCATCGGGAATCAATACAAAATTCACAATACCGATTTATACTGACGAGAGTAACGTTTCGGGTAGGCTGCTATTTGGCTCTTCCCTGAGGGATCAATGTTAGACTCCGATGCACCACAGCAGGTTTACTGTATCCCTTCGACGATCATATTGAAGATGAAACACAGAAATTGCATCGGAAATCAATACAAATTTCACAATACCGATTTATATTGACGAGAGTATCGTTTCGGGTAGGCTGCTTTTTGGCTCTTCCCTGAGGGATCAGTGTTAGACTCCGATGCAGCAAAGCAGGTTTACTGTATCCCTTCGACGATCATATTGAAGATGAAACACAGAAATTGCATCGGGAATCTATACAAAATTCACAATACCGATTTATATTGACGAGAGTAACGTTTCGGGTAGGCTGCTTTTTGGCTCTTCCCTGAGGGATCAATGTTAGACTCCGATGCACCACAGCAGGTTTACTGTATCCCTTCGAT
The DNA here is from genome assembly GCF_023864275.1 of Schistocerca cancellata. Taxonomy (NCBI): domain Eukaryota; kingdom Metazoa; phylum Arthropoda; class Insecta; order Orthoptera; family Acrididae; genus Schistocerca; species Schistocerca cancellata. The sequence continues at coordinate 186,335,386 of NC_064635.1, forward strand.
GATCGTATTGAAGATGAAACACAGAAATTGCATCGGGAATCAATACAAAATTCACAATACCGATTTATTTTGACGAGAGTAACTTTTCGGGTAGGCTGCTATTTGGCTCTTTCCTGAGGGATCAGTGTTAGACTCCGATGCAGCAAATCAGGTTTACTGTATCCCTTCGACAATCATATTGAAGATGAAACACAGAAATTGCATCGGGAATCAATACAAAATTCACAATACCGATTTATATTGACGACAGTAACGTTTCGGGTAGGCTGCTTTTTGGCTCTTCCCTGAGGGATCAGTGTTAGACTCCGATGCACCACAGCAGGTTTACTGTATCACTTCATCGATCATATTGAAGATGAAACACAGAAATTGCATCGGGAACCAATACAAAATTCACAATACCGATTTATATTGACGAGAGTAACGTTTCGGGCAGTCTGGTTTTTTGGTTCTTCCCTGGGGGCTCAGAGTTAGACTCCGATGCAGCAAAGCAGGTTCACTGAATCCCTTCGACCATCACATTGACGATGAAACACAGAAATTACATCGGGAATCAATACAAAATTTACAATGCCGATTTATATTGACGAGAGTAACGTTTCGGGTAGGCTGTTTTTTGGCTCTTCCCTGAGGGATCAGTGTTAGACTCCGATGCACAACAGCAGGTTTACTGTATCACTTCGTCGATCATATTGAAGATGAAACACAGAAATTGCATCGGGAACCAATACAAAATTCACAATACCGATTTATATTGACGAGAGTAACGTTTCGGGCAGTCTGGTTTTTTGGTTCTTCCCTGGGGGCTCTGAGTTAGACTCCGATGCAGCAAAGCAGGTTTACTGTATCCCTTCGACCATCATATTGATGATGAAACACAGAAATTGCATCCGGATTCAATAGAAAATTTACAATGCCTATTTATATTGACGAGAGTAACATTTCGGAGTGTCTGTCTTTTAACTCTTCCCTGGGGGCTCAGTGTTAGACTCCGATGCACCACAGCAGGTTCACTGTATCCCTTCGACCATCATATTGACGATGAAACACAGAAATTGCATCGGGAATCAATACAAAATTCACAATACCGATTTATATTGACGAGAGTAACGTTTCGGGGAGTCTGTTTTTTGGCTCTTCCCTGGGGGCTCAGTGTCAAACTCCGATGCACCACAGCAGGTTTACTGTATTCCGTCGAGCATCATATTGACGATGAAACACAGAAATTGCATCTGGATTCAATACAAAATTCACAATGCCGATTTGTATTGACCAGAGTAACGTTTCGGGTAATCTGTTTTTCGGGTCGTCCCTGGGGGCTCAGTGTTAGACGCTGATGCCCACAGCTGGTTTACTGAATCTCTTCGCCCATCATATTGACGATGAAACACAGAAATTGCAATGGGAATCAATACAAAATTCCCAATACCGATTTATATTAACGAGAGTAACGATTAGGGGAGTCAGTTTTTTGGCTCTTCCCTGGGGGCTCAGAGTTAGACTTCGATGCAGCAAAGCAGGTTCACTGAATCCCTTCGACCATCACATTGACGATGAAACACAGAAATTACATCGGGAATCAATACAAAATTTACAATGCCGATTTATATTGACGTGAGTAACGTTTCAGGTAGGCTGCTTTTTGGCTCTTCCCTGAGGGATCAGTGTTAGACTCCGATGCACCACAGCAGGTTTACTGTATCCCTTCGACGATCATATTGAAGATGAAACACAGAAATTGCATCAGGAATCAATACAAAATTCACAATACCGATTTATATTGACGAGAGTAACGTTTCGGGTAGCTGCTTTTTGGCTCTTCCCTGAGGGATCAGTGTTAGACTCCGATGCACCACAGTAGGTTTACTGTATCCCTTCGACGATCATATTGAAGATGAAACACAGAAATTGCATCGGGAATCAATACAAAATTCACAATACTTATTTATATTGACGAGAGTAACGTTTCGGGCAGTCTCGTTCTTTGGTTCTTCCCTGGGAGCTCAGTGTTAGACTCCGATGCAGCAAAGCAGGTTCACTGAATCCTTCGACCATCACATTGACGATGAAACACAGAAATTACATCGGGAATCAATACAAAATTTACAATGCCGATTTATGTTGACGAGAGTAACGTTTCGGGTAGGCTGTTTTTTGGCTCTCCCTGAGGGATCAATGTTAGACTCCGATGCACCACAGCAGGTTTACTGTATCCCTTCGATGATCGTATTGAAGATGAAACACAGAAATTGCATCGGGAATCAATACAAAACTCACAATACCGATTTATATTGACGAGAGTAACGTTTCGGGCAGTCTGGTTCTTTGGTTCTTCCCTGGGGGCTCAGTGTGAGACTCCGATTCAGCAAAGCAGGTTTACTGTATCCCTTCGACGATCATATTGAAGATGAAACACAGAAATTGCATCGGGAATCATTACAAAATTCACAATACCGATTTATATTGACGAGAGTAACGTTTCGGGTATGCTGCTTTTTGGCTCTTCCCTGAGGGATCAATGTTAGACTCCGATGCACCACAGCAGGTTTACTGTATTCCTTCGATGATCGTATTGAAGATGAAAAACAAAAATTGCATCGGGAATCAATACAAAATTCACAATACCGATTTATATTGACGAGAGTAACTTTTCGGGTAGGCTGCTTTTTGGCTCTTCCCTGAGGGATCAGTGTTAGACTCCGATGCAGCAAAGCAGGTTTACTGTATCCCTTCGACGATCATATTGAAGATGAAACACAGAAATTGCATCGGGAATCAATACAAAATTCACAATACCGATTTATATTGACGACAGTAACGTTTCCGGTAGGCTGCTTTTTGGCTCTTCCCTGAGGGATCAATGTTAGACTCCGATGCACCACAGCAGGTTTACTGTATCCCTTCGACGATCATATTGAAGATGAAACACAGAAATTGCATCGGGAATCTATACAAAATTCACAATACCGATTTATATTGACGAGAGTAACGTTTCGGGTAGGCTGCTTTTTGGCTCTTCCCTGAGGGATCAATGTTAGACTCCGATGCACCACAGCAGGTTTACTGTATCCCTTCGATGATCGTATTGAAGATGAAACACAGAAATTGCATCGGGAATCAATACAAAATTCACAATACCGATTTATTTTGACGAGAGTAACTTTTCGGGTAGGCTGCTATTTGGCTCTTTCCTGAGGGATCAGTGTTAGACTCCGATGCAGCAAATCAGGTTTACTGTACCCTTCGACAATCATATTGGATGTGAAACACAGAAATTGCATCGGGAATCAATACAAAATTCACAATACCGATTTATATTGACGAGAGTAACGTTTCGGGTAGGCTGCTTTTTGGCTCTTCCCTGAGGGATCAGTGTTAGACTCCGATGCACCACAGCAGATTTTCTGTATCCCTTCGACGATCATATTGAAGATGAAACACAGAAATTGCATCGGGAATCAATACAAAATTCACAATACCGATTTATATTGACGAGAGTAACGTTTCGGGTAGGCTGCTCTTTGGCTCTTCCCTGAGGGATCAATGTTAGACTCCGATGCACCACAGCAGGTTTACTGTATCCCTTCGATGATCGTATTGAAGATGAAACACAGAATTTGCATCGGGAATCAATACAAAATTCACAATACCGATTTATATTGACGAGAGTAACGTTTCGGGTATGCTGCTTTTTGGCTCTTCCCTGAGGGATCAATGTTAGACTCCGATGCACAACAGCAGGTTTACTGTATCCCTTCGATGATCATATTGAAGATGAAACACAGAAATTGCATCGGGAATCAATACAAAATTCACAATACCGATTTATATTGACGACAGTAACGTTTCCGGTAGGCTGCTCTTTGGCTCTTCCCTGAGGGATCAATGTTAGACTCCGATGCACCACAGCAGGTTTACTGTATCCCTTCGACGATCATATTGAAGATGAAACACAGAAATTGCATCGGGAATCTATACAAAATTCACAATACCGATTTATATTGACGAGAGTAACGTTTCGGGTAGGCTGCTTTTTGGCTCTTCCCTGAGGGATCAATGTTAGACTCCGATGCACCACAGCAGGTTTACTGTATCCCTTCGATGATCGTATTGAAGATGAAACACAGAAATTGCATCGGGAATCAATACAAAATTCACAATACCGATTTATTTTGACGAGAGTAACTTTTCGGGTAGGCTGCTATTTAGCTCTTTCCTGAGGGATCAGTGTTAGACTCCGATGCAGCAAATCAGGTTTACTGTACCCTTCGACAATCATATTGAAGATGAAACACAGAAATTGCATCGGGAATCAATACAAAATTCACAATACCGATTTATATTGACGACAGTAACGTTTCGGGTAGGCTGCTTTTTGGCTCTTCCCTGAGGGATCAGTGTTAGACTCCGATGCACCACAGCAGATTTACTGTATCCCTTCGACGATCATATTGAAGATGAAACACAGAAATTGCATCGGGAATCAATACAAAATTCACAATACCGATTTATATTGACGAGAGTAACGTTTCGGGTAGGCTGCTCTTTGGCTCTTCCCTGAGGGATCAATGTTAGACTCCGATGCACCACAGCAGGTTTACTGTATCCCTTCGATGATCGTATTGAAGATGAAACACAGAATTTGCATCGGGAATCAATACAAAATTCACAATACCGATTTATATTGACGAGAGTAACGTTTCGGGTATGCTGCTTTTTGGCTCTTCCCTGAGGGATCAATGTTAGACTCCGATGCACAACAGCAGGTTTACTGTATCCCTTCGATGATCATATTGAAGATGAAACACAGAAATTGCATCGGGAATCAATACAAAATTAACAATACCGATTTATATTGACGAGAGTAACGTTTCGGGTAGGCTGCTTTTTGGCTCTTCCCTGAGGGATCAATGTTAGACTCCGATGCACCACAGCAGGTTTACTGTATCCCTTCGACGATCATATTGAAGATGAAACACAGAAATTGCATCGGGAATCAATACAAAATTCACAATACCGATTTATATTGACGAGAGTAACGTTTCGGGTAGGCTGCTTTTTGGCTCTTCCCTGAGGGATCAATGTTAGACTCCGATGCACCACAGCAGGTTTACTGTATCCCTTCGACGATCATATTGAAGATGAAACACAGAAATTGCATCGGGAATCAATACAAAATTCACAATACCGATTTATTTTGACGAGAGTAACGTTTCGGGTAGGCTGCTTTTTGGCTCTTCCCTGAGGGATCAGTATTAGACTCCGATGCAGCAAATCAGGTTTACTGTATCCCTTCGACGGTCATATTGAAGATGAAACACAGAAATTGCTTCGGGAATCAATACAAAATTCACAATACTTATTTATATTGACGAGAGTAACGTTTCGGGCAGTCTCGTTCTTTGGTTATTCCCTGGGGGCTCAGTGTTAGACTCCGATGCAGCAAAGCAGGTTCACTGAATCCCTTCGACCATCACATTGACGATGAAACACAGAAATTACATCGGGAATCAATACAAAATTTACAATGCCGATTTATGTTGACGAGAGTAACGTTTCGGGTAGGCTGTTTTTTGGCTCTCCCTGAGGGATCAATGTTAGACTCCGATGCACCACAGCAGGTTTACTGTATCCCTTCGATGATCGTATTGAAGATGAAACACAGAAATTGCATCGGGAATCAATACAAAATTCACAATACCGATTTATATTGACGAGAGTAACGTTTCGGGTAGGCTGCTATTTGGCTCTTCCCTGAGGGATCAGTGTTAGACTCCGATGCAGCAAAGCAGGTTTACTGTATCCCTTCGACGATCATATTGAAGATGAAACACAGAAATTGCATCGGGAATCAATACAAAACTCACAATACCGATTTATATTGACGAGAGTAACGTTTCGGGCAGTCTGGTTCTTTGGTTCTTCCCTGGGGGCTCAGTGTGAGACTCCGATTCAGCAAAGCAGGTTTACTGTATCCCTTCGACGATCATATTGAAGATGAAACACAGAAATTGCATCGGGAATCAATACAAAATTCACAATACCGATTTATATTGACGAGAGTAACGTTTCGGGTATGCTGCTTTTTGGCTCTTCCCTGAGGGATCAATGTTAGACTCCGATGCACCACAGCAGGTTTACTGTATTCCTTCGATGATCGTATTGAAGATGAAACACAGAATTTGCATCGGGAATCAATACAAAATTCACAATACCGATTTATATTGACGAGAGTAACGTTTCGGGTATGCTGCTTTTTGGCTCTTCCCTGAGGGATCAATGTTAGACTCCGATGCACAACAGCAGGTTTACTGTATCCCTTCGATGATCATATTGAAGATGAAACACAGAAATTGCATCGGGAATCAATACAAAATTAACAATACCGATTTATATTGACGAGAGTAACGTTTCGGGTAGGCTGCTTTTTGGCTCTTCCCTGAGGGATCAATGTTAGACTCCGATGCACCACAGCAGGTTTACTGTATCCCTTCGACGATCATATTGAAGATGAAACACAGAAATTGCATCGGGAATCAATACAAAATTCACAATACCGATTTATATTGACGAGAGTAACGTTTCGGGTAGGCTGCTTTTTGGCTCTTCCCTGAGGGATCAATGTTAGACTCCGATGCACCACAGCAGGTTTACTGTATCCCTTCGACGATCATATTGAAGATGAAACACAGAAATTGCATCGGGAATCAATACAAAATTCACAATACCGATTTATTTTGACGAGAGTAACGTTTCGGGTAGGCTGCTTTTTGGCTCTTCCCTGAGGGATCAGTATTAGACTCCGATGCAGCAAATCAGGTTTACTGTATCCCTTCGACGGTCATATTGAAGATGAAACACAGAAATTGCTTCGGGAATCAATACAAAATTCACAATACTTATTTATATTGACGAGAGTAACGTTTCGGGCAGTCTCGTTCTTTGGTTATTCCCTGGGGGCTCAGTGTTAGACTCCGATGCAGCAAAGCAGGTTCACTGAATCCCTTCGACCATCACATTGACGATGAAACACAGAAATTACATCGGGAATCAATACAAAATTTACAATGCCGATTTATGTTGACGAGAGTAACGTTTCGGGTAGGCTGTTTTTTGGCTCTCCCTGAGGGATCAATGTTAGACTCCGATGCACCACAGCAGGTTTACTGTATCCCTTCGATGATCGTATTGAAGATGAAACACAGAAATTGCATCGGGAATCAATACAAAATTCACAATACCGATTTATATTGACGAGAGTAACGTTTCGGGTAGGCTGCTATTTGGCTCTTCCCTGAGGGATCAGTGTTAGACTCCGATGCAGCAAAGCAGGTTTACTGTATCCCTTCGACGATCATATTGAAGATGAAACACAGAAATTGCATCGGGAATCAATACAAAACTCACAATACCGATTTATATTGACGAGAGTAACGTTTCGGGCAGTCTGGTTCTTTGGTTCTTCCCTGGGGGCTCAGTGTGAGACTCCGATTCAGCAAAGCAGGTTTACTGTATCCCTTCGACGATCATATTGAAGATGAAACACAGAAATTGCATCGGGAATCAATACAAAATTCACAATACCGATTTATATTGACGACAGTAACGTTTCCTGTAGGCTGCTTTTTGGCTCTTCCCTGAGGGATCAATGTCAGACTCCGATGCACCACAGCAGGTTTACTGTATCCCTTCGATGATCGTATTGAAGATGAAACACAGAAATTGCATCGGGAATCAATACAAAATTCACAATACCGATTTATATTGACGAGAGTAACGTTTAGGGTAGGCTGCTTTTTGGCTCTTCCCTGAGGGATCAATGTTAGACTCCGATGCACCACAGCAGGTTTACTGTATCCCTTCGATGATCGTATTAAAGATGAAACACAGAAATTGCATCGGGAATCAATACAAAATTCACAATACCGATTTATATTGACGAGAGTAACGTTTCGGGTAGGCTGCTTTTTGGCTCTTCCCTGAGGGATCAATGTTAGACTCCGATGCACCACAGCAGGTTTACTGTATCCCTTCGACGATCATATTGAAGATGAAACACAGAAATTGCATCGGAAATCAATACAAAATTTCCAATACCGATTTATATTGACGAGAGTATCGTTTCGGGTAGGCTGCTTTTTGGCTCTTCCCTGAGGGATCAGTGTTAGACTCCGATGCAGCAAAGCAGGTTTACTGTATCCCTTCGACGATCATATTGAAGATGAAACACAGAAATTGCATCGGGAATCTATACAAAATTCACAATACCGATTTATATTGACGAGAGTAACGTTTCGGGTAGGCTGCTTTTTGGCTCTTCCCTGAGGGATCAATGTTAGTCTCCGATGCACCACAGCAGGTTTACTGTATCCCTTCGATGATCGTATTGAAGATGAAACACAGAAATTGCATCGGGAATCAATACAAAATTCACAATACCGAATTATTTTGACGAGAGTAACTTTTCGGGTAGGCTGCTATTTGGCTCTTTCCTGAGGGATCAGTGTTAGACTCCGATGCAGCAAATCAGGTTTACTGTATCCCTTCGACAATCATATTGAAGATGAAACACAGAAATTGCATCGGGAATCAATAGAAAATTCACAATACCGATTTATATTGACGAGAGTAACGTTTCGGGTAGGCTGCTTTTTGGCTCTTCCCTGAGGGATCAGTGTTAGACTCCGATGCACCACAGCAGATTTACTGTATCCCTTCGACGATCATATTGAAGATGAAACACAGAAATTGCATCGGGAATCAATACAAAATTCACAATACCGATTTATATTGACGAGAGTAACGTTTCGGGTAGGCTGCTCTTTGGCTCTTCCCTGAGGGATCAATGTTAGACTCCGATGCACCACAGCAGGTTTACTGTATCCCTTCGATGATCGTATTGAAGATGAAACACAGAATTTGCATCGGGAATCAATACAAAATTCACAATACCGATTTATATTGACGAGAGTAACGTTTCGGGTATGCTGCTTTTTGGCTCTTCCCTGAGGGATCAATGTTAGACTCCGATGCACAACAGCAGGTTTACTGTATCCCTTCGATGATCATATTGAAGATGAAACACAGAAATTGCATCGGGAATCAATACAAAATTAACAATACCGATTTATATTGACGAGAGTAACGTTTCGGGTAGGCTGCTTTTTGGCTCTTCCCTGAGGGATCAGTATTAGACTCCGATGCAGCAAATCAGGTTTACTGTATCCCTTCGACGGTCATATTGAAGATGAAACACAGAAATTGCATCTGGAATCAATACAAAATTCACAATACTTATTTATATTGACGAGAGTAACGTTTCGGGCAGTCTCGTTCTTTGGTTATTCCCTGGGGGCTCAGTGTTAGACTCCGATGCAGCAAAGCAGGTTCACTGAATCCCTTCGACCATCACATTGACGATGAAACACAGAAATTACATCGGGAATCAATACAAAATTTACAATGCCGATTTATGTTGACGAGAGTAACGTTTCGGGTAGGCTGTTTTTTGGCTCTTCCCTGAGGGATCAATGTTAGACTCCGATGCACCACAGCAGGTTTACTGTATCCCTTCGATGATCGTATTGAAGATGAAACACAGAAATTGCATCGGGAATCAATACAAAATTCACAATACCGATTTATATTGACGAGAGTAACGTTTCGGGTAGGCTGCTTTTTGGCTCTTCCCTGAGGGATCAGTATTAGACTCCGATGCAGCAAAGCAGGTTTACTGTATCCCTTCGACGATCATATTGAAGATGAAACACAGAAATTGCATCGGGAATCAATACAAAACTCACAATACCGATTTATATTGACGAGAGTAACGTTTCGGGCAGTCTGGTTCTTTGGTTCTTCCCTGGGGGCTCAGTGTGAGACTCCGATTCAGCAAAGCAGGTTTACTGTATCCCTTCGACGATCATATTGAAGATGAAACACAGAAATTGCATCGGGAATCAATACAAAATTCACAATACCGATTTATATTGACGAGAGTAACGTTTCGGGTATGCTGCTTTTTGGCTCTTCCCTGAGGGATCAATGTTAGACTCCGATGCACCACAGCAGGTTTACTGTATCCCTTCGACGATCATATTGAAGATGAAACACAGAAATTGCATCGGGAATCAATACAAAATTCACAATACCGATTTATATTGACGACAGTAACGTTTCGGGTAGGCTGCTTTTTGGCTCTTCCCTGAGGGATCAATGTTAGACTCCGATGCACCACAGCAGGTTTACTGTATCCCTTCGATGATCGTATTGAATATGAAACACAGAAATTGCATCGGGAATCAATACAAAATTCACAATACCGATTTATATTGACGAGAGTAACGTTTAGGGTAGGCTGCTTTTTGGCTCTTCCCTGAGGGATCAATGTTAGACTCCGATGCACCACAGCAGGTTTACTGTATCCCTTCGATGATCGTATTAAAGATGAAACACAAAAATTGCATCGGGAATCAATACAAAATTCACAATACCGATTTATATTGACGAGAGTAACGTTTCGGGTAGGCTGCTTTTTGGCTCTTCCCTGAGGGATCAATGTTAGACTCCGATGCACCACAGCAGGTTTACTGTATCCCTTCGACGATCATATTGAAGATGAAACACAGAAATTGCATCGGGAATCAATACAAAATTCACAATACCGTTTTATATTGACGAGAATATCGTTTCGGGTAGGCTGCTTTTTGGCTCTTCCCTGAGGGATCAGTGTTAGAGTCCGATGCAGCAAAGCAGGTTTACTGTATCCCTTCGACGATCATATTGAAGATGAAACACAGAAATTGCATCGGGAATCAATACAAAACTCACAATACCGATTTATATTGACGAGAGTAACGTTTCGGGCAGTCTGGTTCTTTGGTTCTTCCCTGGGGGCTCAGTGTGAGACTCCGATTCAGCAAAGCAGGTTTACTGTATCCCTTCGACGATCATATTGAAGATGAAACACAGAAATTGCATCGGGAATCAATACAAAATTCACAATACCGATTTATATTGACGAGAGTAACGTTTCGGGTATGCTGCTTTTTGGCTCTTCCCTGAGGGATCAATGTTAGACTCCGATGCACCACAGCAGGTTTACTGTATCCCTTCGACGATCATATTGAAGATGAAACACAGAAATTGCATCGGGAATCAATACAAAATTCACAATACCGATTTATATTGACGACAGTAACGTTTCGGGTAGGCTGCTTTTTGGCTCTTCCCTGAGGGATCAATGTTAGATTCCGATGCACCACAGCAGGTTTACTGTATCCCTTCGATGATCGTATTGAATATGAAACACAGATATTGCATCGGGAATCAATACAAAATTCACAATACCGATTTATATTGACGAGAGTAACGTTTAGGGTAGGCTGCTTTTTGGCTCTTCCCTGAGGGATCAATGTTAGACTCCGATGCACCACAGCAGGTTTACTGTATCCCTTCGATGATCGTATTGAAGATGAAACACAGAAATTGCATCGGGAATCAATACAAAATTCACAATACCGATTTATTTTGACGAGAGTAACGTTTCGGGTAGGCTGCTTTTTGGCTCTTTCCTGAGTGATCAGTGTTAGACTCCGATGCAGCAAATCAGGTTTACTGTATCCCTTCGACAATCATATTGAAGGTGAAACACAGAAATTGCATCGGGAATCAATACAAAATTCACAATACCGATTTATATTGACGAGAGTAACGTTTCGGGTAGGCTGCTTTTTGGCTCTTCCCTGAGGGATCAGTGTTAGACTCCGATGCACCACAGCAGGTTTACTGTATCCCTTCGACGATCATATAGAAGATGAAACACAGAAATTGCATCGGGAATCAATACAAAATTCACAATACCGATTTATATTGACGAGAGTAACGTTTCGGGTAGGCTGCTATTTGGCTCTTCCCTGAGGGATCAATGTTAGACTCCGATGCACCACAGCAGGTTTACTGTATCCCTTCGATGATCGTATTGAAGATGAAACACAGAATTTGCATCGGGAATCAATACAAAATTCACAATACCGATTTATATTGACGAGAGTAACGTTTCGGGTAGGCTGCTTTTTGGCTCTTCCCTGAGGGATCAATGTTAGACTCCGATGCACCACAGCAGGTTTACTGTATCCCTTCGATGATCGTATTGAAGATGAAACACAGAAATTGCATCGGGAATCAATACAAAATTCACAATACCGATTTATATTGACGACAGTAACGTTTCGGGCAGTCTGGTTCTTTGGTTCTTCCCTGGGGGCTCAGTGTGAGACTCCGATTCAGCAAAGCAGATTTACTGTATCCCTTCGACGATCATATTGAAGATGAAACATTGAAATTGCATCGGGAATCAATACAAAATTCACAATACCGATTTATATTGACGAGAGTAACGTTTCGGGTAGGCTGCTTTTTGGCTCTTCCCTGAAGGATCAATGTTAGACTCCGATGCACCACAGCAGGTTTACTGTATTCCTTCGATGATCGTATTGAAGATGAAAAACAGAAATTGCATCGGGAATCAATACAAAATTCACAATACCGATTTATATTGACGAGAGTAACGTTTCGGGTAGGCTGCTTTTTGGCTCTTCCCTGAGGGATCAATGTTAGACTCCGATGCACCACGGCAGGTTTACTGTATCCCTTCGATGATCATATTGAAGATGAAACACAGAAATTGCATCGGGAATCAATACAAAATTCACAATACCGATTTATATTGACGAGAGTAACGTTTCGGGTAGGCTGCTTTTTGGCTCTTCCCTGAGGGATCAATGTTAGACTCCGATGCACCACAGCAGGTTTACTGTATCCCTTCGACGATCATATTGAAGATGAAACACAGAAATTGCATCGGGAATCAATACAAAATTCACAATACCGATTTATATTGACGAGAGTAACGTTTCGAGTAGGCTGCTTTTTGGCTCTTCCCTGAGGGATCAGTGTTAGACTCCGATACAGCAAATCAGGTTTACTGTATCCCTTCGACGATCATATTGAAGATGAAACACAGAAATTGCATCGGGAATCAAAACAAAATTCACAATACCGATTTATATTGACGAGAGTAACGTTTCGGGTAGGCTGCTTTTTGGCTCTACCCTGAGGGATCAGTGTTAGACTCCGATGCAGCAAAGCAGGTTTACTGTATCCCTTCGATGATCGTATTGAAGATGAAACACAGAAATTGCATCGGGAATCAATACAAAATTCACAATACCGATTTTTATTGACGAGAGTAACGTTTCGGGTAGGCTGCTTCTTGGCTCTTCCCTGAGGGATCAGTGTTAGACTCCGATGCAGCAAAGCAGGTTTACTGTATCCCTTCGACGATCATATTGAAGATGAAACACAGAAATTGCATCGGGAATCTATACAAAATTCACAATACCGATTTATATTGACGAGAGTAACGTTTCGGGTAGGCTGCATTTTGGCACTTCCCTGAGGGATCAGTGTTTGACTCCGATGCAGCAAAGCAGGTATACTGTATCCCTTCGTGGATCATATTGAAGATAAAACACAGAAATTGCATCGGGAATCTATACAAAATGCACAATACCGATTTATATTGAGGAGAGTAACGTTTCGGGTAGGTTGCTTTTTGGCTCTTCCCTGAGGGATCAATGTTAGACTCCGATGCACCACAGCAGGTTTACTGTATCCCTTCGATGATCGTATTGAAGATGAAACACAGAAATTGCATCGGGAATCAATACAAAATTCACAATACCGATTTATTTTGACGAGAGTAACGTTTCGGGTAGGCTGCTTTTTGGCTCTTCCCTGAGGGATCAGTATTAGACTCCGATGCAGCAAATCAGGTTTACTGTATCCCTTCGACGGTCATATTGAAGATGAAACACAGAAATTGCATCGGGAATCAATACAAAATTCACAATACTTATTTATATTGACGAGAGTAACGTTTCGGGCAGTCTCGTTCTTTGGTTATTCCCTGGGGGCTCAGTGTTAGACTCCGATGCACCACAGCAGGTTCACTGAATCCCTTCGACCATCACATTGACGATGAAACACAGAAATTACATCGGGAATCAATACAAAATTTACAATGCCGATTTATGTTGACGAGAGTAACGTTTCGGGTAGGCTGTTTTTTGGCTCTTCCCTGAGGGATCAATGTTAGACTCCGATGCACCACAGCAGGTTTACTGTATCCCTTCGATGATCGTATTGAAGATGAAACACAGAAATTGCATCGGGAATCAATACAAAATTCACAATACCGATTTATATTGACGAGAGTAACGTTTAGGGTAGGCTGCTATTTGGCTCTTCCCTGAGGGATCAGTGTTAGACTCCGATGCAGCAAAGCAGGTTTACTGTATCCCTTCGACGATCATATTGAAGATGAAACACAGAAATTGCATCGGGAATCAATACAAAACTCACAATACCGATTTATATTGACGAGAGTAACGTTTCGGGCAGTCTGGTTCTTTGGTTCTTCCCTGGGGGCTCAGTGTGAGACTCCGATTCAGCAAAGCAGGTTTACTGTATCCCTTCGACGATCATATTGAAGATGAAACACAGAAATTGCATCGGGAATCAATACAAAATTCACAATACCGATTTATATTGACGAGAGTAACGTTTCGGGTATGCTGCTTTTTGGCTCTTCCCTGAGGGATCAATGTTAGACTCCGATGCACCACAGCAGGTTTACTGTATCCCTTCGACGATCATATTGAAGATGAAACACAGAAATTGCATCGGGAATCAATACAAAATTCACAATACCGATTTATATTGACGACAGTAACGTTTCGGGTAGGCTGCTTTTTGGCTCTTCCCTGAGGGATCAATGTTAGACTCCGATGCACCACAGCAGGTTTACTGTATCCCTTCGATGATCGTATTGAAGATGAAACACAGAAATTGCATCGGGAATCAATACAAAATTCACAATACCGATTTATATTGACGAGAGTAACGTTTAGGGTAGGCTGCTTTTTGGCTCTTCCCTGAGGGATCAATGTTAGACTCCGATGCACCACAGCAGGTTTACTGTATCCCTTCGATGATCGTATTAAAGATGAAACACAAAAATTGCATCGGGAATCAATACAAAATTCACAATACCGATTTATATTGACGAGAGTAACGTTTCGGGTAGGCTGCTTTTTGGCTCTTCCCTGAGGGATCAATGTTAGACTCCGATGCACCACAGCAGGTTTACTGTATCCCTTCGACGATCATATTGAAGATGAAACACAGAAATTGCATCGGGAATCAATACAAAATTCACAATACCGATTTATATTGACGAGAGTATCGTTTCGGGTAGGCTGCTTTTTGGCTCTTCCCTGAGGGATCAGTGTTAGACTCCGATGCAGCAAAGCAGGTTTACTGTATCCCTTCGACGATCATATTGAAGATGAAACACAGAAATTGCATCGGGAATCTATACAAAATTCACAATACCGATTTATATTGACGAGAGTAACGTTTCGGGTAGGCTGCCTTTTGGCTCTTCCCTGAGGGATCAATGTTAGACTCCGATGCACCACAGCAGGTTTACTGTATCCCTTCGATGATCGTATTGAAGATGAAACACAGAAATTGCATCGGGAATCAATACAAAATTCACAATACCGATTTATTTTGACGAGAGTAACGTTTCGGGTAGGCTGCTTTTTGGCTCTTTCCTGAGTGATCAGTGTTAGACTCCGATGCAGCAAATCAGGTTTACTGTATCCCTTCGACAATTATATTGAAGATGAAACACAGAAATTGCATCGGGAATCAATACAAAATTCACAATACCGATTTATATTGACGAGAGTAACGTTTCGGGTAGGCTGCTTTTTGGCTCTTCACTGGGGGATCAGTGTTAGACTCCGATGCACCACAGCAGGTTTACTGTATCCCTTCGACGATCATATAGAAGATGAAACACAGAAATTGCATCGGGAATCAATACAAAATTCACAATACCGATTTATATTGACGAGAGTAACGTTTCGGGTAGGCTGCTATTTGGCTCTTCCCTGAGGGATCAATGTTAGACTCCGATGCACCACAGCAGGTTTACTGTATCCCTTCGATGATCGTATTGAAGATGAAACACAGAATTTGCATCGGGAATCAATACAAAATTCACAATACCGATTTATATTGACGAGAGTAACGTTTCGGGTAGGCTGCTTTTTGGCTCTTCCCTGAGGGATCAATGTTAGACTCCGATGCACCACAGCAGGTTAACTGTATCCCTTCGATGATCGTATTGAAGATGAAACAAAGAAATTGCATCGGGAATCAATACAAAATTCACAATACCGATTTATATTGACGAGAGTAACGTTTCGGGCAGTCTGGTTCTTTGGTTCTTCCCTGGGGGCTCAGTGTGAGACTCCGATTCAGCAATGCAGATTTACTGTATCCCTTCGACGATCATATTGAAGATGAAACATTGAAATTGCATCGGGAATCAATACAAAATTCACAATACCGATTTATATTGACGAGAGTAACGTTTCGGGTAGGCTGCTTTTTGGCTCTTCCCTGAAGGATCAATGTTAGACTCCGATGCACCACAGCAGGTTTACTGTATTCCTTCGATGATCGTATTGAAGATGAAAAACAGAAATTGCATCGGGAATCAATACAAAATTCACAATACCGATTTATATTGACGAGAGTAACGTTTCGGGTAGGCTGCTTTTTGGCTCTTCCCTGAGGGATCAATGTTAGACTCCGATGCACCACAGCAGGTTTACTGTATCCCTTCGATGATCATATTGAAGATGAAACACAGAAATTGCATCGGGAATCAATACAAAATTCACAATACCGATTTATATTGACGAGAGTAACGTTTCGGGTAGGCTGCTTTTTGGCTCTTCCCTGAGGGATCAATGTTAGACTCCGATGCACCACAGCAGGTTTACTGTATCCCTTCGACGATCATATTGAAGATGAAACACAGAAATTGCATCGGGAATCAATACAAAATTCACAATACCGATTTATATTGACGAGAGTAACGTTTCGAGTAGGCTGCTTTTTGGCTCTTCCCTGAGGGATCAGTGTTAGACTCCGATGCAGCAAAGCAGGTTTACTGTATCCCTTCGACGATCATATTGAAGATGAAACACAGAAATTGCATCGTGAATCAATACAAAATTCACAATACCGATTTATATTGACGAGAGTAACGTTTCGGGTAGGCTGCTTTTTGGCTCTACCCTGAGGGATCAGTGTTAGACGCCGATGCAGCAAAGCAGGTTTACTGTATCCCTTCGATGATCGTATTGACGATGAAACACAGAAATTGCATCGGGAATCAATACAAAATTCACAATACCGATTTTTATTGACGAGAGTAACGTTTCGGGTAGGCTGCTTCTTGGCTCTTCCCTGAGGGATCAGTGTTAGACTCCGATGCAGCAAAGCTGGTTTACTGTATCCCTTCGACGATCATATTGAAGATGAAACACAGAAATTGCATCGGGAATCTATACAAAATTCCCAATACCGATTTATATTGACGAGAGTATCGTTTCGGGTAGGCTGCTTTTTGGCTCTTCCCTGAGGGATCAGTGTTAGACTCCGATGCAGAAAAGCAGGTTTACTGTATCCCTCCGACGATCATATTGAAGCTGAAACACAGAAATTGCATCAGGAATCAATACAAAATTCACAATACCGATTTATATTGACGAGAGTAACGTTTCAGGTAGGCTGCTTTTTGGCTCTTCCCTGAGGGATCAATGTTAGACTCCGATGCACCACAGCAGGTTTACTGTATCCCTTCGATGATCGTATTGAAGATGAAACACAGAAATTGCATCGGGAGTCAATACAAAATTCACAATACCGATTTATATTGACGAGAGTAACGTTTCGGGTAGGCTGCTTTTTGGCTCTTCCCTGAGTGATCAGTGTTAGACTCCGATGCAGCAAAGCAGGTTTACTGTATCCCTTCGACGATCATATTGAAAATGAAACACAGAAATTGCATCGGGAATCAATACAAAATTCACAATACCGATTTATATTGACGAGAGTAACGTTTCGGGTAGGCTGCTTTTTGGCTCTTCCCTGAGGGATCAATGTTAGACTCCGATGCACCACAGCAGGTTTACTGTATCCCTTCGATGATCGTATTGAAGATGAAACACAGAAATTGCATCGGGAATCAATACAAAATTCACAATACCGATTTATATTGACGAGAGTAACGTTTCGGGTAGGCTGCTTTTTGGCTCTTCCCTGAGGGATCAATGTTAGACTCCGATGCACCACAGCAGGTTTACTGTATCCCTTCGATGATCGTATTGAAGATGAAACACAGAAATTGCATCGGGAATCAATACAAAATTCACAATACCGATTTATATTGACGAGAGTAACGTTTCGGGTAGGCTGCTTTTTGGCTCTTTCCTGAGGGATCAGTGTTAGACTCCGATGCAGCAAAGCAGGTTTACTGGTTCCCTTCGACGATCATATTGAAGATGAAACACAGAAATTGCATCGGGAATCAATACAAAATTCACAATACCGATTTATATTGACGAAAGTATCGTTTCGGGTAGGCTGCTTTTTGGCTCTTCCCTGAGGGATCAGTGTTAGACTCCGATGCAGCAAAGCAGGTTTACTGTATCCCTTCGACGATCATATTGAAGCTGAAACACAGAATGTGCATCGGGAATCAATACAAAATTCACAATACCGATCTATATTGACGAGAGTAACGTTTCGGGTAGGCTGCTTTTTGGCTCTTCCCTGAGGGATCAATGTTAGACTCCGATGCACCACAGCAGGTTTACTGTATCCCTTCGATGATCGTATTGAAGATGAAACACAGAAATTGCATCGGGAATCAATACAAAATTCACAATACCGATTTATATTGACGAGAGTAACGTTTCGGGTAGGCTGCTATTTGGCTCTTCCCTGAGGGATCAATGTTAGACTCCGATGCACCACAGCAGGTTTACTGTATCCCTTCGATGATCGTATTGAAGATGAAACACAGAATTTGCATCGGGAATCAATACAAAATTCCCAATACCGATTTATATTGACGAGAGTAACGTTTCGGGTAGGCTGCTTTTTGGCTCATCCCTGAGGGATCAATGTTAGACTCCGATGCACCACAGCAGGTTTACTGTATCCCTTCGATGATCGTATTGAAGATGAAACACAGAAATTGCATCGGGAATCAATACAAAATTCACAATACCGATTTATATTGACGAGAGTAACGTTTCGGGCAGTCTGGTTCTTTGGTTCTTCCCTGGGGGCTCAGTGTGAGACTCCGATTCAGCAAAGCAGATTTACTGTATCCCTTCGACGCTCATATTGAAGATGAAACATTGAAATTGCATCGGGAATCAATACAAAATTCACAATACCGATTTATATTGACGAGAGTAACGTTTCGGGTAGGCTGCTTTTTGGCTCTTCCCTGAAGGATCAATGTTAGACTCCGATGCACCACAGCAGGTTTACTGAATCCCTTCGACAATCATATTGAAGCTGAAACACAGAAATTGCAACAGGAATCAATACAAAATTCACAATACCGATTTATATTGACGAGAGTAACGTTTCGGGTAGGCTGCTTTTTGGCTCTTCCCTGAGGGATCAATGTTAGACTCCGATGCACCACAGCAGGTTTACTGTATCCCTTCGATGATCGTATTGAAGATGAAACACAGAAATTGCATCGGGAATCAATACAAAATTCACAATACCGATTTATATTGACGAGAGTAACGTTTCGGGTAGGCTGCTTTTTGGCTCTTCCCTGAGGGATCAATGTTAGACTCCGATGCACCACAGCAGGTTTACTGTATCCCTTCGATGATCGTATTGAAGATGAAACACAGAAATTGCATCGGGAATGAATACAAAATTCACAATACCGATTTATATTGACGAGAGTAACGTTTCGAGTAGGCTGCTTTTTGGCTCTTCCCTGAGGGATCAGTGTTAGACTCCGATGCAGCAAATCAGGTTTACTGTATCCCTTCGACGATCATATTGAAGATGAAACACAGAAATTGCATCGGGAATCAATACAAAATTCACAACACCGATTTATATTGACGAGAGTAACATTTCGGGTAGGCTGCTTTTTGGCTCTACCCTGAGGGATCAGTGTTAGACTCCGATGCAGCAAAGCAGGTTTACTGTATCCCTTCGATGATCGTATTGAAGATGAAACACAGAAATTGCATCGGGAATCAATACAAAATTCACAATACCGATTTTTATTGACGAGAGTAACGTTTCGGGTAGGCTGCTTCTTGGCTCTTCCCTGAGGGATCAGTGTTAGACTCCGATGCACCACAGCAGGTTTACTGTATCCCTTCGACGATCATATTGAAGATGAAACACAGAAATTGCATCGGGAATCTATACAAAATTCCCAATACCGATTTATATTGACGAGAGTATCGTTTCGGGTAGGCTGCTTTTTGGCTCTTCCCTGAGGGATCAGTGTTAGACTCCGATGCAGAAAAGCAGGTTTACTGTATCCCTTCGACGATCATATTGAAGCTGAAACACAGAAATTGCATCAGGAATCAATACAAAATTCACAATACCGATTTATATTGACGAGAGTAACGTTTCGGGTAGGCTGCTTTTTGGCTCTTCCCTGAGGGATCAATGTTAGACTCCGATGCACCACAGCAGGTTTACTGTATCCCTTCGATGATCGTGTTGAAGATGAAACACAGAAATTGCATCGGGAATCAATACAAAATTCACAATACCGATTTATATTGACGAGAGTAACGTTTCGGGTAGGCTGCTTTTTGGCTCTTCCCTGAGGGATCAATGTTAGACTCCGATGCACCACAGCAGGTTTACTGTATCCCTTCGATGATCGTATTGAAGATGAAACACAGAAATTGCATCGGGAATCAATACAAAATTCACAATACCGATTTATATTGACGAGAGTAACGTTTCGGGCAGGCTGCTTTTTGGCTCTTTCCTGAGGGATCAGTGTTAGACTCCGATGCAGCAAAGCAGGTTTACTGGTTCCCTTCGACGATCATATTGAAGATGAAACACAGAAATTGCATCGGGAATCAATACAAAATTCACAATACCGATTTATATTGACGAAAGTATCGTTTCGGGTAGGCTGCTTTTTGGCTCTTCCCTGAGGGATCAGTGTTAGACTCCGATGCAGCAAAGCAGGTTTACTGTATCCCTTCGACGATCATATTGAAGATGAAACACAGAAATTGCATCGGGAATCAATACAAAATTCACAATACCGATTTATATTGACGAGAGTAACGTTTCGGGTAGGCTGCTTTTTGGCTCTTCCCTGAGGGATCAATGTTAGACTCCGATGCACCACAGCAGGTTTACTGTATCCCTTCGATGATCGTATTGAAGATGAAACACAGAAATTGCATCGGGAATCAATACAAAATTCACAATACCGATTTATATTGACGAGAGTAACGTTTCGGGTAGGCTGCTTTTTGGCTCTTCCCTGAGTGATCAGTGTTAGACTCCGATGCAGCAAAGCAGGTTTACTGTATCCCTTCGACGATCATATTGAAGATGAAACACAGAAATTGCATCGGGAATCAATACAAAATTCACAATACCGATTTATATTGACGAGAGTAACGTTTCGGGTAGGCTGCTTTTTGGCTCTTCCCTGAGGGATCAGTGTTAGACTCCGATGCACCACAGCAGGTTTACTGTATCCCTTCGATGATCGTATTGAAGATGAAACACAGAAATTGCATCGTGAATCAATACAAAATTCACAATACCGATTTATATTGACGAGAGTAACGTTTCGGGTAGGCTGCTTTTTGGCTCTTCCCTGAGGGATCAGTGTTAGACTCCGATGCAGCAAAGCAGGTTTACTGTATCCCTTCGACGATCATATTGAAGATGAAACACAGAAATTGCATCGGGAATCAATACAAAATTCACAATACCGATTTATATTGACGAGAGTAACGTTTCGGGTAGGCTGCTTTTTGGCTCTTCCCTGAGTGATCAATGTTAGACTCCGATGCACCACAGCAGGTTTACTGTATCCCTTCGATGATCGTATTGAAGATGAAACACAGAAATTGCATCGGGAATCAATACAAAATTCACAATATCGATTTATATTGAAGAGAGTAACGTTTCGGGTAGGCTGCTTTTTGGCTCTTCCCTGAGGGATCAGTGTTAGACTCCGATGCAGCAAAGCAGGTTTACTGTATCCCTTCGACGATCATATTGAAGATGAAACACAGAAATTGCATCGGGAATCAATACAAAATTCACAATACCGATTTATATTGACGAGAGTAACGTTTCGGGTAGGCTGCTTTTCGGCTCTTCCCTGAGGGATCAATGTTAGACTCCGATGCACCACAGCAGGTTTACTGTATCCCTTCGATGATCGTATTGAAGATGAAACACAGAAATTGCATCGTGAATCAATACAAAATTCACAATACCGATTTATATTGACGAGAGTAACGTTTCGGGTAGGCTGCTTTTTGGCTCTTCCCTGAGGGATCAGTGTTAGACTCCGATGCAGCAAAGCAGGTTTACTGTATCCCTTCGACGATCATATTGAAGATGAAACACAGAAATTGCATCGGGAATCAATACAAAATTCACAATACCGATTTATATTGACAAGAGTAACGTTTCGGGTAGGCTGCTTTTTGGCTCTTTCCTGAGGGATCAGTGTTAGACTCCGATGCAGCAAAGCAGGTTTACTGTATCCCCTCGACGATCATATTGAAGATGAAACACAGAAATTGCATCGGGAATCAATACAAAATTCACAATACCGATTTATATTGACGAGAGTAACGTTTCGGGCAGTCTGGTCCTTGGTTCTTCCCTGGGGGCTCAGTGTGAGACTCCGATTCAGCAAAGCAGGTTTACTGTATCACTTCGACGATCATATTGAAGATGAAACACAGAAATTGCATCGGGAATCAATACAAAATTCACAATACCGATTTATATTGACGAGAGTAACGTTTCGGGTAGGCTGCTTTTTGGCTCTTCCCTGAGGGATCAATGTTAGACTCCGATGCACCACAGCAGGTTTACTGTATCCCTTCGATGATCGTATTGAAGATGAAACACAGAAATTGCATCGTGAATCAATACAAAATTCACAATACCGATTTATATTGGCGAGAGTTACGTTTCGGGTAGGCTGCTTTTTGGCTCTTCCCTGAGGGATCAGTGTTAGACTCCGATGCAGCAAAGCAGGTTTACTGTATCCCTTCGACGATCATATTGATGATGAAACACAGAAATTGCATCGGGAATCAATACAAAATTCACAATACCGATTTATATTGACGAGAGTAACGTTTCGGGTAGGATGCTTTTTGGCTCTTTCCTGAGGGATCAGTGTTAGACTCCGATGCAGCAAAGCAGGTTTACTGTATCCCTTCGGTGATCGTATTGAAGATGAAACACAGAAATTGCATCGGGAATCAATACAAAATTCACAATACCGATTTATATTGACGAGAGTAACGTTTCGGGTAGGCTGCTTTTTGGCTCTTCCCTGAGGGATCAGTGTTACACGCCGATGCAGCAAAGCAGGTTTACTATATCCCTTCGACGATCATATCGAAGATGAAACACAGAAATTGCATCGGGAATCAATACAAAATTCACAATACCGATTTATATTGACGACAGTAACGTTTCGGGTAGGCTGCTTTTTGGCTCTTCCCTGAGGGATCAATGTTAGACTCCGATGCACCACAGCAGGTTTACTGTATCCCTTCGATGATCGTATTGAAGATGAAACACAGAAATTGCATCGTGAATCAATACAAAATTCACAATACCGATTTATATTGACGAGAGTAACGTTTCGGGTAAGCTGCTTTTTGGCTCTTCCCTGAGGGATCAGTGTTAGACTCCGATGCAGCAAAGCAGGTTTACTGTATCACTTCGACGATCATATTGAAGATGAAACACAGAAATTGCATCGGGAATCAATACAAAATTCACAATACCGATTTATATTGACGAGAGTAACGTTTCGGGCAGTCTGGTTCTTTGGTTCTTCCCTGAGGGCTCAGTGTTAGACTCCGATGCAGCAAAGCAGGTTCACTGAATCCCTTCGACCATCACATTGACGATGAAACACAGAGATTACATCGGGAATCAATACAAAATTTACAATGCCGATTTATATTGAGGAGAGTAACGTTTCGGGTAGGCTGTTTTTTGGCTCTTCCCTGAGGGATCAATGTTAGACTCCGATGCACCACAGCAGGTTTACTGTATCCCTCCGATGATCGTATTGAAGATGAAACACAGAAATTGCATCGGGAATCAATACAAAATTCACAATACCGTTTTATATTGACGAGAGTAACGTTTCGGGTAGGCTGCTATTTGGCTCTTCCCTGAGGGATCAGTGTTAGACTCCGATGCAGCAAAGCAGGTTTACTGTATCCCTTCGACGATCATATTGAAGATGAAACACAGAAATTGCATCGGGAATCAATACAAAATTCACAATACCGATTTATATTGATGAGAGTAACGTTTCGGGCAGTCTGGTTCTTTGGTTCTTCCCTGGGGGCTCAGTGTGAGACTCCGATTCAGCAAAGCAGGTTTACTGTATCCCTTCGACGATCATATTGAAGATGAAACACAGAAATTGCATCGGGAATCAATTCAAAATTCACAATACCGATTTATATTGACGAGAGTAACGTTTCGGGTAGGCTGCTTTTTGGCTCTTCCCTGAGGGATCAATGTTAGACTCCGATGCACCACAGCAGGTTTACTGTATCCCTTCGATGATCGTATTGAAGATGAAAAACAGAAATTGCATCGGGAATCAATACAAAATTCACAATACCGATTTATATTGACGAGAGTAACGTTTCGGGTAGGCTGCTTTTTGGCTCTTCCCTGAGGGATCAGTGTTAGACTCCGATGCAGCAAAGCAGGTTTGCTGTATCCCTTCGACGATCATATTGAAGATGAAACACAGAAATTGCATCGGGAATCAATACAAAATTCACAATACCGATTTATATTGACGACAGTAACGTTTCGGGTAGGCTGCTTTTTGGCTCTTCCCTGAGGGATCAGTGTTAGACTCCGATGCACCACAGCAGGTTTACTGTATCCCTTCGATGATCGTATTGAAGATGAAACACAGAAATTGCATCGGGAATCAATACAAAATTCACAATACCGATTTATATTGACGAGAGTAACGTTTCGGGTAGGCTGCTTTTTGGCTCTTCCCTGAGGGATCAGTGTTAGACTCCGATGCAGCAAAGCTGGTTTACTGTATCCCTTCGATGATCGTATTGAAGATGAAACACAGAAATTGCATCGGGAATCAATACAAAATTCACAATACCGATTTATATTGACGAGAGTAACGTTTCGGGTAGGCTGCTTTTTGGCTCTTCCCTGAGGGATCAGTGTTAGACTCCGATGCAGCAAAGCAGGTTTACTGTATCCCTTCGACGATCATATTGAAGATGAAACACAGACATTGCATCGGGAATCAATACAAAATTCACAATACCGATTTTTATTGACGGGAGTAACGTTTCGGGTAGGCTGCTTTTTGGCTCTTCCCTGAGGGATCAGTGTTAGACTCCGATGCAGCAAAGCAGGTTTACTGTATTCCTTCGATGATCGTATTGAAGATGAAACACAGAAATTGCATCGGGAATCAATACAAAATTCACAATACCGATTTATATTGACGAGAGTAACGTTTCGGGTAGGCTGCTTTTTGGCTCTTCCCTGAGGGATCAGTGTTAGACTCCGATGCAGCAAAGCAGGTTTACTGTATCCCTTCGACGATCATATTGAAGATGAAACACAGAAATTGCATCGGGAATCAATACAAAATTCACAATACCGATTTATATTGACAACAGTAACGTTTCGGGTAGGCTGCTTTTTGGCTCTTCCCTGAGGGATCAGTGTTAGATTCCGATTCATCAAAGCAGGTTTACTGTATCCCTTCGATGATCGTATTGAAGATGAAACACAGAAATTGCATCGGGAATCAATACAAAATTCACAATACCGATTTATATTGACGAGAGTAACGTTTCGGGTAGGCTGCTTTTTGGCTCTTCCCTGAGGGATCAGTGTTAGACTCCGATGCAGCAAAGCAGGTTTACTGTATCCCTTCGACGATCATATTGAAGATGAAACACAGAAATTGCATCGCGAATCAATACAAAATTCACAATACCGATTTATATTGACGACAGTAACGTTTCGGGTAGGCTGCTTTTTGGCTCTTCCCTGAGGGAACAGTGTTAGACTCCGATTCATCAAAGCAGGTTTACTGTATCCCTTCGATGATCGTATTGAAGATGAAACACAGAAATTGCATCGGGAATCAATACAAAATTCACAATACCGATTTATATTGACGAGAGTAACGTTTCGGGTAGGCTGCTTTTTGGCTCTTCCCTGAGGGATCAGTGTTAGACTCCGATGCAGCAAAGCAGGTTTACTGTATCCCTTCGACGATCATATTGAAGATGAAACACAGAAATTGCATCGGGAATCAATAGAAAATTCACAATACCGATTTATATTGACGAGAGTAACGATTCGGGTAGGCTGCTTTTTGGCTCTTCCCTGAGGGATCAATGTTAGACTCCGATGCACCACAGCAGGTTTACTGTATCCCTTCGATGATCGTATTGAAGATGAAACACAGAAATTGCATCGGGAATCAATACAAAATTCACAATACCGATTTATATTGACGACAGTAACATTTCGGGTAGGCTGCTTTTTGGCTCTTCCCTGAGTGATCAGTGTTAGACTCCGATGCAGCAAAGCAGGTTTAATGTATCCCTTCGACGATCATATTGAAGATGAAACACAGAAATTGCATCGGGAATCTATACAAAATTCCCAATACCGATTTATATTGACGAGAGTATCGTTTCGGGTAGGCTGCTTTTTGGCTCTTCCCTGAGGGATCAGTGTTAGACTCCGATGCAGAAAAGCAGGTTTACTGTATCCCTTCGACGATCATATTGAAGCTGAAACACAGAAATTGCATCAGGAATCAATACAAAATTCACAATACCGATTTATATTGACGAGAGTAACGTTTCGGGTAGGCTGCTTTTTGGCTCTTCCCTGAGGGATCAATGTTAGACTCCGATGCACCACAGCAGGTTTACTGTATCCCTTCGATGATCGTGTTGAAGATGAAACACAGAAATTGCATCGGGAATCAATACAAAATTCACAATACCGATTTATATTGACGAGAGTAACGTTTCGGGTAGGCTGCTTTTTGGCTCTTCCCTGAGGGATCAATGTTAGACTCCGATGCACCACAGCAGGTTTACTGTATCCCTTCGATGATCGTATTGAAGATGAAACACAGAAATTGCATCGGGAATCAATACAAAATTCACAATACCGATTTATATTGACGAGAGTAACGTTTCGGGCAGGCTGCTTTTTGGCTCTTTCCTGAGGGATCAGTGTTAGACTCCGATGCAGCAAAGCAGGTTTACTGGTTCCCTTCGACGATCATATTGAAGATGAAACACAGAAATTGCATCGGGAATCAATACAAAATTCACAATACCGATTTATATTGACGAAAGTATCGTTTCGGGTAGGCTGCTTTTTGGCTCTTCCCTGAGGGATCAGTGTTAGACTCCGATGCAGCAAAGCAGGTTTACTGTATCCCTTCGACGATCATATTGAAGATGAAACACAGAAATTGCATCGGGAATCAATACAAAATTCACAATACCGATTTATATTGACGAGAGTAACGTTTCGGGTAGGCTGCTTTTTGGCTCTTCCCTGAGGGATCAATGTTAGACTCCGATGCACCACAGCAGGTTTACTGTATCCCTTCGATGATCGTATTGAAGATGAAACACAGAAATTGCATCGGGAATCAATACAAAATTCACAATACCGATTTATATTGACGAGAGTAACGTTTCGGGTAGGCTGCTTTTTGGCTCTTCCCTGAGTGATCAGTGTTAGACTCCGATGCAGCAAAGCAGGTTTACTGTATCCCTTCGACGATCATATTGAAGATGAAACACAGAAATTGCATCGGGAATCAATACAAAATTCACAATACCGATTTATATTGACGAGAGTAACGTTTCGGGTAGGCTGCTTTTTGGCTCTTCCCTGAGGGATCAGTGTTAGACTCCGATGCACCACAGCAGGTTTACTGTATCCCTTCGATGATCGTATTGAAGATGAAACACAGAAATTGCATCGTGAATCAATACAAAATTCACAATACCGATTTATATTGACGAGAGTAACGTTTCGGGTAGGCTGCTTTTTGGCTCTTCCCTGAGGGATCAGTGTTAGACTCCGATGCAGCAAAGCAGGTTTACTGTATCCCTTCGACGATCATATTGAAGATGAAACACAGAAATTGCATCGGGAATCAATACAAAATTCACAATACCGATTTATATTGACGAGAGTAACGTTTCGGGTAGGCTGCTTTTTGGCTCTTCCCTGAGTGATCAATGTTAGACTCCGATGCACCACAGCAGGTTTACTGTATCCCTTCGATGATCGTATTGAAGATGAAACACAGAAATTGCATCGGGAATCAATACAAAATTCACAATATCGATTTATATTGAAGAGAGTAACGTTTCGGGTAGGCTGCTTTTTGGCTCTTCCCTGAGGGATCAGTGTTAGACTCCGATGCAGCAAAGCAGGTTTACTGTATCCCTTCGACGATCATATTGAAGATGAAACACAGAAATTGCATCGGGAATCAATACAAAATTCACAATACCGATTTATATTGACGAGAGTAACGTTTCGGGTAGGCTGCTTTTCGGCTCTTCCCTGAGGGATCAATGTTAGACTCCGATGCACCACAGCAGGTTTACTGTATCCCTTCGATGATCGTATTGAAGATGAAACACAGAAATTGCATCGTGAATCAATACAAAATTCACAATACCGATTTATATTGACGAGAGTAACGTTTCGGGTAGGCTGCTTTTTGGCTCTTCCCTGAGGGATCAGTGTTAGACTCCGATGCAGCAAAGCAGGTTTACTGTATCCCTTCGACGATCATATTGAAGATGAAACACAGAAATTGCATCGGGAATCAATACAAAATTCACAATACCGATTTATATTGACAAGAGTAACGTTTCGGGTAGGCTGCTTTTTGGCTCTTTCCTGAGGGATCAGTGTTAGACTCCGATGCAGCAAAGCAGGTTTACTGTATCCCCTCGACGATCATATTGAAGATGAAACACAGAAATTGCATCGGGAATCAATACAAAATTCACAATACCGATTTATATTGACGAGAGTAACGTTTCGGGCAGTCTGGTCCTTGGTTCTTCCCTGGGGGCTCAGTGTGAGACTCCGATTCAGCAAAGCAGGTTTACTGTATCACTTCGACGATCATATTGAAGATGAAACACAGAAATTGCATCGGGAATCAATACAAAATTCACAATACCGATTTATATTGACGAGAGTAACGTTTCGGGTAGGCTGCTTTTTGGCTCTTCCCTGAGGGATCAATGTTAGACTCCGATGCACCACAGCAGGTTTACTGTATCCCTTCGATGATCGTATTGAAGATGAAACACAGAAATTGCATCGTGAATCAATACAAAATTCACAATACCGATTTATATTGGCGAGAGTTACGTTTCGGGTAGGCTGCTTTTTGGCTCTTCCCTGAGGGATCAGTGTTAGACTCCGATGCAGCAAAGCAGGTTTACTGTATCCCTTCGACGATCATATTGATGATGAAACACAGAAATTGCATCGGGAATCAATACAAAATTCACAATACCGATTTATATTGACGAGAGTAACGTTTCGGGTAGGATGCTTTTTGGCTCTTTCCTGAGGGATCAGTGTTAGACTCCGATGCAGCAAAGCAGGTTTACTGTATCCCTTCGGTGATCGTATTGAAGATGAAACACAGAAATTGCATCGGGAATCAATACAAAATTCACAATACCGATTTATATTGACGAGAGTAACGTTTCGGGTAGGCTGCTTTTTGGCTCTTCCCTGAGGGATCAGTGTTACACGCCGATGCAGCAAAGCAGGTTTACTATATCCCTTCGACGATCATATCGAAGATGAAACACAGAAATTGCATCGGGAATCAATACAAAATTCACAATACCGATTTATATTGACGACAGTAACGTTTCGGGTAGGCTGCTTTTTGGCTCTTCCCTGAGGGATCAATGTTAGACTCCGATGCACCACAGCAGGTTTACTGTATCCCTTCGATGATCGTATTGAAGATGAAACACAGAAATTGCATCGTGAATCAATACAAAATTCACAATACCGATTTATATTGACGAGAGTAACGTTTCGGGTAAGCTGCTTTTTGGCTCTTCCCTGAGGGATCAGTGTTAGACTCCGATGCAGCAAAGCAGGTTTACTGTATCACTTCGACGATCATATTGAAGATGAAACACAGAAATTGCATCGGGAATCAATACAAAATTCACAATACCGATTTATATTGACGAGAGTAACGTTTCGGGCAGTCTGGTTCTTTGGTTCTTCCCTGAGGGCTCAGTGTTAGACTCCGATGCAGCAAAGCAGGTTCACTGAATCCCTTCGACCATCACATTGACGATGAAACACAGAGATTACATCGGGAATCAATACAAAATTTACAATGCCGATTTATATTGAGGAGAGTAACGTTTCGGGTAGGCTGTTTTTTGGCTCTTCCCTGAGGGATCAATGTTAGACTCCGATGCACCACAGCAGGTTTACTGTATCCCTCCGATGATCGTATTGAAGATGAAACACAGAAATTGCATCGGGAATCAATACAAAATTCACAATACCGTTTTATATTGACGAGAGTAACGTTTCGGGTAGGCTGCTATTTGGCTCTTCCCTGAGGGATCAGTGTTAGACTCCGATGCAGCAAAGCAGGTTTACTGTATCCCTTCGATGATCGTATTGAAGATGAAACACAGAAATTGCATCGGGAATCAATACAAAATTCACAATACCGATTTATATTGACGAGAGTAACGTTTCGGGTAGGCTGCTTTTTGGCTCTTCCCTGAGGGATCAGTGTTAGACTCCGATGCACCACAGCAGGTTTACTGTATCCCTTCGATGATCGTATTGAAGATGAAACACAGAAATTGCATCGTGAATCAATACAAAATTCACAATACCGATTTATATTGACGAGAGTAACGTTTCGGGTAGGCTGCTTTTTGGCTCTTCCCTGAGGGATCAGTGTTAGACTCCGATGCAGCAAAGCAGGTTTACTGTATCCCTTCGACGATCATATTGAAGATGAAACACAGAAATTGCATCGGGAATCAATACAAAATTCACAATACCGATTTATATTGACGAGAGTAACGTTTCGGGTAGGCTGCTTTTTGGCTCTTCCCTGAGTGATCAATGTTAGACTCCGATGCACCACAGCAGGTTTACTGTATCCCTTCGATGATCGTATTGAAGATGAAACACAGAAATTGCATCGGGAATCAATACAAAATTCACAATATCGATTTATATTGAAGAGAGTAACGTTTCGGGTAGGCTGCTTTTTGGCTCTTCCCTGAGGGATCAGTGTTAGACTCCGATGCAGCAAAGCAGGTTTACTGTATCCCTTCGACGATCATATTGAAGATGAAACACAGAAATTGCATCGGGAATCAATACAAAATTCACAATACCGATTTATATTGACGAGAGTAACGTTTCGGGTAGGCTGCTTTTCGGCTCTTCCCTGAGGGATCAATGTTAGACTCCGATGCACCACAGCAGGTTTACTGTATCCCTTCGATGATCGTATTGAAGATGAAACACAGAAATTGCATCGTGAATCAATAC
Organism: Schistocerca cancellata; assembly: GCF_023864275.1. NCBI lineage: Eukaryota > Metazoa > Arthropoda > Insecta > Orthoptera > Acrididae > Schistocerca > Schistocerca cancellata. The sequence continues at coordinate 186,367,249 of NC_064635.1, forward strand.
AAAATTCACAATACCGATTTATATTGACGAGAGTAACGTTTCGGGTAGGCTGCTTTTTGGCTCTTCCCTGAGGGATCAGTGTTAGACTCCGATGCAGCAAAGCAGGTTTACTGTATCCCTTCGACGATCATATTGAAGATGAAACACAGAAATTGCATCGGGAATCAATACAAAATTCACAATACCGATTTATATTGACAAGAGTAACGTTTCGGGTAGGCTGCTTTTTGGCTCTTTCCTGAGGGATCAGTGTTAGACTCCGATGCAGCAAAGCAGGTTTACTGTATCCCCTCGACGATCATATTGAAGATGAAACACAGAAATTGCATCGGGAATCAATACAAAATTCACAATACCGATTTATATTGACGAGAGTAACGTTTCGGGCAGTCTGGTCCTTGGTTCTTCCCTGGGGGCTCAGTGTGAGACTCCGATTCAGCAAAGCAGGTTTACTGTATCACTTCGACGATCATATTGAAGATGAAACACAGAAATTGCATCGGGAATCAATACAAAATTCACAATACCGATTTATATTGACGAGAGTAACGTTTCGGGTAGGCTGCTTTTTGGCTCTTCCCTGAGGGATCAATGTTAGACTCCGATGCACCACAGCAGGTTTACTGTATCCCTTCGATGATCGTATTGAAGATGAAACACAGAAATTGCATCGTGAATCAATACAAAATTCACAATACCGATTTATATTGGCGAGAGTTACGTTTCGGGTAGGCTGCTTTTTGGCTCTTCCCTGAGGGATCAGTGTTAGACTCCGATGCAGCAAAGCAGGTTTACTGTATCCCTTCGACGATCATATTGATGATGAAACACAGAAATTGCATCGGGAATCAATACAAAATTCACAATACCGATTTATATTGACGAGAGTAACGTTTCGGGTAGGATGCTTTTTGGCTCTTTCCTGAGGGATCAGTGTTAGACTCCGATGCAGCAAAGCAGGTTTACTGTATCCCTTCGGTGATCGTATTGAAGATGAAACACAGAAATTGCATCGGGAATCAATACAAAATTCACAATACCGATTTATATTGACGAGAGTAACGTTTCGGGTAGGCTGCTTTTTGGCTCTTCCCTGAGGGATCAGTGTTACACGCCGATGCAGCAAAGCAGGTTTACTATATCCCTTCGACGATCATATCGAAGATGAAACACAGAAATTGCATCGGGAATCAATACAAAATTCACAATACCGATTTATATTGACGACAGTAACGTTTCGGGTAGGCTGCTTTTTGGCTCTTCCCTGAGGGATCAATGTTAGACTCCGATGCACCACAGCAGGTTTACTGTATCCCTTCGATGATCGTATTGAAGATGAAACACAGAAATTGCATCGTGAATCAATACAAAATTCACAATACCGATTTATATTGACGAGAGTAACGTTTCGGGTAAGCTGCTTTTTGGCTCTTCCCTGAGGGATCAGTGTTAGACTCCGATGCAGCAAAGCAGGTTTACTGTATCACTTCGACGATCATATTGAAGATGAAACACAGAAATTGCATCGGGAATCAATACAAAATTCACAATACCGATTTATATTGACGAGAGTAACGTTTCGGGCAGTCTGGTTCTTTGGTTCTTCCCTGAGGGCTCAGTGTTAGACTCCGATGCAGCAAAGCAGGTTCACTGAATCCCTTCGACCATCACATTGACGATGAAACACAGAGATTACATCGGGAATCAATACAAAATTTACAATGCCGATTTATATTGAGGAGAGTAACGTTTCGGGTAGGCTGTTTTTTGGCTCTTCCCTGAGGGATCAATGTTAGACTCCGATGCACCACAGCAGGTTTACTGTATCCCTCCGATGATCGTATTGAAGATGAAACACAGAAATTGCATCGGGAATCAATACAAAATTCACAATACCGTTTTATATTGACGAGAGTAACGTTTCGGGTAGGCTGCTATTTGGCTCTTCCCTGAGGGATCAGTGTTAGACTCCGATGCAGCAAAGCAGGTTTACTGTATCCCTTCGATGATCGTATTGAAGATGAAACACAGAAATTGCATCGGGAATCAATACAAAATTCACAATACCGATTTATATTGACGAGAGTAACGTTTCGGGTAGGCTGCTTTTTGGCTCTTCCCTGAGGGATCAGTGTTAGACTCCGATGCACCACAGCAGGTTTACTGTATCCCTTCGATGATCGTATTGAAGATGAAACACAGAAATTGCATCGTGAATCAATACAAAATTCACAATACCGATTTATATTGACGAGAGTAACGTTTCGGGTAGGCTGCTTTTTGGCTCTTCCCTGAGGGATCAGTGTTAGACTCCGATGCAGCAAAGCAGGTTTACTGTATCCCTTCGACGATCATATTGAAGATGAAACACAGAAATTGCATCGGGAATCAATACAAAATTCACAATACCGATTTATATTGACGAGAGTAACGTTTCGGGTAGGCTGCTTTTTGGCTCTTCCCTGAGTGATCAATGTTAGACTCCGATGCACCACAGCAGGTTTACTGTATCCCTTCGATGATCGTATTGAAGATGAAACACAGAAATTGCATCGGGAATCAATACAAAATTCACAATATCGATTTATATTGAAGAGAGTAACGTTTCGGGTAGGCTGCTTTTTGGCTCTTCCCTGAGGGATCAGTGTTAGACTCCGATGCAGCAAAGCAGGTTTACTGTATCCCTTCGACGATCATATTGAAGATGAAACACAGAAATTGCATCGGGAATCAATACAAAATTCACAATACCGATTTATATTGACGAGAGTAACGTTTCGGGTAGGCTGCTTTTCGGCTCTTCCCTGAGGGATCAATGTTAGACTCCGATGCACCACAGCAGGTTTACTGTATCCCTTCGATGATCGTATTGAAGATGAAACACAGAAATTGCATCGTGAATCAATACAAAATTCACAATACCGATTTATATTGACGAGAGTAACGTTTCGGGTAGGCTGCTTTTTGGCTCTTCCCTGAGGGATCAGTGTTAGACTCCGATGCAGCAAAGCAGGTTTACTGTATCCCTTCGACGATCATATTGAAGATGAAACACAGAAATTGCATCGGGAATCAATACAAAATTCACAATACCGATTTATATTGACAAGAGTAACGTTTCGGGTAGGCTGCTTTTTGGCTCTTTCCTGAGGGATCAGTGTTAGACTCCGATGCAGCAAAGCAGGTTTACTGTATCCCCTCGACGATCATATTGAAGATGAAACACAGAAATTGCATCGGGAATCAATACAAAATTCACAATACCGATTTATATTGACGAGAGTAACGTTTCGGGCAGTCTGGTCCTTGGTTCTTCCCTGGGGGCTCAGTGTGAGACTCCGATTCAGCAAAGCAGGTTTACTGTATCACTTCGACGATCATATTGAAGATGAAACACAGAAATTGCATCGGGAATCAATACAAAATTCACAATACCGATTTATATTGACGAGAGTAACGTTTCGGGTAGGCTGCTTTTTGGCTCTTCCCTGAGGGATCAATGTTAGACTCCGATGCACCACAGCAGGTTTACTGTATCCCTTCGATGATCGTATTGAAGATGAAACACAGAAATTGCATCGTGAATCAATACAAAATTCACAATACCGATTTATATTGGCGAGAGTTACGTTTCGGGTAGGCTGCTTTTTGGCTCTTCCCTGAGGGATCAGTGTTAGACTCCGATGCAGCAAAGCAGGTTTACTGTATCCCTTCGACGATCATATTGATGATGAAACACAGAAATTGCATCGGGAATCAATACAAAATTCACAATACCGATTTATATTGACGAGAGTAACGTTTCGGGTAGGATGCTTTTTGGCTCTTTCCTGAGGGATCAGTGTTAGACTCCGATGCAGCAAAGCAGGTTTACTGTATCCCTTCGGTGATCGTATTGAAGATGAAACACAGAAATTGCATCGGGAATCAATACAAAATTCACAATACCGATTTATATTGACGAGAGTAACGTTTCGGGTAGGCTGCTTTTTGGCTCTTCCCTGAGGGATCAGTGTTACACGCCGATGCAGCAAAGCAGGTTTACTATATCCCTTCGACGATCATATCGAAGATGAAACACAGAAATTGCATCGGGAATCAATACAAAATTCACAATACCGATTTATATTGACGACAGTAACGTTTCGGGTAGGCTGCTTTTTGGCTCTTCCCTGAGGGATCAATGTTAGACTCCGATGCACCACAGCAGGTTTACTGTATCCCTTCGATGATCGTATTGAAGATGAAACACAGAAATTGCATCGTGAATCAATACAAAATTCACAATACCGATTTATATTGACGAGAGTAACGTTTCGGGTAAGCTGCTTTTTGGCTCTTCCCTGAGGGATCAGTGTTAGACTCCGATGCAGCAAAGCAGGTTTACTGTATCACTTCGACGATCATATTGAAGATGAAACACAGAAATTGCATCGGGAATCAATACAAAATTCACAATACCGATTTATATTGACGAGAGTAACGTTTCGGGCAGTCTGGTTCTTTGGTTCTTCCCTGAGGGCTCAGTGTTAGACTCCGATGCAGCAAAGCAGGTTCACTGAATCCCTTCGACCATCACATTGACGATGAAACACAGAGATTACATCGGGAATCAATACAAAATTTACAATGCCGATTTATATTGAGGAGAGTAACGTTTCGGGTAGGCTGTTTTTTGGCTCTTCCCTGAGGGATCAATGTTAGACTCCGATGCACCACAGCAGGTTTACTGTATCCCTCCGATGATCGTATTGAAGATGAAACACAGAAATTGCATCGGGAATCAATACAAAATTCACAATACCGTTTTATATTGACGAGAGTAACGTTTCGGGTAGGCTGCTATTTGGCTCTTCCCTGAGGGATCAGTGTTAGACTCCGATGCAGCAAAGCAGGTTTACTGTATCCCTTCGACGATCATATTGAAGATGAAACACAGAAATTGCATCGGGAATCAATACAAAATTCACAATACCGATTTATATTGATGAGAGTAACGTTTCGGGCAGTCTGGTTCTTTGGTTCTTCCCTGGGGGCTCAGTGTGAGACTCCGATTCAGCAAAGCAGGTTTACTGTATCCCTTCGACGATCATATTGAAGATGAAACACAGAAATTGCATCGGGAATCAATTCAAAATTCACAATACCGATTTATATTGACGAGAGTAACGTTTCGGGTAGGCTGCTTTTTGGCTCTTCCCTGAGGGATCAATGTTAGACTCCGATGCACCACAGCAGGTTTACTGTATCCCTTCGATGATCGTATTGAAGATGAAAAACAGAAATTGCATCGGGAATCAATACAAAATTCACAATACCGATTTATATTGACGAGAGTAACGTTTCGGGTAGGCTGCTTTTTGGCTCTTCCCTGAGGGATCAGTGTTAGACTCCGATGCAGCAAAGCAGGTTTGCTGTATCCCTTCGACGATCATATTGAAGATGAAACACAGAAATTGCATCGGGAATCAATACAAAATTCACAATACCGATTTATATTGACGACAGTAACGTTTCGGGTAGGCTGCTTTTTGGCTCTTCCCTGAGGGATCAGTGTTAGACTCCGATGCACCACAGCAGGTTTACTGTATCCCTTCGATGATCGTATTGAAGATGAAACACAGAAATTGCATCGGGAATCAATACAAAATTCACAATACCGATTTATATTGACGAGAGTAACGTTTCGGGTAGGCTGCTTTTTGGCTCTTCCCTGAGGGATCAGTGTTAGACTCCGATGCAGCAAAGCTGGTTTACTGTATCCCTTCGATGATCGTATTGAAGATGAAACACAGAAATTGCATCGGGAATCAATACAAAATTCACAATACCGATTTATATTGACGAGAGTAACGTTTCGGGTAGGCTGCTTTTTGGCTCTTCCCTGAGGGATCAGTGTTAGACTCCGATGCAGCAAAGCAGGTTTACTGTATCCCTTCGACGATCATATTGAAGATGAAACACAGACATTGCATCGGGAATCAATACAAAATTCACAATACCGATTTTTATTGACGGGAGTAACGTTTCGGGTAGGCTGCTTTTTGGCTCTTCCCTGAGGGATCAGTGTTAGACTCCGATGCAGCAAAGCAGGTTTACTGTATTCCTTCGATGATCGTATTGAAGATGAAACACAGAAATTGCATCGGGAATCAATACAAAATTCACAATACCGATTTATATTGACGAGAGTAACGTTTCGGGTAGGCTGCTTTTTGGCTCTTCCCTGAGGGATCAGTGTTAGACTCCGATGCAGCAAAGCAGGTTTACTGTATCCCTTCGACGATCATATTGAAGATGAAACACAGAAATTGCATCGGGAATCAATACAAAATTCACAATACCGATTTATATTGACGACAGTAACGTTTCGGGTAGGCTGCTTTTTGGCTCTTCCCTGAGGGATCAGTGTTAGATTCCGATTCATCAAAGCAGGTTTACTGTATCCCTTCGATGATCGTATTGAAGATGAAACACAGAAATTGCATCGGGAATCAATACAAAATTCACAATACCGATTTATATTGACGAGAGTAACGTTTCGGGTAGGCTGCTTTTTGGCTCTTCCCTGAGGGATCAGTGTTAGACTCCGATGCAGCAAAGCAGGTTTACTGTATCCCTTCGACGATCATATTGAAGATGAAACACAGAAATTGCATCGCGAATCAATACAAAATTCACAATACCGATTTATATTGACGACAGTAACGTTTCGGGTAGGCTGCTTTTTGGCTCTTCCCTGAGGGAACAGTGTTAGACTCCGATTCATCAAAGCAGGTTTACTGTATCCCTTCGATGATCGTATTGAAGATGAAACACAGAAATTGCATCGGGAATCAATACAAAATTCACAATACCGATTTATATTGACGAGAGTAACGTTTCGGGTAGGCTGCTTTTTGGCTCTTCCCTGAGGGATCAGTGTTAGACTCCGATGCAGCAAAGCAGGTTTACTGTATCCCTTCGACGATCATATTGAAGATGAAACACAGAAATTGCATCGGGAATCAATAGAAAATTCACAATACCGATTTATATTGACGAGAGTAACGATTCGGGTAGGCTGCTTTTTGGCTCTTCCCTGAGGGATCAATGTTAGACTCCGATGCACCACAGCAGGTTTACTGTATCCCTTCGATGATCGTATTGAAGATGAAACACAGAAATTGCATCGGGAATCAATACAAAATTCACAATACCGATTTATATTGACGACAGTAACATTTCGGGTAGGCTGCTTTTTGGCTCTTCCCTGAGTGATCAGTGTTAGACTCCGATGCAGCAAAGCAGGTTTAATGTATCCCTTCGACGATCATATTGAAGATGAAACACAGAAATTGCATCGGGAATCAATACAAAATTCACAATACCGAATTATATTGACGACAGTAACGTTTCGGGTAGGTTGCTTTTTGGCTCTTTCCTGAGGGATCAGTGTTACACTCCGATGCAGCAAAGCAGGTTTACTGTATCCCTTCGATGATCGTATTGAAGATGAAACACAGAAATTGCATCGGGAATCAATACAAAATTCACAATACCGATTTATATTGACGAGAGTAACGTTTCGGGTAGGCTGCTTTTTGGCTCTTTCCTGAGGGATCAGTGTTAGACTCCGATGCAGCAAAGCAGGTTTACTGTATCCCTTCGACGATCATATTGAAGATGAAACACAGAAATTGCATCGTGAATCAATACAAAATTCACAATACCGATTTATATTGACGAGAGTAACGTTTCGGGTAGGCTGCTTTTAGGATCTTCCCTGAGGGATCAATGTTAGACTCCGATGCACCACAGCAGGTTTACTGTATCCCTTCTATGATCGTATTGAAGATGAAACACAGAAATTGCATCGGGAATCAATACAAAATTCACAATACCGATTTATATTGACGAGAGTAACGTTTCGGGTAGGCTGCTTTTTGGCTCTTCCCTGTGGGATCAGTGTTAGACTCCGATGCAGCAAAGCAGGTTTACTGTATCCCTTCGACGATCATATTGAAGATGAAACACAGAAATTGCATCGTGAATCAATACAAAATTCACAATACCGATTTATATTGACGAGAGTAACGTTTCGGGTAGGCTGCTTTTTGGCTCTTTCCTGAGGGATCAGTGTTAGACTCCGATGCAGCAAAGCAGGTTTACTGTATCCCTTCGATGATCGTATTGAAGATGAAACACAGAAATTGCATCGTGAATCAATACAAAATTCACAATACCGATTTATATTGACGAGAGTAACGTTTCGGGTAGGCTGCTTTTTGGCTCTTCCCTAAGGGATCAGTGTTAGACTCCGATGCAGCAAAGCAGGTTTACTGTATCCCTTCGACGATCATATTGAAGATGAAACACAGAAATTGCATCGTGAATCAATACAAAATTCACAATACCGATCTATATTGACGAGAGTAACGTTTCGGGTAGGCTGCTTTTTGGCTCTTTCCTGAGGGATCAGTGTTAGACTCCGATGCAGCAAAGCAGGTTTACTGTATCCCTTCGATGATCGTATTGAAGATGAAACACAGAAATTGCATCGGGAATCAATACAAAATTCACAATACCGATTTATATTGACGAGAGTAACGTTTCGGGTAGGCTGCTTTTTGGCTCTTCCCTGAGGGATCAGTGTTAGACTCCGATGCAGCAAAGCAGGTTTACTGTATCCCTTCGACGATCATATCGAAGATGAAACACAGAAATTGCATCGGGAATCAATACAAAATTCACAATACCGATTTATATTGACGAGAGTAACGTTTCGGGTAGGCTGCTTTTTGGCTCTTCCCTGAGGGATCAGTGTTAGACTCCGATGCAGCAAAGCAGGTTTACTGTATCCCTTCGATGATCGTATTGAAGATGAAACACAGAAATTGCATCGTGAATCAATACAAAATTCACAATACCGATTTATATTGACGAGAGTAACGTTTCTGGTAGGCTGCTTTTTGGCTCTTCCCTGAGGGATCAGTGTTAGACTACGATGCAGCAAAGCAGGTTTACTGTATCCCTTCGACGATCATATTGAAGATGAAACACAGAAATCGCATCGGGAATCAATACAAAATTCACAATACCGATTTATATTGACGAGAGTAACGTTTCGGGTAGGTTGCTTTTTGGCTCTTTCCTGAGGGATCAGTGTTAGACTCCGATGCAGCAAAGCAGGTTTACTGTATCCCTTCGATGATCGTATTGAAGATGAAACAGAGAAATTGCATCGGGAATCAATACAAAATTCACAATACCGATTTATATTGACGAGAGTAACGTTTCGGGTAGGCTGCTTTTTGGCTCTTTCCTGAGGGATCAGTGATAGACTCCGATGCAGCAAAGCAGGTTTACTGTATCCCTTCGACGATCATATTGAAGATGAAACACAGAAATTGCATCGTGAATCAATACAAAATTCACAATACCGATTTATATTGACGAGAGTAACGTTTCGGGTAGGCTGCTTTTTGGTTCTTCCCTGAGGGATCAATGTTAGACTCCGATGCACCACAGCAGGTTTACTGTATCCCTTCGATGATCGTATTGAAGATGAAACACAGAAATTGCATCGTGAATCAAAACAAAATTCACAATACCGATTTATATTGACGAGAGTAACGTTTCGGGTAGGCTGCTTTTTGGCTCTTCCCTGAGCGATCAGTGTTAGACTCCGATGCAGCAAAGCAGGTTTACTGTATCCCTTCGACGATCATATTGAAGATGAAACACAGAAGTTGCATCGGGAATCAATACAAAATTCACAATACCGATTTATATTGACGACAGTAACGTCTCGGGTAGGCTGCTTTTTGGCTCTTCCCTGAGGGATCAATGTTAGACTCCGATGCACCACAGCAGGTTTACTGTATCCCTTCGATGATCGTATTGAAGATGAAACACAGAAATTGCATCGTGAATCAATACAAAATTCACAATACCGATTTATATTGACGAGAGTAACGTTTCGGGTAGGCTGCTTTTTGGCTCTTCCCTGAGGGATCAGTGTTAGACTCCGATGCAGCAAAGCAGGTTTACTGTATCCCTTCGACGATCATATTGAAGATGAAACACAGAAATTGCATCGGGAATCAATACAAAATTCACAATACCGATTTATATTGACGACAGTAACGTTTCGGGTAGGCTGCTTTTTAGCTCTTCCCTGGGGGATCAATGTTAGACTCCGATGCACCACAGCAGGTTTACTGTATCCCTTCGATGATCGTATTGAAGATGAAACACAGAAATTGCATCGGGAATCAATACAAAATTCACAATACCGATTTATATTGACGAGAGTAACGTTTCGGGTAGGCTGCTTTTTGGCTCTTTCCTGAGGGATCAGTGTTAGACTCCGATGCAGCAAAGCAGGTTTACTGTATCCCTTCGACGATCATATTGAAGAAGAAACACAGAAATTGCATCGTGAATCAATACAAAATTCACAATACCGATTTATATTGACGAGAGTAACGTTTCGGGTAGGCTGCTTTTTGGCTCTTCCCTGAGGGATCAATGTTACACTCCGATGCCCCACAGCAGGTTTACTGTATCCCTTCGATGATCGTATTGAAGATGAAACACAGAAATTGCATCGTGAATCAATACAAAATTCACAATACCGATTTATATTGACGAGAGTAACGTTTCGGGTAGGCTGCTTTTAGGCTCTTCCCTGAGCGATCAGTGTTAGACTCCGATGCAGCAAAGCAGGCTTACTGTATCCCTTCGACGATCATATTGAAGATGAAACACAGAAATTGCATCGGGAATCAATACAAAATTCACAATACCGATTTATATTGACGACAGTAACGTTTCGGGTAGGCTGCTTTTTGGCTCTTCCCTGAGGGATCAATGTTAGACTCCGATGCACCACAGCAGGTTTACTGTATTCCTTCGATGATCGTATTGAAGATGAAACACAGAAATTGCATCGTGAATCAATACAAAATTCACAATACCGATTTATATTGACGAGAGTAACGTTTCGGGTAGGCTGCTTTTTGGCTCTTCCCTGAGGGATCAGTGTTAGACTCCGATGCAGCAAAGCAGGTTTACTGTATCCCTTCGACGATCATATCGAAGATGAAACACAGAAATTGCATCGGTAATCAATACAAAATTCACAATACCGATTTATATTGACGACGGTAACGTTTCGGGTAGGCTGCTTTTTGGCTCTTCCCTGAGGGATCAATGTTAGACTCCGATGCACCACAGCAGGTTTACTGTATCCCTTCGATGATCGTATTGAAGATGAAACACAGAAATTGCATCGGGAATCAATACAAAATTCACAATACCGATTTATATTGACGAGAGCAACGTTTCGGGTAGGCTGCTTTTTGGCTCTTCCCTGAGGGATCAATGTTAGACTCCGATGCACCACAGCTGCTTTACTGTATCCCTTAGACGATCATATTGAAGATGAAACACAGAAATTGCATCGGGAATCAATACAAAATTCACAATACCGATTTATATTGACGAGAGTAACGTTTCGGGTAGGCTGCTTTTTGTCTCTTCCCTGAGGGATCAGTGTTAGACTCCGATGCAGCAAAGCAGGTTTACTGTATCCCTTCGATGATCGTATTGAAGATGAAACACAGAAATTGCATCGTGAATCAATACAAAATTCACAATACCGATTTATATTGACGAGAGTAACGTTTCTCGTAGGCTGCTTTTTGGCTCTTCCCTGAGGGATCAGTGTTAGACTACGATGCAGCAAAGCAGGTTTACTGTATCCCTTCGACGATCATATTGAAGATGAAACACAGAAATCGCATCGGGAATCAATACAAAATTCACAATACCGATTTATATTGACGAGAGTAACGTTTCGGGTAGGTTGCTTTTTGGCTCTTTCCTGAGGGATCAGTGTTAGACTCCGATGCAGCAAAGCAGGTTTACTGTATCCCTTCGATGATCGTATTGAAGATGAAACACAGAAATTGCATCGGGAATCAATACAAAATTCACAATACCGATTTATATTGACGAGAGTAACGTTTCGGGTAGGCTGCTTTTTGGCTCTTTCCTGAGGGATCAGTGTTAGACTCCGATGCAGCAAAGCAGGTTTACTGTATCCCTTCGACGATCATATTGAAGCTGAAACACAGAAATTGCATCGTGAATCAATACAAAATTCACAATACCGATTTATATTGACGAGAGTAACGTTTCGGGTAGGCTGCTTTTTGGCTCTTCCCTGAGGGATCAATGTTAGACTCCGATGCACCACAGCAGGTTTACTGTATCCCTTCGATTATCGTATTGAAGATGAAACAAAGAAATTACATCGTGAATCAATACAAAATTCACAATACCGATTTATATTGACGAGAGTAACGTTTCGGGTAGGCTGCTTTTTGGCTCTTCCCTAAGCGATCAGTGTTAGTCTCCGATGCAGCAAAGCAGGTTTACTGTATCCCTTCGACGATCATATTGAAGATGAAACACAGAAATTGCATCGGGAATCAATACAAAATTCACAATACCGATTTATATTGACAACAGTAACGTTTCGGGTAGGCTGCTTTTTGGCTCTTCCCTGAGGGATCAATGTTAGACTCCGATGCACCACAGCAGGTTTACTGTATCCCTTCGATGATCGTATTGAAGATGAAACACAGAAATTGCATCGTGAATCAATACAAAATTCACAATACCGATTTATATTGACGAGAGTAACGTTTCGGGTAGGCTGCTTTTTGGCTCTTCCCTGAGGGATCAGTGTTAGACTCCGATGCAGCAAAGCAGGTTTACTGTATCCCTTCGACGATCATATTGAAGATGAAACACAGAAATTGCATCGGGAATCAATACAAAATTCACAATACCGATTTATATTGACGACAGTAACGTTTCGGGTAGGCTGCTTTTTGGCTCTTCCCTGAGGGATCAATGTTAGACTCCGATGCACCACAGCAGGTTTACTGTATCCCTTCGATGATCGTATTGAAGATGAAACACAGAAATTGCATCGGGAATCAATACAAAATTCACAATACCGATTTATATTGACGAGAGTAACGTTTCGGGTAGGCTGCTTTTTGGCTCTTCCCTGAGGGATCAATGTTAGACTCCGATGCACCACAGCAGGTTTACTGTATCCCTTCGACGATCATATTGAAAATGAAACACAGAAATTGCATCGGGAATCAATACAAAATTCACAATACCGATTTATATTGACGAGAGTAACGTTTCGGGTAGGCTGCTTTTTGGCTCTTCCCTGAGGGATCAGTGTTAGACTCCGATGCAGCAAAGCAGGTTTACTGTATCCCTTCGATGATCGTATTGAAGATGAAACACAGAAATTGCATCGGGAATCAATACAAAATTCACAATACCGATTTATATTGACGAGAGTAACGTTTCGGGTAGGCTGCTTTTTGGCTCTTCCCTGGGGGATCAGTGTTAGACTCCGATGCAGCAAAGCAGGTTTACTGTATCCCTTCGACGATCATATTGAAGATGAAACACAGAAATTGCATCGGGAATCAATACAAAATTCACAATACCGATTTATAATGACGAGAGTAACGTTTTGGGTAGGCTGCCTTTTGGCTCTTCCCTGAGGGATCAGTGTTAGACTCCGATGCAGCAAAGCAGGTTTACTGTATCCCTTCGATGATCGTATTGACGATGAAACACAGAAATTGCATCGGGAATCAATACAAAATTCACAATACCGATTTATATTGACGAGAGTAACGTTTCGGGTAGGCTGCTTTTTGGCTCTTCCCTGAGGGATCAGTGTTAGACTCCGATGAAGCAAAGCAGGTTTACTGTATCCCTTCGACGATCATATTGAAGATGAAACACAGAAATTCCATCGGGAATCAATACAAAATTCACAATACCGATTTATATTGACGAGAGTAACGATTCGGGTAGGCTGCTTTTTGGCTCTTCCCTGAGGGATCAATGTTCGACTCCGATGCACCACAGCAGGTTTACTGTATCCCTTCGATGATCGTATTGAAGATGAAACACAGAAATTGCATCGGGAATCAATACAAAATTCACAATACCGATTTATATTGACGAGAGTAACGTTTCGGGTAGGCTGCTTTTTGGCTCTTCCCAGTGTGATCAGTGTTAGACTCCGATGCAGCAAAGCAGGTGTACTGTATCCCTTCGACGATCATATTGAAGATGAAACACAGTAATTGCATCGGGAATCAATACAAAATTCACAATACCGATTTATATTGACGAGAGTAACGTTTCGGGTAGGCTGCTTTTTGGCTCTTCCCTGAGGGATCAGTGTTAGACTCCGATGCAGCAAAGCAGGTTTACTGTATCCCTTCGATGATAGTATTGAAGATGAAACACAGAAATTGCATCGGGAATCATTACAAAATTCACAATACCGATTTTTATTGACGAGAGTAACGTATCGGGTAGGCTGCTTTTTGGCTCTTCCCTGAGGGATCAGTGTTAGACTCCGATGCAGCAAAGCAGGTTTACTGTATCCCTTCGACGATCATATTGAAGATGAAACACAGAAATTGCATCGGGAGTCACTACAAAATTCACAATACCGTTTTATATTGACAAGAGTAACGTTTCGGGTAGGCTGCTTTTTGGCTCTTCCCTGAGGGATCATTGTTAGACTCCGATGCACCACAGCAGGTTTACTGTATCCCTTCGATGATCGTATTGAAGATGAAACACAGAAATTGCATCGTGAATCAATACAAAATTCACAATACCGATTTATATTGACGAGAGTAAGGTTTCGGGTAGGCTGCTTTTTGGCTCTTCCCTGAGGGATCAGTGTTAGACTCCGATGCAGCAAAGCAGGTTTACTGTATCCCTTCGATGATCGTATTGAAGATGAAACACAGAAATTGCATCGGGAATCAATACAAAATTCACAATACCGATTTATATTGACGACAGTAACGTTTCGGGTAGGCTGCTTTTTGGCTCTTTCCTGAGGGATCAGTGTTAGACTCCGATGCAGCAAAGCAGGTTTACTGTATCCCTTCGACGATCATATTGAAGATGAAACACAGAAATTGCATCGTGAATCAATACAAAATTCACAATACCGATTTATATTGACGAGAGTAACGTTTCTGGTAGGCTGCTTTTTGGCTCTTCCCTGAGGGATCAATGTTAGACTCCGATGCACCACAGCAGGTTTACTGTATCCCTTCGATGATCGTATTGAAGATGAAACACAGAAATTGCATCGTGAATCAAAACAAAATTCACAATACCGATTTATATTGACGAGAGTAACGTTTCTGGTAGGCTGCTTTTTGGCTCTTCCCTGAGGGATCAGTGTTAGACTACGATGCAGCAAAGCAGGTTTACTGTATCCCTTCGACGATCATATTGAAGATGAAACACAGAAATCGCATCGGGAATCAATACAAAATTCACAATACCGATTTATATTGACGAGAGTAACGTTTCGGGTAGGTTGCTTTTTGGCTCTTCCCTGAGGGATCAGTGTTAGACTCCGATGCAGCAAAGCAGGTTTACTGTATCCCTTCGATGATCGTATTGAAGATGAAACACAGAAATTGCATCGGGAATCAATACAAAATTCACAATACCGATTTATATTGACGAGAGTAACGTTTCGGGTAGGCTGCTTTTTGGCTCTTCCCTGGGGGATCAGTGTTAGACTCCGATGCAGCAAAGCAGGTTTACTGTATCCCTTCGACGATCATATTGAAGATGAAACACAGAAATTGCATCGGGAATCAATACAAAATTCACAATACCGATTTATATTGACGAGAGTAACGTTTTGGGTAGGCTGCCTTTTGGCTCTTCCCTGAGGGATCAGTGTTAGACTCCGATGCAGCAAAGCAGGTTTACTGTATCCCTTCGATGATCGTATTGACGATGAAACACAGAAATTGCATCGGGAATCAATACAAAATTCACAATACCGATTTATATTGACGAGAGTAACGTTTCGGGTAGGCTGCTTTTTGGCTCTTCCCTGAGGGATCAGTGTTAGACTCCGATGAAGCAAAGCAGGTTTACTGTATCCCTTCGACGATCATATTGAAGATGTAACACAGAAATTCCATCGGGGTATCAATACAAAATTCACAATACCGATTTATATTGACGAGAGTAACGATTCGGGTAGGCTGCTTTTTGGCTCTTCCCTGAGGGATCAATGTTCGACTCCGATGCACCACAGCAGGTTTACTGTATCCCTTCGATGATCGTATTGAAGATGAAACACAGAAATTGCATCGGGAATCAATACAAAATTCACAATACCGATTTATATTGACCAGAGTAACGTTTCGGGTAGGCTGCTTTTTGGCTCTTCCCAGTGTGATCAGTGTTAGACTCCGATGCAGCAAAGCAGGTGTACTGTATCCCTTCGACGATCATATTGAAGATGAAACACAGTAATTGCATCGGGAATCAATACAAAATTCACAATACCGATTTATATTGACGAGAGTAACGTTTCGGGTAGGCTGCTTTTTGGCTCTTCCCTGAGGGATCAGTGTTAGACTCCGATGCAGCAAAGCAGGTTTACTGTATCCCTTCGATGATCGTATTGAAGATGAAACACAGAAATTGCATCGGGAATCATTACAAAATTCACAATACCGATTTTTATTGACGAGAGTAACGTATCGGGTAGGCTGCTTTTTGGCTCTTCCCTGAGGGATCAGTGTTAGACTCCGATGCAGCAAAGCAGGTTTACTGTATCCCTTCGATGATCGTATTGAAGATGAAACACAGAAATTGCATCGGGAATCAATACAAAATTCACAATACCGATTTATATTGACGAGAGTAACGTTTCGGGTAGGCTGCTTTTTTGCTCTTTCCTGAGGGATCAGTGTTAGACTCCGATGCAGCAAAGCAGGTTTACTGTATCCCTTCGACGATCATATTGAAGATGAAACACAGAAATTGCATCGTGAATCAATACAAAATTCACAATACCGATTTATATTGACGAGAGTAACGTTTCGGGTAGGCTGCTTTTTGGCTCTTTCCTGAGGGATCAGTGTTAGACTCCGATGCAGCAAAGCAGGTTTACTGTATCCCTTCGATGATCGTATTGAAGATGAAACACAGAAA
The DNA here is from genome assembly GCF_023864275.1 of Schistocerca cancellata. Classification (NCBI taxonomy): domain Eukaryota; kingdom Metazoa; phylum Arthropoda; class Insecta; order Orthoptera; family Acrididae; genus Schistocerca; species Schistocerca cancellata. Next base: position 186,384,334 of record NC_064635.1, read on the forward strand.
TTGCATCGGGAATCAATACAAAATTCACAATATCGATTTATATTGACGAGAGTAACGTTTCGGGTAGGCTGCTTTTTGGCTCTTCCCTGAGGGATCAGTGTTAGACTCCGATGCAGCAAAGCAGGTTTACTGTATCCCTTCGACGATCATATTGAAGATGAAACACAGAAATTGCATCGTGAATCAATACAAAATTCACAATACCGATTTATATTGACGAGAGTAACGTTTCGGGTAGGCTGCTTTTTGGCTCTTTCCTGAGGGATCAGTGTTAGACTCCGATGCAGCAAAGCAGGTTTACTGTATCCCTTCGATGATCGTATTGAAGATGAAACACAGAAATTGCATCGGGAATCAATACAAAATTCACAATACCGATTTATATTGACGAGAGTAACGTTTCGGGTAGGCTACGTTATGGCTCTTTCCTGAGGGATCAGTGTTAGACTCCGATGCAGCAAAGCAGGTTTACTGTATCCCTTCGATGATCGTATTGAAGATGAAACACAGAAAATGCATCGGGAATCAATACAAAATTCACAATACCGATTTATATTGACGTGAGTAACGTTTCGGGTAGGCTGTTTTTTGGCTCTTCCCTGAGGGATCAATGTTAGACTCCGATGCACCACAGCAGGTTTACTGTATCCCTTCGATGATCGTATTGAAGATAAAACACAGAAATTGCATCGGGAATCAATACAAAATTCACGATACCGATTTATATTGACGAGAGTAACGTTTCGGGTAGGCTGCTATTTGGCTCTTCCCTGAGGGATCAGTGTTAGACTACGATGCAGCAAAGCAGGTTTACTGTATCCCTTCGACGATCATATTGAAGATGAAACACAGAAATTGCATCGGGAATCAATACAAAATTCACAATACCGATTTATATTGAAGAGAGTAACGTTTCGGGTAGGCTGCTTTTTGTCTCTTCCCTGAGGGATCAGTGTTAGACTCCGATGCACCACAGCAGGTTTACTGTATCCCTTCGACGATCATATTGAAGATGAAACACAGAAATTGCATCGGGAATCAATACAAAATTCACAATACCGATTTATATTGACGAGAACAAGGTTTCGGGCAGGCTGGTTCTTTGGTTCTTCAATGGGGGCTCAGTGTTAGACTCCGATGCAGCAAAGCAGGTTCACTGAATCCCTTCGACCATCACATTGACGATGAAACACAGAAATTACATCGGGAATCAATACAAAATTTACAATGCCGATTTATATTGACGAGAGTAACGTTTCGGGTAGGCTGTTTTTTGGCTCTTCCCTGAGGGATCAATGTTAGACTCCGATGCACCACAGCAGGTTTACTGTATCCCTTCGGTGATCGTATTGAAGATGAAACACAGAAATTGCATTGGGAATCAATACAAAATTCACAATACCGATTTATATTGACGAGAGTAACGTTTCGGGTAGGTTGCTTTTTGGCTCTTCCCTGAGGGATCAGTGTTAGACTCCGATGCAGCAAAGCAGGTTTACTGTATCCCTTCGACGATCATATTGAAGATGAAACACAGAAATTGCATCGTGAATCAATACAAAATTCACAATACCGATTTATATTGACGAGAGTAACGTTTCGGGTAGGCTGCTTTTTGGCCCTTTCCTGAGGGATCAATGTTAGACTCCGATGCACCACAGCAGGTTTACTGTATCCCTTCGATGATCGTATTGAAGATGAAACACAGAAATTGCATCGGGTTTCAATACAAAATTCACAATACCGATTTATATTGACGAGAGTAACGTTTCGGGTAGGCTGCTTTTTGGCTCTTCCCTGAGGGATCAGTGTTAGACTCCGATGCAGAAAAGCAGGTTTACGGTATCCCTTCGACGATCATATTGAGGGTGAAACACAGAAATTGCATCGTGAATCAATACAAAATTCACAATACCGATTTATATTGACGAGAGTAACGTTTCGGGTAGGTTGCTTTTTGGCTCTTTCCTGAGGGATCAGTGTTAGACTCCGATGCAGCAAAGCAGGTTTACTGTATCCCTTCGATGATCGTATTGAAGATGAAACACAGAAATTGCATCGGGAATCAATACAAAATTCACAATACCGATTTATATTGACGAGAGTAACGTTTCGGGTAGGCTGCTTTTTGGCTCTTCCCTGAGGGATCAGTGTTAGACTCCGATGCAGCAAAGCAGGTTTACTGTATCCCTTCGACGATCATATTGAAGATGAAACACAGAAATTGCATCGGGAATCAATACAAAATTCACAATACCGATTTATATTGACGAGAGTAACGTTTCGGGTAGGCTGCTTTTTGGCTCCTTCCTGAGGGATCAGTGTTAGACTCCGATGCAGCAAAGCAGGTTTACTGTATCCCTTCGATGATCGTATTGAAGATGAAACACAGAAATTGCATCGGGAATCAATACAAAATTCACAATACCGATTTATATTGACGAGAGTAACGTTTCGGGTAGGCTGCTTTTTGGCTCTTTCCTGAGGGATCAGTGTTAGACTCCGATGCAGCAAAGCAGGTTTACTGTATCCCTTCGACGATCATATTGAAGATGAAACACAGAAATTTCATCGTGAATCAATACAAAATTCACAATACCGATTTATATTGACGAGAGTAACGTTTCGGGTAGGCTGCTTTTTGGCTCTTCCCTGAGGGATCAATGTTAGACTCCGATGCACCACAGCAGGTTTACTGTATCCCTTCGATGATCGTATTGAAGATGAAACACAGAAAATGCATCGTGAATCAATACAAAATTCACAATACCGATTTATATTGGAGAGAGTAACGTTTCGGGTAGGCTGCTTTTTGGCTATTCCCTGAGGGATCAGTGTTAGACTCCGATGCAGCAAAGCAGGTTTACTGTATCCCTTCGACGATCATATTGAAGATGAAACACAGAAATTGCATCGGGAATCAATACAAAATTCACAATACCGATTTATATTGACGAGAGTAACGTTTCGGGCAGTCTGGTTCTTTGGTTCTTCCCTGGGGGCTCAGTGTTGGACTCCGATGCAGCAAAGCAGGTTCACTGAATCCCTTCGACCATCACATTGACGATGAAACACAGAAATTACATCGGGAATCAATACAAAATTTGCAATACCGATTTATATTGAGGAGAGTAACGTTTCGGGTAGGCTGTTTTTTGGCTCTTCCCTGAGGGATCAATGTTAGACTCCGATGCACCACAGCAGGTTTACTGTATCCCTTCGATGATCGTATTGATGATGAAACACAGAAATTGCATCGGGAATCAATACAAAATTCACAATACCGATTTATATTGACGAGAGTAACGTTTCGGGTAGGCTGCTATTTGGCTCTTCCCTGAGGGATCAGTGTTAGACTCCGATGCAGCAAAGCAGGTTTACTGTATCCCTTCGACGATCATATTGAAGATGAAACACAGAAATTGCATCGGGAATCAATACAAAATTCACAATACCGATTTATATTGACGACAGTAACGTTTCGGGTAGGCTGCTTTTTGGCTCTTCCCTGAGGGATCAATGTTAGACTCCGATGCACCACAGCAGGTTTACTGTATCCCTTCGATGATCGTATTGAAGATGAAACACAGAAATTGCATCGGGAATCAATACAAAATTCACAATACCGATTTATATTGACGAGAGTAACGTTTCGGGTAGGCTGCTTTTTGGCTCTTCCCTGAGGGATCAATGTTAGACTCCGATGCACCACAGCAGGTTTACTGTATCCCTTCGACGATCATATTGAAAATGAAACACAGAAATTGCATCGGGAATCAATACAAAATTCACAATACCGATTTATATTGACGAGAGTAACGTTTCGGGTAGGCTGCTTTTTGGCTCTTCCCTGAGGGATCAGTGTTAGACTCCGATGCAGCAAAGCAGGTTTACTGTATCCCTTCGATGATCGTATTGAAGATGAAACACAGAAATTGCATCGGGAATCAATACAAAATTCACAATACCGATTTATATTGACGAGAGTAACGTTTCGGGTAGGCTGCTTTTTGGCTCTTCCCTGGGGGATCAGTGTTAGACTCCGATGCAGCAAAGCAGGTTTACTGTATCCCTTCGACGATCATATTGAAGATGAAACACAGAAATTGCATCGGGAATCAATACAAAATTCACAATACCGATTTATATTGACGAGAGTAACGTTTTGGGTAGGCTGCCTTTTGGCTCTTCCCTGAGGGATCAGTGTTAGACTCCGATGCAGCAAAGCAGGTTTACTGTATCCCTTCGATGATCGTATTGACGATGAAACACAGAAATTGCATCGGGAATCAATACAAAATTCACAATACCGATTTATATTGACGAGAGTAACGTTTCGGGTAGGCTGCTTTTTGGCTCTTCCCTGAGGGATCAGTGTTAGACTCCGATGAAGCAAAGCAGGTTTACTGTATCCCTTCGACGATCATATTGAAGATGAAACACAGAAATTCCATCGGGAATCAATACAAAATTCACAATACCGATTTATATTGACGAGAGTAACGATTCGGGTAGGCTGCTTTTTGGCTCTTCCCTGAGGGATCAATGTTCGACTCCGATGCACCACAGCAGGTTTACTGTATCCCTTCGATGATCGTATTGAAGATGAAACACAGAAATTGCATCGGGAATCAATACAAAATTCACAATACCGATTTATATTGACGAGAGTAACGTTTCGGGTAGGCTGCTTTTTGGCTCTTCCCAGTGTGATCAGTGTTAGACTCCGATGCAGCAAAGCAGGTGTACTGTATCCCTTCGACGATCATATTGAAGATGAAACACAGTAATTGCATCGGGAATCAATACAAAATTCACAATACCGATTTATATTGACGAGAGTAACGTTTCGGGTAGGCTGCTTTTTGGCTCTTCCCTGAGGGATCAGTGTTAGACTCCGATGCAGCAAAGCAGGTTTACTGTATCCCTTCGATGATAGTATTGAAGATGAAACACAGAAATTGCATCGGGAATCATTACAAAATTCACAATACCGATTTTTATTGACGAGAGTAACGTATCGGGTAGGCTGCTTTTTGGCTCTTCCCTGAGGGATCAGTGTTAGACTCCGATGCAGCAAAGCAGGTTTACTGTATCCCTTCGACGATCATATTGAAGATGAAACACAGAAATTGCATCGGGAGTCACTACAAAATTCACAATACCGTTTTATATTGAGAAGAGTAACGTTTCGGGTAGGCTGCTTTTTGGCTCTTCCCTGAGGGATCAATGTTAGACTCCGATGCACCACAGCAGGTTTACTGTATCCCTTCGATGATCGTATTGAAGATGAAACACAGAAATTGCATCGTGAATCAATACAAAATTCACAATACCGATTTATATTGACGAGAGTAAGGTTTCGGGTAGGCTGCTTTTTGGCTCTTCCCTGAGGGATCAGTGTTAGACTCCGATGCAGCAAAGCAGGTTTACTGTATCCCTTCGACGATCATATTGAAGATGAAACACAGAAATTGCATCGGGAATCAATACAAAATTCACAATACCGAATTATATTGACGAGAGTAACGTTTCGGTTAGGCTGCTTTTTGGCTCTTTCCTGAGGGATCAGTGTTAGACTCCGATGCAGCAAAGCAGGTTTACTGTATCCCTTCGATGATCGTATTGAAGATGAAACACAGAAATTGCATCGGGAATCAATACAAAATTCACAATACCGATTTATATTGACGACAGTAACGTTTCGGGTAGGCTGCTTTTTGGCTCTTTCCTGAGGGATCAGTGTTAGACTCCGATGCAGCAAAGCAGGTTTACTGTATCCCTTCGACGATCATATTGAAGATGAAACACAGAAATTGCATCGTGAATCAATACAAAATTCACAATACCGATTTATATTGACGAGAGTAACGTTTCTGGTAGGCTGCTTTTTGGCTCTTCCCTGAGGGATCAATGTTAGACTCCGATGCACCACAGCAGGTTTACTGTATCCCTTCGATGATCGTATTGAAGATGAAACACAGAAATTGCATCGTGAATCAAAACAAAATTCACAATACCGATTTATATTGACGAGAGTAACGTTTCTGGTAGGCTGCTTTTTGGCTCTTCCCTGAGGGATCAGTGTTAGACTACGATGCAGCAAAGCAGGTTTACTGTATCCCTTCGACGATCATATTGAAGATGAAACACAGAAATCGCATCGGGAATCAATACAAAATTCACAATACCGATTTATATTGACGAGAGTAACGTTTCGGGTAGGTTGCTTTTTGGCTCTTCCCTGAGGGATCAGTGTTAGACTCCGATGCAGCAAAGCAGGTTTACTGTATCCCTTCGATGATCGTATTGAAGATGAAACACAGAAATTGCATCGGGAATCAATACAAAATTCACAATACCGATTTATATTGACGAGAGTAACGTTTCGGGTAGGCTGCTTTTTGGCTCTTCCCTGGGGGATCAGTGTTAGACTCCGATGCAGCAAAGCAGGTTTACTGTATCCCTTCGACGATCATATTGAAGATGAAACACAGAAATTGCATCGGGAATCAATACAAAATTCACAATACCGATTTATATTGACGAGAGTAACGTTTTGGGTAGGCTGCCTTTTGGCTCTTCCCTGAGGGATCAGTGTTAGACTCCGATGCAGCAAAGCAGGTTTACTGTATCCCTTCGATGATCGTATTGACGATGAAACACAGAAATTGCATCGGGAATCAATACAAAATTCACAATACCGATTTATATTGACGAGAGTAACGTTTCGGGTAGGCTGCTTTTTGGCTCTTCCCTGAGGGATCAGTGTTAGACTCCGATGAAGCAAAGCAGGTTTACTGTATCCCTTCGACGATCATATTGAAGATGTAACACAGAAATTCCATCGGGGTATCAATACAAAATTCACAATACCGATTTATATTGACGAGAGTAACGATTCGGGTAGGCTGCTTTTTGGCTCTTCCCTGAGGGATCAATGTTCGACTCCGATGCACCACAGCAGGTTTACTGTATCCCTTCGATGATCGTATTGAAGATGAAACACAGAAATTGCATCGGGAATCAATACAAAATTCACAATACCGATTTATATTGACCAGAGTAACGTTTCGGGTAGGCTGCTTTTTGGCTCTTCCCAGTGTGATCAGTGTTAGACTCCGATGCAGCAAAGCAGGTGTACTGTATCCCTTCGACGATCATATTGAAGATGAAACACAGTAATTGCATCGGGAATCAATACAAAATTCACAATACCGATTTATATTGACGAGAGTAACGTTTCGGGTAGGCTGCTTTTTGGCTCTTCCCTGAGGGATCAGTGTTAGACTCCGATGCAGCAAAGCAGGTTTACTGTATCCCTTCGATGATCGTATTGAAGATGAAACACAGAAATTGCATCGGGAATCATTACAAAATTCACAATACCGATTTTTATTGACGAGAGTAACGTATCGGGTAGGCTGCTTTTTGGCTCTTCCCTGAGGGATCAGTGTTAGACTCCGATGCAGCAAAGCAGGTTTACTGTATCCCTTCGATGATCGTATTGAAGATGAAACACAGAAATTGCATCGGGAATCAATACAAAATTCACAATACCGATTTATATTGACGAGAGTAACGTTTCGGGTAGGCTGCTTTTTTGCTCTTTCCTGAGGGATCAGTGTTAGACTCCGATGCAGCAAAGCAGGTTTACTGTATCCCTTCGACGATCATATTGAAGATGAAACACAGAAATTGCATCGTGAATCAATACAAAATTCACAATACCGATTTATATTGACGAGAGTAACGTTTCGGGTAGGCTGCTTTTTGGCTCTTTCCTGAGGGATCAGTGTTAGACTCCGATGCAGCAAAGCAGGTTTACTGTATCCCTTCGATGATCGTATTGAAGATGAAACACAGAAATTGCATCGGGAATCAATACAAAATTCACAATATCGATTTATATTGACGAGAGTAACGTTTCGGGTAGGCTGCTTTTTGGCTCTTCCCTGAGGGATCAGTGTTAGACTCCGATGCAGCAAAGCAGGTTTACTGTATCCCTTCGACGATCATATTGAAGATGAAACACAGAAATTGCATCGTGAATCAATACAAAATTCACAATACCGATTTATATTGACGAGAGTAACGCTTCGGGTAGGCTGCTTTTTGGCTCTTTCCTGAGGGATCAGTGTTAGACTCCGATGCAGCAAAGCAGGTTTACTGTATCCCTTCGATGATCGTATTGAAGATGAAACACAGAAATTGCATCGGGAATCAATACAAAATTCACAATACCGATTTATATTGACGAGAGTAACGTTTCGGGTAGGCTACTTTATGGCTCTTTCCTGAGGGATCAGTGTTAGACTCCGATGCAGCAAAGCAGGTTTACTGTATCCCTTCGATGATCGTATTGAAGATGAAACACAGAAAATGCATCGGGAATCAATACAAAATTCACAATACCGATTTATATTGACGTGAGTAACGTTTCGGGTAGGCTGTTTTTTGGCTCTTCCCTGAGGGATCAATGTTAGACTCCGATGCACCACAGCAGGTTTACTGTATCCCTTCGATGATCGTATTGAAGATAAAACACAGAAATTGCATCGGGAATCAATACAAAATTCACGATACCGATTTATATTGACGAGAGTAACGTTTCGGGTAGGCTGCTATTTGGCTCTTCCCTGAGGGATCAGTGTTAGACTACGATGCAGCAAAGCAGGTTTACTGTATCCCTTCGACGATCATATTGAAGATGAAACACAGAAATTACATCGGGAATCAATACAAAATTCACAATACCGATTTATATTGAAGAGAGTAACGTTTCGGGTAGGCTGCTTTTTGGCTCTTCCCTGAGGGATCAGTGTTAGACTCCGATGCACCACAGCAGGTTTACTGTATCCCTTCGACGATCATATTGAAGATGAAACACAGAAATTGCATCGGGAATCAATACAAAATTCACAATACCGATTTATATTGACGAGAGTAAAGTTTCGGGCAGGCTGGTTCTTTGGTTCTTCAATGGGGGCTCAGTGTTAGACTCCGATGCAGCAAAGCAGGTTCACTGAATCCCTTCGACCATCACATTGACGATGAAACACAGAAATTACATCGGGAATCAATACAAAATTTACAATGCCGATTTATATTGACGAGAGTAACGTTTCGGGTAGGCTGTTTTTTGGCTCTTCCCTGAGGGATCAATGTTAGACTCCGATGCACCACAGCAGGTTTACTGTATCCCTTCGGTGATCGTATTGAAGATGAAACACAGAAATTGCATTGGGAATCAATACAAAATTCACAATACCGATTTATATTGACGAGAGTAACGTTTCGGGTAGGTTGCTTTTTGGCTCTTCCCTGAGGGATCAGTGTTAGACTCCGATGCAGCAAAGCAGGTTTACTGTATCCCTTCGACGATCATATTGAAGATGAAACACAGAAATTGCATCGTGAATCAATACAAAATTCACAATACCGATTTATATTGACGAGAGTAACGTTTCGGGTAGGCTGCTTTTTGGCTCTTTCCTGAGGGATCAATGTTAGACTCCGATGCACCACAGCAGGTTTACTGTATCCCTTCGATGATCGTATTGAAGATGAAACACAGAAATTGCATCGGGTTTCAATACAAAATTCACAATACCGATTTATATTGACGAGAGTAACGTTTCGGGTAGGCTGCTTTTTGGCTCTTCCCTGAGGGATCAGTGTTAGACTCCGATGCAGAAAAGCAGGTTTACTGTATCCCTTCGACGATCATATTGAGGGTGAAACACAGAAATTGCATCGTGAATCAATACAAAATTCACAATACCGATTTATATTGACGAGAGTAACGTTTCGGGTAGGCTGCTTTTTGGCTCTTCCCTGAGGGATCAATGTTAGACTCCGATGCACCACAGCAGGTTTACTGTATCCCTTCGATGATCGTGTTGAAGATGAAACACAGAAATTGCATCGTGAATCAATACAAAATTCACAATACCGATTTATATTGACGAGAGTAACGTTTCTGGTAGGCTGCTTTTTGGCTCTTCCCTGAGGGATCAGTGTTAGACTACGATGCAGCAAAGCAGGTTTACTGTATCCCTTCGACGATCATATTGAAGATGAAACACAGAAATCGCATCGGGAATCAATACAAAATTCACAATACCGATTTATATTGACGAGAGTAACGTTTCGGGTAGGTTGCTTTTTGGCTCTTTCCTGAGGGATCAGTGTTAGACTCCGATGCAGCAAAGCAGGTTTACTGTATCCCTTCGATGATCGTATTGAAGATGATACACAGAAATTGCATCGGGAATCAATACAAAATTCACAATACCGATTTATATTGACGAGAGTAACGTTTCGGGTAGGCTGCTTTTTGGCTCTTCCCTGAGGGATCAGTGTTAGACTCCGATGCAGCAAAGCAGGTTTACTGTATCCCTTCGACGATCATATTGAAGATGAAACACAGAAATTGCATCGGGAATCAATACAAAATTCACAATACCGATTTATATTGACGAGAGTAACGTTTCGGGTAGGCTGCTTTTTGGCTCCTTCCTGAGGGATCAGTGTTAGACTCCGATGCAGCAAAGCAGGTTTACTGTATCCCTTCGATGATCGTATTGAAGATGAAACACAGAAATTGCATCGGGAATCAATACAAAATTCACAATACCGATTTATATTGACGAGAGTAACGTTTCGGGTAGGCTGCTTTTTGGCTCTTTCCTGAGGGATCAGTGTTAGACTCCGATGCAGCAAAGCAGGTTTACTGTATCCCTTCGACGATCATATTGAAGATGAAACACAGAAATTTCATCGTGAATCAATACAAAATTCACAATACCGATTTATATTGACGAGAGTAACGTTTCGGGTAGGCTGCTTTTTGGCTCTTCCCTGAGGGATCAATGTTAGACTCCGATGCACCACAGCAGGTTTACTGTATCCCTTCGATGATCGTATTGAAGATGAAACACAGAAAATGCATCGTGAATCAATACAAAATTCACAATACCGATTTATATTGGAGAGAGTAACGTTTCGGGTAGGCTGCTTTTTGGCTATTCCCTGAGGGATCAGTGTTAGACTCCGATGCAGCAAAGCAGGTTTACTGTATCCCTTCGACGATCATATTGAAGATGAAACACAGAAATTGCATCGGGAATCAATACAAAATTCACAATACCGATTTATATTGACGAGAGTAACGTTTCGGGCAGTCTGGTTCTTTGGTTCTTCCCTGGGGGCTCAGTGTTGGACTCCGATGCAGCAAAGCAGGTTCACTGAATCCCTTCGACCATCACATTGACGATGAAACACAGAAATTACATCGGGAATCAATACAAAATTTGCAATACCGATTTATATTGAGGAGAGTAACGTTTCGGGTAGGCTGTTTTTTGGCTCTTCCCTGAGGGATCAATGTTAGACTCCGATGCACCACAGCAGGTTTACTGTATCCCTTCGATGATCGTATTGATGATGAAACACAGAAATTGCATCGGGAATCAATACAAAATTCACAATACCGATTTATATTGACGAGAGTAACGTTTCGGGTAGGCTGCTATTTGGCTCTTCCCTGAGGGATCAGTGTTAGACTCCGATGCAGCAAAGCAGGTTTACTGTATCCCTTCGACGATCATATTGAAGATGAAACACAGAAATTGCATCGGGAATCAATACAAAATTCACAATACCGATTTATATTGACGAGAGTAACGTTTCGGGCAGTCTGGTTCTTTGGTTCTTCCCTGGGGGCTCAGTGTGAGACTCCGATTCAGCAAAGCAGGTTTACTGTATCCCTTCGACGATCATATTGAAGATGAAACACAGAAATTGCATCGGGAATCAATACAAAATTCACAATACCGATTTATATTGACGAGAGTAACGTTTCGGGTAGGCTGCTTTTTGGCTCTTCCCTGAGGGATCAATGTTAGACTCCGATGCACCACAGCAGGTTTACTGTATCCCTTCGATGATCGTATTGAAGATGAAAAACAGAAATTGCATCGGGAATCAATACAAAATTCACAATACCGATTTATATTGACGAGAGTAACGTTTCGGGTAGGCTGCTTTTTGGCTCTTCCCTGAGGGATCAGTGTTAGACTCCGATGCAGCAAAGCAGGTTTACTGTATCCCTTCGACGATCATATTGAAGATGAAACACAGATATTGCATCGGGAATCAATACAAAATTCACAATACCGATTTATATTGACGACAGTAACGATTCGGGTAGGCTGCTTTTTGGCTCTTCCCTGAGGGATCAATGTTAGACTGCGATGCACCACAGCAGGTTTACTGTATACCTTCGATGATCGTATTGAAGATGAAACACAGAAATTGCATCGGGAATCAATACAAAATTCACAATACTGATTTATATAGACGAGAGTTACGTTTCGGGTAGGCTGCTCTTTGGCTCTTCCCTGAGGGATCAATGTTAGACTCCGATGCACCACAGCAGGTTTACTGTATCCCTTCGACGATCATATTGAAGATGAAACACAGAAATTGCATCGGGAATCAATACAAAATTCACAATACCGATTTATATTGACAAGAGTAACGTTTCGGGTAGGCTGCTTTTTGGCTCTTCCCTGAGGGATCAGTGTTAGACTCCGATGCAGCAAAGCAGGTTTACTGTATCCCATCGATGATCGTATTGAAGATGAAACACAGAAATTGCATCGGGAATCAATACAAAATTCACAATACCGATTTATATTGACGAGAGTAACGTTTCGGGTAGGCTGCTTTTTGGCTCTTCCCTGAGCGATCAGTGTTAGACTCCGATGCAGCAAAGCTGGTTTACTGTATCCCTTCGACGATCATATTGAAGATGAAACACAGAAATTGCATCGGGAATCAATACAAAATTCACAATACCGATTTATATTGACGAGAGTAACGTTTCGGATAGGCTGCTTTTTGGCTCTTCCCTGAGGGATCAATGTTAGACTCCGATGCACCACACCATGTTTACTGTATCCCTTCGATGATCGTATTGAAGATGAAACACAGAAATTGCATCGGGAATCAATACAAAATTCACAATACCGATTTATATTGACGAGAGTAACGTTTCGGGTAGGCTGCTTTTTGGCTCTTCCCTGAGGGATCAGTGTTAGACTCCGATGCAGCAAAGCAGGTTTACTGTATCCCTTCGATGATCGTATTGAAGATGAAACACAGAAATTGCATCGGGAATCAATACAAAATTCACAATACCGATTTATATTGACGAGAGTAACGTTTCGGGTAGGCTGCTTTTTGGCTCTTCCCTGAGGGATCAGTGTTAGACTCCGATGCAGCAAAGCAGGTTTACTGTATCCCTTCGACGATCATATTGAAGATGAAACACAGAAATTGCATCGGGAATCAATACAAAATTCACAATACCGATTTATATTGACGAGAGTAACGTTTCGGGTAGGCTGCATTTTGGCTCTTCCCTGAGGGATCAGTGTTAGACTCCGACGCAGCAAAGCAGGTTTACTGTATCCCTTCGATGATCGTATTGAAGATGAAACACAGAAATTGCATCGGGAATCAATACAAAATTCACAATACCGATTTATATTGACGAGAGTAACGTTTCGGGTAGGCTGCTTTTTGGCTCTTCCCTGAGGGATCAGTGTTAGACTCCGATGCAGCAAAGCAGGTTTACTGTATCCCTTCGACGATCATATTGAAGATGAAACACAGAAATTGCATCGGGAATCAATACAAAATTCACAATACCGATTCATATTGACGAGAGTAACGTTTCGGGTGGGCTGCTTTTTGGCTCTTCCCTGAGGGATCAGTGTTAGACTCCGATGCAGCAAAGCAGGTTTACTGTATCCCTTCGATGATCGTATTGAAGATGAAACACAGAAATTGCATCGGGAATCAATACAAAATTCACAATACCGATTTATATTGACGAGAGTAACGTTTCGGGTAGGCTGCTTTTTGGCTCTTCCCTGAGGGATCAGTGTTAGACTCCGATGCAGCAAAGCAGGTTTACTGTATCCCTTCGACGATCATATCGAAGATGAAACACAGAAATTGCATCGGGAATCCATACAAAATTCACAATACCGATTCATATTGACGAGAGTAACGTTTCGGGTGGGCTGCTTTTTGGCTCTTCCCTGAGGGATCAGTGTTAGACTCCGATGCAGCAAAGCAGGTTTACTGTATCCCTTCGACGATCATATTGAAGATGAAACACAGAAATTGCATCGGGAATCAATACAAAATTCACAATACCGATTTATATTGACGAGAGTAACGTTTCGGGCAGTCTGGTTCTTTGGTTCTTCCCTGGGGGCTCAGTGTTGGACTCCGATGCAGCAAAGCAGGTTCACTGAATCCCTTCGACCATCACATTGACGATGAAACACAGAAATTACATCGGGAATCAATACAAAATTTGCAATACCGATTTATATTGAGGAGAGTAACGTTTCGGGTAGGCTGTTTTTTGGCTCTTCCCTGAGGGATCAATGTTAGACTCCGATGCACCACAGCAGGTTTACTGTATCCCTTCGATGATCGTATTGATGATGAAACACAGAAATTGCATCGGGAATCAATACAAAATTCACAATACCGATTTATATTGACGAGAGTAACGTTTCGGGTAGGCTGCTATTTGGCTCTTCCCTGAGGGATCAGTGTTAGACTCCGATGCAGCAAAGCAGGTTTACTGTATCCCTTCGACGATCATATTGAAGATGAAACACAGAAATTGCATCGGGAATCAATACAAAATTCACAATACCGATTTATATTGACGAGAGTAACGTTTCGGGCAGTCTGGTTCTTTGGTTCTTCCCTGGGGGCTCAGTGTGAGACTCCGATTCAGCAAAGCAGGTTTACTGTATCCCTTCGACGATCATATTGAAGATGAAACACAGAAATTGCATCGGGAATCAATACAAAATTCACAATACCGATTTATATTGACGAGAGTAACGTTTCGGGTAGGCTGCTTTTTGGCTCTTCCCTGAGGGATCAATGTTAGACTCCGATGCACCACAGCAGGTTTACTGTATCCCTTCGATGATCGTATTGAAGATGAAAAACAGAAATTGCATCGGGAATCAATACAAAATTCACAATACCGATTTATATTGACGAGAGTAACGTTTCGGGTAGGCTGCTTTTTGGCTCTTCCCTGAGGGATCAGTGTTAGACTCCGATGCAGCAAAGCAGGTTTACTGTATCCCTTCGACGATCATATTGAAGATGAAACACAGATATTGCATCGGGAATCAATACAAAATTCACAATACCGATTTATATTGACGACAGTAACGATTCGGGTAGGCTGCTTTTTGGCTCTTCCCTGAGGGATCAATGTTAGACTGCGATGCACCACAGCAGGTTTACTGTATACCTTCGATGATCGTATTGAAGATGAAACACAGAAATTGCATCGGGAATCAATACAAAATTCACAATACTGATTTATATAGACGAGAGTTACGTTTCGGGTAGGCTGCTCTTTGGCTCTTCCCTGAGGGATCAATGTTAGACTCCGATGCACCACAGCAGGTTTACTGTATCCCTTCGACGATCATATTGAAGATGAAACACAGAAATTGCATCGGGAATCAATACAAAATTCACAATACCGATTTATATTGACAAGAGTAACGTTTCGGGTAGGCTGCTTTTTGGCTCTTCCCTGAGGGATCAGTGTTAGACTCCGATGCAGCAAAGCAGGTTTACTGTATCCCATCGATGATCGTATTGAAGATGAAACACAGAAATTGCATCGGGAATCAATACAAAATTCACAATACCGATTTATATTGACGAGAGTAACGTTTCGGGTAGGCTGCTTTTTGGCTCTTCCCTGAGCGATCAGTGTTAGACTCCGATGCAGCAAAGCTGGTTTACTGTATCCCTTCGACGATCATATTGAAGATGAAACACAGAAATTGCATCGGGAATCAATACAAAATTCACAATACCGATTTATATTGACGAGAGTAACGTTTCGGATAGGCTGCTTTTTGGCTCTTCCCTGAGGGATCAATGTTAGACTCCGATGCACCACACCATGTTTACTGTATCCCTTCGATGATCGTATTGAAGATGAAACACAGAAATTGCATCGGGAATCAATACAAAATTCACAATACCGATTTATATTGACGAGAGTAACGTTTCGGGTAGGCTGCTTTTTGGCTCTTCCCTGAGGGATCAGTGTTAGACTCCGATGCAGCAAAGCAGGTTTACTGTATCCCTTCGATGATCGTATTGAAGATGAAACACAGAAATTGCATCGGGAATCAATACAAAATTCACAATACCGATTTATATTGACGAGAGTAACGTTTCGGGTAGGCTGCTTTTTGGCTCTTCCCTGAGGGATCAGTGTTAGACTCCGATGCAGCAAAGCAGGTTTACTGTATCCCTTCGACGATCATATTGAAGATGAAACACAGAAATTGCATCGGGAATCAATACAAAATTCACAATACCGATTTATATTGACGAGAGTAACGTTTCGGGTAGGCTGCATTTTGGCTCTTCCCTGAGGGATCAGTGTTAGACTCCGACGCAGCAAAGCAGGTTTACTGTATCCCTTCGATGATCGTATTGAAGATGAAACACAGAAATTGCATCGGGAATCAATACAAAATTCACAATACCGATTTATATTGACGAGAGTAACGTTTCGGGTAGGCTGCTTTTTGGCTCTTCCCTGAGGGATCAGTGTTAGACTCCGATGCAGCAAAGCAGGTTTACTGTATCCCTTCGACGATCATATTGAAGATGAAACACAGAAATTGCATCGGGAATCAATACAAAATTCACAATACCGATTCATATTGACGAGAGTAACGTTTCGGGTGGGCTGCTTTTTGGCTCTTCCCTGAGGGATCAGTGTTAGACTCCGATGCAGCAAAGCAGGTTTACTGTATCCCTTCGATGATCGTATTGAAGATGAAACACAGAAATTGCATCGGGAATCAATACAAAATTCACAATACCGATTTATATTGACGAGAGTAACGTTTCGGGTAGGCTGCTTTTTGGCTCTTCCCTGAGGGATCAGTGTTAGACTCCGATGCAGCAAAGCAGGTTTACTGTATCCCTTCGACGATCATATCGAAGATGAAACACAGAAATTGCATCGGGAATCAATACAAAATTCACAATACCGATTTATATTGACGAGAGTAACGTTTCGGGCAGTCTGGTACTTTGGTTCTTCCCTGGGGGCTCAGTGTTGGACTCCGATGCAGCAAAGCAGGTTCACTGAATCCCTTCGACCATCACATTGACGATGAAACACAGAAATTACATCGGGAATCAATACAAAATTTGCAATGCCGATTTATATTGAGGAGAGTAACGTTTCGGGTAGGCTGTTTTTGGGCTCTTCCCTGAGAGATCAATGTTAGACTCCGATGCACCACAGCAGGTTTACTGTATCCCTTCGATGATCGTATTGAAGATGAAACACAGAAATTGCATCGGGAATCAATACAAAATTCACAATACCGATTTATATTGACGAGAGTAACGTTTCGGGTAGGCTGCTATTTGGCTCTTCCCTGAGGGATCAGTGTTAGACTCCGATGCAGCAAAGCAGGTTTACTGTATCCCTTCGACGATCATATTGAAGATGAAACACAGAAATTGCATCGGGAATCAATACAAAATTCACAATACCGATTTATATTGACGAGAGTAACGTTTCGGGCAGTCTGGTTCTTTGGTTCTTCCCGGGGGGCTCAGTGTGAGACTCCGATTCAGCAAAGCAGGTTTACTGTATCCCTTCGACGATCATATTGAAGATGAAACACAGAAATTGCATCGGGAATCAATACAAAATTCACAATACCGATTTATATTGACGAGAGTAACGTTTCGGGTAGGCTGCTTTTTGGCTCTTCCCTGAGGGATCAATGTTAGACTCCGATGCACCACAGCAGGTTTACTGTATCCCTTCGATGATCGTATTGAAGATGAAAAACAGAAATTGCATCGGGAATCAATACAAAATTCACAATACCGATTTATATTGACGAGAGTAACGTTTCGGGTAGGCTGCTTTTTGGCTCTTCCCTGAGGGATCAATGTTAGACTCCAATGCACCACAGCAGGTTTACTGTATCCCTTCGACGATCATATTGAAGATGAAACACAGAAATTGCATCGGGAATCAATACAAAATTCACAATACCGATTTATATTGACAAGAGTAACGTTTCGGGTAGGCTGCTTTTTGGCTCTTCCCTGAGGGATCAGTGTTAGACTCCGATGCAGCAAAGCAGGTTTACTGTATCCCTTCGATGATCGTATTGAAGATGAAACATAGAAATTGCATCGGGAATCAATACAAAATTCACAATACCGATTTATATTGACGAGAGTAACGTTTCGGGTAGGCTGCTTTTTGGCTCTTCCCTGAGGGATCAGTGTTAGACTCCGATGCAGCAAAGCAGGTTTACTGTATCCCTTCGACGATCATATTGAAGATGAAACACAGAAATTGCATCGGGAATCAATACAAAATTCACAATACCGATTTATATTGACGAGAGTAACGTTTCGGGCAGTCTGGTTCTTTGGTTCTTCCCGGGGGGCTCAGTGTGAGACTCCGATTCAGGAAAGCAGGTTTACTGTATCCCTTCGACGATCATATTGAAGATGAAACACAGAAATTGCATCGGGAATCAATACAAAATTCACAATACCGATTTATATTGACGAGAGTAACGTTTCGGGTAGGCTGCTTTTTGGCTCTTCCCTGAGGGATCAATGTTAGACTCCGATGCACCACAGCAGGTTTACTGTATCCCTTCGATGATCGTATTGAAGATGAAAAACAGAAATTGCATCGAGAATCAATACAAAATTCACAATACCGATTTATATTGACGAGAGTAACGTTTCGGGTAGGCTGCTTTTTGGCTCTTCCCTGAGGGATCAGTGTTAGACTCCGATGCAGCAAAGCAGGTTTACTGTATCCCTTCGACGATCATATTGAAGATGAAACACAGAAATTGCATCGGGAATCAATACAAAATTCACAATACCGATTTATATTGACGACAGTAACGTTTCGGGTAGGCTGCTTTTTGGCTCTTCCCTGAGGGATCAATGTTAGACTCCGATGCACCACAGCAGGTTTACTGTATCCCTTCGACGATCATATTGAAGATGAAACACAGAAATTGCATCGGGAATCAATACAAAATTCACAATACCGATTTATATTGACAAGAGTAACGTTTCGGGTAGGCTGCTTTTTGGCTCTTCCCTGAGGGATCAGTGTTAGACTCCGATGCAGCAAAGCAGGTTTACTGTATCCCTTCGATGATCGTATTGAAGATGAAACACAGAAATTGCATCGGGAATCAATACAAAATTCACAATACCGATTTATATTGACGAGAGTAACGTTTCGGGTAGGCTGCTTTTTGGCTCTTCCATGAGGGATCAGTGTTAGACTCCGATGCAGCAAAGCAGGTTTACTGTATCCCTTCGACGATCATATTGAAGATGAAACACAGAAATTGCATCGGGAATCAATACAAAATTCACAATACCGATTTATATTGACGAGAGTAACGTTTCAGGTAGGCTGCTTTTTGGCTCTTCCCTGAGGGATCAATGTTAGACTCCGATGCACCACAGCAGGTTTACTGTATCTCTTCGATGATCGTATTGAAGATGAAACACAGAAATTGCATCGGGAATCAATACAAAATTCACAACACCGATTTATATTGACGAGAGTAACGTTTCGGGTAGGCTGCTTTTTGGCTCTTCCCTGAGGGATCAGTGTTAGACTCCGATGCAGCAAAGCAGGTTTACTGTATCCCTTCGATGATCGTATTGAAGATGAAACACAGAAATTGCATCGGGAATCAATACAAAATTCACAATACCGATTTATATTGACGAGAGTAACGTTTCGGGTAGGCTGCTTTTTGGCTCTTCCCTGAGGGATCAATGTTAGACTCCGATGCACCACAGCAGGTTTACTGTATCCCTTCGATGATCGTATTGAAGATGAAACACAGAAAATGCATCGTGAATCAATACAAAATTCACAATACCGATTTATATTGGAGAGAGTAACGTTTCGGGTAGGCTGCTTTTTGGCTATTTTCTGAGGGATCAGTGTTAGACTCCGATGCAGCAAAGCAGGTTTACTGTATCCCTTCGACGATCATATTGAAGATGAAACACAGAAATTGCATCGGGAATCAATACAAAATTCACAATACCGATTTATATTGACGAGAGTAACGTTTCGGGCAGTCTGGTTCTTTGGTTCTTCCCTGGGGGCTCAGTGTTGGACTCCGATGCAGCAAAGCAGGTTCACTGAATCCCTTCGACCATCACATTGACGATGAAACACAGAAATTACATCGGGAATCAATACAAAATTTGCAATACCGATTTATATTGAGGAGAGTAACGTTTCGGGTAGGCTGTTTTTTGGCTCTTCCCTGAGGGATCAATGTTAAGACTCCGATGCACCACAGCAGGTTTACTGTATCCCTTCGATGATCGTATTGATGATGAAACACAGAAATTGCATCGGGAATCAATACAAAATTCACAATACCGATTTATATTGACGAGAGTAACGTTTCGGGTAGGCTGCTATTTGGCTCTTCCCTGAGGGATCAGTGTTAGACTCCGATGCAGCAAAGCAGGTTTACTGTATCCCTTCGACGATCATATTGAAGATGAAACACAGAAATTGCATCGGGAATCAATACAAAATTCACAATACCGATTTATATTGACGAGAGTAACGTTTCGGGCAGTCTGGTTCTTTGGTTCTTCCCTGGGGGCTCAGTGTGAGACTCCGATTCAGCAAAGCAGGTTTACTGTATCCCTTCGACGATCATATTGAAGATGAAACACAGAAATTGCATCGTGAATCAATACAAAATTCACAATACCGATTTATATTGACGAGAGTAACGTTTCGGGTAGGCTGCTTTTTGGCTCTTCCCTGAGGGATCAATGTTAGACTCCGATGCACCACAGCAGGTTTACTGTATCCCTTCGATGATCGTATTGAAGATGAAAAACAGAAATTGCATCGGGAATCAATACAAAATTCACAATACCGATTTATATTGACGAGAGTAACGTTTCGGGTAGGCTGCTTTTTGGCTCTTCCCTGAGGGATCAGTGTTAGACTCCGATGCAGCAAAGCAGGTTTACTGTATCCCTTCGACGATCATATTGAAGATGAAACACAGATATTGCATCGGGAATCAATACAAAATTCACAATACCGATTTATATTGACGACAGTAACGTTTCGGGTAGGCTGCTTTTTGGCTCTTCCCTGAGGGATCAATGTTAGACTGCGATGCACCACAGCAGGTTTACTGTATACCTTCGATGATCGTATTGAAGATGAAACACAGAAATTGCATCGGGAATCAATACAAAATTCACAATACTGACTTATATTGACGAGAGTTACGTTTCGGGTAGGCTGCTCTTTGGCTCTTCCCTGAGGGATCAATGTTAGACTCCGATGCACCACAGCAGGTTTACTGTATCCCTTCGACGATCATATTGAAGATGAAACACAGAAATTGCATCGGGAATCAATACAAAATTCACAATACCGATTTATATTGACAAGAGTAACGTTTCGGGTAGGCTGCTTTTTGGCTCTTTCCTGAGGGATCAGTGTTAGACTCCGATGCAGCAAAGCAGGTTTACTGTATCCCATCGATGATCGTATTGAAGATGAAACACAGAAATTGCATCGGGAATCAATACAAAATTCACAATACCGATTTATATTGACGAGAGTAACGTTTCGGGTAGGCTGCTTTTTGGCTCTTCCCTGAGGGATCAGTGTTAGACTCCGATGCAGCAAAGCTGGTTTACTGTATCCCTTCGACGATCATATTGAAGATGAAACACAGAAATTGCATCGGGAATCAATACAAAATTCACAATACCGATTTATATTGACGAGAGTAACGTTTCGGATAGGCTGCTTTTTGGCTCTTCCCTGAGGGATCAATGTTAGACTCCGATGCACCACACCATGTTTACTGTATCCCTTCGATGATCGTATTGAAGATGAAACACAGAAATTGCATCGGGAATCAATACAAAATTCACAATACCGATTTATATTGACGAGAGTAACGTTTCGGGTAGGCTGCTTTTTGGCTCTTCCCTGAGGGATCAGTGTTAGACTCCGATGCAGCAAAGCAGGTTTACTGCATCCCTTCGATGATCGTATTGAAGATGAAACACAGAAATTGCATCGGGAATCAATACAAAATTCACAATACCGATTTATATTGACGAGAGTAACGTTTCGGGTAGGCTGCTTTTTGGCTCTTCCCTGAGGGATCAGTGTTAGACTCCGATGCAGCAAAGCAGGTTTACTGTATCCCTTCGACGATCATATTGAAGATGAAACACAGAAATTGCATCGGGAATCAATACAAAATTCACAATACCGATTTATATTGACGAGAGTAACGTTTCGGGTAGGCTGCATTTTGGCTCTTCCCTGAGGGATCAGTGTTAGACTCCGACGCAGCAAAGCAGGTTTACTGTATCCCTTCGATGATCGTATTGAAGATGAAACACAGAAATTGCTTCGGGAATCAATACAAAATTCACAATACCGATTTATATTGACGAGAGTAACGTTTCGGGTAGGCTGCTTTTTGGCTCTTCCCTGAGGGATCAGTGTTAGACTCCGATGCAGCAAAGCAGGTTTACTGTATCCCTTCGACGATCATATTGAAGATGAAACACAGAAATTGCATCGGGAATCAATACAAAATTCACAATACCGATTTATATTGACGAGAGTAACGTTTCGGGTGGGCTGCTTTTTGGCTCTTCCCTGAGGGATCAGTGTTAGACTCCGATGCAGCAAAGCAGGTTTACTGTATCCCTTCGATGATCGTATTGAAGATGAAACACAGAAATTGCATCGGGAATCAATACAAAATTCACAATACCGATTTATATTGACGAGAGTAACGTTTCGGGTAGGCTGCTTTTTGGCTCTTCCCTGAGGGATCAGTGTTAGACTCCGATGCAGCAAAGCAGGTTTATGTATCCCTTCGACGATCATATCGAAGATGAAACACAGAAATTGCATCGGGAATCAATACAAAATTCACAATACCGATTTATATTGACGAGAGTAACGTTTCGGGCAGTCTGGTTCTTTGGTTCTTCCCTGGGGGCTCAGTGTTGGACTCCGATGCAGCAAAGCAGGTTCACTGAATCCCTTCGACCATCACATTGACGATGAAACACAGAAATTACATCGGGAATCAATACAAAATTTGCAATGCCGATTTATATTGAGGAGAGTAACGTTTCGGGTAGGCTGTTTTTTCCCTCTTCCCTGAGAGATCAATGTTAGACTCCGATGCACCACAGCAGGTTTACTGTATCCCTTCGATGATCGTATTGAAGATGAAACACAGAAATTGCATCGGGAATCAATACAAAATTCACAATACCGATTTATATTGACGAGAGTAACGTTTCGGGTTGGCTGCTATTTGGCTCTTCCCTGAGGGATCAGTGTTAGACTCCGATGCAGCAAAGCAGGTTTACTGTATCCCTTCGACGATCATATTGAAGATGAAACACAGAAATTGCATCGGGAATCAATACAAAATTCACAATACCGATTTATATTGACGAGAGTAACGTTTCGGGCAGTCTGGTTCTTTGGTTCTTCCCGGGGGGCTCAGTGTGAGACTCCGATTCAGCAAAGCAGGTTTACTGTATCCCTTCGACGATCATATTGAAGATGAAACACAGAAATTGCATCGGGAATCAATACAAAATTCACAATACCGATTTATATTGACGAGAGTAACGTTTCGGGTAGGCTGCTTTTTGGCTCTTCCCTGAGGGATCAATGTTAGACTCCGATGCACCACAGCAGGTTTACTGTATCCCTTCGATGATCGTATTGAAGATGAAAAACAGAAATTGCATCGGGAATCAATACAAAATTCACAATACCGATTTATATTGACGAGAGTAACGTTTCGGGTAGGCTGCTTTTTGGCTCTTCCCTGAGGGATCAATGTTAGACACCAATGCACCACAGCAGGTTTACTGTATCCCTTCGACGATCATATTGAAGATGAAACACAGAAATTGCATCGGGAATCAATACAAAATTCACAATACCGATTTATATTGACAAGAGTAACGTTTCGGGTAGGCTGCTGTTTGGCTCTTCCCTGAGGGATCAGTGTTAGACTCCGATGCAGCAAAGCAGGTTTACTGTATCCCTTCGATGATCGTATTGAAGATGAAACACAGAAATTGCATCGGGAATCAATACAAAATCCACAATACCGATTTATATTGACGAGAGTAACGTTTCGGGTAGGCTGCTTTTTGGCTCTTCCCTGAGGGATCAGTGTTAGACTCCGATGCAGCAAAGCAGGTTTACTGTATCCCTTCGACGATCATATTGAAGATGAAACACAGAAATTGCATCGGGAATCAATACAAAATTCACAATACCGATTTATATTGACGAGAGTAACGTTTCGGGCAGTCTGGTTCTTTGGTTCTTCCCGGGGGGCTCAGTGTGAGACTCCGATTCAGCAAAGCAGGTTTACTGTATCCCTTCGACGATCATATTGAAGATGAAACACAGAAATTGCATCGGGAATCAATACAAAATTCACAATACCGATTTATATTGACGAGAGTAACGTTTCGGGTAGGCTGCTTTTTGGCTCTTCCCTGAGGGATCAATGTTAGACTCCGATGCACCACAGCAGGTTTACTGTATCCCTTCGATGATCGTATTGAAGATGAAAAACAGAAATTGCATCGGGAATCAATACAAAATTCACAATACCGATTTATATTGACGAGAGTAACGTTTCGGGTAGGCTGCTTTTTGGCTCTTCCCTGAGGGATCAGTGTTAGACTCCGATGCAGCAAAGCAGGTTTACTGTATCCCTTCGACGATCATATTGAAGATGAAACACAGAAATTGCATCGGGAATCAATACAAAATTCACAATACCGATTTATATTGACGACAGTAACGTTTCGGGTAGGCTGCTTTTTGGCTCTTCCCTGAGGGATCAATGTTAGACTCCGATGCAGCAAAGCAGGTTTACTGTATCCCTTCGATGATCGTATTGAAGATGAAACACAGAAATTGCATCGGGAATCAATACAAAATTCACAATACCGATTTATATTGACGAGAGTAACGTTTCGGGTAGGCTGCTTTTTGGCTCTTCCATGAGGGATCAGTGTTAGACTCCGATGCAGCAAAGCAGGTTTACTGTATCCCTTCGACGATCATATTGAAGATGAAACACAGAAATTGCATCGGGAATCAATACAAAATTCACAATACCGATTTATATTGACGAGACTAACGTTTCGGGTAGGCTGCTTTTTGGCTCTTCCCTGAGGGATCAATGTTAGACTCCGATGCACCACAGCAGGTTTACTGTATCCCTTCGATGATCGTATTGAAGATGAAACACAGAAATTGCATCGGGATTCAATACAAAATTCACAACACCGATTTATATTGACGAGAGTAACGTTTCGGGTAGGCTGCTTTTTGGCTCTTCCCTGAGGGATCAGTGTTAGACTCCGATGCAGCAAAGCAGGTTTACTGTATCCCTTCGATGATCGTATTGAAGATGAAACACAGAAATTGCATCGGGAATCAATACAAAATTCACAATACCGATTTATATTGACGAGAGTAACGTTTTGTGTAGGCTGCTTTTTGGCTCTTCCCTGAGGGATCAGTGTTAGACTCTGATGCAGCAAAGCAGGTTTACTGTATCCCTTCGACGATCATATTGAAGATGAAACACAGAAATTGCATCGGGAATCAATACAAAATTCACAATACCGATTTATATTGACGAGAGTAACGTTTCGGGTAGGCTGCATTTTGGCTCTCCCTGAGGGATCAGTGTTAGACTCCGATGCAGAAAAGCAGGTTTACTGTATCCCTTCGATGATCGTATTGAAGATGAAACACAGAAATTGCATCGGGAATCAATACAAAATTCACAATACCGATTTATATTGACGAGAGTAACGTTTCGGGTAGGCTGCTTTTTGGCTCTTCCCTGAGGGATCAGTGTTAGACTCCGATGCAGCAAAGCAGGTTTACTGTATCCCTTCGACGATCATATTGAAGATGAAACACAGAAATTGCATCGGGAATCAATACAAAATTCACAATACCGATTTATATTGACGAGAGTAACGTTTCGGGTGGGCTGCTTTTTGGCTCTTCCCTGAGGGATCAGTGTTAGACTCCGATGCAGCAAAGCAGGTTTACTGTATCCCTTCGATGATCGTATTGAAGATGAAACACAGAAATTGCATCGGGAATCAATACAAAATTCACAATACCGATTTATATTGACGAGAGTAACGTTTCGGGTAGGCTGCTTTTTGGCTCTTCCCTGAGGGATCAGTGTTAGACTCCGATGCAGCAAAGCAGGTTTACTGTATCCCTTCGACGATCATATTGAAGATGAAACACAGAAATTGCATCGGGAATCAATACAAAATTCACAATACCGATTTATATTGACGAGAGTAACGTTTCGGGCAGTCTGGTTCTTTGGTTCTTCCCTGGGGGCTCAGTGTTGGACTCCGATGCAGCAAAGCAGGTTCACTGAATCCCTTCGACCATCAAATTGACGATGAAACACAGAAATTACATCGGGAATCAATACAAAATTTGCAATGCCGATTTATATTGAGGAGAGTAACGTTTCGGGTAGGCTGTTTTTTGGCTCTTCCCTGAGGGATCAATGTTAGACTCCGATGCACCACAGCAGGTTTACTGTATCCCTTCGATGATCGTATTGAAGATGAAACACAGAAATTGCATCGGGAATCAATACAAAATTCACAATACCGATTTATATTGACGAGAGTAACGTTTCGGGTAGGCTGCTATTTGGCTCTTCCCTGAGGGATCAGTGTTAGACTCCGATGCAGCAAAGCAGGTTTACTGTATCCCTTCGACGATCATATTGAAGATGAAACACAGAAATTGCATCGGGAATCAATACAAAATTCACAATACCGATTTATATTGACGAGAGTAACGTTTCGGGCAGTCCGGTTCTTTGGTTCTTCCCTGGGGGCTCAGTGTGAGACTCCGATTCAGCAAAGCAGGTTTACTGTATCCCTTCGACGATCATATTGAAGATGAAACACAGAAATTGCATCGGGAATCAATACAAAATTCACAATACCGATTTATATTGACGAGAGTAACGTTTCGGGTAGGCTGCTTTTTGGCTCTTCCCTGAGGGATCAATGTTAGACTCCGATGCACCACAGCAGGTTTACTGTATCCCTTCGATGATCGTATTGATGATGAAAAACAGAAATTGCATCGGGAATCAATACAAAATTCACAATACCGATTTATATTGACGAGAGTAACGTTTCGGGTAGGCTGCTTTTTGGCTCTTCCCTGAGGGATCAGTGTTAGACTCCGATGCAGCAAAGCAGGTTTACTGTATCCCTTCGACGATCATATTGAAGATGAAACACAGAAATTGCATCGGGAATCAATACAAAATTCACAATACCGATTTATATTGACGAGAGTAACGTTTCGGGTAGGCTGCTTTTTGGCTCTTCCCTGAGGGATCAATGTTAGACTGCGATGCACCACAGCAGGTTTACTGTATCCCTTCGACGATCATATTGAAGATGAAACACAGAAATTGCATCGGGAATCAATAAAAAATTCACAATACCGATTTATATTGACGAGAGTAACGTTTCGGGTGGGCTGCTTTTTGGCTCTTCCCTGAGGGATCAGTGTTAGACTCCGATGCAGCAAAGCAGGTTTACTGTATCCCTTCGATGATCGTATTGAAGATGAAACACAGAAATTGCATCGGGAATCAATACAAAATTCACAATACCGATTTATATTGACGAGAGTAACGTTTCGGGTAGGCTGCTTTTTGGCTCTTCCCTGAGGGATCAGTGTTAGACTCCGATGCAGCAAAGCAGGTTTACTGTATCCCTTCGATGATCGTATTGAAGATGAAACACAGAAATTGCATCGGGAATCAATACAAAATTCACAATACCGATTTATATTGACGAGAGTAACGTTTCGGGTAGGCTGCTTTTTGGCTCTTCCCTGAGGGATCAGTGTTAGACTCCGATGCAGCAAAGCAGGTTTACTGTATCCCTTCGACGATCATATTGAAGATGAAACACAGAAATTGCATCGGGAATCAATACAAAATTCACAATACCGATTTATATTGACGAGAGTAACGTTTCGGGCAGTCTGGTTCTTTGGTTCTTCCCTGGGGGCTCAGTGTTGGACTCCGATGCAGCAAAGCAGGTTCACTGAATCCCTTCGACCATCAAATTGACGATGAAACACAGAAATTACATCGGGAATCAATACAAAATTTGCAATGCCGATTTATATTGAGGAGAGTAACGTTTCGGGTAGGCTGTTTTTTGGCTCTTCCCTGAGGGATCAATGTTAGACTCCGATGCACCACAGCAGGTTTACTGTATCCCTTCGATGATCGTATTGAAGATGAAACACAGAAATTGCATCGGGAATCAATACAAAATTCACAATACCGATTTATATTGACGAGAGTAACGTTTCGGGTAGGCTGCTATTTGGCTCTTCCCTGAGGGATCAGTGTTAGACTCCGATGCAGCAAAGCAGGTTTACTGTATCCCTTCGACGATCATATTGAAGATGAAACACAGAAATTGCATCGGGAATCAATACAAAATTCACAATACCGATTTATATTGACGAGAGTAACGTTTCGGGCAGTCCGGTTCTTTGGTTCTTCCCTGGGGGCTCAGTGTGAGACTCCGATTCAGCAAAGCAGGTTTACTGTATCCCTTCGACGATCATATTGAAGATGAAACACAGAAATTGCATCGGGAATCAATACAAAATTCACAATACCGATTTATATTGACGAGAGTAACGTTTCGGGTAGGCTGCTTTTTGGCTCTTCCCTGAGGGATCAATGTTAGACTCCGATGCACCACAGCAGGTTTACTGTATCCCTTCGATGATCGTATTGATGATGAAAAACAGAAATTGCATCGGGAATCAATACAAAATTCACAATACCGATTTATATTGACGAGAGTAACGTTTCGGGTAGGCTGCTTTTTGGCTCTTCCCTGAGGGATCAGTGTTAGACTCCGATGCAGCAAAGCAGGTTTACTGTATCCCTTCGACGATCATATTGAAGATGAAACACAGAAATTGCATCGGGAATCAATACAAAATTCACAATACCGATTTATATTGACGAGAGTAACGTTTCGGGTAGGCTGCTTTTTGGCTCTTCCCTGAGGGATCAATGTTAGACTGCGATGCACCACAGCAGGTTTACTGTATCCCTTCGACGATCATATTGAAGATGAAACACAGAAATTGTATCGGGAATCAATAAAAAATTCACAATACCGATTTATATTGACGAGAGTAACGTTTCGGGTGGGCTGCTTTTTGGCTCTTCCCTGAGGGATCAGTGTTAGACTCCGATGCAGCAAAGCAGGTTTACTGTATCCCTTCGATGATCGTATTGAAGATGAAACACAGAAATTGCATCGGGAATCAATACAAAATTCACAATACCGATTTATATTGACGAGAGTAACGTTTTGGGTAGGCTGCTTTTTGGCTCTTCCCTGAGGGATCAGTGTTAGACTCCGATGCAGCAAAGCAGGTTTACTGTATCCCTTCGACGATCATATCGAAGATGAAACACAGAAATTGCATCGGGAATCAATACAAAATTCACAATACCGATTTATATTGACGACAGTAACGTTTCGGGTAGGCTGCTTTTTGGCTCTTCCCTGAGGGATCAATGTTAGACTGCGATGCACCACAGCAGGTTTACTGTATCCCTTCGATGATCGTATTGAAGATGAAACACAGAAATTGCATCGGGAATCAATACAAAATTCACAATACCGATTTATATTGACGAGAGTAACGTTTCGGGTAGGCTGCTTTTTGGCTCTTCCCTGAGGGATCAATGTTAGACTCCGATGCAGCAAAGCAGGTTTACTCTATCCCTTCGATGATCGTATTGAAGATGAAACACAGAAATTGCATCGGGAATCAATACAAAGTTCACAATACCGATTTATATTGACGAGAGTAACGTTTCGGGTAGGCTGCTTTTTGGCTCTTCCCTGAGGGATCAGTGTTAGACTCCGATGCAGCAAAGCAGGTTTACTGTATCCCTTCGACGATCATATTGAAGATGAAACACAGAAATTGCATCGGGAATCAATACAAAATTCACAATACCGATTTATATTGACGAGAGTAACGTTTCGGGTGGGCTGCTTTTTGGCTCTTCCCTGAGGGATCTGTGTTAGACTCCGATGCAGCAAAGCAGGTTTACTGTATCCCTTCGATGATCGTATTGAAGATGAAACACAGAAATTGCATCGGGAATCAATACAAAATTCACAATACCGATTTATATTGACGAGAGTAACGTTTCGGGTAGGCTGCTTTTTGGCTCTTCCCTGAGGGATCAGTGTTAGACTCCGATGCAGCAAAGCAGGTTTACTGTATCCCTTCGACGATCATATTGAAGATGAAACACAGAAATTGCATCGGGAATCAATACAAAATTCAGAATATCGATTTATATTGACGACAGTAACGTTTCGGGTAGGCTGCTTTTTGGCTCTTCCCTCAGGGATCAATGTTAGACTGCGATGCACCACAGCAGGTTTACTGTATCCCTTCGATGATCGTATTGAAGATGAAACACAGAAATTGCATCGGGAATCAATACAAAATTCACAATACCGATTTATATTGACGAGAGTAACGTTTCGGGTAGGCTGCTTTTTGGCTCTTCCCTGAGGGATCAATGTTAGACTCCGATGCACCACAGCAGGTTTACTGTATCCCTTCGACGATCATATTGAAGATGAAACACAGAAATTGCATCGGGAATCAATACAAAATTCACAATACCGATTTATATTGACGAGAGTAACGTTTCGGGTGGGCTGCTTTTTGGCTCTTCCCTGAGGGATCAGTGTTAGACTCCGATGCAGCAAAGCAGGTTTACTGTATCCCTTCGATGATCGTATTGAAGATGAAACACAGATATTGCATCGGGAATCAATACAAAATTCACAATACCGATTTATATTGACGAGAGTAACGTTTCGGGTAGGCTGCTTTTTGGCTCTTCCCTGAGGGATCAGTGTTAGACTCCGATGCAGCAAAGCAGGTTTACTGTATCCCTTCGACGATCATATCGAAGATGAAACACAGAAATTGCATCGGGAATCAATACAAAATTCACAATACCGATTTATATTGACGAGAGTAACGTTTCGGGCAGTCTGGTTCTTTGGTTCTTCCCTGGGGGCTCAGTGTTGGACTCCGATGCAGCAAAGCAGGTTCACTGAATCCCTTCGACCATCACATTGACGATGAAACACAGAACTTACATCGGGAATCAATACAAAATTTGCAATGCCGATTTATATTGACGAGAGTAACGTTTCGGGTAGGCTGTTTTTTGGCTCTTCCCTGAGGGATCAATGTTAGACTCCGATGCACCACAGCAGGTTTACTGTATCCCTTCGATGATCGTATTGAAGATGAAACACAGAAATTGCATCGGGAATCAATACAAAATTCACAATACCGATTTATATTGACGAGAGTAACGTTTCGGGTAGGCTGCTATTTGGCTCTTCCCTGAGGGATCAGTGTTAGACTCCGATGCGGCAAAGCAGGTTTACTGTATCCCTTCGACGATCATATTGAAGATGAAACACAGAAATTGCATCGGGAATCAATACAAAATTCACAATACCGATTTATATTGACGAGAGTAACGTTTCGGGTAGGCTGCTTTTTGGCTCTTCCCTGAGGGATCAGTGTTAGACTCCGATGCAGCAAAGCAGGTTTACTGTATCCCTTCGACGATCATATTGAAGATGAAACACAGAAATTGCATCGTGAATCAATACAAAATTCACAATACCGATTTATATTGACGAGAGTAACGTTTCGGGTAGGCTGCTTTTTGGCTCTTCCCTGAGGGATCAATGTTAGACTCCGATGCACCACAGCAGGTTTACTGTATCCCTTCGATGATCGTATTGAAGATGAAACACAGAAATTGCATCGGGAATCAATACAAAATTCACAATACCGATTTATATTGACGAGAGTAACGTTTCGGGTAGGCTGCTTTTTGGCTCTTTCCTGAGGGATCAGTGTTAGACTCCGATGCAGCAAAGCAGGTTTACTGTATCCCTTCGACGATCATATTGAAGATGAAACACAGAAATTGCATCGGGAATCAATACAAAATTCACAATACCGATTTATATTGACGACAGTAACGTTTCGGGTAGGCTGCTTTTTGGCTCTTCCCTGAGGGATCAATGTTAGACTCCGATGCACCACAGCAGGTTTACTGTATCCCTTCGATGATCGTATTGAAGATGAAACACAGAAATTGCATCGGGAATCAATACAAAATTCACAATACCGATTTATATTGACGAGAGTAACGTTTCGGGTAGGCTGCTTTTTGGCTCTTCCCTGAGGGATCAATGTTAGACTCCGATGCACCACAGCAGGTTTACTGTATCCCTTCGACGATCATATTGAAGATGAAACACAGAAATTGCATCGGGAATCAATACAAAATTCACAATACCGATTTATATTGACAAGAGTAACGTTTCGGGTAGGCTGCTTTTTGGCTCTTCCCTGAGGGATCAGTGTTAGACTCCGATGCAGCAAAGCAGGTTTACTGTATCCCTTCGATGATCGTATTGAAGATGAAACACAGAAATTGCATCGGGAATCAATACAAAATTCACAAAACCGATTTATATTGACGAGAGTAACGTTTCGGGTAGGCTGCTTTTTGGCTCTTCCCTGAGGGATCAGTGTTAGACTCCGATGCAGCAAAGCAGGTTTACTGTATCCCTTCGACGATCATATTGAAGATGAAACACAGAAATTGCATCGGGAATCAATACAAAATTCACAATACCGATTTATATTGACGAGAGTAACGTTTCGGGTAGGCTGCTTTTTGGCTCTTCCCTGAGGGATCAATGTTAGACTCCGATGCACCACAGCAGGTTTACTGTATCCCTTCGATGATCGTATTGAAGATGAAACACAGAAATTGCATCGGGAATCAATACAAAATTCACAATACCGATTTATATTGACGAGAGTAACGTTTCGGGTAGGCTGCTTTTTGGCTCTTCCCTGAGGGATCAGTGTTAGACTCCGATGCAGCAAAGCAGGTTTACTGTATCCCTTCGATGTTCGTATTGAAGATGAAACACAGAAATTGCATCGGGAATCAATACAAAATTCACAATACCGATTTATATTGACGAGAGTAACGTTTTGGGTAGGCTGCTTTTTGGCTCTTCCCTGAGGGATCAGTGTTAGACTCCGATGCAACAAAGCAGGTTTACTGTATCCCTTCGACGATCATATTGAAGATGAAACACAGAAATTGCATCGGGAATCAATACAAAATTCACAATACCGATTTATATTGACGAGAGTAACGTTTCGGGTAGGCTGCATTTTGGCTCTTCCCTGAGGGATCAGTGTTAGACTCCGATGCAGCAAAGCAGGTTTACTGTATCCCTTCGATGATCGTATTGAAGATGAAACACAGAAATTGCATCGGGAATCAATACAAAATTCACAATACCGATTTATATTGACGAGAGTAACGTTTCGGGTAGGCTGCTTTTTGGCTCTTCCCTGAGGGATCAGTGTTAGACTCCGATGCAGCAAAGCAGGTTTACTGTATCCCTTCGACGATCATATTGAAGATGAAACACAGAAATTGCATCGGGAATCAATACGAAATTCACAATACCGATTTATATTGACGAGAGTAACGTTTCGGGTGGGCTGCTTTTTGGCTCTTCCCTGAGGGATCAGTGTTAGACTCCGATGCAGCAAAGCAGGTTTACTGTATCCCTTCGATGATCGTATTGAAGATGAAACACAGAAATTGCATCGGGAAGCAATACAAAATTCACAATACCGATTTATATTGACGAGAGTAACGTTTCGGGTAGGCTGCTTTTTGGCTCTTCCCTGAGGGATCAGTGTTAGACTCCGATGCAGCAAAGCAGGTTTACTGTATCCCTTCGACGATCATATTGAAGATGAAACACAGAAATTGCATCGGGAATCAATACAAAATTCACAATACCGATTTATATTGACGAGAGTAACGTTTCGGGTAGGCTGCATTTTGGCTCTTCCAGAGGGATCAGTGTTAGACTCCGATGCAGCAAAGCAGGTTTACTGTATCCCTTCGATGATCGTATTGAAGATGAAACACAGAAATTGCATCGGGAATCAATACAAAATTCACAATACCGATTTATATTGACGAGAGTAACGTTTCGGGTAGGCTGCTTTTTGGCTCTTCCCTGAGGGATCAGTGTTAGACTCCGATGCAGCAAAGCAGGTTTACTGTATCCCTTCGACGATCATATTGAAGATGAAACACAGAAATTGCATCGGGAATCAATACAAAATTCACAATACCGATTTATATTGACGAGAGTAACGTTTCGGGCAGTCTGGTTCTTTGGTTCTTCCCTGGGGGCTCAGTGTTGGACTCCGATGCAGCAAAGCAGGTTCACTGAATCCCTTCGACCATCACATTGACGATGAAACACAGAAATTACATCGGGAATCAATACAAAATTTGCAATACCGATTTATATTGAGGAGAGTAACGTTTCGGGTAGGCTGTTTTTTGGCTCTTCCCTGAGGGATCAATGTTAGACTCCGATGCACCACAGCAGGTTTACTGTATCCCTTCGATGATCGTATTGAAGATGAAACACAGAAATTGCATCGGGAATCAATACAAAATTCACAATACCGATTTATATTGACGAGAGTAACGTTTCGGGTAGGCTGCTATTTGGCTCTTCCCTGAGGGATCAGTGTTAGACTCCGATGCAGCAAAGCAGGTTTACTGTATCCCTTCGACGATCATATTGAAGATGAAACACAGAAATTGCATCGGGAATCAATACAAAATTCACAATACCGATTTATATTGACGAGAGTAACGTTTCGGGCAGTCTGGTTCTTTGGTTCTTCCCTGGGGGCTCAGTGTGAGACTCCGATTCAGCAAAGCAGGTTTACTGTATCCCTTCGACGATCATATTGAAGATGAAACACAGAAATTGCATCGGGAATCAATACAAAATTCACAATACCGATTTATATTGACGAGAGTAACGTTTCGGGTAGGCTGCTTTTTGGCTCTTCCCTGAGGGATCAATGTTAGACTCCGATGCACCACAGCAGGTTTACTGTATCCCTTCGATGATCGTATTGAAGATGAAAAACAGAAATTGCATCGGGAATCAATACAAAATTCACAATACCGATTTATATTGACGAGAGTAACGTTTCGGGTAGGCTGCTTTTTGGCTCTTCCCTGAGGGATCAGTGTTAGACTCCGATGCAGCAAAGCAGGTTTACTGTATCCCTTCGACGATCATATTGAAGATGAAACACAGAAATTGCATCGGGAATCAATACAAAATTCACAATACCGATTTATATTGACGACAGTAACGTTTCGGGTAGGCTGCTTTTTGGCTCTTCCCTGAGGGATCAATGTTAGACTGCGATGCACCACAGCAGGTTTACTGTATCCCTTCGATGATCGTATTGATGATGAAACACAGAAATTGCATCGGGAATCAATACAAAATTCACAATACCGATTTATATTGACGACAGTAACGTTTCGGGTAGGCTGCTTTTTGGCTCTTCCCTGAGGGATCAATGTTAGACTCCGATGCACCACAGCAGGTTTACTGTATCCCTTCGACGATCATATTGAAGATGAAACACAGAAATTGCATCGGGAATCAATACAAAATTCACAATACCGATTTATATTGACAAGAGTAACGTTTCGGGTAGGCTGCTTTTTGGCTCTTCCCTGAGGGATCAGTGTTAGACTCCGATGCAGCAAAGCAGGTTTACTGTATCCCTTCGATGATCGTATTGAAGATGAAACACAGAAATTGCATCGAGAATCAATACAAAATTCACAATACCGATTTATATTGACGACAGTAACGTTTCGGGTAGGCTGCTTTTTGGCTCTTCCCTGAGGGATCAGTGTTAGACTCTGATGCAGCAAAGCAGGTTTACTGTATCCCTTCGACGATCATATTGAAGATGAAACACAGAAATTGCATCGGGAATCAATACAAAATTCACAATACCGATTTATATTGACGAGAGTAACGTTTCGGGTAGGCTGCATTTTGGCTCTTCCCTGAGGGTTCAGTGTTAGACTCCGATGCAGCAAAGCAGGTTTACTGTATCCCTTCGATGATCGTATTGAAGATGAAACACAGAAATTGCATCGGGAATCAATACAAAATTCACAATACCGATTTATATTGACGAGAGTAACGTTTCGGGTAGGCTGCTTTTTGGCTCTTCCCTGAGGGATCAGTGTTAGACTCCGATGCAGCAAAGCAGGTTTACTGTATCCCTTCGACGATCATATTGAAGATGAAACACAGAAATTGCATCGGGAATCAATACGAAATTCACAATACCGATTTATATTGACGAGAGTAACGTTTCGGGTGGGCTGCTTTTTGGCTCTTCCCTGAGGGATCAGTGTTAGACTCCGATGCAGCAAAGCAGGTTTACTGTATCCCTTCGATGATCGTATTGAAGATGAAACACAGAAATTGCATCGGGAATCAATACAAAATTCACAATACCGATTTATATTGACGAGAGTAACGTTTCGGGTAGGCTGCTTTTTGGCTCTTCCCTGAGGGATCAGTGTTAGACTCCGATGCAGCAAAGCAGGTTTACTGTATCCCTTCGACGATCATATTGAAGATGAAACACAGAAATTGCATCGGGAATCAATACAAAATTCACAATACCGATTTATATTGACGAGAGTAACGATTCGGGTAGGCTGCTTTTTGGCTCTTCCCTGAGGGATCAATGTTAGACTCCGATGCACCACAGCAGGTTTACTGTATCCCAACGATGATCGTATTGAAGATGAAACACAGAAATTGCATCGGGAATCAATACAAAATTCACAATACCGATTTATATTGACGAGAGTAACGTTTCGGGTAGGCTGCTTTTTGGCTCTTCCCTGAGTGATCAGTGTTAGACTCCGATGCAGCAAAGCAGGTTTACTGTATCCCTTCGACGATCATATTGAAGATGAAACACAGAAATTGCATCGGGAATCAATACAAAATTCACAATACCGATTTATATTGACGAGAGTAACGTTTCGGGTAGGCTGCTTTTTGGCTCTTCCCTGAGGGATCAGTGTTAGACTCCGATGCAACAAAGCAGGTTTACTGTATCCCTTCGATGATCGTATTGAAGATGAAACACAGAAATTGCATCGGGAATCATTACAAAATTCACAATACCGATTTTTATTGACGAGAGTAACGTTTCGGGTAGGCTGCTTTTTGGCTCTTCCCTGAGGGATCAGTGTTAGACTCCGATGCAGCAAAGCAGGTTTACTGTATCCCTTCGACGATCATATTGAAGATGAAACACAGAAATTGCATCGGGAATCAATACAAAATTCACAATACCGATTTATATTGACGAGAGGAACGTTTCGGGTAGGCTGCTTTTTGGCTCTTCCCTGAGGGATCAGTGTTAGACTCCGATGCAGCAAAGCAGGTTTACTGTATCCCTTCGACGATCATATTGAAGATGAAACACAGAAATTCCATCGGGAATCAATACAACATTCACAATACCGATTTATATTGACGAGAGTAACGATTCGGGTAGGCTGCTTTTTGGCTCTTCCCTGAGGGATCAATGTTAGACTCCGATGCACCACAGCAGGTTTACTGTATCCCTACGATGATCGTATTGAAGATGATACACAGAAATTACATCGGGAATCAATACAAAATTCACAATACCGATTTATATTGACGAGAGTAACGTTTCGGGTAGGCTGCTTTGTGGCTCTTCCCTGAGTGATCAGTGTTAGACTCCGATGCAGCAAAGCAGGTTTACTGTATCCCTTCGACGATCATATTGAAGATGAAACACAGAAATTGCATCGGGAATCAATACAAAATTCACAATACCGATTTATATTGACGAGAGTAACGTTTCGGGTAGGCTGCTTTTTGGCTCTTCCCTGAGGGATCAGTGTTAGACTCCGATGCAGCAAAGCAGGTTTACTGTATCCCTTCGACGATCATATTGAAGATGAAACACAGAAATTGCATCGGGAATCAATACAAATTCACAATACCGATTTATATTGACGAGAGTAACGTTTCGGGTAGGCTTCTTATTGGCTCTCCACTGAGGGATCAATGTTAGACTCCGATACACCACAGCAGGTTGTGATATTATTGGATTTCAGACATTTTGCATATGAGAAAAGGACAGCCACCAAGCTGTAGTTTGCAGTGATACTAAGCATGACAGCACGAGAGTAAAAAAAAAAAAAAAAAACGAAATCTGTTTATAACGTTCGCCTATACCAAGACGCGCGGCCAGCGTTTAAAAGGTACTTTTAAATACTATGACTCGCTGGGCGCAGATATTTAAAATCATTGCCGCAGCGCTTGATAGCAAGAAGCTGCGAAACAGAAGAAAGAACAATTTATCATTTGTTAGGAAAATTCTAGAGTCTTTATAGTTGGTTGTACTTCTGGTCGCCGATATGTTAACATGCACTTCATTACCTTTGATGTTTGGTTGCCGACTTGTTAAGACGTGTTGTGTAGCACCGCTACAAGTTATATTTCTTTTGGTGTGAAAAACCACGTTATCACCAAGAAAACAAAAACGCTTTTATAAACTTTGTGACGATAAAAAATACTTACGCGCACGCCAGGACATTTAATTTTTACTAAATATCACACATACAGAAGCAGCGATTGTTGGACTGCTCCATGTATGAGAAAAACATAAAAATGTAAGTTTTGTATACATTGTAAATTTGTTAATGTTTCTAGTTTAACGCCTTTGTTCTTTACGAATATATTGATGCTTCACTATACAGAAAATCTATGCTTATTCTTTTCTTTAAATCAACCACAAATAATGTTTATGTTTAAATGAACTTTGTTACAGGTTCGCTCTTTATCGCGGTGTCTCAATTGTATTTAGGAGACCATTAATGTGTTCAGTTTCCGATCTGACAACTTTTTTTACAAAATTTTACTGTTTTGCATTTTTTTTATTATTCAAATAGGTCCCTTAGGTAATTTCATTGAAGAGTCTGATTGCGTGAAAGCAATCCGGGTTAAGAGGTCATTTGAGAAACTATTTTCACGCAATCAATCCGTACGTCTCCTAAACACAATCGAGAACCGACGCATCGTCGATCATTCATTAATTTTTCTCTCTTTCCAAGTCGTACCAAAAAACGGCCAAGGAGAACTGCCGTGAGTACGCAATGTAGTGTTAAAAGGTTGCATTCTTTATCTTGTCGGCAAACATTGCCATGAATTATCATCATCGATGTTATATTTGGTTAAATGTTAAAAGCCAAAAAACCTTTTAACGCTAGATGTGGCGCCCGAACAGGGACTTAACTAAAAAACTAATTTGTTCTTTTTATTTTCATGCTACCATCTGGAGAAAATTGGAAGCCAAAACGAGTGATAAATAAAGGACGCATATGCAGAAAATCGCAGCAAGAATCCACAACAGCAATAAATAGCAGCGCGCGAGACAACTAATGTGAGTACGATTTTTCATTACGTTTGAAGCTTTGCGTACCGAGCATTCAGTCGGCTCGTGACATTCGCTCTCTACGCTTTTTTCCTTTTCCTCAAGCAATTTAATTTCCAAATTTCTGTTTCCTTTTGCTATTAGATCCGCCTCTATCACATCATTTCGCTTACAATAGTTAGAAATAGTTAGCAAGAATTCCATTGTTGTGCATTTTAGTAAATCACAATGGCCGCCAGTTTCAGTGCTCTATAAGTGTTTTTCATTTATTTTATCTCTCTCGTTGCCACATTGGCATTTTCGTGTGTCAGAGTTTCAAATGTTTATAACGCGCAAGCAATATCTGTGAAATCAGGACGCGAAATCCTTGGCGCACCTGACAAGTGAAAATCATAATTAAAAAAAAAAAATTATCTTTTCTATCTCGTGCAGTGTAACTACTTTAAATTTACGATGGCTGATGAGCAACCAAGGCAACTTAGACCGCGCGCGGGTGTAAACAAACCTGAATCTCGTAGTGAGGGAACAACAGACGACGAAGCGACACGTGAGCTGTCGGCGCCACAGACCGCGTCGCAGTCACATGAATGCTCGCTGTCAGATATACTAAAATTGTTTGCTGATATGAAAACCAGTTTTGAAGCAAACATGGGTAATCTTGACACTCGAATGGCACAGTTAACAAACCAAAGTGACAATCTTGGAACGCAAATCAGTCAGTTAACAAACCAAAGTGACAATCTTGGAACGCAAATCAGTCAGTTAACAAACCAAAGTGATAATCTTGGAACGCAAATCAGTCAGTTAACAAACCAAAGTGACAATCTTGGAACGCAAATCAGTCAGTTAACAAACCAAAGTGACAATCTTGGAACGCAAATCAGTCAGTTAGCAAATCAAAGTGACAGCAGGTTCAACAGTTTAGAATCAAGGGTAGAGGACACTCAAGTGCGAATGAACAATATAAATTCTGTTATTACCGACATCCAAGCACAAATCAAAAAATCGAATGACACCATGGAGGAAAAAATTAAAGCCATTACCACTGCTTACGCGAGCGAGCTAAACGCAAGCGTACACGCAAAAATTGATAGTGTTCTTTCGATGGTGGAATCCGCCGAGACCAATATTGGTAGCAAGTTCATAGATATGCAGGCCCAAATAGATGTGTGTAAATCAACTGCGAGTGACTCTTTGAAACATTACAGTGATGTTTCAAAGAGAGTAAGCCAATTGACAGAAAGTGTCAACCACTTTGGCGAGCGAGTCGAAGACCTTGCTCAGCAAATATCCGATGTCAATATTGACAAAAAGATCGCAGATGTCAACACCGGTATAAGCAATACACTTAATAGGGAATTTGAAGAGTGGATGCAATCCAAAGAACAGTACATTGTCAGCAAGGTACACGCTGAACTAAAGGGTACGGTTAAATCTGCTACAGCAGAAATCTTAACCGCTCCCGGTACTTCTGGTGACACTTTAACCAGTGAATTAGGCGAAATCAGACGAGCATTTAGCCACGATCTTCCGGAATGGAAACGTCAGCTAAGCAATGATATAGATCAACTGAGACGACAAGTTACGGAATTGCAAGGTGACAATCAAAGTGAGTATTCGCTACCGCCAGAACACGATAATCGTCAATATCCCGAGTGTCAGGTACAATTCTCACCAACAGTAAATAATACGCGTGGCGAAACTTCTACGTCACGTAGTCATGCCGATCAACTAACACTCGTTGAACTAATGCGAGACGAGAGTGTGCTAAAACACAGAGCTTTTCAGACTTTTATACCTGAAAAACGAAATATACATCCAATGGTATTTCTAAAATCATTCACAGGCGCTTTTCCAGAATCATGGAACGACAGGCAGCGGATACAGTTCATCTTAGGCTATGTACACGGTGAAGGATCAATTTGGGGTACAGAAATAATAAACAAATGTCACACCTATGCAGATTTTGAAAAGCATTTTTTGAATAAATTCTGGAGTTCAGGTATACAACAAAGACTCCGAAAAGAGGTTTACAACGCCGAACCTTTCAACACCAAAGGAGGAGGTTTGAGACGTTATTTTGAAAAATATCTACGTAAAATTCAGTATTGGGACACGCCCATTTCAACCAAAGATGTAATCATGATCTTAAAGTCAAAACTTCCTGTGTCAATAAGAGAAAAACTAGTTAATGTGAGTGAAGAAGACCTAGAAGCCTTTCTTTCTGTTCTTGACAATTTGGATATGATCTATGAGGATGTGCGTGCGAGCGCGCGGAATAATTATAATAATGGACCGCCCGCTCCGCAGCAGCACATAACAAATTGCGTCAATGGAATGTCGTACCAACATAACACGGGACAACCAAACGCTCAGCCTTACGGCAATCGTAACAGTTTCAACCGCCGTAATGGAAAACAATATAACAAACATCCACACCAGAATAGATACAATCCGATTTATCAAAACACACAGCAACAATACGGTAATTCACCGATAACTCACAACGGTAATTACCAGTACCAGAACAACAAGACGAATAATGGAAATCGTCACAAGGGAAAGAAATGGCACTAGTCAAGACAATTCTTCGCATGCTTTTCCTGACACCGCCGGTTATAATAGCCTAGGAAATCCGACTATTTTTTACACACAGGCGAACCAAACACCAAACGCGATGTCAAATAACACGCAATCAACAGATGCTCAAGTAGTATGGGATACGAACGCGAATTTTCGACCTGGCAGGTCGCAAAATACTAGTCAAGTAAAAATAACTGACATTTCAGCTCCACCACAGTCGGAAAACCATTAGCAGCTTCTTTAGGCCTCCACGGGGAAGCTGCGGGACCAATAAGCTCTCATATCTTTAACCACTCATGCCAACCTAAGAAAAAAGGCGCATGACAAACACATTAGCAAAGTCTTATCTTATCGTATAAATGAACGAGTGCTATTAAAGACCCACTTCAAACCATCTTCGATTCATCATAAGAATCGCAAGTGGCAGCACTTGTATGAAGGACCATATATTATCTTAAGAAAGCCGCACATTGGTTGCTATCTATTAGCTGACCCTGTATCTGGACGAATAAAAGGATTGTTTCATCACGCAGACTTGAAGAAATACCGAGTGAACCATTGAAAATATCTGTTAAGTTAAGCTGCTAAAATAAAATATACACACACTATAAGTTGTCATACTATGTGTGAAGTACCAACGTATGTAAGAGTAGTGCACAGGACTAACACCCTGTCGACCTGCCACAACAAGATAAGTAATTTATACGAGCACCTTAAGTAAAACACATTTATTGTAGGAGAGCAAGATTTGCCTTAGATGTAAGTTAGTTTTAAGTTAATTGAGCCATGAACGGCCACAGCCGAAAGAGCTGACAAATAAATATTATAGTAGGGACGTGCTAAGTGCCACCTGCTATCACTAGTTTTAAGTATAGCAAAGCTCTCTCCTCTTGAATGAAATAAATTAAAATGATCATTCAGACCAGAATGATTGCTCGTAGGTTAAAAAAAAAAATTATCAAGGTCGCTTACTCTAATGAGGTAAATGTTATGTTATGCATAAGGAGTGTGTGACAACAAATTTTATGAGACCACCTATGAAACGCAGCAGGCAAAAAGCAGCAGCTTAGCATATAAGAATCAAGTAAGTCAATAACGATCCAGGTAGCAGGAAAGAAGTGCGCAACTCAATTATTTTATTATAATACGGAGAAAACCGTATACGCTCATAACAATTTTACGGCACAGTGCAGCTGAAATACAAAGATCATTTATAAATAAATTAGTTTAGTACTAGAAATATCTATTTCAGGTCCTCGAGATACGACGATTTTTTTTTTTAGAAAACAATTTTACGATACATGGAACAGAAGATAGTTAACAGACACAGTTCACTGCTAATGCATGGTTTAAGTAATTTTAGATATGCATAGAAAATTGTTTAGAGAGATGGATCAGACGACACTGAAACTGCTGTATCGATTTAATTATGCTATTTGTCATGAAAAACTATATCATACGTCATTAACA
Source organism: Schistocerca cancellata (assembly GCF_023864275.1). NCBI lineage: Eukaryota > Metazoa > Arthropoda > Insecta > Orthoptera > Acrididae > Schistocerca > Schistocerca cancellata. The sequence goes on from NC_064635.1 coordinate 186,428,177, forward strand.
CTGTGTCTTCAAATCTCTTCACTCCATAAAAGTCTTTTGTGTTTTCCTCTAACCAGTATCCTTACCATCCTACCTTATCCAGTAGAGAAGTGAATTTTACGAGCTGGTTGCATGATTGATACATACAGGCTATACGAATGGATAGTCGTGACACATTGGTTGTCGACGGGCTATGCTTATTCTTCGCAAATTGCGAGTTCAATTAAGATTTGTTATGTGCAATTGCACGACAGGGAACACCAAGCTTCCCAATTTCCCAATGGTAGTTTGAACACGAACTGTTCATCACGTAAACGAAGCCACACTGACTATGTCTTCAAACTAACGACGTAATAGAGAGAAAATAAAAGAGCTGAACTTGCGAAAAGAGTAACTATTGTAAAAAGAAAAGAATAACAAGATTTCGAACAAAGTGTAAACCTAAAGTGCCTTGGAAGCACAAACTACGAACAAGAGACACGCTTTTCGTCAGGCCTTGTAGTCACAGAGACTAAATATTTATTTGTAAATAGTTTTTAGACATGATATGTATACTAAATGTTAACTGTACTTTGTAGTAATAATGCAGTCAGTAATAAATGGACACGTATATGCTGCTGCGTGTGAACCGACTATAGACAAGTAATTAATGGACACTTATAAAAGTGGTGCGTGTGAACCTTAACATGACGACAAAATAAATGTGAACACGAATTAATAATAAAGTGTGAACTGAAAAGGTGATAACTCCAAGGACACGTGTGAAATACCGCGTGTGAAGTAATGTTATAAGTACTTGTACCACGAAACCACGATGTAGAAAGCCGAAGAGTGAAAGTGAATAAGTGTTGTACTTACCACAAACGGTACTGTACGCCTTTCCACGGACACATTCTTCGAAATAGCTGCGGGAGTCGCCGCATCTGGCTGCTTCCGTAATCCAGAGTCGATGAAAAACTGTGTAAAAACTCACACCACGGCTAGTAGACACCAAACGCTCTGCTCCTCGCAGAATACTGCTGCTAGCGTTGTGGAACTGTCAAGTTATTATCACGTGATTGTGACCAACGGACGTAACACTGTGTACGCTGAGCGCTCAACAATCAATTTCTCTTTGCACAACGAGCGCGGATGCCAAATGTGTTTGAAATGCATTCAAAATAAAATATGATAAAGCAATGAATTAAGCACTCATGTACCTTGTGAAATTATAAAGACACTAATCGGAAGAGTCTTAAGCTCGATTTTCACAATTGCTACCGAATTCACTGACCAGGCCGAGTAATGAAGAAAACGTGTCGAACCAAATAAAACCAGGAAAATAGATAAATATGAGAACTAAGCATTCCTAAGAGAATGAGACCTTATGTACATAAACAATTGTTATCCTTACCTAATCCAATTTTCTTTTAGACTAAGTTATTAGTAAGTAAGCACATTCTAATACAATTTTTTTTCTGTATTTTTCATGTACGAAAACATAAATGGAAGCACGGACAAGTGTCAAGTGAAATAGAGACCGCCACCATACGACTCAACATGTTGCAGAACCAATCTTCCAGTTCCTGACCCACGACGTATTTCCAACGCAACATCACACCCCGACAACTACTCCAACTTCCACAGTGAAAGTGATGCCCTACTTTTCCTCCACTGTGAAAGTGTAATCAATTTCCCCACTCAAGTGCAGTGCTATCATTTATACCCGAAGTTCTACCACTCCTAGTGCAACTCATACCTACACAAGTGTAGTGAAACATTTTTTTTGCAGGTCATAAAAGCCACAAATAAGTAAAGTGCTACGTATTTACTGCAAGAAATCTTCGACGAAACAACAACAAAAATATTCCTGTAGTATGTCACTGTAAAACAAGAATGTCAATTTTTTGTAACATATTTTTTCCACGAGTGCACACAGCACCCAGACTTCCTGCGAAGTCAAGTAATTTATTTCTTTGTTTTTTTTATATTTATTATGCCATGTATAATGTATCTATGTATGTGTCTCTTTATCTTAATTTCATTATCTTTTACCGAGAAATGAACATTTGTTATCCTTGTACAATATATTAGAAAGGGCACAGTTCAATTGTCATGTAGTTACACTATGGACAAATTACTATCAATTTCAGTCGTACGAATATACTTACCTGATACTCTGTATGTTAACCACTTTGCTTGATGTAATGTGTAAAATCTATTGTAAAGAATTTTTGCAAGTAATACTAACTTGTTTCACGCAAGCAATAATATCACGACTACGCGTGAGTCGCGATGATCCTGACGGAGTCATCGCTCTTCACGCGGGAAGCAATGTGATATTATTGGATTTCAGACATTTTGCATATGAGAAAAGGACAGCCACCAAGCTGTAGTTTGCAGTGATACTAAGCATGACAGCACGAGAGTAAAAAAAAAAAAAAAAACGAAATCTGTTTATAACGTTCGCCTATACCAAGACGCGCGGCCAGCGTTTAAAAGGTACTTTTAAATACTATGACTCGCTGGGCGCAGATATTTAAAATCATTGCCGCAGCGCTTGATAGCAAGAAGCTGCGAAACAGAAGAAAGAACAATTTATCATTTGTTAGGAAAATTCTAGAGTCTTTATAGTTGGTTGTACTTCTGGTCGCCGATATGTTAACATGCACTTCATTACCTTTGATGTTTGGTTGCCGACTTGTTAAGACGTGTTGTGTAGCACCGCTACAAGTTACATTTCTTTTGGTGTGAAAAACCACGTTATCACCAAGAAAACAAAAACGCTTTTATAAACTTTGTGACGATAAAAAATACTTACGCGCACGCCAGGACATTTAATTTTTACTAAATATCACACATACAGAAGCAGCGATTGTTGGACTGCTCCATGTATGAGAAAAACATAAAAATGTAAGTTTTGTATACATTGTAAATTTGTTAATGTTTCTAGTTTAACGCCTTTGTTCTTTACGAATATATTGATGCTTCACTATACAGAAAATCTATGCTTATTCTTTTCTTTAAATCAACCACAAATAATGTTTATGTTTAAATGAACTTTGTTACAGGTTCGCTCTTTATCGCGGTGTCTCAATTGTATTTAGGAGACCATTAATGTGTTCAGTTTCCGATCTGACAACTTTTTTTAAAAAATTTTACTGTTTTGCATTTTTTTTATTATTCAAATAGGTCCCTTAGGTAATTTCATTGAAGAGTCTGATTGCGTGAAAGCAATCCGGGTTAAGAGGTCATTTGAGAAACTATTTTCACGCAATCAATCCGTACGTCTCCTAAACACAATCGAGAACCGACGCATCGTCGATCATTCATTAATTTTTCTCTCTTTCCAAGTCGTACCAAAAAACGGCCAAGGAGAACTGCCGTGAGTACGCAATCTAGTGTTAAAAGGTTGCATTCTTTATCTTGTCGGCAAACATTGCCATGAATTATCATCATCGACGTTATATTTGGTTAAATAAGAAAAGCCAAAAAACCTTTTAACGCTAGAAGGTTTACTGTATCCCTTCGATGATCGTATTGAAGATGAAACACAGAAATTGCATCGTGAATCAATACAAAATTCTCAATACCGATTTATATTGACGAGAGTAACGTTTCGGGTAGGCTGCTTTTTGGCTCTTCCCTGAGGGATCAGTGTTAGACTCCGATGCAGCAACGCAGGATTACTGTATCCCTTCGACGATCATATTGAAGATGAAACACAGAAATTGCATCGGGAATCAATACAAAATTCACAATACCGATTTATATTGACGAGAGTAACGTTTCGGGTAGGCTGCTTTTTGGCTCTTTCCTGAGGGATCAGTGTTAGACTCCGATGCAGCAAAGCAGGTTTACTGTATCCCTTCGATGATCGTATTGAAGATGAAACACAGAAATTGCATCGGGAATCAATACAAAATTCACAATACCGATTTATATTGACGAGAGTAACGTTTCGGGTAGGCTGCTTTTTGGCTCTTTCCTGAGGGATCAGTGTTAGACTCCGATGCAGCAAAGCAGGTTTACTGTATCCCTTCGACGATCATATTGAAGATGAAACACAGAAATTGCATCGTGAATCAATACAAAATTCACAATACCGATTTATATTGACGAGAGTAACGTTTCGGGTAGGCTGCTTTTTGGCTCTTCCCTGAGGGATCAATGTTAAACTCCGATGCACCACAGCAGGTTTACTGCATCCCTTCCATGATCGTGTTGAAGATGAAACACAGAAATTGCATCGGGAATCAATACAAAATTAACAATACCGATTTATATTGACGAGAGTAACGTTTCGGGTAGGCTGCTTTTTGGCTCTTCCCTGAGGGATCAGTGTTAGACTCCGATGCAGCAAAGCAGGTTTACTGTATCCCTTCGACGATCATATTGAAGATGAAACACAGAAATTGCATCGGGAATCAATACAAAATTCACAATACCGATTTATATTGACGAGAGTAACGTTTCGGGTAGGCTACTTTTTTGCTCTTTCCTGAGGGATCAGTGTTAGACTCCGATGCAGCAAAGCAGGTTTACTGTATCCCTTCGATGATCGTATTGAAGATGAAACACAGAAATTGCATCGGGAATCAATACAAAATTCACAATACCGATTTATATTGACGAGAGTAACGTTTCGGGTAGGCTGCTTTTTGGCTCTTCCCTGAGGGATCAATGTTAGACTCCGATGCACCACAGCAGGTTTACTGTATCCCTTCGATGATCGTATTGAAGATGAAACACAGAAATTGCATCGTGAATCAATACAAAATTCACAATACCGATTTATATTGACGAGAGTAACGTTTCGGGTAGACTGCTTTTTGGCTCTTTCCTGAGGGATCAGTGTTAGACTCCGATGCAGCAAAGCAGGTTTACTGTATCCCTTCGATGATCGTATTGAAGATGAAACACAGAAATTGCATCGGGAATCAATACAAAATTCACAATACCGATTTATATTGACGAGAGTAACGTTTCGGGTAGGCTGCTTTTTGGCTCTTTCCTGAGGGATCAGTGTTAGACTCCGATGCAGCAAAGCAGGTTTACTGTATCCCTTCGAGGATCATATTGAAGATGAAACACAGAAATTGCATCGGGAATCAATACAAAATTCACAATACCGATTTATATTGACGAGAGTAACGTTTCGGGTAGGCTGCTTTTTGGCTCTTCCCTGAGGGATCAATGTTAGACTCCGATGCACCACAGCAGGTTTACTGTATCCCTTCGATGATCGTATTGAAGATGAAACACAGAAATTGCATCGGGAATCAATACAAAATTCACAATACCGATTTATATTGACGAGAGTAACGTTTCGTGTAGGCTGCTTTTTGGCTCTTCCCTGAGGGATCAATGTTAGACTCCGATGCACCACAGCAGGTTTACTGTATCCCTTCGATGATCGTATTGAAGATGAAACACAGAAATTGCATCGGGAATCAATACAAAATTCACAATACCGATTTATATTGACGAGAGTAACGTTTCGGGTAATCTGCTTTTTGGCTCTTCCCTGAGCGATCAGTGTTAGACTCCGATGCAGCAAAGCAGGTTTACTGTATCCCTTCGATGATCATATTGCAGATGAAACACAGAAATTGCATCGGGAATCAATACAAAATTCACAATACCGATTTATATTGACGAGAGTAACGTTTCGGGTAGGCTGCTTTTCGGCTCATTCCTGAGGGATCAGTGTTAGACTCCGATGCAGCAAAGCAGGTTTACTGTATCCCTTCGATGATCGTATTGAAGATGAAACACAGAAATTGCATCGGGAATCAATACAAAATTCTCAATACCGATTTATATTGACGAGAGTAACGTTTCGGGTAGGCTGCTCTTTTGGCTCTTTCCTGAGGGATCAGTGTTAGACTCCGATGCAGCAAAGCAGGTTTACTGTATCCCTTCGACGATCATATTGAAGATGAAACACAGAAATTGCATCGGGAATCAATACAAAATTCACAATACCGATTTATATTGACGAGAGTAACGTTTCGGGTAGGCTTCTTATTGGCTCTTCACTGAGGGATCAATGTTAGACTCCGATACACCACAGCAGGTTTACTGTATCCCTTCGATGATCGTATTGAAGATGAAACACAGAAATTGCATCGTGAATCAATACAAAATTCTCAATACCGATTTATATTGACGAGAGTAACGTTTCGGGTAGGCTGCTTTTTGGCTCTTCCCTGAGGGATCAGTGTTAGACTCCGATGCAGCAACGCAGGATTACTGTATCCCTTCGACGATCATATTGAAGATGAAACACAGAAATTGCATCGGGAATCAATACAAAATTCACAATACCGAATTATATTGACGAGAGTAACGTTTCGGGTAGGCTGCTTTTTGGCTCTTTCCTGAGGGATCAGTGTTAGACTCCGATGGAGCAAAGCAGGTTTACTGTATCCCTTCGATGATCGTATTGAAGATGAAACACAGAAATTGCAACGGGAATCAATAGAAAATTCACAATACCGATTTATATTGACGAGAGTAACGTTTCGGGTAGGCTGCTTTTTGGCTCTTTCCTGAGGGATCAGTGTTAGACTCCGATGCAGCAAAGCAGGTTTACTGTATCCCTTCGACGATCATATTGAAGATGAAACACAGAAATTGCATCGGGAATCAATACAAAATTCACAATACCGATTTATATTGACGACAGTAACGTTTCGGTTAGGCTGCTTTTTGGCTCTTCCCTGAGGGATCAATGTTAGACTCCGATGCACCACAGCAGGTTTACTGTATCCCTTCGACGATCATATTGAAGATGAAACACAGAAATTGCATCGGGAATCAATACAAAATTCACAATACCGATTTATATTGACGACAGTAACGTTTCGGGTAGGCTGCTTTTTGAATCTTCCCTGAGGGATCAGTGTTAGACTCCGATGCAGCAAAGCAGGTTTACTGTATCCCTTCGATGATCGTATTGAAGATGAAACACAGAAATTGCATCGGGAATCAATACAAAATTCACAATACCGATTTATATTGACGAGAGTAACGTTTCGGGTAGGCTGCTTTTTGGCTCTTCCCTGAGGGATCAGTGTTAGACTCCGATGCAGCAACGCAAATTTACTGTATCCCTTCGACGATCATATTGAAGATGAAACACAGAAATTGCATCGGGAATCAATACAAAATTCACAATACCGATTTATATTGACGAGAGTAACGTTTCGGGTAGGCTGTTTTTGGCTCTTCCCTGAGGGATCAATGTTAGACTCCGATGCACCACAGCAGGTTTACTGTATCCCTTCGATGATCGTATTGAAGATGAAACACAGAAATTGCATCGGGAATCAATACAAAATTCACAATACCGATTTATATTGACGAGAGTAACGTTTCGGGTAGGCTGCTTTTTGGCTCTTCCCTGAGGGATCAGTGTTAGACTCCGATGCAGCAAAGCAGGTTTACTGTATCCCTTCGATGATCGTATTGAAGATGAAACACAGAAATTGCATCGGGAATCAATACAAAATTCACAATACCGATTTATATTGACGAGAGTAACGTTTCGGGTAGGCTGCTTTTGGCTCTTCCCTGAGGGATCAGTGTTAGACTCCGATGCAGCAAAGCAGGTTTACTGTATCCCTTCGACGATCATATTGAAGATGAAACACAGAAATTGCATCGGGAATCAATACAAAATTCACAATACCGATTTATATTGACGAGAGTAACGTTTCGGGTAGGCTGCTTTTCGGCTCTTTCCTGAGGGATCAGTGTTAGACTCCGATGCAGCAAAGCAGGTTTACTGTATCCCTTCGATGATCGTATTGAAGATGAAACACAGAAATTGCATCGGGAATCAATACAAAATTCTCAATACCGATTTATATTGACGAGAGTAACGTTTCGGGTAATCTGCTTTTTGGCTCTTTCCTGAGGGATCAGTGTTAGACTCCGATGCAGCAAAGCAGGTTTACTGTATCCCTTCGACGATCATATTGAAGATGAAACACAGAAATTGCATCGGGAATCAATACAAAATTCACAATACCGATTTATATTGACGAGAGTAACGTTTCGGGTAGGCTTCTTATTGGCTCTTCACTGAGGGATCAATGTTAGACTCCGATACACCACAGCAGGTTTACTGTATCCCTTCGATGATCGTATTGAAGATGAAACACAGAAATTGCATCGTGAATCAATACAAAATTCTCAATACCGATTTATATTGACGAGAGTAACGTTTCGGGTAGGCTGCTTTTTGGCTCTTCCCTGAGGGATCAGTGTTAGACTCCGATGCAGCAACGCAGGATTACTGTATCCCTTCGACGATCATATTGAAGATGAAACACAGAAATTGCATCGGGAATCAATACAAAATTCACAATACCGAATTATATTGACGAGAGTAACGTTTCGGGTAGGCTGCTATTTGGCTCTTTCCTGAGGGATCAGTGTTAGACTCCGATGGAGCAAAGCAGGTTTACTGTATCCCTTCGATGATCGTATTGAAGATGAAACACAGAAATTGCAACGGGAATCAATAGAAAATTCACAATACCGATTTATATTGACGAGAGTAACGTTTCGGGTAGGCTGCTTTTTGGCTCTTTCCTGAGGGATCAGTGTTAGACTCCGATGCAGCAAAGCAGGTTTACTGTATCCCTTCGACGATCATATTGAAGATGAAACACAGAAATTGCATCGGGAATCAATACAAAATTCACAATACCAATTTATATTGACGACAGTAACGTTTCGGTTAGGCTGCTTTTTGGCTCTTCCCTGAGGGATCAATGTTAGACTCCGATGCACCACAGCAGGTTTACTGTATCCCTTCGACGATCATATTGAAGATGAAACACAGAAATTGCATCGGGAATCAATACAAAATTCACAATACCGATTTATATTGACGACAGTAACGTTTCGGGTAGGCTGCTTTTTGAATCTTCCCTGAGGGATCAGTGTTAGACTCCGATGCAGCAAAGCAGGTTTACTGTATCCCTTCGATGATCGTATTGAAGATGAAACACAGAAATTGCATCGGGAATCAATACAAAATTCACAATACCGATTTATATTGACGAGAGTAACGTTTCGGGTAGGCTGCTTTTTGGCTCTTCCCTGAGGGATCAGTGTTAGACTCCGATGCAGCAACGCAAATTTACTGTATCCCTTCGACGATCATATTGAAGATGAAACACAGAAATTGCATCGGGAATCAATACAAAATTCACAATACCGATTTATATTGACGAGAGTAACGTTTCGGGTAGGCTGTTTTTGGCTCTTCCCTGAGGGATCAATGTTAGACTCCGATGCACCACAGCAGGTTTACTGTATCCCTTCGATGATCGTATTGAAGATGAAACACAGAAATTGCATCGGGAATCAATACAAAATTCACAATACCGATTTATATTGACGAGAGTAACGTTTCGGGTAGGCTGCTTTTTGGCTCTTCCCTGAGGGATCAGTGTTAGACTCCGATGCAGCAAAGCAGGTTTACTGTATCCCTTCGATGATCGTATTGAAGATGAAACACAGAAATTGCATCGGGAATCAATACAAAATTCACAATACCGATTTATATTGACGAGAGTAACGTTTCGGGTAGGCTGCTTTTGGCTCTTCCCTGAGGGATCAGTGTTAGACTCCGATGCAGCAAAGCAGGTTTACTGTATCCCTTCGACGATCATATTGAAGATGAAACACAGAAATTGCATCGGGAATCAATACAAAATTCACAATACCGATTTATATTGACGAGAGTAACGTTTCGGGTAGGCTGCTTTTTGGCTCTTCCCTGAGGGATCAGTGTTAGACTCCGATGCAGCAAAGCAGGTTTACTGTATCCCTTCGATGATCGTATTGAAGATGAAACACAGAAATTGCATCGGGAATCAATACAAAATTCACAATACCGATTTATATTGACGAGAGTAACGTTTCGGGTAGGCTGCTTTTTTGGCTCTTCCCTGAGTGATCAGTGTTAGACTCCGATGCAGCAAAGCAGGTTTACTGTATCCCTTCGACGATCATATTGAAGATGAAACACAGAAATTGCATCGGGAATCAATACAAAATTCACAATACCGATTTATATTGACGAGAGTAACGTTTCGGGTAGGCTGCTTTTTGGCTCTTCCCTGAGGGATCAGTGTTAGACTCCGATGCAGCAAAGCAGGTTTACTGTATCCCTTCGATGGTCGTATTGAAGATGAAACACAGAAATTGCATCGGGAATCAATACAAAATTCACAATACCGATTTATATTGACGAGAGTAACGTTTCGGGTAGGCCGCTTTTTGGCTCTTCCCTGAGGGATCAGTGTTAGACTCCGATGCAGCAAAGCAGGTTTACTGTATCCCTCCGACGATCATATTGAAGATGAAACACAGAAATTGCATCGGGAATCAATACAGAATTCACAATACCGATTTATATTGACGAGAGTAATGTTTCGGGTAGGCTGCTTTTTGGTTCTTCCCTGTGGGCTGAGTGTGAGACTCCGATGCACCACAGCAGGTTTACTGTATCCCTTCGATGATCGTATTGAAGATGAAACACAGAAATTGCATCGGGATTCAATACAAAATTCACAATACCGATTTATATTGACGAGAGTAACGTTTCGGGTAGGCTGCTTTTTGGCTCTTCCCTGAGGGATCAGTGTTAGACTCCGATGCAGCAAAGCAGGTTTACTGTATCCCTTTGACGATCATATTGAAGATGAAACACAGAAATTGCATCGGGAATCAATACAAAATTCACAATACCGATTTATATTGACGAGAGTAACGTTTCGGGCAGTGTGGTTCTTTGGTTCTTCCCTGGGGGCTCAGTGTTAGACTCCGATGCAGCAAAGCAGGTTCACTGAATCCCTTCGACCATCACATTGACGATGAAACACAGAAATTACATCGGGAATCAATACAAAATTTACAATGCCGATTTATATTTAGGAGAGTAACGTTTCGAGTAGGCTGCTTTTTGGCTCTTTCCTGAGGGATCAGTGTTAGACTCCGATGCACCACAGCAGGTTTACTGTATCCCTTCGATGATCGTATTGAAGATGAAACACAGAAATTGCATCGGGAATCAATACAAAATTCACAATACCGATTTATATTGACGAGAGTAACGTTTCGGGTAGGCTGCTTTTTGGCTCTTTCCTGAGGGATCAGTGTTAGACTCCGATGCAGCAAAGCAAGTTTACTGTATCCCTTCGATGATCGTATTGAAGATGAAACACAGAAATTGCATCGGGAATCAATACAAAATTCACAATACCGATTTATATTGACGAGAGTAACGTTTCGGGTAGGCTGCTTTTGGCTCTTCCCTGAGGGATCAGTGTTAGACTCCGATGCAGCAAAGCAGGTTTACTGTATCCCTTCGACGATCATATTGAAGATGAAACACAGAAATTGCATCGGGAATCAATACAAAATTCACAATACCGATTTATATTGACGAGAGTAACGATTCGGGTAGGCTGCTTTTTGGCTCTTCCCTGAGGGATCAATGTTAGACTCCGATGCACCACAGCAGGTTTACTGTATCCCTTCGATGATCGTATTGAAGATGAAACACAGAAATTGCATCGGGAATCAATACAAAATTCACAATACCGATTTATATTGACGAGAGTAACGTTTCGGGTAGGCTGCTTTTTTGGCTCTTCCCTGAGTGATCAGTGTTAGACTCCGATGCAGCAAAGCAGGTTTACTGTATCCCTTCGACGATCATATTGAAGATGAAACACAGAAATTGCATCGGGAATCAATACAAAATTCACGATACCGAATTATATTGACGAGAGTAACGTTTCGGGTAGGCTGCTTTTTGGCTCTTTCCTGAGGGATCAGTGTTAGACTCCGATGCAGCAAAGCAGGTTTACTGTATCCCTTCGATGATCGTATTGAAGATGAAACACAGAAATTGCATCGGGAATCAATACAAAATTCACAATACCGATTTATATTGACGAGAGTAACGTTTCAGGTAGGCTGCTTTTTGGCTCTTTCCTGAGGGATCAGTGTTAGACTCCGATGCAGCAAAGCAGGTTTACTGTATCCCTTCGACGATCATATTGAAGATGAAACACAGAAATTGCATCGTGAATCAATACAAAATTCACAATACCGATTTATATTGACGAGAGAAACGTTTCGGGTAGGCTGCTATTTGGCTCTTCCCTGAGGGATCAATACTCCGATGCACCACAGCAGGTTTACTGTATCCCTTCGATGATCGTATTGAAGATGAAACACAGAAATTGCATCGTGAATCAATACAAAATTCACAATACCGATTTATATTGACGAGAGTAACGTTTCGGGTAGGCTGCTATTTGGCTCTTCCCTGAGGGATCAGTGTTAGACTCCGATGCAGCAAAGCAGGTTTACTGTATCCCTTCGACGATCATATTGAAGATGAAACACAGAAATTGCATCGGGAATCAATACAAAATTCACAATACCGATTTATATTGACGAGAGTAACGTTTCGGGTAGGCTGCTTTTTGGCTCTTCCCTGAGGGATCAGTGTTAGACTCCGATGCAGCAAAGCAGGTTTACTGTATCCCTTTGACGATCATATTGAAGATGAAACACAGAAATTGCATCGGGAATCAATACATAATTCACAATACCGATTTATATTGACGAGAGTAACGTTTCGGGCAGTGTGGTTCTTTGGTTCTTCCCTGGGGGCTCAGTGTTAGACTCCGATGCAGCAAAGCAGGTTCACTGAATCCCTTCGACCATCACATTGACGATGAAACACAGAAATTACATCGGGAATCAATACAAAATTTACAATGCCGATTTATATTTAGGAGAGTAACGATTCGAGTAGGCTGCTTTTTGGCTCTTTCCTGAGGGATCAGTGTTAGACTCCGATGCACCACAGCAGGTTTACTGTATCCCTTCGATGATCGTATTGAAGATGAAACACAGAAATTGCATCGGGAATCAATACAAAATTCACAATACCGATTTATATTGACGAGAGTAACGTTTCGGGTAGGCTGCTTTTTGGCTCTTCCCTGAGGGATCAGTGTTAGACTCCGATGCAGCAAAGCAAGTTTACTGTATCCCTTCGATGATCGTATTGAAGATGAAACACAGAAATTGCATCGGGAATCAATACAAAATTCACAATACCGATTTATATTGACGAGAGTAACGTTTCGGGTACGCTGCATTTGGCTCTTCCCTGAGGGATCAGTGTTAGACTCCGATGCAGCAAAGCAGGTTTACTGTATCCCTTCGACGATCATATTGAAGATGAAACACAGAAATTGCATCGGGAATCAATACAAAATTCACAATACCGATTGATATTGACGAGAGTAACGTTTCGGGTAGGCTGCTTTTTGGCTCTCCCCTGAGGGATCAGTGTTAGACTCCGATGCAGCAAAGCAGGTTTACTGTATCCCTTCGACGATCATATTGAAGATGAAACTCAGAAATTGCATCGGGAATCAATACAAAATTCACAAACCCGATTTATATTGACGAGAGTAACGATTCGGGTAGGCTGCTTTTTGGCTCTTCCCTGAGGGATCAATGTTAGACTGCGATGCACCACAGCAGGTTTACTGTATCCCTTCGATGATCGTATTGAAGATGAAACACAGAAATTGCATCGGGAATCAATACAAAATTCACAATACCGATTTATATTGACGAGAGTAACGTTTCGGGTAGGCTGCTTTTTGGCTCTTCCCTGAGGGATCAGTGTTAGACTCCGATGGAGCAAAGCAGGTTTACTGTATCCCTTCGACGATCATATTGAAGATGAAACACAGAAATTGCATCGGGAATCAATACAAAATTCACAATACCGATTTATATTGACGAGAGTAACGATTCGGGTAGGCTGCTTTTTGGCTCTTCCCTGAGGGATCAATGTTAGACTCCGATGCACCACAGCAGGTTTACTGTATCCCTTCGATGATCGTATTGAAGATGAAACACAGAAATTGCATCGGGAATCAATACAAAATTCACAATACCGATTTATATTGACGAGAGTAACGTTTAGGGTAGGCTGCTTTTTTGGCTCTTCCCTGAGTGATCAGTGTTAGACTCCGATGCAGCAAAGCAGGTTTACTGTATCCCTTCGACGATCATATTGAAGATGAAACACAGATATTGCATCGGGAATCAATACAAAATTCACAATACCGAATTATATTGGCGAGAGTAACGTTTCGGGTAGGCTGCTTTTTGGCTCTTTCCTGAGGGATCAGTGTTAGACTCCGATGCAGCAAAGCAGGTTTACTGTATCCCTTCGACGATCATATTGAAGATGAAACACAGAAATTGCATCGTGAATCAATACAAAATTCACAATACCGATTTATATTGACGAGAGTTACGTTTCGGGCAGTCTGGTTCTTTAGTTCTTCCCTGGGGGCTCAGTGTTAGACTCCGATGCAGCAAAGCAGGTTCTCTGAATCCCTTCGGCCATCACATTGACGATGAAACACAAAAATTACATCGGGAATCAATACAAAGTTTACAATGCCGATTTATATTGACGAGAGTAACGTTTCGGGTAGGCTGTTTTTTGGCTCTTCCCTGAGGTATCAATGTTAAACTCCGATGCACCACAGCAGGTTTACTGTATCCCTTCGATGATCGTATTGAAGATGAAACACAGAAATTGCATCGGGAATCAATACAAAATTCACAATACCGATTTATATTGACGAGAGTAACGTTTCGGGTAGGCTGCTTTTTGGCTCTTTCCTGAGGGATCCGTGTTAGACTCCGATGCAGCAAAGCAAGTTTACTGTATCCCTTCGACGATCATATTGAAGATGAAACACAGAAATTGCATCGTGAATCAATACAAAATTCACAATACCGATTTATATTGACGAGAGTAACGTTTCGGGTAGGCTGCTTTTTGGCTCTTCCCTGAGGGATCAGTGTTAGACCCCGATGCAGCAAAGCTGGTTCACTGAATCACTTCGACCATCACATTGACGATGAAACACAGAAATTACATCGGGAATCAATACAAAATTTACAATGCCGATTTATATTGAGGAGAGTAACGTTTCGAGTAGGCTGTTTTTTGGCTCTTCCCTGAGGGATCAATGTTAGACTCCGATGCACCACAGCAGGTTTACTGTATCCCTTCGATGATCGTATTGAAATTGAAACACAGAAATTGCATCGGGAATCAATACAACACTCACAATACCGATTTATATTGACGAGAGTAACGTTTCGGGCAGTCTGGTTCTTTGGTTCTTCCCTGGGGGCTCAGTGTGAGACTCCGATTCAGCAAAGCAGGTTTACTGTATCCCTTCGACGATCATATTGAAGATGAAACACAGAAATTGCATCGGGAATCAATACAAAATTCACAATAACGATTTATATTGACGGCAGTAACGTTTCGGTTAGGCTGCTATTTGGCTCTTCCCTGAGGGATCAATGTTAGACTCCGATGCACCACAGCAGGTTTACTGTATCCCTTCGATGATCGTATTGAAGATGAAACACAGAAATTGCATCGGGAATCAATACAAAATTCACAATACCGATTTATATTGACGAGAGTAGCGTTTCGGGTAGGTTGCTCTTTGGCTCTTCCCTGAGGGATCAATGTTAGACTCCGATGCACCACAGCAGGTTTACTGTATCCCTTCGACGATCATATTGAAGATGAAACACAGAAATTGCATCGGGAATCAATACAAAATTCACAATACCGATTTATATTGACGAGAGTAACGTTTCGGGTAGGCTGCTTTTGGCTCTTCCCTGAGGGATCAGTGTTAGACTCCGATGCAGCAAAGCAGGTTTACTGTATCCCTTCGACGATCATATTGAAGATGAAACACAGAAATTGCATCGGGAATCAATACAAAATTCACAATACCGATTTATATTGACGAGAGTAACGTTTCGGGTAGGCTGCTTTTTGGCTCTTCCCTGAGGGATCAGTGTTAGACTCCGATGCAGCAAAGGAGGTTTACTGTATCCCTTCGACGATCATATTGAAGATGAAACACAGAAATTGCATGGGGAATCAATACAAAATTCACAATACCGATTTATATTGACGAGAGTAACGTTTCGGGTAGGCTGCTTTTTGGCTCTTCCCTGAGGGATCAATGTTAGACTCCGATGCACCACAGCAGGTTTACTGTATCCCTTCGATGATCGTATTGAAGATGAAACACAGAAATTGCATCGGGAATCAATACAAAATTCACAATACCGATTTATATTGACGAGAGTAACGTTTCGGGTAGGCTGCTTTTTGGCTCTTCCCTGAGGGATCAGTGTTAGACTCCGATGCAGCAAAGCAGGTTTACTGTATCCCTTCGATGATCGTATTGAAGATGAAACACAGAAATTGCATCGGGAATCAATACAAAATTCACAATACCGATTTATATTGACGAGAGTAACGTTTCGGGTAGGCTGCTTTTGGCTCTTCCCTGAGGGATCAGTGTTAGACTCCGATGCAGCAAAGCAGGTTTACTGTATCCCTTCGACGATCATATTGAAGATGGAACACAGAAATTGCATCGGGAATCAATACAAAATTCACAATACCGATTTATATTGACGAGAGTAACGTTTCGGGTAGGCTGCTTTTTGGCTCTTCCCAGAGGGATCAGTGTTAGACTCCGATGCAGCAAAGCAGGTTTACTGTATCCCTTCGATGATCGTATTGAAGATGAAACACAGAAATTGCATCGGGAATCAATACAAAATTCACAATACCGATTTATATTGACGAGAGTAACGTTTCGGGTAGGCTGCTTTTTGGCTCTTCCCTGAGGGATCAGTGTTAGACTCCGATGCTGCAAAGCAGGTTTACTGTATCCCTTCGACGATCATATTGAAGATGAAACACAGAAATTGCATCGGGAATCAATACAAAATTCACAATACCGATTTATATTGACGAGAGTAACGTTTTGGGTAGGCTGCTTTTTGGCTCTTCCCTGAGGGATCAGTGTTAGACTCCGATGCAGCAAAGCAGGTTTACTGTATCCCTTCGATGATCGTATTGAAGATGAAACACAGGAATTGCATCGGGAATCAATACAAAATTCACAATACCGATTTATATTGACGAGAGTAACGTTTCGGGTAGGCTGCTCTTTGGCTCTTCCCTGAGGGATCAGTGTTAGACTCCGATGCAGCAAAGCATGTTTACTGTATCCTTTCGACGATCATATTGAAGATGAAACACAGAAATTGCATTGGGAATCAATACAAAATTCACAATACCGATTTATATTGACGAGAGTAACGATTCGGGTAGGCTGCTTTTTGGCTCTTCCCTGAGGGATCAATGTTAGACTCCGATGCACCACAGCAGGTTTACTGTATCCCTTCGATGATCGTATTGAAGATGAAACACAGAAATTGCATCGGGAATCAATACAAAATTCACAATACTGATTTATATAGACGAGAGTAACGTTTCGGGTAGGCTGCTTTTTTGGCTCTTCCCTGAGTGATCAGTGTTAGACACCGATGCAGCAAAGCAGGTTTACTGTATCCCTTCGACGATCATATTGAAGATGAAACACAGAAATTGCATCGGGAATCAATACAAAATTCACAATACCGAATTATATTGACGAGAGTAACGTTTCGGGTAGGCTGCTTTTTGGCTCTTTCCTGAGGGATCAGTGTTAGACTCCGATGCAGCAAAGCAGGTTTACTGTATCCCTTCGATGATCGTATTGAAGATGAAACACTGAAATTGCATCGGGAATCAGTACAAAATTCACAATACCGATTTATATTGACGAGAGTAACGTTTCGGGTAGGCTGCTTTTTGGCTCTTCCCTAAGAGATCAGTGTTAGACTCCGATGCAGCAAAGCAGGTTTACTGTATCCCTTCGACGATCATATTGAGGATGAAACACAGAAATTGCATCGGGAATCAATACAAAATTCATAATACCGATTTATATTGACGAGAGTAACCTTTCGGGTAGGCTGCTTTTGGCTCTTCCCTGAGGGATCAGTGTTAGACTCCGATGCAGCAAAGCAGGTTTACTGTATCCCTTCGACGATCATATTGAAGATGAAACACAGAAATTGCATCGGGAATCAATACAAAATTCACAATACCGATTTATATTGACGAGAGTAACGTTTCGGGTAGGCTGCTTTTTGGCTCTTCCCTGAGGGATCAGTGTTAGACTCCGATGCAGCAAAGCAGGTTTACTGTATCCCTTCGACGATCATATTGAAGATGAAACACAGAAATTGCATCGGGAATCTATACAAAATTCACAATACCGATTTATATTGACGAGAGTAACGTTTCGGGTAGGCTGCTTTTTGGCTCTTCCCTGAGGGATCAATGTTAGACTCCGATGCACCACAGCAGGTTTACTGTATCCCTTCGATGATCGTATTGAAGATGAAACACAGAAATTGCATCGGGAATCAATACAAAATTCACAATACCGATTTATATTGACGAGAGTAACGTTTCGGGTAGGCTGCTTTTTGGCTCTTCCCTGAGGGATCAGTGTTAGACTCCGATGCAGCAAAGCAGGTTTACTGTATCCCTTCGATGATCGTATTGAAGATGAAACACAGAAATTGCATCGGGAATCAATACAAAATTCACAATACCGATTTATATTGACGAGAGTAACGTTTCGGGTAGGCTGCTTTTGGCTCTTCCCTGAGGGATCAGTGTTAGACTCCGATGCAGCAAAGCAGGTTTACTGTATCCCTTCGACGATCATATTGAAGATGAAACACAGAAATTGCATCGGGAATCAATACAAAATTCACAATACCGATTTATATTGACGAGAGTAACGTTTCGGGTAGGCTGCTTTTTGGCTCTTCCCTGAGGGATCAGTGTTAGACTCCGATGCAGCAAAGCAGGTTTACTGTATCCCTTCGATGATCGTATTGAAGATGAAACACAGAAATTGCATCGGGAATCAATACAAAATTCACAATACCGATTTATATTGACGAGAGTAACGTTTCGGGTAGGCTGCTTTTTGGCTCTTTCCTGAGGGATCAGTGTTAGACTCCGATGCAGCAAAGCAGGTTTACTGTATCCCTTCGACGATCATATTGAAGATGAAACACAGAAATTGCATCGTGAATCAATACAAAATTCACAATACCGATTTATATTGACGAGAGTAACGTTTCGGGTAGGCTGCTTTTTGGCTCTTCCCTGAGGGATCAATGTTAGACTCCGATGCACCACAGCAGGTTTACTGTATCCCTTCGATGATCGTATTGAAGATGAAACACAGAAATTGCATCGTGAATCAATACAAAATTCACAATACCGATTTATATTGACGAGAGTAACGTTTCGGGTAGGCTGCTTTTTGGCTCTTCCCTGAGGGATCAGTGTTAGACTCCAATGCAGCAAAGCAGGTTTACTGTATCCCTTCGATGATCGTATTGAAGATGAAACACAGAAATTGCATCGGGAATCAATACAAAATTCACAATACCGATTTATATTGACGAGAGTAACGTTTCGGGTAGGCTGCTTTTTGGCTCTTCCCTGAGGGATCAGTGTTAGACTCCGATGCAGCAAAGCAGGTTTACTGTATCCCTTCGACGATCATATTGAAGATGAAACACAGAAATCGCATCGGGAATCAATACAAAATTCACAATACCGATTTATATTGACGAGAGTAACGATTCGGGTAGGCTGCTTTTTGGCTCATCCCTGAGGGATCAATGTTAGACTCCGATGCACCACAGCAGGTTTACTGTATCCCTTCGATGATCGTATTGAAGATGAAACACAGAAATTGCATCGGGAATCAATACAAAATTCACAATACTGATTTATATTGACGAGAGTAACGTTTCGGGTAGGCTGCTTTTTGGCTCTTCCCTGAGGGATCAGTGTTAGACTCCGATGCAGCAAAGCAGGTTTACTGTATCCCTTCGATGATCGTATTGAAGATGAAACACAGAAATTGCATCGGGAATCAATACAAAATTCACAATACCGATTTATATTGACGAGAGTAACGTTTCGGGTAGGCTGCATTTTGGCTCTTCCCTGAGGGATCAGTGTTAGACTCCGATGCAGCAAAGCAGGTTTACTGTATCCCTCCGACGATCATATTGAAGATGAAACACAGAAATTGCATCGGGAATCAATACAAAATTCACAATACCGATTTATATTGACGAGAGTAACGTTTCGGGTAGGCTGCTTTTTGGCTCTTCCCTGAGGGATCAATGTTAGACTCCGATGCACCACAGCAGGTTTACTGCATCCCTTCGATGATCGTATTGAAGATGAAACACAGAAATTGCATCGGGAATCAATACAAAATTCACAATACCGATTTATATTGACGAGAGTAACGTTTCGGGTAGGCTGCTTTTTGGCTCTTCCCTGAGGGATCAGTGTTAGACTCCGATGCAGCAAAGCAGGTTTACTGTATCCCTTCGATGATCGTATTGAAGATGAAACACAGAAATTGCATCGGGAATCAATACAAAATTCACAATACCGATTTATATTGACGAGAGTAACGTTTCGGGTAGGCTGCTTTTTGGCTCTTCCCTGAGGGATCAGTGTTAGACTCCGATGCAGCAAAGCAGGTTTACTGTATCCCTTCGATGATCGTATTGAAGATGAAACACAGAAATTGCATCGGGAATCAATACAAAATTCACAATACCGATTTATATTGACGAGAGTAACGTTTCGGGTAGGCTGCTTTTTGGCTCTTCCCTGAGGGATCAGTGTTAGACTCCGATGCAGCAAAGCAGGTTTACTGTATCCCTTCGACGATCATATTGAAGATGAAACACAGAAATTGCATCGGGAATCAATACAAAATTCACAATACCGATTTATATTGACGAGAGTAACGATTCGGGTAAGCTGCTTTTTGGCTCATCCCTCAGGGATCAATGTTAGACTCCGATGCACCACAGCAGGTTTACTGTATCCCTTCGATGATCGTATTGAAGATGAAACACAGAAATTGCATCGGGAATCAATACAAAATTCACAATACTGATTTATATTGACGAGAGTAACGTTTCGGGTAGGCTGCTTTTTTGGCTCTTCCCTGAGTGATCAGTGTTAGACTCCGATGCAGCAAAGCAGGTTTACTGTATCCCTTCGACGATCATATTGAAGATGAAACACAGAAATTGCATCGGGAATCAATACAAAATTCACAATACCGTATTATATTGACGAGAGTAACGTTTCGGGTACGCTGCTTTTTGGCTCTTTCCTGAGGGATCAGTGTTAGACTCCGATGCAGCAAAGCAGGTTTACTGTATCCCTTCGATGATCGTATTGAAGATGAAACACAGAAATTGCATCGGGAATCAATACAAAATTCACAATACCGATTTATATTGACGAGAGTAACGTTTCGGGTAGGCTGCTTTTTGGCTCTTTCCTGAGGGATCAGTGTTAGACTCCGATGCAGCAAAGCAGGTTTGTTGTATCCCTTCGACGATCATATTGAAGATGAAACACAGAAATTGCATCGTGAATCAATACAAAATTCACAATACCGATTTATATTGACGAGAGTAACGTTTCGGGTAGGCTGCTTTTTGGCTCTTCCCTGAGGGATCAATGTTAGACTCCGATGCACCACAGCAGGTTTACTGTATCCCTTCGATGATCGTATTGAAGATGAAACACAGAAATTGCATCGTGAATCAATACAAAATTCACAATACCGATTTATATTGACGAGAGTAACGTTTCGGGTAGGCTGCTTTTTGGCTCTTCCCTGAGGGATCAGTGTTAGACTCCGATGCAGCAAAGCAGGTTTACTGTAACCCTTCGACGATCATATTGATGATGAAACACAGAAATTGCATCGTGAATCAATACAAAATTCACAATACCGATTTATATTGACGAGAGTAACGTTTCGGGTAGGCTGCTTTTTGGCTCTTTCCTGAGGGATCAGTGTTAGACTCCGATGCAGCAAAGCAGGTTTACTGTATCCCTTCGATGATCGTATTGAAGATGAAACACAGAAATTGCATCGGGAATCAATACAAAATTCACAATACCGATTTATATTGACGAGAGTATCGTTTCGGGTAGGCTGCTTTTTGGCTCTTCCCTGAGGGATCAATGTTAGACTCCGATGCACCACAGCAGGTTTACTGTATCCCTTCGATGATCGTATTGAAGATGAAACACAGAAATTGCATCGGGAATCAATACAAAATTCACAATACCGATTTATATTGACGAGAGTAACGTTTCGGGTAGGCTGCTTTTTGGCTCTTCCCTGAGCAATCAGTGTTAGACTCCGATGCAGCAAAGCAGGTTTACTGTATCCCTTCGACGATCATATTGAAGATGAAACACAGAAATCGCATCGGGAATCAATACAAAATTCACAATACCGATTTATATTGACGAGAGTAACGTTTCGGGTAGGCTGCTTTTTGGCTCTTTCCTGAGGGATCAGTGTTAGACTCCGATGCAGCAAAGCAGGTTTACTGTATCCCTTCGACGATCATATTGAAGATGAAACACAGAAATTGCATCGTGAATCAATACAAAATTCACAATACCGATTTATATCGACGAGAGTAACCTTTCGGGTAGGCTGCTTTTTGGCTCTTTCCTGAGGGATCAGTGTTAGACTCCGATGCAGCAAAGCAGGATTACTGTATCCCTTCGATGATCGTATTGAAGATGAAACACAGAAATTGCATCGGGAATCAATACAAAATTCACAATACCGATTTATATTGACGAGAGTAACGTTTCGGTTAGGCTGCTTTTTGGCTCTTTCCTGAGGGATCAGTGTTAGACTCCGATGCAGCAAAGCAGGTTTACTGTATCCCTTCGATGATCGTATTGAAGATGAAACACAGAAATTGCATCGGGAATCAATACAAAATTCACAATACCGATTTATATTGGCGAGAGTAACGTTTCGGGTAGGCTGCTTTTTGGCTCTTCCCTGAGGGATCAGTGTTAGACTCCGATGCAGCAAAGCAGGTTTACTGTATCCCTTCGACGATCATATTGAAGATGAAACACAGAAATTGCATCGGGAATCAATACAAAATTCACAATACCGATTTATATTGACGAGAGTAACGTTTCGGGCAGTCTGGTTCTTTGGTTCTCCCTGGGGGCTCAGTGTTAGACTCCGATGCAGCAAATCAGGTTCACTGAATCCCTTCGACCATCACATTGACGATGAAACACAGAAATTACATCGGGAATCAATACAAAATTTACAATGCCGATTTATATTGACGAGAGTAACGTTTCGGGTAGGCTGTTTTTTGGCTCTTCCCTGAGGGATCAATGTTAGACTCCGATGCACCACAGCAGGTTTACTGTATCCCTTCGATGATCGTATTGAAGATGAAACACAGAAATTGCATCGGGAATCAATACAAAATTCACAATACCGATTTATATTGACGAGAGTAACGTTTCGGGTAGGCTGCTATTTGGCTCTTCCCTGAGGGATCAGTGTTAGACTCCGATGCAGCAAAGCAGGTTTACTGTATCCCTTCGACGATCATATTGAAGATGAAACACAGAAATTGCATCGGGAATCAATACAAAATTCACAATAGCGATTTATATTGACGAGAGTAACGTTTCGGGCAGTGTGGTTCTTTGGTTCTTCCCTGGGGGCTCAGTGTGAGACTCCGATTCGGCAAAACAGGTTTACTGTATCCCTTCGACGATCATATTGAAGATGAAACACAGAAATTGCATCGGGAATCAATTCAAAATTCACAATACCGATTTATATTGAGGAGAGTAACGTTTCGGGTACGCTGTTTTTTGGCTCTTCCCTGAGGGATCAATGTTAGACTCCGATGCACCACAGCAGGTTTACTGTATCCCTTCGATGATCGTATTGAAGATGAAACACAGAAATTGCATCGGGAATCAATACAAAATTCACAATACGGATTTTTATTGACGAGAGTAACGTTTCGGGTAGGCTGCTATTTGGCTCTTCCCTGAGGGATCAGTGTTAGACTCCGATGCAGCAAAGCAGGTTTACTGTATCCCTTCGACGATCATATTGAAGATGAAACACAGAAATTGCATCGGGAATCAATACAAAATTCACAATACCGATTTATATTGACGAGAGTAACGTTTCGGGTAGGCTGCTTTTTGGCTCTTTCCTGAGGGATCAGTGTTAGACTCCGATGCAGCAAAGCTGGTTTACTGTATCCCTTCGATGATCGTATTGAAGATGAAACACAGAAATTGCATCGGGAATCAATACAAAATTCACAATACCGATTTATATTGACGAGAGTAACGTTTCGGGTACGCTGCTTTTTGGCTCTTTCCTGAGGGATCAGTGTTAGACTCCGATGCAGCAAAGCAGGTTTACTGTATCCCTTCGACGATCATATTGAAGATGAAACACAGAAATTGCATCGTGAATAAATACAAAATTCACAATACCGATTTATATCGACGAGAGTAACGTTTCGGGTAGGCTGCTTTTTGGCTCTTTCCTGAGGGATCAGTGTTAAACTCCGATGCAGCAAAGCAGGTTTACTGTATCCCTTCGATGATCGTATTGAAGATGAAACACAGAAATTGCATCGGGAATCAATACAAAATTCACAATATCGATTCATATTGACGAGAGTAACGTTTCGGGTAGGCTGCTATTTGGCTCTTTCCTGAGGGATCAGTGTTAGACTCCGATGCAGCAAAGCAGGTTTACTGTATCCCTTCGACGATCATATTGAAGATGAAACACAGAAATTGCATCGTGAATCAATACAAATTCACAATACCGATTTATATTGACGAGAGTAAGGTTTGGGTAGGCTGCTTTTTGGCTCTTCCCTGAGGGATCAATGTTAGACTCCGATGCACCACAGCAGGTTTACTGTATCCCTTCGATGATCGTATTGAAGATGAAACACAGAAATTGCATCGGGAATCAATACAAAATTCACAATACCGATTTATATTGACGAGAGTAACGTTTCGGGTAGGCTGCTTTTTGGCTCTTCCCTGAGGGATCAGTGTTAGACTCCGATGCAGCAAAGCAGGTTTACTGTATCCCTTCGACGATCATATTGAAGATGAAACACAGAAATTGCATCGGGAATCAATACAAAATTCACAATACCGATTTATATTGACGAGAGTAACGTTTCGGGTAGGCTGCTTTTTGGCTCTTTCCTGAGGGATCAGTGTTAGACTCCGATGCAGCAAAGCAGGTTTACTGTATCCCTTCGATGATCGTATTGAAGATGAAACACAGAAATTGCATCGGGAATCAATACAAAATTCACAATATCGATTTATATTGACGAGAGTAACGTTTCGGGTAGGCTACTTTTTGGCTCTTTCCTGAGGGATCAGTGTTAGACTCCGATGCAGCAAAGCAGGTTTACTGTATCCCTCCGACGATCATATTGAAGATGAAACACAGAAATTGCATCGTGAATCAATAGAAAATTCACAATACTGATTTATATTGACGAGAGTAACGTTTCGGGTAGGCTGCTTTCTGGCTCTTCCCTGAGGGATCAATGTTAGACTCCGATGCACCACAGCAGGTTTACTGTATCCCTTCGATGATCGTATTGAAGATGAAACACAGAAATTGCATCGTGAATCAATACAAAATTCACAATACCGATTTATATTGACGAGAGTAACGTTTCGGGTAGGCTGCTTTTTGGCTCTTCCCTGAGGGATCAGTGTTAGACTCCGATGCAGCAAAGCAGGTTTACTGTATCCCTTCGACGATCATATTGAAGATGAAACACAGAAATTGCATCGGGAATCAATACAAAATTCACAATACCGATTTATATTGACGAGAGTAACGTTTCGGGTAGGCTGCTTTTTGGCTCTTTCCTGAGGGATCAGTGTTAGACTCCGATGCAGCAAAGCAGGTTTACTGTATCCCTTCGATGATCGTATTGAAGATGAAACACAGAAATTGCATCGGGAATCAATACAAAATTCACAATACCGATTTATATTGACGAGAGTAACGTTTCGGGTAGGCTGCTTTTTGGCTCTTTCCTGAGGGATCAGTGTTAGACTCCGATGCAGCAAAGCAGGTTTCCTGTATCCCTTCGACGATCATATTGAAGATGAAACACAGAAATTGCATCGTGAATCAATACAGAATTCACAATACCGATTTATATTGACGAGAGTAACGTTTCGGGTAGGCTGCTTTTTGGCTCTTCCCTGAGGGATCAATGGTAGACTCCGATGCACCACAGCAGGTTTACTGTATCCCTTCGACGATCGTATTGAAGATGAATCACAGAAATTGCATCGTGAATCAATACAAAATTCACAATACCGATTTATATTGACGAGAGTAACGTTTCGGGTAGGCTGCTTTTTGGCTCTTCCCTGAGGGATCAGTGTTAGACTCCGATGCAGCAAAGCAGGTTTACGGTAACCCTTCGACGATCATATTGAAGGTGAAACAATGAAATTGCATCGGGAATCAATACAAAATTCACAATACCGATTTATATTGTCGAGAGTAACGTTTCAGGAAGTCTGGTTCTTCGGTTCTTCCCTGGGGGCTCAGTGTTAGACTCCGATGCAGCAAAGCAGGTTCACTGAATCCCTTCGACCATCACATTGACGATGAAACACAGAAATTACATCGGGAATCAATACAAAATTTACAATGCCGATTTATATTGAGGAGAGTAACGTTTCGGGTAGGCTGTTTTTTGGCTCTTCCCTGAGGGATCAATGTTAGACTCCGATGCACCACAGCAGGTTTACTGTATCCCTTCGATGATCGTATTGAAGATGATACACAGAAATTGCATCGGGAATCAATACAAAATTCACAATACCGATTTATATTGACGAGAGTAACGTTTCGGGTAGGCTGCTATTTGGCTCTTCCCTGAGGGATCAGTGTTAGACTCCGATGCAGCAAAGCAGGTTTACTGTATCCCTTCGACGATCATATTGAAGATGAAACACAGAAATTGCATCGGGAATCAATACAAAATTCACAATACCGATTTATATTGACGAGAGTAACGTTTCGGGCAGTCTGGTTCTTTGGTTCTTCCCTGGGGGCTCAGTGTGAGACTCCGATTCAGCAAAGCAGGTTTACTGTATCCCTTCGACGATCATATTGAAGATGAAACACAGAAATTGCATCGGGAATCAATACCAAATTCACAATAACGATTTATATTGAGGAGAGTAACGTTTCGGGTACGCTGTTTTTTGGCTCTTCCCTGAGGGATCAATGTTAGACTCCGATGCACCACAGCAGGTTTACTGTATCCCTTCGATGATCGTATTGAAGATGTAACACAGAAATTGCATCGGGAATCAATACAAAATTTCCAATACGGATTTATATTGACGAGAGTAACGTTTCGGGTTGGCTGCTATTTGGCTCTTCCCTGAGGGATCAGTGTTAGACTCCGATGCAGCAAAGCAGGTTTACTGTATCCCTTCGACGATCATATTGAAGATGAAACACAGAAATTGCATCGGGAATCAATACAAAATTCACAATACCGATTTATATTGACGAGAGTAACGTTTCGGGTAGGCTGCTTTTTGGCTCTTTCCTGAGGGATCAGTGTTAGACTCCGATGCAGCAAAGCAGGTTTACTGTATCCCTTCGATGATCGTATTGAAGATGAAACACAGAAATTGCATCGGGAATCAATACAAAATTCACAATACCGATTTATATTGACGAGAGTAACGTTTCGGGTAGGCTGCTTTTTGGCTCTTCCCTGAGTTATCAATGTTAGACTCCGATGCAGCGAAGCAGGTTTACTGTAACCCTTCGACGATCATATTGAAGATGAAACACAGAAATTGCATCGGGAATCAATACAAAATTCACAATACCGATTTATATTGACGAGAGTAACGTTTCGGGCAGTCTGGTTCTTTGGTTCTTCCCTGGGGGCTCAGTGTTAGACTCCGATGCAGCAAAGCAGGTTCACTGAATCCCTTCGACCATCACATTGACGATGAAACACAGAAATTACATCGGGAATCAATACAAAATTTACAATGCCGATTTATATTGAGGAGAGTAACGTTTCGGGTAGGCTGTATTTTGGCTCTTCCCTGAGGGATCAATGTTAGTCTCCGATGCACCACAGCAGGTTTACTGTATCCCTTCGATGATCGTATTGAAGATGAAACCCAGAAATTGCATCGGGAATCAATACAAAATTCACAATACCGATTTATATTGACGAGAGTAACGTTTCGGGTAGGCTGCTATTTGGCTCTTCCCTGAGGGATCAGCGTTAGACTCCGATGCACCATAGCAGGTTTACTGTATCCCTTCGATGATCGTATTGAAGATGAAACACAGAAATTGCATCGGGAATCAATACAAAATTCACAATACCGATTTATATTGACGAGAGTAACGTTTCGGGTAGGCTGCTTTTTGGCTCTTTCCTGAGGGATCAATGTTAGACTCCGCTGCACCACAGCAGGTTTACTGTATCCCTTCGATGATCGTATTGAAGATGAAACACAGAAATTGCATCGGGAATCAATACAAAATTCACAATACCGATTTATATTGACGACAGTAACGTTTCGGGTAGGCTGCTTTTTGGCTCTTCCCTGAGGGATCAGTGTTAGACTCCGATGCAGCAAAGCAGGTTTACTGTAACCCTTCGACGATCATATTGAAGATGAAACACAGAAATTGCATCGGGAATCAATACAAAATTCACAATACCGATTTATATTGACGAGAGTAACGTTTCGAGCAGATTGGTTCTTTGGTTCTTCCCTGGGGGCTCAATGTTAGACTCCGATGCAGCAAAGCAGGTTCACTGAATCCCTTCGACCATCACATTGACGATGAAACACAGAAATTACATCGGGAATCAATACAAATTTTGCAATGCCGATTTATATTGACGAGAGTAACGTTTCGGGTAGGCTGTTTTTTGGCTCTTCCCTGAGGGATCAATGTTAGACTCCGATGCACCACAGCAGGTTTACTGTATCCCTTCGATGATCGTATTGAAGATGAAACACAGAAATTGCATCGGGAATCAATACAAAATTCACAATACCGATTTATATTGACGAGAGTAACGTTTCGGGCAGTCTGGTTCTTTGGTTCTTCCCTGGGGGCTCAGTGTGAGACTCCGATTCAGCAAGGCAGGTTTACTGTATCCCTTCGACGATCATATTGAAGATGAACCACAGCAATTGCATCGGGAATCAATACAAAATTCACAATACCGATTTATATTGACGAGAGTAACGTTTCGGGTAGGCTGCTTTTTGGCTCTTCCCTGAGGGATCAATGTTAGACTCCGATGCACCACAGTAGGTTTACTGTATACCTTCGATGATCGTATTGAAGATGAAAAACAGAAATTGCATCGGGAATCAATACAAAATTCACAATACCGATTTATATTGACGAGAGTAACGTTTCGGGTAGGCTGCTTTTTGGCTCTTCCCTGAGGGATCAGAGTTAGACTCCGATGCAGCAAAGCAGGTTTACTGTATCCCTTCGACGATCATATTGAAGATGAAACACAGATATTGCATCGGGAATCAATACAAAATTCACAATACCGATTTATATTGACGAGAGTAACGTTTCGGGTAGGCTGCTATTTGGCTCTTCCCTGAGGGATCAATGTTAGACTCCGATGCACCACAGCAGGTTTACTGTATCCCTTCGATGATCGTATTGAAGATGAAACACAGAAATTGCATCGGGAATCAATACAAAATTCACAATACCGATTTATATTGAGGAGAGTAACGTTTCGGGTAGGCTGCTATTTGGCTCTTCCCTGAGGGATCAGTGTTAGACTCCGATGCAGCAAAGCAGGTTTACTGTATCCCTTCGACGATCATATTGAAGATGAAACACAGAAATTGCATCGGGAATCAATACAAAATTCACAATACCGATTTATATTGGCGAGAGTAACGTTTCGGGCAGTCTGGTTCTTTGGTTCTTCCCTGGGGGCTCAGTGTGAGACTCCGATTCAGCAAAGCAAGTTTACTGTATCCCTTCGACGATCATATTGAAGATGAAACACAGAAATTGCATCAAGGAATCAATACAAAATTCACAATACCGATTTATATTGACGAGAGTAACGTTTCGGGTAGGCTGCTTTTTTGCTCTTCCCTGAGGGATCAATGTTAGACTCCGATGCACCACAGCAGGTTTACTGTATCCCTTCGACGATCATATTGAAGATGAAACACAGAAATTGCATCGGGAATCAATACAAAATTCACAATACCGATTTATATTGACGAGAGTAACGTTTCGGGCAGTCTGGTTCTTTGGTTCTTCCCTGGGGGCTCAGTGTTAGACTCCGATGCAGCAAAGCAGGTTCACGGAATCCCTTCGACCATCACATTGACGATGAAACACAGAAATTACATCGGGAATCAATACAAAATTTACAATGCCGATTTATATTGAGGAGAGTAACGTTTCGGGTAGGCTGTTTTTTGGCTCTTCCCTGAGGGATCAATGTTAGACTCTGATGCACCACAGTAGGTTTACTGTATCCCTTCGATGATCGTATTGAAGATGAAACACAGAAATTGCATCGGGAATCAATACAAAATTCACAATACCGATTTATATTGACGAGAGTAACGTTTCGGGTAGGCTGCTTTTTGGCTCTTCCCTGAGGGATCAGTGTTAGACTCCGATGCACCACAGCAGGTTTACTGTATCCCTTCGATGATCGTATTGAAGATGAAACACAGAAATTGCATCGAGAATCAATACAAAATTCACAATACCGATTTATATTGACGAGAGTAACGTTTCGGGTAGGCTGCTATTTGGCTCTTCCCTGAGGGATCAGTGTTAGACTCCGATGCAGCAAAGCAGGTTTACTGTGTCCCTTCGACGATCATATTGAAGATGAAACACAGATATTGCATCGGGAATCATTACAAAATTCACAATACCGATTTATATTGACGAGAGTAACGTTTCGGGTAGGCTGCTTTTTGGCTCTTTCCTGAGGGATCAATGTTAGACTCCGATGCACCACAGCAGGTTTACTGTATCCCTTCGATGATCGTATTGAAGATGAAACACAGAAATTGCATCGTGAATCAATACAAAATTCACAATACCGGTTTATATTGACGAGAGTAACGTTTCGGGTAGGCTGCTTTTTGGCTCTTCCCTGAGGGATCAGTGTTAGACTCCGATGCAGCAAAGCAGGTTTACTGTAACCCTTCGACGATCATATTGAAGATGAAACACAGAAATTGCATCGGGAATCAATACAAAATTCACAATACCGATTTATATTGACGAGAGTAACGTTTCGAGCAGATTGGTTCTTTGGTTCTTCCCTGGGGGCTCAATGTCAGACTCCGATGCAGCAAAGCAGGTTCACTGAATCCCTTCGACCATCACATTGACGATGAAACACAGAAATTACATCGGGAATCAATACAAATTTTGCAATGCCGATTTATATTGAGGAGAGTAACGTTTCGGGTAGGCTGTTTTTTGGCTCTTTCCTGAGGGATCAATGTTAGACTCCGATGCACCACGGCAGGTTTACTGTAACCCTTCGATGATCGTATTGAAGATGAAACACAGAAATTGCATCGGGAATCAATACAAAATTCACAATACCGATTTATATTGACGAGAGTAACGTTTCGGGCAGTCTGGTTCTTTGGTTCTTCCCTGGGGGCTCAGTGTGAGACTCCGATTCAGCAAAGCAGGTTTACTGTATCCCTTCGACGATCATATTGAAGATGAAACACAGAAATTGCATCGGGAATCAATACAAAATTCACAATACCGATTTATATTGGCGAGAGTAACGTTTCGGGCAGTCTGGTTCTTTGGTTCTTCCCTGGGGGCTCAGTGTGAGACTCCGATTCAGCAAAGCAGGTTTACTGTATCCCTTCGACGATCATATTGAAGATGAAACACAGAAATTGCATCAAGGAATCAATACAAAATTCACAATACCGATTTATATTGACGAGAGTAACGTTTCGGGTAGGCTGCTTTTTGGCTCTTCCCTGAGGGATCAATGTTAGACTTTGATGCACCACAGCAGGTTTACTGTATCCCTTCGACGATCATATTGAAGATGAAACACAGAAATTGCATCGGGAATGAATACAAAATTCACAATACCGATTTATATTGACGAGGGTAACGTTTCGGGTAGGCTGCTTTTTGGCTCTTCCCTGAGGGATCAGTGTTAGACTCCGATGCAGCAAACCAGGTTTACTGTATCCCTTCGATGATCGTATTGAAGATGAAACACAGAAATTGCATCGGGAATCAATACAAAATTCACAATATCGATTCATATTGACGAGAGTAACGTTTCGGGTAGACTGCTATTTGGCTCTTTCCTGAGGGATCAGTGTTAGACTCCGATGCAGCAAAGCAGGTTTACTGTATCCCTTCGACGATCATATTGAAGATGAAACACAGAAATTGCATCGTGAATCAATACAAAATTCACAATACCGATTTATATTGACGAGAGTGACGTGTCGGGTAGGCTGCTTTTTGGCTCTTCCCTGAGGGATCAATGTTAGACTCCGAAGCACCACAGCAGGTTTACTGTATCCCTTCGATGATCGTATTGAAGATGAAACCCAGAAATCGCATCGGGAATCAATACAAAATTCACAATACTGATTTATATTGACGAGAGTAACGTTTCGGGTAGGCTGCATTTTGGCTCTTCCCTGAGGGATCAGTGTTAGACTCCGATGCAGCAAAGCAGGTTTACTGTATCCCTTCGACGATCATATTGAAGATGAAACACAGAAATTGCATCGGGAATCAATACAAAATTCACAATATCGATTTATATTGACGAGAGTAACGTTTCGGGTAGGCTGCTTTTTGGCTCTTTCCTGAGGGATCAGTGTTAGACTCCGATGCTGCAAAGCAAGTTTACTGTATCCCTCCGAAGATCATATTGAAGATGAAACACAGAAATTGCATCGTGAATCAATACAAAATTCACAATACCGATTTATATTGACGAGAGTAACGTTTCGGGTAGGCTGCATTTTGGCTCTTCCCTGAGGGATCAATGTAGGACTCCGGTGCACCACAGCAGGTTTACTGTATCCCTTCGATGATCGTATTGAAGATGAAACACAGAAATTGCATCGTGAATCAATACAAAATTCACAATACCGATTTATATTGACGAGAGTAACGTTTCGGGTAGGCTGCTTTTTGGCTCTTCCCTGAGGGATCAGTGTTAGACTCCGATGCAGCAAAGCAGGTTTACTGTATCCCTTCGACGATCATATTGAAGATGAAACACAGAAATTGCATCGGGAATCAATACAAAATTCCCAATACCGATTTATATTGACGAGAGTAACGTTTCGGGTAGGCTGCTTTTTGGCTCTTTCCTGAGGGATCAGTGTTAGACTCCGATGCAGCAAAGCAGGTTTACTGTATCCCTTCGACGATCATATTGAAGATGAAACACAGAAATTGCATCGTGAATCAATACAGAATTCACAATACCGATTTATATTGACGAGAGTAACGTTTCGGGTAGGCTGCTTTTTGGCTCTTCCCTGAGGGATCAATGTTAGACTCCGATGCACCACAGCAGGTTTACTGTATCCCTTCGATGATCGTATTGAAGATGAAACACAGAAATTGCAACGTGAATCAATACAAAATTCACAATACCGATTTATATTGACGAGAGTAACGTTTCGGGTAGGCTGCTTTTTGGCTCTTCCCTGAGGGATCAGTGTTAGACTCCGATGCAGCAAAGCAGGTTTACTGTAACCCTTCGACGATCATATTGAAGATGAAACACAGAAATTGCATCGGGAATCAATACAAAATTCTCAATACCGATTTATATTGACGAGAGTAACTTTTTTCGGGCAGTCTGGTTCTTTGGTTCGTCCCTGGGGGCTCAGTGTTAGACTCCGATGCAGCAAAGCAGGTTCACTGAATCCCTTCGACCATCACATTGACGATGAAACACAGAAATTACATCGGGAATCAATACAAAATTTACAATGCCGATTTATATTGAGGAGAGTAACGTTTCGGGTAGGCTGTTTTTTGGCTCTTCCCTGAGGGATCAATGTTAGACTCCGATGCACCACAGCAGGTTTACTGTATCCCTTCGATGATCGTATTGAAGATGAAACACAGAAATTGCATCGGGAATCAATACAAAATTCACAATACCGATTTATATTGACGAGAGTAACGTTTCGGGTAGGCTGCTATTTGGCTCTTCCCTGAGGGATCAGTGTTAGACTCCGATGCACCACAGCAGGTTTACTGTATCCCTACGATGATCGTATTGAAGATGAAACACAGAAATTGCATCGGGAATCAATACAAAATTCACAATACGGATTTATATTGACGAGAGTAACGTTTCGGGTAGGCTGCTATTTGGCTCTTCCCTGAGGGATCAGTGTTAGACTCCGATGCAGCAAAGCAGGTTTACTGTATCCCTTCGGCGATCATATTGAAGATGAAACACAGAAATTGCATCGGGAATCAATACAAAATTCACAATACCGATTTATATTGACGAGAGTAACGTTTCGAGCAGATTGGTTCTTTGGTTCTTCCCTGGGGGCTCAATGTTAGACTCCGATGCAGCAAAGCAGGTTTACTGTATCCCTTCGACGATCATATTGAAGATGAAACACAGAAATTACATCGGGAATCAATACAAAATTTGCAATGCCGATTTATATTGAGGAGAGTAACGTTTCGGGTAGGCTGTTTTTTGGCTCTTCCCTGAGGGATCAATGTTAGACTCCGATGCACCACAGCAGGTTTACTGTATCCCTTCGATGATCGTATTGAAGATGAAACACAGAAATTGCATCGGGAATCAATACAAAGTTCACAATACCGATTTATATTGACGAGAGTAACGTTTCGGGTAGGCTGCTATTTGGCTCTTCCCTGAGGGATCAGTGTTAGACTCCGATGCAGCAAAGCAGGTTTACTGTATCAATTAGACGATCATATTGAAGATGAAACACAGAAATTGCATCGGGAATCAATACAAAATTCACAATACCGATTTATATTGACGAGAGTAACGTTTCAGGCAGTCTGGTTCTTTGGTTCTTCCCTGGGGGCTCAGTGTGAGACTCCGATTCAGCAAAGCAGGTTTACTGTATCCCTTCGACGATCATATTGAAGATGAAACACAGAAATTGCATCGGGAATCAATACAAAATTCACAATACCGATTTATATTGACGAGAGAAACGTTTCGGGTAGGCTGCTTTTTGGCTCTTCCCTGAGGGAACAATGTTAGACTCCGATGCACCACAGTAGGTTTACTGTATCCCTTCGATGATCGTATTGAAGATGAAAAACAGAAATTGCATCGGGAATCAATACAAAATTCACAATACCGATTTATATTGACGAGAGTAACGTTTCGGGTAGGCTGCTTTTTGGCTCTTCCCTGAGGGATCAGAGTTAGGCTCCGATGCAGCAAAGCAGGTTTACTGTATCCCTTCGACGATCATATTGAAGATGAAACACAGAAATTGCATCGGGAATCAATACAAAATTCACAATACCGATTTATATTGACGAGAGTAACGTTTCGGGTAGGCTGCTATTTGGCTCTTCCCTGAGGGATCAATGTTAGACTCCGATGCACCACAGCAGGTTTACTGTATCCCTTCGATGATCGTATTGAAGATGAAACACAGAAATTGCATCGGGAATCAATACAAAATTCACAATACCGATTTATATTGACGAGAGTATCGTTTCGGGTAGGCTGCTATTTGGCTCTTCCCTGAGGGATCAGTGTTAGACTCCGATGCAGCAAAGCAGGTTTACTGTATCCCTTCGACGATCATATTGAAGATGAAACACAGAAATTGCATCGGGAATCAATACAAAATTCACAATACCGATTTATATTGGCGAGAGTAACGTTTCGGGCAGTCTGGTTCTTTGGTTCTTCCCTGGGGGCTCAGTGTGAGACTCCGATTCAGCAAAGCAGGTTTACTGTATCCCTTCGACGATCATATTGAAGATGAAACACAGAAATTGCATCAATGAATCAATACAAAATTCACAATACCGATTTATATTGACGAGAGTAACGTTTCGGGTAGGCTGCTTTTTGGCTCTTCCCTGAGGGATCAATGTTAGACTTTGATGCACCACAGCAGGTTTACTGTATCCCTTCGACGATCATATTGAAGATGAAACACAGAAATTGCATCGGGAATGAATACAAAATTCACAATACCGATTTATATTGACGAGGGTAACGTTTCGGGTAGGCTGCTTTTTGGCTCTTCCCTGAGGGATCAGTGTTAGACTCCGATGCAGCAAACCAGGTTTACTGTATCCCTTCGATGATCGTATTGAAGATGAAACACAGAAATTGCATCGGGAATCAATACAAAATTCACAATATCGATTCATATTGACGAGAGTAACGTTTCGGGTAGGCTGCTATTTGGCTCTTTCCTGAGGGATCAGTGTTAGACTCCGATGCAGCAAAGCAGGTTTACTGTATCCCTTCGACGATCATATTGAAGATGAAACACAGAAATTGCATCGTGAATCAATACAAAATTCACAATACCGATTTATATTGACGAGAGTGACGTTTCGGGTAGGCTGCTTTTTGGCTCTTCCCTGAGGGATCAATGTTAGACTCCGAAGCACCACAGCAGGTTTACTGTATCCCTTCGATGATCGTATTGAAGATGAAACCCAGAAATCGCATCGGGAATCAATACAAAATTCACAATACCGATTTATATTGACGAGAGTAACGTTTCGGGTAGGCTGCTTTTTGGCTCTTCCCTGAGGGATCAGTGTTAGACTCCGATGCAGCAAAGCAGGTTTACTGTATCCCTTCGACGATCATATTGAAGATGAAACACAGAAATTGCATCGGGAATCAATACAAAATTCACAATATCGATTTATATTGACGAGAGTAACGTTTCGGGTAGGCTGCTTTTTGGCTCTTTCCTGAGGGATCAGTGTTAGACTCCGATGCAGCAAAGCAAGTTTACTGTATCCCTCCGACGATCATATTGAAGATGAAACACAGAAATTGCATCGTGAATCAATACAAAATTCACAATACCGATTTATATTGACGAGAGTAACGTTTCGGGTAGGCTGCATTTTGGCTCTTCCCTGAGGGATCAATGTAGGACTCCGATGCACCACAGCAGGTTTACTGTATCCCTTCGATGATCGTATTGAAGATGAAACACAGAAATTGCATCGTGAATCAATACAAAATTCACAATACTGATTTATATTGACGAGAGTAACGTTTCGGGTAGGCTGCTTTTTGGCTCTTCCCTGAGGGATCAGTGTTAGACTCCGATGCAGCAAAGCAGGTTTACTGTATCCCTTCGACGATCATATTGAAGATGAAACACAGAAATTGCATCGGGAATCAATACAAAATTCCCAATACCGATTTATATTGACGAGAGTAACGTTTCGGGTAGGCTGCTTTTTGGCTCTTTCCTGAGGGATCAGTGTTAGACTCCGATGCAGCAAAGCAGGTTTACTGTATCCCTTCGACGATCATATTGAAGATGAAACACAGAAATTGCATCGTGAATCAATACAGAATTCACAATACCAATTTATATTGACGAGAGTAACGTTTCGGGTAGGCTGCTTTTTGGCTCTTCCCTGAGGGATCAATGTTAGACTCCGATGCACCACAGCAGGTTTACTGTATCCCTTCGATGATCGTATTGAAGATGAAACACAGAAATTGCATCGTGAATCAATACAAAATTCACAATACCGATTTATATTGACGAGAGTAACGTTTCGGGTAGGCTGCTTTTTGGCTCTTCCCTGAGGGATCAGTGTTAGAGTCCGATGCAGCAAAGCAGGTTTACTGTAACCCTTCGACGATCATATTGAAGATGAAACACAGAAATTGCATCGGGAATCAATACAAAATTCTCAATACCGATTTATATTGACGAGAGTAACTTTTTTCGGGCAGTCTGGTTCTTTGGTTCGTCCCTGGGGGCTCAGTGTTAGACTCCGATGCAGCAAAGCAGGTTCACTGAATCCCTTCGACCATCACATTGACGATGAAACACAGAAATTACATCGGGAATCAATACAAAATTTACAATGCCGATTTATATTGAGGAGAGTAACGTTTCGGGTAGGCTGTTTTTTGGCTCTTCCCTGAGGGATCAATGTTAGACTCCGATGCACCACAGCAGGTTTACTGTATCCCTTCGATGATCGTATTGAAGATGAAACACAGAAATTGCATCGGGAATCAATACAAAATTCACAATACCGATTTATATTGACGAGAGTAACGTTTCGGGTAGGCTGCTATTTGGCTCTTCCCTGAGGGATCAGTGTTAGACTCCGATGCAGCAAAGCAGGTTTACTGTATCCCTTCGACGATCATATTGAAGATGAAACACAGAAATTGCATCGGGAATCAATACAAAATTCACAATACCGATTTATATTGACGAGAGTAACGTTTCGAGCAGATTGGTTCTTTGGTTCTTCCCTGGGGGCTCAATGTTAGACTCCGATGCAGCAAAGCAGGTTTACTGTATCCCTTCGACGATCATATTGAAGATGAAACACAGAAATTACATCGGGAATCAATACAAAATTTGCAATGCCGATTTATATTGACGAGAGAAACGTTTCGGGTAGGCTGCTTTTTGGCTCTTCCCTGAGGGATCAGTGTTAGATTCCGATGCAGCAAAGCAGGTTTACTGTATCCCTTCGACGATCATATTGAAGATGAAACACAGAAATTGCATCGGGAATCAATACAAAATTCACAATACCGATTTATATTGACGAGAGTAACGTTTCAGGCAGTCTGGTTCTTTGGTTCTTCCCTGGGGGCTCAGTGTGAGACTCCGATTCAGCAAAGCAGGTTTACTGTATCCCTTCGACGATCATATTGAAGATGAAACACAGAAATTGCATCGGGAATCAATACAAAATTCACAATACCGATTTATATTGACGAGAGAAACGTTTCGGGTAGGCTGCTTTTTGGCTCTTCCCTGAGGGAACAATGTTAGACTCCGATGCACCACAGTAGGTTTACTGTATCCCTTCGATGATCGTATTGAAGATGAAAAACAGAAATTGCATCGGGAATCAATACAAAATTCACAATACCGATTTATATTGACGAGAGTAACGTTTCGGGTAGGCTGCTATTTGGCTCTTCCCTGAGGGATCAATGTTAGACTCCGATGCACCACAGCAGGTTTACTGTATCCCTTCGATGATCGTATTGAAGATGAAACACAGAAATTGCATCGGGAATCAATACAAAATTCACAATACCGATTTATATTGACGAGAGTAACGTTTCGGGTAGGCTGCTATTTGGCTCTTCCCTGAGGGATCAGTGTTAGACTCCGATGCAGCAAAGCAGGTTTACTGTATCCCTTCGACGATCATATTGAAGATGAAACACAGAAATTGCATCGGGAATCAATACAAAATTCACAATACCGATTTATATTGACGAGAGTAACGTTTCGGGCAGTCTGGTTCTTTGGTTCTTCCCTGGGGGCTCAGTGTGAGACTCCGATTCAGCAAAGCAGGTTTACTGTATCCCTTCGACGATCATATTGAAGATGAAACACAGAAATTGCATCAAGGAATCAATACAAAATTCACAATACCGATTTATATTGACGAGAGTAACGTTTCGGGTAGGCTGCTTTTTGGCTCTTCCCTGAGGGATCAATGTTAGACTCCGATGCACCACAGCAGGTTTACTGTATCCCTTCGACGATCATATTGAAGATGAAACACAGAAATTGCATCGGGAATCAATACAAAATCCACAATACCGATTTGTATTGACGAGGGTAACGTTTCGGGTAGGCTGCTTTTTGGCTCTTCCCTGAGGGATCAGTGTTAGACTCCGATGCAGCAAAGCAGCTTTACTGTATCCCTTCGATGATCGTATTGAAGATGAAACACAGAAATTGCATCGGGAATCAATACAAAATTCACAATACCGATTTATATTGACGAGAGTAACGTTTCGGGTAGGCTGCTTTTTGGCTCTTCCCTGAGGGATCAGTGTTAGACTCCGATGCAGCAAAGCAGGTTTACTGTCTCCCTTCGACGATCATATTGAAGATGATACACAGAAATTGCATCGGGAATCAATACAAAATTCACAATACCGATTTATATTGACGAGAGTAACGTTTCGGGTAGGCTGCTTTTTGGCTCTTCCCTGAGGGATCAATGTTAGACTCCGATGCACCACAGCAGGTTTACTGTATCCCTTCGATGATCGTATTGAAGATGAAACACAGAAATTGCATCGGGAATCAATACAAAATTCACAATACCGATTTATATTGACGAGAGTAACGTTTCGGGTAGGCTGCTTTTTGGCTCTTCCCTGAGGGATCAGTGTTAGACTCCGATGCAGCAAAGCAGGTTTACTGTATCCCTTCGATGATCGTATTGAAGATGAAACACAGAAATTGCATCGGGAAACAATACAAAATTCACAATACCGATTTATATTGACGAGAGTAACGTTTCGGGTAGGCTGCTATTTGGCTCTTCCCTGAGGGATCAGTGTTAGACTCCGATGCAGCAAAGCAGGTTTACTGTATCCCTTCGACGATCATATTGAAGATGAAATACAGAAATTGCATCGGGAATCAATACAAAATTCACAATACCGATTTATATTGACGAGAGTAACGTTTCGGGTAGGCTGCATTTTGGCTCTTCCCTGAGGGATCAGTGTTAGACTCCGATGCAGCAAAGCAGGTTTACTGTATCCCTTCGATGATCGTATTGAAGATGAAACACAGAAATTGCATCGGGAATCAATACAAAATTCACAATACCGATTTATATTGACGAGAGTAACGTTTCGGGTAGGCTGCTTTTTGGCTCTTCCCTGAGGGATCAGTGTTAGACTCCGATGCAGCAAAGCAGGTTTACTGTATCCCTTCGACGATCATATTGAAGATGAAACACAGAAATTGCATCGGGAATCAATACAAAATTCACAATACCGATTTATATTGACGAGAGTAACGATTCGGGTAGGCTGCTTTTTGGCTCTTCCCTGAGGGATCAGTGTTAGACTCCGATGCAGCAAAGCAGGTTTACTGTATCCCTTCGACGATCATATTGAAGATGAAACACAGAAATTGCATCGTGAATCAATACAAAATTCACAATACCGATTTATATTGACGAGAGTAACGTTTCGGGTAGGCTGCATTTTGGCTCTTCCCTGAGGGATCAATGTTAGACTCCGATGCACCACAGCAGGTTTACTGTATCCCTTCGATGATCGTATTGAAGATGAAACACAGAAATTGCATCGGGAATCAATACAAAATTCACAATACCGATTTATATTGACGAGAGTAACGTTTCGGGTAGGCTGCTTTTTGGCTCTTTCCTGAGGGATCAGTGTTAGACTCCGATGCAGCAAAGCAAGTTTACTGTATCCCTCCGACGATCATATTGAAGATGAAACACAGAAATTGCATCGTGAATCAATACAAAATTCACAATACCGATTTATATTGACGAGAGTAACGTTTCGGGTAGGCTGCATTTTGGCTCTTCCCTGAGGGATCAATGTAGGACTCCGATGCACCACAGCAGGTTTACTGTATCCCTTCGATCATCGTATTGAAGATGAAACACAGAAATTGCATCGTGAATCAATACAAAATTCACAATACCGATTTATATTGACGAGAGTAACGTTTCGGGTAGGCTGCTCTTTGGCTCTTCCCTGAGGGATCAGTGTTAGACTCCGATGCAGCAAAGCAGGTTTACTGTATCCCTTCGACGATCATATTGAAGATGAAACACAGAAATTGCATCGGGAATCAATACAAAATTCCCAATACCGATTTATATTGACGAGAGTAACGTTTCGGGTAGGCTGCTTTTTGGCTCTTTCCTGAGGGATCAGTGTTAGACTCCGATGCAGCAAAGCAGGTTTACTGTATCCCTTCGACGATCATATTGAAGATGAAACACAGAAATTGCATCGTGAATCAATACAGAATTCACAATACCGATTTATATTGACGAGAGTAACGTTTCGGGTAGGCTGCTTTTTGGCTCTTCCCTGAGGGATCAATGTTAGACTCCGATGCACCACAGCAGGTTTACTGTATCCCTTCGATGATCGTATTGAAGATGAAACACAGAAATTGCATCGTGAATCAATACAAAATTCACAATACCGATTTATATTGACGAGAGTAACGTTTCGGGTAGGCTGCTTTTTGGCTCTTCCCTGAGGGATCAGTGTTAGACTCCGATGCAGCAAAGCAGGTTTACTGTAACCCTTCGACGATCATATTGAAGATGAAACACAGAAATTGCATCGGGAATCAATACAAAATTCTCAATACCGATTTATATTGACGAGAGTAACTTTTTTCGGGCAGTCTGGTTCTTTGGTTCGTCCCTGGGGGCTCAGTGTTAGACTCCGATGCAGCAAAGCAGGTTCACTGAATCCCTTCGACCATCACATTGACGATGAAACACAGAAATTACATCGGGAATCAATACAAAATTTACAATGCCGATTTATATTGAGGAGAGTAACGTTTCGGGTAGGCTGTTTTTTGGCTCTTCCCTGAGGGATCAATGTTAGACTCCGATGCACCACAGCAGGTTTACTGTATCCCTTCGATGATCGTATTGAAGATGAAACACAGAAATTGCATCGGGAATCAATACAAAATTCACAATACCGATTTATATTGACGAGAGTAACGTTTCGGGTAGGCTGCTATTTGGCTCTTCCCTGAGGGATCAGTGTTAGACTCCGATGCAGCAAAGCAGGTTTACTGTATCCCTTCGACGATCATATTGAAGATGAAACACAGAAATTGCATCGGGAATCAATACAAAATTCACAATACCGATTTATATTGACGAGAGTAACGTTTCGAGCAGATTGGTTCTTTGGTTCTTCCCTGGGGGCTCAATGTTAGACTCCG
Source organism: Schistocerca cancellata (assembly GCF_023864275.1). Lineage (NCBI taxonomy): Eukaryota > Metazoa > Arthropoda > Insecta > Orthoptera > Acrididae > Schistocerca > Schistocerca cancellata. The sequence continues at coordinate 186,471,159 of NC_064635.1, forward strand.
ATGCAGCAAAGCAGGTTTACTGTATCCCTTCGACGATCATATTGAAGATGAAACACAGAAATTACATCGGGAATCAATACAAAATTTGCAATGCCGATTTATATTGACGAGAGAAACGTTTCGGGTAGGCTGCTTTTTGGCTCTTCCCTGAGGGATCAGTGTTAGACTCCGATGCAGCAAAGCAGGTTTACTGTATCCCTTCGACGATCATATTGAAGATGAAACACAGAAATTGCATCGGGAATCAATACAAAATTCACAATACCGATTTATATTGACGAGAGTAACGTTTCAGGCAGTCTGGTTCTTTGGTTCTTCCCTGGGGGCTCAGTGTGAGACTCCGATTCAGCAAAGCAGGTTTACTGTATCCCTTCGACGATCATATTGAAGATGAAACACAGAAATTGCATCGGGAATCAATACAAAATTCACAATACCGATTTATATTGACGAGAGAAACGTTTCGGGTAGGCTGCTTTTTGGCTCTTCCCTGAGGGAACAATGTTAGACTCCGATGCACCACAGTAGGTTTACTGTATCCCTTCGATGATCGTATTGAAGATGAAAAACAGAAATTGCATCGGGAATCAATACAAAATTCACAATACCGATTTATATTGACGAGAGTAACGTTTCGGGTAGGCTGCTATTTGGCTCTTCCCTGAGGGATCAATGTTAGACTCCGATGCACCACAGCAGGTTTACTGTATCCCTTCGATGATCGTATTGAAGATGAAACACAGAAATTGCATCGGGAATCAATACAAAATTCACAATACCGATTTATATTGACGAGAGTAACGTTTCGGGTAGGCTGCTATTTGGCTCTTCCCTGAGGGATCAGTGTTAGACTCCGATGCAGCAAAGCAGGTTTACTGTATCCCTTCGACGATCATATTGAAGATGAAACACAGAAATTGCATCAAGGAATCAATACAAAATTCACAATACCGATTTATATTGACGAGAGTAACGTTTCGGGTAGGCTGCTTTTTGGCTCTTCCCTGAGGGATCAATGTCAGACTCCGATGCACCACAGCAGGGTTACTGTATCCCTTCGACGATCATATTGAAGATGAAACACAGAAATTGCATCGGGAATCAATACAAAATCCACAATACCGATTTATATTGACGAGGGTAACGTTTCGGGTAGGCTGCTTTTTGGCTCTTCCCTGAGGGATCAGTGTTAGACTCCGATGCAGCAAAGCAGCTTTACTGTATCCCTTCGATGATCGTATTGAAGATGAAACACAGAAATTGCATCGGGAATCAATACAAAATTCACAATACCGATTTATATTGACGAGAGTAACGTTTCGGGTAGGCTGCTTTTTGGCTCTTCCCTGAGGGATCAGTGTTAGACTCCGATGCAGCAAAGCAGGTTTACTGTCTCCCTTCGACGATCATATTGAAGATGATACACAGAAATTGCATCGGGAATCAATACAAAATTCACAATACCGATTTATATTGACGAGAGTAACGTTTCGGGTAGGCTGCTTTTTGGCTCTTCCCTGAGGGATCAATGTTAGACTCCGATGCACCACAGCAGGTTTACTGTATCCCTTCGATGATCGTATTGAAGATGAAACACAGAAATTGCATCGGGAATCAATACAAAATTCACAATACCGATTTATATTGACGAGAGTAACGTTTCGGGTAGGCTGCTTTTTGGCTCTTCCCTGAGGGATCAGTGTTAGACTCCGATGCAGCAAAGCAGGTTTACTGTATCCCTTCGATGATCGTATTGAAGATGAAACACAGAAATTGCATCGGGAAACAATACAAAATTCACAATACCGATTTATATTGACGAGAGTAACGTTTCGGGTAGGCTGCTATTTGGCTCTTCCCTGAGGGATCAGTGTTAGACTCCGATGCAGCAAAGCAGGTTTACTGTATCCCTTCGACGATCATATTGAAGATGAAACACAGAAATTGCATCGGGAATCAATACAAAATTCACAATACCGATTTATATTGACGAGAGTAACGTTTCGGGTAGGCTGCATTTTGGCTCTTCCCTGAGGGATCAGTGTTAGACTCCGATGCAGCAAAGCAGGTTTACTGTATCCCTTCGATGATCGTATTGAAGATGAAACACAGAAATTGCATCGGGAATCAATACAAAATTCACAATACCGATTTATATTGACGAGAGTAACGTTTCGGGTAGGCTGCTTTTTGGCTCTTCCCTGAGGGATCAGTGTTAGACTCCGATGCAGCAAAGCAGGTTTACTGTATCCCTTCGACGATCATATTGAAGATGAAACACAGAAATTGCATCGGGAATCAATACAAAATTCACAATACCGATTTATATTGACGAGAGTAACGTTTCGGGTAGGCTGCTTTTTTGGCTCTTCCCTGAGGGATCAATGTTAGACTCCGATGCAGCAAAGCAGGTTTACTGTATCCCTTCGACGATCATATTGAAGATGAAACACAGAAATTGCATCGGGAATCAATACAAAATTCACAATACCGATTTATATTGACGAGAGTAACGATTCGGGTAGGCTGCTTTTTGGCTCTTCCCTGAGGGATCAGTGTTAGACTCCGATGCAGCAAAGCAGGTTTACTGTATCCCTTCGACGATCATATTGAAGATGAAACACAGAAATTGCATCGTGAATCAATACAAAATTCACAATACCGATTTATATTGACGAGAGTAACGTTTCGGGTAGGCTGCATTTTGGCTCTTCCCTGAGGGATCAATGTTAGACTCCGATGCACCACAGCAGGTTTACTGTATCCCTTCGATGATCGTATTGAAGATGAAACACAGAAATTGCATCGGGAATCAATACAAAATTCACAATACCGATTTATATTGACGAGAGTAACGTTTCGGGTAGGCTGCTTTTTGGCTCTTCCCTGAGGGATCAATGTTAGACTCCGATGCAGCAAAGCAGGTTTACTGTATCCCTTCGACGATCATATTGAAGATGAAACACAGAAATTGCATCGGGAATCAATACAAAATTCACAATACCGATTTATATTGACGAGAGTAACGTTTCGGGTAGGCTGCTTTTTTGGCTCTTCCCTGAGGGATCAATGTTAGACTCCGATGCAGCAAAGCAGGTTTACTGTATCCCTTCGACGATCATATTGAAGATGAAACACAGAAATTGCATCGGGAATCAATACAAAATTCACAATACCGATTTATATTGACGAGAGTAACGATTCGGGTAGGCTGCTTTTTGGCTCTTCCCTGAGGGATCAGTGTTAGACTCCGATGCAGCAAAGCAGGTTTACTGTATCCCTTCGACGATCATATTGAAGATGAAACACAGAAATTGCATCGTGAATCAATACAAAATTCACAATACCGATTTATATTGACGAGAGTAACGTTTCGGGTAGGCTGCATTTTGGCTCTTCCCTGAGGGATCAATGTTAGACTCCGATGCACCACAGCAGGTTTACTGTATCCCTTCGATGATCGTATTGAAGATGAAACACAGAAATTGCATCGGGAATCAATACAAAATTCACAATACCGATTTATATTGACGAGAGTAACGTTTCGGGTAGGCTGCTTTTTGGCTCTTCCCTGAGCGATCAGTGTTAGACTCCGATGCAGCAAAGCAGGTTTACTGTATCCCTTCGATGATCGTATTGAAGATGAAACACAGAAATTGCATCGGGAATCAATACAAAATTCACAATACCGATTTATATTGACGAGAGTAACGTTTCGGGTAGGCTGCTTTTTTGCTCTTCCCTGAGGGATCAATGTTAGACTCCAATGCACCACAGCAGGTTTACTGTATCCCTTCGATGATCGTATTGATGATGAAACACAGAATTGCATCGGGAATCAATGCAAAATTCACAATACCGATTTATATTGACGAGAGTAACGTTTCGGGTAGGCTGCTTTTTGGCTCTTCCCTGAGGGATCAATGTTAGACTCCGATGCACCAGAGCAGGTTTACTGTATCCCTTCGATGATCGTATTGAAGATGAAACACAGAAATTGCATCGGGAATCAATACAAAATTCACAATACCGATTTATATTGACGAGAGTAACGTTTCGGGTAGGCTGCTTTTTGGCTCTTCCCTGAGGGATCAGTGTTAGACTCCGATGCAGCAAAGCAGGTTTACTGTATCCCTTCGATGATCGTATTGAAGATGAAACACAGAAATTGCATCGGGAATCAATACAAAATTCACAATACCGATTTATATTGACGAGAGTAACGTTTCGGGTAGGCTGCTTTTTGGCTCTTCCCTGAGGGATCAGTGTTAGACTCCGATGCAGGAAGCAGGTTTACTGTATCCCTTCGACGATCATATTGAAGATGAAACACAGAAATTGCATCGGGAATCAATACAAAATTCACAATACCGATTTATATTGACGAGAGTAACGTTACGGGTAGGCTGCTTTTTGGCTCTTCCCTGAGGGATCAGTGTTAGACTCCGATGCAGCAAAGCAGGTTTACTGTATCCCTTCGATGATCGTATTGAAGATGAAACACAGAAATTGCATCGGGAATCAAAACAAAATTCACAATACCGATTTATATTGACGAGAGTAACGTTTCGGGTAGGCTGCTTTTTGGCTCTTCCCTGAGGGATCACTGTTAGACTCCGATGCAGCAAAGCAGGTTTACTGTATCCCTTCGACGATCATATTAAAGATGAAACACAGAAATTGCATCGGGAATCAATACAAAATTCATAATACCGATTTATAATGACGAGAGTAACGTTTCGGGTAGGCTGCTTTTTGGCTCTTCCCTGAGGGATCAATGTTAGACTCCGATGCACCACAGCAGGTTTACTGTATCCCTTCGATGATCGTATTGAAGATGAAACACAGAAATTGCATCGGGAATCAATACAAAATTCACAATACCGATTTATATTGAGGAGAGTAACGTTTCGGGTAGGCTGCTTTTTGGCTCTTTCCTGACGGATCAATGTTAGACTCCGATGCACCACAGCAGGTTTACTGTATCCCTTCGACGATCATATTGAAGATGAAACACAGAAATTGCATCGGGAATCAATACAAAATTCACAATACCGATTCATATTGACGAGAGTAACGTTTCGGGTAGGCTGCTTTTTGGCTCTTTCCTGAGGGATCAGTGTTAGACTCCGATGCAGCAAAGCAGGTTTACTGTATCCCTTCGACGATCATATTGAAGATGAAACACAGAAATTGCATCGTGAATCAATACAAAATTCACAATACCGATTTATATTGACTAGAGTAACGTTTCGGGTAGGCTGCTTTTTGGCTCTTCCCTGAGGGATCAATGTTAGACTCCGATGCACCACAGCTGGTTTACTGTATCCCTTCGATGATCGTATTGAAGATGAAACACAGAAATTGCATCGTGAATCAATACAAAATTCACAATACCGATTTATATTGACGAGAGTAACGTTTCGGGTAGGCTGCTTTTTGGCTCTTCCCTGAGGGATCAGTGTTAGACTCCGATGCAGCAAAGCAGGTTTACTGTAACCCTTCGACGATCATATTGAAGATGAAACACAGAAATTGCATCGGGAATCAATACAAAATTCACAATACCGATTTATATTGACGAGAGTAACGTTTCGAGCAGTCTGGTTCTTTGGTTCTTCCCTGGGGGCTCAATGTTAGACTCCGATGCAGCAAAGCAGGTTTACTGAATCCCTTCGACCATCACATTGACGATGAAACACAGAAATTACATCGGGAATCAATACAAAATTTACAATGCCGATTTATATTGAGGAGAGTAACGTTTCGGGTAGGCTGTTTTTTGGCTCTTCCCTGAGGGATCAATGTTAGACTCCGATGCACCACAGCAGGTTTACTGTATCCCTTCGATGATCGTATTGAAGATGAAACACAGAAATTGCATCGGGAATCAATACAAAATTCACAATACCGATTTATATTGACGAGAGTAACGTTTCGGGTAGGCTGCTATTTTTGCTCTTCCCTGAGGGATCAGTGTTAGACTCCGATGCAGCAAAGCAGGTTTACTGTAACCCTTCGACGATCATATTGAAGATGAAACACAGAAATTGCATCGGGAATCAATACAAAATTCACAATACCGATTTATATTGACGAGAGTAACGTTTCGGGCATTCTGGTTCTTTGGTTCTTCCCTGGGGGCTCAGTGTGAGACTCCGATTCAGCAAAGCAGGTTTACTGTATCCCTTCGACGATCATATTGAAGATGAAACACAGAAATTGCATCGGGAATCAATACAAAATTCACAATACCGATTTATATTGACGAGAGTAACGTTTCGGGTAGGCTGCTTTTTGGCTCTTCCCTGAGGGATCAATGTTAGACTCCGATGCACCACAGCAGGTTTACTGTATCCCTTCGATGATCGTATTGGAGATGAAACACAGAAATTGCATCGGGAATCAATACAGAATTCACAATACCGATTTATATTGACGAGAGTAACGTTTCGGGTAGGCTGCTATTTGGCTCTTCCCTGAGGGATCAGTGTTAGACTCCGATGCAGCAAAGCAGGTTTACTGTATCCCTTCGACGATCATATTGAAGATGAAACACAGAAATTGCATCGGGAATCAATACAAAATTCACAATACCGATTTATATTGACGAGAGTAACGTTTCGGGTAGGCTGCTTTTTGGCTCTTCCCTGAGGGATCAATGTTAGACTCCGATGCACCACAGCAGGTTTACTGTATCCCTTCGACGATCATATTGAAGATGAAACACAGAAATTGCATCGGGAATCAATACAAAATTCACAATACCGATTTATATTGACGAGAGTAACGTTTCGGGCAGTCTGGTTCTTTGGTTCTTCCTTGGGGGCTCAGTGTGAGACTCCGATTCAGCAAAGCAGGTTTACTGTATCCCTTCGACGATCATATTGAAGATGAAACACAGAAATTGCATCGGGAATCAATACAAAATTCACAATACCGATTTATATTGACGAGAGTAACGTTTCGTGTAGGCTGCTTTTTGGCTCTTCCCTGAGGGATCAATGTTAGACTCCGATGCACCACAGCAGGTTTACTGTATCCCTTCGACGATCATATTGAAGATGAAACACAGAAATTGCATCGGGAATCAATACAAAATTCACAATACCGATTCATATTGACGAGAGTAACGTTTCGGGTAGGCTGCTTTTTGGCTCTTCCCTGAGGGATCAATGTTAGACTCCGATGCACCACAGCAGGTTTACTGTATCCCTTCGATGATCGTATTGAAGATGAAACACAGAAATTGCATCGTGAATCAATACAAAATTCACAATACCGATTTACATTGACGAGAGTAACGTTTCGGGTAGGCTGCTTTTTGGCTCTTCCCTGAGGGATCAGTGTTAGACTCCGATGCAGCAAAGCAGGTTTACTGTAACCCTTCGACGATCATATTGAAGATGAAACACAGAAATTGCATCGGGAATCAATACAAAATTCACAATACCGATTTATATTGACGAGAGTAACGTTTCGAGCAGTCTGGTTCTTTGGTTCTTCCCTGGGGGCTCAATGTTAGACTCCGATGCAGCAAAGCAGGTTTACTGTATCCCTTCGACGATCATATTGAAGATGAAACACAGAAATTGCATCGGGAATCAATACAAAATTCACAATACCGATTTATATTGACGAGAGTAACGTTTCGGGTAGGCTGCTTTTTGGCTCTTCCCTGAGGGATCAATGTTAGACTCCGATGCACCACAGCAGGTTTACTGTATCCCTTCGATGATCGTATTGGAGATGAAACACAGAAATTGCATCGGGAATCAATACAAAATTCACAATACCGATTTATATTGACGAGAGTAACGTTTCAGGCATTCTGGTTCTTTGGTTCTTCCCTGGGGGCTCAGTGTGAGACTCCGATTCAGCAAAGCAGGTTTACTGTATCCCTTCGACGATCATATTGAAGATGAAACACAGAAATTGCATCGGGAATCAATATAAAATTCACAATACCGATTTATATTGACGAGAGTAACGTTTCGGGTAGGCTGCTTTTTGGCTCTTCCCTGAGGGATCAGTGTTAGACTCCGATGCAGCAAAGCAGGTTTACTGTATCCCTTCGATGATCGTATTGAAGATGAAACACAGAAATTGCATCGGGAATCAATACAAAATTCACAATACCGATTTATATTGACGAGAGTAACGTTTCGGGTAGGCTGCTTTTTGGCTCTTCCCTGAGGCATCAGTGTTAGACTCCGATGCAGGAAGCAGGTTTACTGTATCCCTTCGACGATCATATTGAAGATGAAACACAGAAATTGCATCGGGAACCAATACAAAATTCACAATACCGATTTATATTGACGAGAGTAACGTTTCGGGCAGGCTGCTTTTTGGCTCTTCCCTGAGGGATCAGTGTTAGACTCCGATGCAGCAAAGCAGGTTCACTGTATCCCTTCGATGATCGTATAGAAGATGAAACACAGAAATTGCATCGGGAATCAATCCAAAATTCACAATACCGATTTATATTGACGAGAGTAACGTTTCGGGTAGGCTGCTTTTTGGCTCTTCCCTGAGGGATCAGTGTTAGACTCCCATGCAGCAAAGCAGGTTTACTGTATCAATTCGACGATCATATTGAAGATGAAACACAGAAATTGCATCGGGAATCAATACAAAATTCACAATACCGATTTATATTGACGAGAGTAACGTTTAGGGTAGGCTGCTTTTTGGCTCTTCCCATAGGGATCAGTGTTAGACTCCGATGCAGCAAAGCAGGTTTACTGTATCCCTTCGACGATCATATTGAAGATGAAACACAGAAATTGCATCGGGAATCAATACAAAATTCACAATACCGATTTATATTGACGAGAGTAACGTTTCGGGCAGTCTGGTTCTTTGGTTCTTCCCTGGGGGCTCAGTGTAAGACTCCGATTCAGCAAAGCAGGTTTACTGTATCCCTTCGACGATCATATTGAAGATGAAACACAGATATTGCATCGGGAATCAATACAAAATTCACAATACCGATTTATATTGACGAGAGTAACGTTTCGGGTAGGCTGCTTTTTGGCTCTTCCCTGAGGGATCAGTGTTAGACTCCGATGCAGCAAAGCAGGTTTACTGCATCCCTTCGATGATCGTATTGAAGATGAAACACAGAAATTGCATCGGGAATCAATACAAAATTCACAATACCGATTTATATTGACGAGAGTAACGTTTCGGGTAGGCTGCATTTTGGCTCTTCCCTGAGGGATCAGTGTTAGACTCCGATGCAGCAAAGCAGGTTTACTGTATCCCTTCGACGATCATATTGAAGATGAAACACAGAAATTGCATCGGGAATCAATACAAAATTCACAATACCGATTTATATTGACGAGAGTAACGTTTCGGGTAGGCTGCTTTTTGGCTCTTCCCTGAGGGATCAGTGTTAGACTCCGATGCAGCAAAGCAGGTTTACTGTATCCCTTCGATGATCTTATTGAAGATGAAACACAGAAATTGCATCGGGAATCAATACAAAATTCACAATACCGATTTATATTGACGAGAGTAACGTTTCGGGTAGGCTGCTTTTTTGGCTCTTTCCTGAGGGATCAGTGTTAGACTCCGATGCACCACAGCAGGTTTACTGTATCCCTTCGACGATTATATTGAAGATGAAACACAGATATTGCATCGGGAATCAATACAAAATTCACAATACCGATTTATATTGACGAGAGTAACGATTCGGGTTGGCTGCTTTTTGGCTCTTCCCTGAGGGATCAATGTTAGACTCCGATGCACCACAGCAGGTTTACTGTATCCCTTCGATGATCGTATTGAAGATGAAACACAGAAATTGCATCGGGAATCAATACAAATTTCACAATACCGATTTATATTGACGAGAGTAACGTTTCGGGTAGGCTGCTTTTTGGTTCTTCCCTGGGTGATCAGTGTTAGACTCCGATGCAGCAAAGCAGGTTTACTGTATCCCTTCGACGATCATATTGAAGATGAAACACAGAAATTGCATCGGGAATCAATACAAAATTCACAATACCGATTTATATTGACGAGAGTAACGTTTCGGGTAGGCTGCTTTTTGGCTCTTCCCTGAGGGATCAGTGTTAGACTCCGATGCAGCAAAGCAGGTTTACTGTATCCCTTCGATGATCGTATTGAAGATGAAACACAGAAATTGCATCGGGAATTATTACAAAATTCACAATACCGATTTTTATTGACGAGAGTAACGTTTCGGGTAGGCTGCTTTTTGGCTCTTCCCTGAGGGATCAGTGTTAGACTCCGATGCAGCAAAGCAGGTTTACTGTATCCCTTCGACGATCATATTGAAGATGAAACACAGAAATTGCATCGGGAATCAATACAAAACTCACAATACCGATTTATATTGACGAGAGTAACGTTTCGGGTAGGCTGCTTTTTGGCTCTTCCCTGAGGGATCAGTGTTAGACTCCGATGCAGCAAAGCAGGTTCACTGTATCCCTTCGATGATCGTATTGAAGATGAAACACAGAAATTGCATCGGGAATCAATACAAAATTCACAAAACCGATTTATATTGACGAGAGTAACGTTTCGGGTAGGCTGCTTTTTGGCTCTTCCCTGAGGGATCAGTGTTAGACTCCGATGCAGCAAAGCAGGTTTACTGTATCCCTTCGACGATCATATTGAAGATGAAACACAGAAATTGCATCGGGAATCAATACAAAATTCACAATACCGATTTATAATGACGAGAGTAACGTTTCGGGTAGGCTGCTTTTTGGCTCTTCCCTGAGGGATCAATGTTAGACTCCGATTCACCACAGCAGGTTTACTGTATCCCTTCGATGATCGTATTGAAGATGAAACACAGAAATTGCATCGGGAATCAATACAAAATTCACAATACCGATTTATATCGACGAGAGTAACGTTTCGGGTAGGCTGCTTTTTGGCTCTTCCCTGAGGGATCAATGTTAGACTCCGATGCACCACAGCAGGTTTACATTATCCCTTCGATGATCGTATTGAAGATGAAACAAAGAAATTGCATCGGGAATCAATACAAAATTCACAATACCGATTTATATTGACGAGAGTAACGTTTCGGGTAGGCTGCTATTTGGCTCTTCCCTGAGGGATCAATGTTAGACTCCGATGCACCACAGCAACTTTACTGTATCCCTTCGATGATCGTATTGAAGATGAAACACAGAAATTGCATCGGGAATCAATACAAAATTCACAATACCGATTTATATTGACGAGAGTAACGTTTCGGGTAGGCTGCTTTTTGGCTCTTCCCTGGGGGATCAATGTTAGACTCCGATGCACCACAGCAGGTTTACTGTATCCCTTCGATGATCGTATTGAAGATGAAACACAGAAATTCCATCGGGAATCAAAACAAAATTCACAATACCGATTTATATTGACGAGAGTAACGTTTCGGGTAGGCTGCTTTTTGGCTCTTCCCTGAGGGATCAGTGTTAGACTCCGATGCAGCAAAGCAGGTTTACTGTATCCCTTCGACGATCATATTGAAGATGAAACACAGAAATTGCATCGGGAATCAATACAAAATTCACAATACCGATTTATAATGACGAGAGTAACGTTTTGGGTAGGCTGCTTTTTGGCTCTTCCCTGAGGGATCAATGTTAGACTCCGATGCACCACAGCAGGTTTACTGTATCACTTCGATGATCGTATTGAAGATGAAACACAGAAATTGCATCGGGAATCAATACAAAATTCACAATACCGATTTATATTGACGAGAGTAACGTTTCGGGTAGGCTGCTTTTTGGCTCTTCCCTGAGGGATCAGTGTTAGACTCCGATGCAGCAAAGCAGGTTTACTGTATCCCTTCGATGATCGTATTGAAGATGAAACACAGAAATTGCATCGGGAATCAATACAAAATTCACAATACCGATTTATATTGACGAGAGTAACGTTTCGGGTAGGCTGCTTTTTGGCTCTTCCCTGAGGGATCAGTGTTAGACTCCGATGCAGCAAAGCAGGTTTACTGTATCCCTTCGACGATCATATTGAAGATGAAACACAGAAATTGCATCGGGAATCAATACAAAACTCACAATACCGATTTATATTGACGAGAGTAACGTTTCGTGTAGGCTGCTTTTTGGCTCTTCCCTGAGGGATCAGTGTTAGACTCCGATGCAGCAAAGCAGGTTCACTGTATCCCTTCGATGATCGTATTGAAGATGAAACACAGAAATTGCATCGGGAATCAATACAAAATTCACAATACCGATTTATATTGACGAGAGTAACGTTTCGGGTAGGCTGCTTTTTGGCTCTTCCCTGAGGGATCAGTGTTAGACTCCGATGCAGCAAAGCAGGTTTACTGTATCCCTTCGACGATCATATTGAAGATGAAACACAGAAATTGCATCGGGAATCAATACAAAATTCACAATACCGATTTATATTGACGAGAGTAACGTTTCGGGTAGGCTGCTTTTTGGCTCTTCCCTGAGGGATCAGTGTTAGACTCCGATGCAGCAAAGCAGGTTTACTGTATCCCTTCGATGATCGTATTGAGGATGAAACACAGAAATTGCATCGGGAATCAAAACAAAATTCACAATACCGATTTATATTGACGAGAGTAACGTTTCGGGTAGGCTGTTTTTTGGCTCTTCCCTGAGGGATCAGTGTTAGACTCCGATGCAGCAAAGCAGGTTTACTGTATCCCTTCGACGATCATATAGAAGATGAAACACAGAAATTGCATCGGGAATCAATACAAAAATCACAATACCGATTTATAATGACGAGAGTAACGTTTCGGGTAGGCTGCTTTTTGGCTCTTCCCTGAGGGATCAATGTTAGACTCCGATGCACCACAGCAGGTTTACTGTATCCCTTCGATGATCGTATTGAAGATGAAACACAGAAATTGCATCGGGAATCAATACAAAATTCACAATACCGATTTATATTGACGAGAGTAACGTTTCGGGTAGGCTGCTTTTTGGCTCTTCCCTGAGGAGTCAATGTTAGACTCCGATGCACCACAGCAGGTTTACTGTATCCCTTCGATGATCGTATTGAAGATGAAACACAGAAATTGCATCGGGAATCAATACAAAATTCACAATACCGATTTATATTGACGAGAGTAACGTTTCGGGTAGGCTGCTTTTTGGCTCTTCCCTGAGGGATCCGTGTTAGACTCCAATGCAGCAAAGCAGGTTTACTGTATCCCTTCGACGACCATATTGAAGATGAAACACAGAAATTGCATCGGGAATCAATACAAAATTTACAGTACCGATTTATATTGACGAGAGTAACGTTTCGTGTAGGCTGCTTTTTGGCTCTTCCCTGAGGGATCAATGTTAGACTCCGATGCACCACAGCAGGTTCACTGTATCCCTTCGATGATCGTATTGAAGATGAAACACAGAAATTGCATGGGGAATCAATACAAAATTCACAATACCGATTTATAATGACGAGAGTAACGTTTCGGGTAGGCTGCTTTTTGGCTCTTCCCTGAGGGATCAGTGTGAGACTCCGATGCACCACAGCAGGTTTACTGTATCCCTTCGACGATCATATTGAAGATGAAACACAGAAATTGCATCGGGAATCAATACAAAATTCACAATACCGATTTATATTGACGAGAGTAACGTTTCGGGTAGGCTGCTTTTTGGCTCTTCCCTGAGGGATCAATGTTAGACTCCGATGCACCACAGCAGGTTTACTGTATCCCTTCGATGATCGTGTTGAAGATGAAACACAGAAATTGCATCGGGAATCAATACAAAATTCACAATACCGATTTATATTGACGAGAGTAACGTTTCGGGTAGGCTGCTTTTTGGCTCTTCCCTGAGGGATCAGTGTTAGACTCCGATGCAGCAAAGCAGGTTTACTGTATCCCTTCGACGATCATATTGAAGATGAAACACAGAAATTGCATCGGGAATCAATACAAAATTCACAATACCGATTTATATTGACGAGAGTAACGTTTCGGGTAGGCTGCGTTTTGGCTCTTCCCTGAGGGATCAATGTTAGACTCCGATGCACCACAGCAGGTTTACTGTATCCCTTCGATGATCGTGTTGAAGATGAAACACAGAAATTGCATCGTGAATCAATACAAAATTCACAATACCGATTTATATTGACGAGAGTAACGTTTCGGGTAGGCTGCTTTTTGGCTCTTCCCTGAGCGATCAGTGTTAGACTCCGATGCAGCAAAGCAGGTTTACTGTATCCCTTCGACGATCATATTGAAGATGAAACACAGAAATTGCATCGGGAATCAATACAAAATTCACAATACCGATTTATATTGACGAGAGTAACGTTTCGGGTAGGCTGCTTTTTGGCTCTTTCCTGAGGGATCAGTGTTAGACTCCGATGCAGCAAAGCAGGTTTACTGTATCCCTTAGATGATCGTATTGAAGATGAAACACAGAAATTGCATCGGGAATCAATACAAAATTCACAATACCGATTTATATTGACGACAGTAACGTTTCGGGTAGGCTGCTTTTTGGCTCTTTCCTGAGGGATCAGTGTTAGACTCCGATGCAGCAAAGCAGGTTTACTGTATCCCTTCGACGATCATATTGAAGATGAAACACAGAAATTGCATCGTGAATCAATACAGAATTCACAATACCGATGTATATTGACGAGAGTAACGTTTCGGGTAGGCTGCTTTTTGGCTCTTCCCTGAGTGATCAGTGTTAGACTCCGATGCAGCAAAGCAGGTTTACTGTATCCCTTCGACGATCATATTGAAGATGAAACACAGAAATTGCATCGGGAATCAATACAAAATTCACAATACCGATTTATATTGACGAGAGTAACGTTTCGGGTAGGCTGCTTTTTGGCTCTTCCCTGAGGGATCAGTGTTAGACTCCGATGCAGCAAAGCAGGTTTACTGTATCCCTTCGACGATCATATTGAAGATGAAACACAGAAATTGCATCGGGAATCAATACAAAATTCACAATACCGATTTATATTGACGAGAGTAATGTTTCGAGTAGGCTGCTTTTTGGCTCTTCCCTGAGGGATCAATGTTAGACTCCGATGCAGCAAAGCAGGTTTACTGTATCCCTTCGACGATCATATTGAAGATGAAACACAGAAATTGCATCGGGAATCAATACAAAATTCACAATACCGATTTATATTGACAAGAGTAACGTTTCGGGTAGGTTGCTTTTTGGCTCTTCCCTGAGGGATCAGTGTTAGACTCCGATGCAGCAAAGCAGGTTTACTGTATCCCTTCGACGATCATATTGAAGATGAAACACAGAAATTGCATCGGGAATCAATACAAAACTCACAATACCGATTTATATTGACGAGAGTAACGTTTCGTGTAGGCTGCTTTTTGGCTCTTCCCTGAGGGATCAGTGTTAGACTCCGATGCAGCAAAGCAGGTTCACTGTATCCCTTCGATGATCGTATTGAAGATGAAACACAGAAATTGCATCGGGAATCAATACAAAATTCACAATACCGATTTATATTGACGAGAGTAACGTTTCGGGTAGGCTGCTTTTTGGCTCTTCCCTGAGGGATCAGTGTTAGACTCCGATGCAGCAAAGCAGGTTTACTGTATCCCTTCGACGATCATATTGAAGATGAAACACAGAAATTGCATCGGGAATCAATACAAAATTCACAATACCGATTTATATTGACGAGAGTAACGTTTCGGGTAGGCTGCTTTTTGGCTCTTCCCTGAGGGATCAGTGTTAGACTCCGATGCAGCAAAGCAGGTTTACTGTATCCCTTCGATGATCGTATTGAGGATGAAACACAGAAATTGCATCGGGAATCAAAACAAAATTCACAATACCGATTTATATTGACGAGAGTAACGTTTCGGGTAGGCTGTTTTTTGGCTCTTCCCTGAGGGATCAGTGTTAGACTCCGATGCAGCAAAGCAGGTTTACTGTATCCCTTCGACGATCATATAGAAGATGAAACACAGAAATTGCATCGGGAATCAATACAAAAATCACAATACCGATTTATAATGACGAGAGTAACGTTTCGGGTAGGCTGCTTTTTGGCTCTTCCCTGAGGGATCAATGTTAGACTCCGATGCACCACAGCAGGTTTACTGTATCCCTTCGATGATCGTATTGAAGATGAAACACAGAAATTGCATCGGGAATCAATACAAAATTCACAATACCGATTTATATTGACGAGAGTAACGTTTCGGGTAGGCTGCTTTTTGGCTCTTCCCTGAGGAGTCAATGTTAGACTCCGATGCACCACAGCAGGTTTACTGTATCCCTTCGATGATCGTATTGAAGATGAAACACAGAAATTGCATCGGGAATCAATACAAAATTCACAATACCGATTTATATTGACGAGAGTAACGTTTCGGGTAGGCTGCTTTTTGGCTCTTCCCTGAGGGATCCGTGTTAGACTCCAATGCAGCAAAGCAGGTTTACTGTATCCCTTCGACGACCATATTGAAGATGAAACACAGAAATTGCATCGGGAATCAATACAAAATTTACAGTACCGATTTATATTGACGAGAGTAACGTTTCGTGTAGGCTGCTTTTTGGCTCTTCCCTGAGGGATCAATGTTAGACTCCGATGCACCACAGCAGGTTCACTGTATCCCTTCGATGATCGTATTGAAGATGAAACACAGAAATTGCATGGGGAATCAATACAAAATTCACAATACCGATTTATAATGACGAGAGTAACGTTTCGGGTAGGCTGCTTTTTGGCTCTTCCCTGAGGGATCAGTGTGAGACTCCGATGCACCACAGCAGGTTTACTGTATCCCTTCGACGATCATATTGAAGATGAAACACAGAAATTGCATCGGGAATCAATACAAAATTCACAATACCGATTTATATTGACGAGAGTAACGTTTCGGGTAGGCTGCTTTTTGGCTCTTCCCTGAGGGATCAATGTTAGACTCCGATGCACCACAGCAGGTTTACTGTATCCCTTCGATGATCGTGTTGAAGAT
This sequence comes from Schistocerca cancellata, assembly GCF_023864275.1. Taxonomy (NCBI): domain Eukaryota; kingdom Metazoa; phylum Arthropoda; class Insecta; order Orthoptera; family Acrididae; genus Schistocerca; species Schistocerca cancellata. The sequence goes on from NC_064635.1 coordinate 186,488,146, forward strand.
GAAACACAGAAATTGCATCGGGAATCAATACAAAATTCACAATACCGATTTATATTGACGAGAGTAACGTTTCGGGTAGGCTGCTTTTTGGCTCTTCCCTGAGGGATCAGTGTTAGACTCCGATGCAGCAAAGCAGGTTTACTGTATCCCTTCGACGATCATATTGAAGATGAAACACAGAAATTGCATCGGGAATCAATACAAAATTCACAATACCGATTTATATTGACGAGAGTAACGTTTCGGGTAGGCTGCGTTTTGGCTCTTCCCTGAGGGATCAATGTTAGACTCCGATGCACCACAGCAGGTTTACTGTATCCCTTCGATGATCGTGTTGAAGATGAAACACAGAAATTGCATCGTGAATCAATACAAAATTCACAATACCGATTTATATTGACGAGAGTAACGTTTCGGGTAGGCTGCTTTTTGGCTCTTCCCTGAGCGATCAGTGTTAGACTCCGATGCAGCAAAGCAGGTTTACTGTATCCCTTCGACGATCATATTGAAGATGAAACACAGAAATTGCATCGGGAATCAATACAAAATTCACAATACCGATTTATATTGACGAGAGTAACGTTTCGGGTAGGCTGCTTTTTGGCTCTTTCCTGAGGGATCAGTGTTAGACTCCGATGCAGCAAAGCAGGTTTACTGTATCCCTTAGATGATCGTATTGAAGATGAAACACAGAAATTGCATCGGGAATCAATACAAAATTCACAATACCGATTTATATTGACGACAGTAACGTTTCGGGTAGGCTGCTTTTTGGCTCTTTCCTGAGGGATCAGTGTTAGACTCCGATGCAGCAAAGCAGGTTTACTGTATCCCTTCGACGATCATATTGAAGATGAAACACAGAAATTGCATCGTGAATCAATACAGAATTCACAATACCGATGTATATTGACGAGAGTAACGTTTCGGGTAGGCTGCTTTTTGGCTCTTCCCTGAGTGATCAGTGTTAGACTCCGATGCAGCAAAGCAGGTTTACTGTATCCCTTCGACGATCATATTGAAGATGAAACACAGAAATTGCATCGGGAATCAATACAAAATTCACAATACCGATTTATATTGACGAGAGTAACGTTTCGGGTAGGCTGCTTTTTGGCTCTTCCCTGAGGGATCAGTGTTAGACTCCGATGCAGCAAAGCAGGTTTACTGTATCCCTTCGACGATCATATTGAAGATGAAACACAGAAATTGCATCGGGAATCAATACAAAATTCACAATACCGATTTATATTGACGAGAGTAATGTTTCGAGTAGGCTGCTTTTTGGCTCTTCCCTGAGGGATCAATGTTAGACTCCGATGCAGCAAAGCAGGTTTACTGTATCCCTTCGACGATCATATTGAAGATGAAACACAGAAATTGCATCGGGAATCAATACAAAATTCACAATACCGATTTATATTGACAAGAGTAACGTTTCGGGTAGGTTGCTTTTTGGCTCTTCCCTGAGGGATCAGTGTTAGACTCCGATGCAGCAAAGCAGGTTTACTGTATCCCTTCGACGATCATATTGAAGATGAAACACAGAAAATACGTAGGGAATCAATACAAAATTCACAATACCGATTTATATTGACGAGAGTAACGTTTCGAGTAGGCTGCTTTTTGGCTCTTCCCTGAGGGATCAATGTTAGTCTCCGATGCACCACAGCAGGTTTACTGTATCCCTTCGATGATCGTATTGAAGATGAAACACAGAAATTGCATCGGGAATCAATACAAAATTCACAATACCGATTTATATTGACGAGAGTAACGTTTCGGGTAGGCTGCTTTTTGGCTCTTCCCTGAGGGCTCAATGTTAGACTCCGATGCACCACAGCAGGTTTACTGTATCCCTTCGATGATCGTATTGAAGATGAAACACAGAAATTGCATCGGGAATCAATACAAAATTCACAATACCGATTTATATTGACGAGAGTAACGTTACGGGTAGGCTGCTTTTTGGCTCCTCCCTGAGGGATCAATGTTTGACTCCGATGCATCACAGCAGGTTTACTGTATCCCTTCGACGATCATATTGTGGATGAAACACAGAAATTGCATCGGGAATCAATACAAAATTCACAATACCGATTTATATTGACGAGAGTAACGTTTCGGGAAGCCTGCTTTTTGGCTCTTCCCTGAGGGATCAGTGTTAGACTCCGATGCACCACAGAAGGTTTACTGTTTCCCTTCGACGATCATATTGAAGATGAAACACAGAAATTGCATCGGGAATCAATACAAAATTCACAATACCGATTTATATTGACGAGAGTAACGTTTCGGGCAGTCTGGTTCTTTGGTTCTTCCCTGGGGGCTCAGTGTTAGACTCCGATGCAGCAAAGCAGGTTCACTGAATCCCTTCGACCATCACATTGACGATGAAACACAGAAATTACATCGGGAATCAATACAAAATTTACAATGCCGATTTATATTGAGGAGAGTAACGTTTCGGGTAGGCTGTTTTTTGGCTCTTCCCTGAGGGATCAATGTTCGACTCCGATGCACCACAGCAGGTTTACTGTATCCCTTCGATGATCGTATTGAAGATGAAACACAGAAATTGCATCGGGAATCAATACAAAATTCACAATACCGATTTCTATTGACGAGAGTAACGTTTCGGGTAGGCTGCTTTTTGGCTCTTCCCTGAGGGATCAATGTTAGACTCTGATGCACCACAGCAGGTTTACTGTATCCCTTCGACGATCATATTAAAGATCAAACACAGAAATTGCATCGGGAATCAATACAAAATTCACTATACCGATTTATATTGACGAGAGTAACGTTTCGGGTAGGCTGCTTTTTGGCTCTTCCCTGAGGGATCAATGTTAGACTCCGATGCACCACAGCAGGTTTACTGTATCCTTCGATGATCCTATTGAAGATGAAACACAGAAATTGCATCGGGAATCAATACAAAATTCACAATACCGATTTATATTGACGAGAGTAACGTTTCGGGCAGTCTGGTTCTTTTTTTCTTCCCTGAGGGATCAGTGTTAGACTCCGATGCAGCAAAGCAGGTTTACTGTATCCCTTCGACGATCATATTGAAGATGAAACACAGAAATTGCATCGGGAATCAATACAAAATTCACAATACCGATTTATATTGACGAGAGTAACGTTTCGGGTAGGCTGCTTTTTGGCTCTTCCCTGAGGGATCAATGTTAGACTCCGATGCACCACAGCAGGTTTACTGTATCCCTTCGATGATCGTATTGAAGATGAAACACAGAAATTGCATCCGGAATCAATACAAAATTCACAATACCGATTTATATTGACGAGAGTAACGTTTCGGGTAGGCTGCTTTTTGGCTCTTCCCTGAGGGATCAATGTTAGACTCCGATGCACCACAGCAGGTTTACTGTATCCTTCGATGATCGTATTGAAGATGAAACACAGAAATTGCATCGGGAATCAATACAAAATTCACAATACCGATTTATATTGACGAGAGTAACGTTTCGGGCAGTCTGGTCCTTTGGTTCTTCCCTGAGGGATCAGTGTTAGACTCCGATGCAGCAAAGCAGGTTTACTGTATCCCTTCGACGATCATATTGAAGATGAAACACAGAAATTGCATCGGGAATCAATACAAAATTCACAATACCGATTTATATTGACGAGAGTAACGTTTCGGGTAGGCTGCTTTTTGCCTCTTCCCTGAGGGATCAATGTTAGACTCCGATGCACCACAGCAGGTTTACTGTATCCCTTCGATGATCGTATTGAAGATGAAACACAGAAATTGCATCGGGAATCAATACAAAATTCACAATACCGATTTATATTGACGAGAGTAACGTTTCGGGTAGGCTGCTTTTTGGCTCTTCCCTGAGGGATCAATGTTAGACTCCGATGCACCACAGCAGGTTTACTGTATCCCTTCGATGATCGTATTGAAGATGAAACACAGAAATTGCATCGGGAATCAATACAAAATTCACAATACCGATTTATATTGACGAGAGTAACGTTTCGGGTAGGCTGCATTTTGGCTCTTCCCTGAGGGATCCGTGTTAGACTCCAATGCAGCAAAGCAGGTTTACTGTATCCCTTCGACGACCATATTGAAGATGAAACACAGAAATTGCATCGGGAATCAATACAAAATTCACAATACCGATTTATATTGACGAGAGTAACGTTTCGGGTAGGCTGCTTTTTGGCTCTTCCCTGAGGGATCAATGTTAGACTCCGATGCACCACAGCAGGTTTACTGTATCCCTTCGATGATCGTATTGAAGATGAAACACAGAAATTGCATCGGGAATCAATACAAAATTCACAATACCGATTTATATTGACGAGAGTAACGTTACGGGTAGGCTGCTTTTTGGCTCCTCCCTGAGGGATCAATGTTTGACTCCGATGCACCACAGCAGGTTTACTGTATCCCTTCGACGATCATATTGTGGATGAAACACAGAAATTGCATCGGGAATCAATACAAAATTCACAATACCGATTTATATTGACGAAAGTAACGTTTCGGGAAGCCTGCTTTTTGGCTCTTCCCTGAGGGATCAGTGTTAGACTCCGATGCACCACAGAAGGTTTACTGTTTCCCTTCGACGATCATATTGAAGATGAAACACAGAAATTGCATCGGGAATCAATACAAAATTCACAATACCGATTTATATTGACGAGAGTAACGTTTCGGGCAGTCTGGTTCTTTGGTTCTTCCCTGGGGGCTCAGTGTTAGACTCCGATGCAGCAAAGCAGGTTCACTGAAACCCTTCGACCATCACATTGACGATGAAACACAGAAATTACATCGGGAATCAATACAAAATTTACAATGCCGATTTATATTGAGGAGAGTAACGTTTCGGGTAGGCTGTTTTTTGGCTCTTCCCTGAGGGATCAATGTTCGACTCCGATGCACCACAGCAGGTTTACTGTATCCCTTCGATGATCGTATTGAAGATGAAACACAGAAATTGCATCGGGAATCAATACAAAATTCACAATACCGATTTCTATTGACGAGAGTAACGTTTCGGGTAGGCTGCTTTTTGGCTCATCCCTGAGGGATCAATGTTAGACTCTGATGCACCACAGCAGGTTTACTGTATCCCTTCGACGATCATATTAAAGATCAAACACAGAAATTGCATCGGGAATCAATACAAAATTCACAATACCGATTTATATTGACGAGAGTAACGTTTCGGGTAGGCTGCTTTTTGGCTCTTCCCTGAGGGATCAATGTTAGACTCCGATGCACCACAGCAGGTTTACTGTATCCTTCGATGATCCTATTGAAGATGAAACACAGAAATTGCATCGGGAATCAATACAAAATTCACAATACCGATTTATATTGACGAGAGTAACGTTTCGGGCAGTCTGGTTCTTTTTTTCTTCCCTGAGGGATCAGTGTTAGACTCCGATGCAGCAAAGCAGGTTTACTGTATCCCTTCGACGATCATATTGAAGATGAAACACAGAAATTGCATCGGGAATCAATACAAAATTCACAATACCGATTTATATTGACGAGAGTAACGTTTCGGGTAGGCTGCTTTTTGGCTCTTCCCTGAGGGATCAATGTTAGACTTCGATGCACCACAGCAGGTTTACTGTATCCCTTCGATGATCGTATTGAAGATGAAACACAGAAATTGCATCCGGAATCAATACAAAATTCACAATACCGATTTATATTGACGAGAGTAACGTTTCGGGTAGGCTGCTTTTTGGCTCTTCCCTGAGGGATCAATGTTAGACTCCGATGCACCACAGCAGGTTTACTGTATCCTTCGATGATCGTATTGAAGATGAAACACAGAAATTGCATCGCGAATCAATACAAAATTCACAATACCGATTTATATTGACGAGAGTAACGTTTCGGGCAGTCTGGTCCTTTGGTTCTTCCCTGAGGGATCAGTGTTAGACTCCGATGCAGCAAAGCAGGTTTACTGTATCCCTTCGACGATCATATTGAAGATGAAACACAGAAATTGCATCGGGAATCAATACAAAATTCACAATACCGATTTATATTGACGAGAGTAACGTTTCGGGTAGGCTGCTTTTTGACTCTTCCCTGAGGGATCAATGTTAGACTCCGATGCACCACAGCAGGTTTACTGTATCCCTTCGATGATCGTATTGAAGATGAAACACAGAAATTGCATCTGGAATCAATACAAAATTCACAATACCGATTTATATTGACGAGAGTAACGTTTCGGGTAGGCTGCTTTTTGGCTCTTCCCTGAGGGATCAGTGTTAGACTCCGATGCAGCAAAGCAGGTTTACTGTATCCCTTCGACGATCAGATTGAAGATGAAACACAGAAATTGCATCGTGAATCAATACAATTTTCACAATACCGATTTATATTGACGAGAGTAACGTTTCGGGTAGGCTGCTTTTTGGCTCTTCCCTGAGGGATCAATGTTAGACTCCGATGCACCACAGCAGGTTTACTGTATCCCTTCGATGATCGTGTTGAAGATGAAACACAGAAATTGCATCGTGAATCAATACAAAATTCACAATACCGATTTTTATTGACGAGAGTAACGTTTCGGGCAGTCTGGTTCTTTGGTTCTTCCCTGGGGGCTCTGTGTGAGACTCCGATGCACCACAGCAGGTTTACTGTATCCCTTCGATGATCGTATTGAAGATGAAACACAGAAATTGCATCGGGAATCAATACAAAATTCACAATACCGATTTATATTGACGAGAGTAACGTTTCGGGTAGGCTGCTTTTTGGCTCTTCCCTGAGGGATCAATGTTAGACTCCGATGCACCACAGCAGGTTTACTGTATCCCTTCGATGATCGTATTGAAGATGAAACACAGAAATTGCATCGGGAATCAATACAAAATTCACAATACCGATTTATATTGACGAGAGTAACGTTTCGGGTAGGCTGCATTTTGGCTCTTCCCTGAGGGATCCGTGTTAGACTCCAATGCAGCAAAGCAGGTTTACTGTATCCCTTCGACGACCATATTGAAGATGAAACACAGAAATTGCATCGGGAATCAATACAAAATTTACAGTACCGATTTATATTGACGAGAGTAACGTTTCGGGTAGGCTGCTTTTTGGCTCTCCCCTGAGGGATCAATGTTAGACTCCGATGCACCACAGCAGGTTTACTGTATCCCTTCGATGATCGTATTGAAGATGAAACACAGAAATTGCATCGGGAATCAATACAAAATTCACAATAGCGATTTATAATGACGAGAGTAACGTTTCGGGTAGGCTGCTTTTTGGCTCTTCCCTGAGGGATCAGTGTTAGACTCCGATGCAGCAAAGCAGGTTTACTGTATCCCTTCGACGATCATATTGAAGATGAAACACAGAAATTGCATCGGGAATCAATACTAAATTCACAATACCGATTTATATTGACGAGAGTAACGTTTCGGGTAGGCTGCTTTTTGACTCTTCCCTGAGGGATCAATGTTAGACTCCGATGCACCACAGCAGGTTTACTGTATCCCTTCGATGATCGTATTGAAGATGAAACACAGAAATTGCATCTGGAATCAATACAAAATTCACAATACCGATTTATATTGACGAGAGTAACGTTTCGGGTAGGCTGCTTTTTGGCTCTTCCCTGAGGGATCAGTGTTAGACTCCGATGCAGCAAAGCAGGTTTACTGTATCCCTTCGACGATCAGATTGAAGATGAAACACAGAAATTGCATCGTGAATCAATACAATTTTCACAATACCGATTTATATTGACGAGGGTAACGTTTCGGGTAGGCTGCTTTTTGGCTCTTCCCTGAGGGATCAATGTTAGACTCCGATGCACCACAGCAGGTTTACTGTATCCCTTCGATGATCGTGTTGAAGATGAAACACAGAAATTGCATCGTGAATCAATACAAAATTCACAATACCGATTTATATTGACGAGAGTAACGTTTCGGGTAGGCTGCTTTTTGGCTCTTTCCTGAGGGATCAGTGTTAGACTGCGATGCAGCAAAGCAAGTTTACTGTATCCCTTCGATGATCGTATTGAAGATGAAACACAGAAATTGCATCGGGAATCAACACAAAATTCACAATACCGATTTATATTGACGAGAGTAACGTTTCGGGTAGGCTGCTTTTTGGCTCTTTCCTGAGGGATCAGTGTTAGACTCCGATGCAGCAAAGCAGGTTTACTGTATCCCTTCGACGATCATATTGAAGATGAAACACAGAAATTGCATCGTGAATCAATACAAAATTCACAATACCGATGTATATTGACGAGAGTAACGTTTCGGGTAGGCTGCTTTTTAGCTCTTCCCTGAGGGATCAATGTTAGACTCCGATGCACCACAGCAGGTTTACTGTATCCCTTCGATGATCGTATTGAAGATGAAACACAGAAATTGCATCGGGAATCAATACAAAATTCACAATACCGATTTATATTGACGAGAGTAACGTTTCGGGTAGGCTCCTTTTTGGCTCTTCCCTGAGGGATCAGTGTTAGACTCCGATGCAGCAAAGCAGGTTTACTGTATCCCTTCGACGATCATATTGAAGATGAAACACAGAAATTGCATCGGGAATCAATACAAAATTCACAATACCGATTTATATTGACGAGAGTAATGTTTCGGGTAGGCTGCTTTTTGGCTCTTCCCTGAGGGATCAATGTTAGACTCCGATGCACCACAGCAGGTTTACTGTATCCCTTCGATGATCGTATTGAAGATGAAACACAGAAATTGCATCGGGAATCAATACAAAATTCACAATACCGATTTATATTGACGAGAGTAACGTTTCGGGTAGGCTGCTTTTTGGCTCTTCCCTGAGGGATCAGTGTTAGACTCCGATGCAGCAAAGCAGGTTTACTGTAACCCTTCGACGATCATATTGAAGATGAAACACAGAAAATTCATCGCGAATCAATACAAAATTGACAATACCGATTTATATTGACGAGAGTAACGTTTCGGATAGGCTGCTTTTTGGCTCTTCCCTGAGGGATCAATGTTAGTCTCCGATGCACCACAGCAGGTTTACTGTATCCCTTCGATGATCGTATTGAAGATGAAACACAGAAATTGCATCGGGAATCAATACAAAATTCACAATACCGATTTATATTGACGAGAGTAACGTTTCGGGTAGGCTGCTTTTTGGCTCTTCCCTGAGGGATCAATGTTAGACTCCGATGCACCACAGCAGGTTTACTGTATCCCTTCGATGATCGTATTGAAGATGAAACACAGAAATTGCATCGGGAATCAATACAAAATTCACAATACCGATTTATATTGACGAGAGTAACGTTTCGGGTAGGCTGCTTTTTGGCTCTTCCCTGAGGGATCAATGTTAGACTCCGATGCACCACAGCAGGTTTACTGTATCCCTTCGACGATCGTATTGTGGATGAAACACAGAAATTGCATCGGGAATCAATACAAAATTCACAATACCGATTTATATTGACGAGAGTAACGTTTCGGTAAGCCTGCTTTTTGGCTCTTCCCTGAGGGATCAGTGTTAGACTCCGATGCACCACAGCAGGTTTACTGTTTCCCTTCGACGATCATATTGAAGATGAAACACAGAAATTGCATCGGGAATCAATACAAAATTCACAACACCGATTTATATTGACGAGAGTAACGTTTCGGGTAGGCTGCTTTTTGGCTCTTCCGTGAGGGATCAATGTTAGACTCCGATGCACCACAGCAGGTTTACTGTATTCTTCGATGATCGTATTGAAGATGAAACACAGAAATCGCATCGGGAATCAATACAAAATTCACAATACCGATTTATATTGACGAGAGTAACGTTTCGGGCAGTCTGGTTCTTTGGTTCTTCCCTGAGGGATCAGTGTTAGACTCCGATGCAGCATAGCAGGTTTACTGTATCCCTTCGACGATCATATTGAAGATGAAACACAGAAATTGCATCGGGAATCAATACAAAATTCACAATACCGGTTTATATTGACGAGAGTAACGTTTCGGGTAGGCTGCTTTTTGGCTCTTCCCTGAGGGATCAATGTTAGACTCCGATGCACCACAGCAGGTTTACTGTATCCCTTCGACGATCATATTGAAGATGAGACACAGAAATTGCATCGGGAATCAATACAAAATTCACAATACCGATTTATATTGACGAGAGTAACGTTTCGGGTAGGCTGCTATTTGCCTCTTCCCTGAGGGATCAGTGTTAGTCTCCGATGCACCACAGCAGGTTTACTGTATCCCTTCGACGATCATATTGAGGATGAAACACAGTAATTGCATCGGGAATCAATACAAAATTCACAATACCGATTTATATTGACGAGAGTAACGTTTCGGTAAGGCTGCTTTTTGGCTTTTCCCTGAGGGATCAATGTTAGACTCCGATGCACCACAGCAGGTTTACTGTATCCCTTCGACGATCATATTGAAGATGAAACACAGAAATTGCACTTTGGAATCAATACATAATTCACAATACCGATTTATATTGACGAGAGTAACGTTTCGGGTAGGCTGCTTTTTGGCTCTTCCCTGAGGGATCAATGTTAGACTCCGATGCACCACAGCAGGTTTACTGTATCCCTTCGATGATCGTATTGAAGATGAAACACAGAAATTGCATCGGGAATCAATACAAAATTCACAATAACGGAGTATATTGACGAGAGTAACGTTTCGGGTAGGCCGCTCTTTGGCTCTTCCCTGAGGGATCAGTGTTAGACTCCGATGCAGCAAAGCAGGTTTACTGTATCCCTTCGACGATCATATTGAAGATGAAACACAGAAATTGCATCGGGAATCAATACAAAATTCACAATACCGATTTATATTGACGAGAGTAACGTTTCGGGTGGCTGCTTTTTGGCTCTTCCCTGAGGGATCAATGTTAGACTCCGATGCACCACAGCAGGTTTACTGTATCCCTTCGACGATCATATTGAAGATGAGACACAGAAATTGCATCGGGAATCAATACAAAATTCACAATACCGATTTATATTGACGAGAGTAACGTTTCGGGTAGGCTGCTATTTGGCTCTTCCCTGAGGGATCAGTGTTAGACTCCGATGCACCACAGCTCGTTTACTGTATCCCTTCGACGATCGTATTGAAGATGAAACACAGAAATAGCATCGGGAATCAATACAAAATTCACAATACCGATTTATATTGACGAGTGTAACGTTTCGGGTAGGCTGCTTTTTGGCTCTTCCCTGAGGGATCAATGTTAGACTCCGATGCACCACAGCAGGTTTACTGTATCCCTTCGACGATCATATTGAAGATGAAACACAGAAATTGCATCGGGAATCAATACAAAATTCACAATACCGATTTATATTGACGAGAGTAACGTTTCGGGTAGGCTGCCTTTTGGCTCTTCCCTGAGGGATCAATGTTAGACTCCGATGCACCACAGCAGGTTTACTGTATCCCTTCGATGATCGTATTGAAGATGAAACACAGAAATTGCATCGGGAATCAATACAAAATTCACAATATCGATTTATATTGACGAGAGTAACGTTTCGGGTAGGCTGCTTTTTGGCTCTTCCCTGAGGGATCAGTGTTAGACTCCGATGCAGCAAAGCAGGTTTACTGTATCCCTTCGACGATCATATTGATGATGAAACACAGAAATTGCATCGGGAATCAATACAAAATTCACAATACCGATTTATATTGACGAGAGTAACGTTTCGGGTGGCTGCTTTTTGGCTCTTCCCTGAGGGATCAATGTTAGACTCCGATGCACCACATCAGGTTTACTGTATCCCTTCGATGATCGTTTTGAAGATGAAACACAGAAATTGTATCGGGAATCAATACAAAATTCACAATACTGATTTATATTGACGAGAGTAACGTTTCGGGTAGGCTGCTTTTTGGCTCTTCCCTGAGGGATCAGTGTTAGACTCCGATGCAGCAAAGCAGGTTTACTGTATCCCTTCGACGATCATATTGAAGATGAAACACAGAAATTGCATCGGGAATCAATACAAAATTCACAATACCGATTTATATTGACGAGAGTAACGTTTCGGGCAGTCTGGTTCTTTGGTTCTTCCCTGGGGGCTCAGTGTTAGACTCCGATGCAGCAAAGCAGGTTCACTGAATCCCTTCGACCATCACATTGACGATGAAACACAGAAATTACATCGGGAATCAATACAAAATTTACAATGCCGATTTATATTGAGGAGAGTAACGTTTCGGGTAGGCTGTTTTTTGGCTCTTCCCTGAGGGATCAATGTTCGACTCCGATGCACCACAGCAGGTTTACTGTATCCCTTCGATGATCGTATTGAAGATGAAACACAGAAATTGCATCGGGAATCAATACAAAATTCACAATACCGATTTCTATTGACGAGAGTAACGTTTCGGGTAGGCTGCTTTTTGGCTCTTCCCTGAGGGATCAATGTTAGACTCTGATGCACCACAGCAGGTTTACTGTATCCCTTCGACGATCATATTAAAGATCAAACACAGAAATTGCATCGGGAATCAATACAAAATTCACAATACCGATTTATATTGACGAGAGTAACGTTTCGGCAGTCTGGTTCTTTGGTTCTTCCCTGGGGGCTCAGTGTTAGACTCCGATGCAGCAAAGCAGGTTGACTGAACCCCTTCGACCATCACATTGACGATGAAACACAGAAATTACATCGGGAATCAATACAAAATTCACAATACCGATTCATATTGACGAGAGTAACGTTTCGGGTAGGCTGCTTTTTGGCTCTTCCCTGAGGGATCAATGTTAGACTCCGATGCACCACAGCAGGTTTACTGTATCCCTTCGATGATCGTGATGAAGATGAAACACAGAAATTGCATCGTGAATCAATACAAAATTCACAATACCGATTTATATTGACGAGAGTAACGTTTCGGGTAGGCTGCTTTTTGGCTCTTCCCTGAGCGATCAGTGTTAGACTCCGATGCAGCAAAGCAGGTTTACTGTATCCCTTCGACGATCATATTGAAGATGAAACACAGAAATTGCATCGGGAATCAATACAAAATTCACAATACCGATTTATATTGACGAGAGTAACGTTTCGGGTAGGCTGCTTTTTGGCTCTTTCCTGAGGGATCAGTGTTAGACTCCGATGCAGCAAAGCAGGTTTACTGTATCCCTTCGATGATCGTATTGAAGATGAA